>NC_137459.1:56770775-57985148 GCF_964235325.1 Thermobia domestica
CCCCCTCCTTCGATTAAGATGAGTAGAATATAAAATCTGCTGCTATGATATTTACACTGAAAATACATCCAGGACGTTCTCATACAAAATTATTTAATGTGAACATCCCTTATAATCCATCAGGATCTTGGAAGTTAACGTTTGAGCATCATATAACGTACATAAAAACGAAATAATGAAATATCTTGGCAGAATACATCTTTTCACTTATATACTCAACCAACTGATCTTCAAATATATTTTTTATGTTAGAGCTTCACATTCTTGTATTGTCTCACATATGTGAAGTTTGATGTATGTCATCAAATAAAGAAACAAAATATTTACACGCATTCTTGGACACAAAATGCCTGACATCATGGAATTACCAAACAATAGAATTGTAAAGAGACTTGAAGTACATTTTTCAATACGACTTAAATATTCTATATAAAATAATGTACGGAGCTTATGCATATACCACTGCCTCTCAACTTCACATCCAGATTCTTCAACTAGTAATAAGTTTTGCTTAAAAGAAAAAGAAAATATAAGACCAAGAATATATATAAAAGGGCTTCTATCCATAGATTCCTTGCCTTTACAAAAACTAACAGAATCTCTTGACCATGCATCATCGAAGTGTTACGAAACTTGTTTGAAACGTAACATAACTAGTTTTTTCTTTGTTACATTTTTGAGTCCGTTATGTTACTTGCTTATTACGTATTTTATTGTATCCCAGTCTAAAATGGTTCACCTGTATCTGGGTTTCTCTGAAATAAATAAATATCTCTGTATCAAAATACTGTGTACAGAATAGGTAATTTATATGAAAACTCTCTACGACATATATTTCTGCCTTGACAATTAAGATGTATCTTACGTACAATTAGTATATATTTATGAATAGGCCATTTGTGTGAAGATCCTGTGTAGTGCGAGAGAAAAGTAATAACAATGACAGACATCCTGCAGTATTGGAAGGTCAAAAGTTATTCATATCCAAGGCTGGTGCAATGGATAGTTTTAGGGTATCAACGGAAAAGCAAGATACAAAAACCCCATGAAATGTTAGGAACAGGAACTTGTACATAAACTACTGAAGGTGTTTAGGGGAGGGGCGAGATGAAGGGACAGGCAAGCAACATTCAGGGAAGAGGCAACTGCCCCCAATTCGGCCCAATGAATTGCCGCCACTGCAGTCTTCTTTTATCTACATACTTTTAAAACAAAAAGCCGAAATATTTGCGATGAGCTTCATACCTAAGAAAGCACGAAACGTTTGGCACGAAGAGAAAATAATCACAAGACAACTAAGGAAACACGCCAACTCTAACAATATAAGCAGTGTCTCTCCCCCATAAATCACCGTGCACTGCGCCATAATACGGTGTTCTTATATGGGATGAGAAACATCTAGTTAACTCCATTGCTGTTGAGTAGTATATGATGAAAAACACATTTCATGTCAGATTCACATCTGCCATTTATTCTATCTGACGAAAGTTCTAGTTTGTACAAAAAGGGACTCAATATTCTACTCCCACACACAATTATTGTTCATAACAAAACATACGTATACGTAAAAACACATGAAATAATGTTACTACAGAGAGACAGAAACTTCAAAAAGCAATACAAATGTTTGCCAACACTCATATCTGATAACTGATTCTTCCCATAGTTCACAGTTTCCCCTTTTGGTGTGGAAGACTTGGTTCGATTCTTAGCGAGAGCTCATCTGGTTCGGATTCCACGTTAAACTCTACGACTACGTCTCTCAGTGCTAAATAAGACGTTCAACTGTAAGTAAACAATAACTGTTCTCCAAAGCAACGTTTCAACTATGGACTTCCAACAAATAATCTTTGATGGACACACATGATGAAATACAGGAAACTGGGCCTAAATTTTCGAAGTTATTGTACAAAACTCGCACATGTTATAATATACATACCATATCACCCACATTAAGAATGTAATTCACTCCTGTACTTGTGACTATAGGAATGAACGTTCGAAGGCAATGCTTTAATGAGGAAACAACAAATAATGATATGTTCTAAAACTGTACCTTTAATGGCAAGACCATTTCTTCGAATTGAGGTAATAGTATATTCTAAATCCTCGTTGCTGTCACTTGTGGGATCAATCTGTACTTCCTCAAAATCGACAGGCACACCAGCGTATCTGCAAAATTATCCAACGAACAAACACACTCAGCGAACACTAATATACGTTAAACCGAACAGTACGTTGTTTATACTCACAAATGCAGTATCAACTACTACACATAAGTATCTATATCAAACATGTATATGAATACACAAAGATAAAAGAAGCGTTTATAGCAATGCACAGAACTTCCCCCTCTCCCTTTAATAATAGTTTCAGTGTCATTTACAGATATCTATATAATAACAATAAATACTAAATTAGATACATTTTATATAAATCTCTGCGTATTATTTGTGAGGCAAAAGCAAACAAATGGTTCCTAACAACACAAAATAATTCCCATAATTTTTACGAATAATAATGTTCTCCAGCTTATCAAGTGACAAAATTGATTATAATAACAGATGCAATGTTTCTGCAACTAACACATACATTCCAATTCAAGCATTGCTTAATTCTTCACTTACAAATGCTGCTACTTTGAGTATGAGACTATTTATTGTAGCAACTAAGGTCAAAACAACAGGGATTACCATAAATTATCACGCAACATATTCATCTTTGAACAGGCTTCTTTAAAGAATACAACCTATCTCTCTTTGAAAAGCCAGTATCAGGGTTGTCAATAAATAAATAAATAAAAGTTAGAAAAGTGGAATACAGCCCCATGAGTTTTACTAGGCAAACGTGGATTTTATCAAATTTTGTACGAAT
The DNA here is from genome assembly GCF_964235325.1 of Thermobia domestica. Lineage (NCBI taxonomy): Eukaryota > Metazoa > Arthropoda > Insecta > Zygentoma > Lepismatidae > Thermobia > Thermobia domestica. The sequence continues at coordinate 56,773,650 of NC_137459.1, forward strand.
ACTTAAAGCTATATTCCTGTTTAAAATATAATTTAGGTATTAATGTTCTGTTGTACGCAAGAAACTATGGAACTCCCTTGTCGCACATGAAACCCCACCCTTGGGACACTTTGCACTACTGGCACTCTCTTGTGTACCGATTTCTAGAAAGAAATAGACAATTTCTGAAAAGAGGTGGGAATTCTACATAATACACACAAAAATGAATTCCCTTCCAGATGGCTTCTGTGAAAGGACTTGCTAGCTCTGAAGATTTGAAAGTGTATTCAATTCTTTAGGGCTGATACACTCCAAGAGTACCCCCCAAAGGACACCGGTACTTTTGGTCTGGGCAAAATTCCAACAACTCTGCTTATTATCCATGAACAGTATTAAATGAAACACACGCAAATCTTCTTTAGCCAATTGAGATTTTTCTCCAGGCCAAACCACAGCAGTTTCCTACCGACCGTTGCGAGAATAAGGCTTTTGAAAGAGAGGCTAGATTTCTTTTTAAAGACTGTACATACTAAGACAAACTAGTATACACATGTATCCAGATCGAGCACATATCTTAACAACATAAATGATTTAACAACACAAATGCAAGCACCAAAGGCAATTATACCCCAAAACATATAATATTATTATTGCGATGATCCATCAGGAGGTCGAATTACTTGGTGGTTGCAAAAATTATAAAAATTTGGCCTCTTTAAAAATATATTTTACTGTACACTTGCAAACATTTTAGCTGTAATGAAACTTACAATGTAAGTATTCTTTTCTATCTCTCAAATGTCAGAAAAACCGACAGTTGGTGTACAGTGAGCTTGTACAGTTCCGTTGAAAAGTTAATATACTTCGATGTACTTCCGGCAGCAACTGCAGGTTTTAGTTTCCATTTTTCTATCTCGTCCGTCTAACAGCCTTTTGCAATTCGATCCATGGATACTTACTTATACATCAAGGGAGAGAGAGAATGTGCAAAAAAGTATACATACCTGTTACCAGCATGTAACTGAAGCATAAGCCTAGATTCCTTCTAGAATTATTATGTTTCTTTCATACTTTTTTTAAAAACTATTTTTTGTGGTAATTATATCATCAATAACCAAACTGCAACATACCTAAACACCTCCTTTACATATCCCATCAATTCTGGCCCAATACCACCACCAGGAAGCATCGTCACCGTATGTCTACCTCCATATTTAGCCCTTGGAAGGCTCTGAAATCAACACAATAAATCATACTTTCTAGTAAATCCGTAAATTGATCAAAATTGTTTTCATACACAGAGAAAAAAGCAATATTTCAACAGTCTACTTGAACCAATTGTACTAAAGTAACGAAATACAAGATTATAATAGCACACGAGAATAGAGCAAAATAATTGTACAAATTTCTACCTCATACTACGGTACAAATCTTAGGTTACTTACTGCCACTCTAGCGTAGTTACGCTTCTGATATCCTATATCTTGACATTGCTGCGAGGCTGCTAACTGAGGCACAACCGATACCTATAATGAAAGAGTTGAAAGTATGAAAGATTAGTTGTACCAACATATCTACAAACATACATTTTACTTCAGATTTAATATTGGTTGTTTACTCTTAACCTTCTAGTGACAAGTATTCTTTTGAATAAACACAACGCATATGACACAAGTTCGGAATAAATTACTATGGAGGGCTTGTTACGGACGAATGGAGGATGCAGTTGGCACAACGCACAAGAATACAAGAATGCAACTAGTCGCAGGAACGTTTCGTGCCTATCAGCTGGAAATGAAATGATATGAAAACTTGAGAATTAGAAATAAATCACAACCTATCTTTTGTAAAAGAGAAAACATATGCCCACAGCAAAACAATCAAGAAAACATGGAACCACGCGCAGAAAATGTTAGGAACTACAAAAGATATCCAATGTTCGGTAATTATTTAGAACATTAAATACAGGGTGCGGCAGCGTTCATAGTAGGATATTAAAAACACACCATCAGGCAGTAGCTGTAATTTATTTATAACCTCTTATGTCAATTAATAGTTAAAGGTATGCCATTTACTAATGTGTAAGTCATTGTCCATTGTGTGGATTACTTTTTGAATATGATTCCTGTCAAATGATGCCCCCTCTGCACGACACATTCATCTAGGCGGCGTTGGAAGCTTTCTATAACTCGGCGTAACGTATTTCCTGGGACATTGCCAACGGCAGTTTTGATGCGATTCCTCAACTCAGGAATGGTGGCACAACATGTTCGGAAAACTTCTTGCTTCAGGTAGCCCCAAAGGAAAAAGTCTGCACATGAAAGATCAGGTGAGCGAGGCGGCCAGAAAATGTCACCAAAACGGGAAATTACTCTACCTGGAAATGTCTGTCTCAAGAAATCCATGCAAAGTCTGGCTGTATGCGAGGTCGCTCCGTCTTGTTGAAACCATAATTGTTCCATATCCACATCGACCATACCTAATTGGGGAAGAACGAAGTCTTGCAGCATCTTTAGGTAGCGTTCACTGGTGACAGTTACAGCCACACCGCTGTCATCCTCAAAGAAGTAAGGGCCAATAATCCCAAAGGAAGCAACTCCACACCACACTGTGACACGAGAACTGTGCAAGGGCTTGATGTGCAGTTCATGCGGGCACATAACTCGAAATGAGCTTCACCTGACATCAGGATGGTGTGTAACATTTGTGGATTTTGCCGAAGGAGATCACGCATAGTTAAGCAGAAAGTTTCTCGTGAAACCCAATCGTGAGGCCTAATTTTCTGAACAATCTGCAGCTTATATGGGTGAAAATGGAGATCTTCGTGCAATATTCTCCTGAATGAGCCATCGGGCATATGCACAGTTTACGAATGACGACGAGCAGATCTTTTTGGGCTACGCAATATTGCAGCACGAACATTTTCCATGGCTTCTGGTGTCCGTACAGTTCTTTCACTTCTTCCCGGTTTGCCATTGCAAACAGAACGTGTTGTTTGAAATGCACGTACCCACCTCACAATGGTCCCTCCATCTGGAACTTTTCCATGACGTCCCAAGTTGAAATGTTGCCGAAATAGACGCTGGGTAGCAATAACAGAGTCGTTATTTTTGAAATAACTTTCAACAGCAAAGGCACGATGCTGTGCACTCCACTGCTCCATATCACTGTCACACTCGAAATGGCAGCTCATTTGCACACGAATGCGGCACGAGCTGGCGCGCATTCATGCAGTACGTCATTGTACTACGCAAGTCAAATTACGCTATGAACGCTGCCGCACCCTGTATTTAGGGTTAAGTGCCGCAGATGGCGACCCCGAATCACAAAATTTTCAAAGAAATGACCAGAATCAGACGAAATGTCTGCATAAGAGTAACAAAAAAGGTAATGAAAGTCATCAGTGTGAGGTGGTTATTTAGGGGAAAGAATGAAGTTAAATTCCGGACTACAGAAGTTCGCATATTAAGCGATATTAGGTAAATAGACAATAGAGCACAACATAGCACTTTTTCAAACCCATTGTCTTATTAACTAACCTAGGGTGAGTATGCTCTAGTAATGGAGTAAATTACAGAAATGTAGAACGAAAACTAATAAGAGGGAAATGGCATCTGACCCAATTGTGTGAAATGGAGGCAAAATTTTGGGTGCTATCCCACTTTATGGGGGAATAAATTTGTAAAATCCACGGAAGAAGTATGTTACTTAATTTCACAATAGGATTGCACAAGTAAGCGAAATATATCGGCATCTTACTATATAATAAGGCAGAAATACGAACCGGGAAGTGTGTTCTTTACCTTACGTCGTATTTGCACATTTTGCGAGTGATAATATCACTTTGAAGAGACTATAATGCTTAAAGATATTGTTCATAAGGCTAAAAGGATATAAACTGAAACCATTAATATTTAAGGAACCACATTGTTTACTTGAGATTAACAAAATATATTAAGTATGGTGAAAATTGTAAGAATGCTTCTCTCATAAATGAAGTTCGTTAACTTCGTCAACCGAACCGAAAAGTAACATATATGTCGTAAAATATCACTAATCATGCAATTGTACTGACTCTGACAGTAAGTACAAATTAAAAAAATAAAAATAAATAAATAAAAAATAGACACTGAAACTGTCACTTTTAAATAACGTAAGTGCGTGAAGTGTACGTTCAATCATCAGTTGGTAACACTGGCAGTCACTAACGATACAAACAGATCTTTAGTTAATCAAATACCTACCATCACTGACGCGCCTCCTCCCTACGTACACTCCATATTTGTCCTGTTCTGAACCGGAACAGATTCAAAGCTTACTTGAAGTGACCACCTTTATTGGTGCGCGTTTTTCGTACGAATAATAGCTTTTACCATGTATTAGTTTACAGGCGTATTATAAATATGTACTACCTTGTTAGTGAGTATAAACCAGATTCACTAGGCTAAAATTTAAAAAAAGTTATGTAATAACATTTCATAAAATCCCCCCCCTAATATTCTTAATCTGCATATATAAAACAGTTTTCATCCATAGCATATTCATGTATCACTTGCTGCGTCTACAGTTTGGTGCAATCCGGATAGTCTGTTAGCATTGCGCAGCGTGAAGGAGAGAACATCACCCAACGTTGCCAAGTGGATGCGAGATGGGAAGGCTTGAATTCGTGGACTTATCCATAGAAATACGAAAGCTGCAAAGATCAAATCGCTCGTAATATTTACGTCCATTCCACGTCTCCACCTTGTGCTCTTCAAGTTGTTACTGAGCACATTACGGAAAGTGCATCACATCTATATCGTGGTTTTAAGTAATGTAATTATTCTTAGTTAGGCTTCAACTGTTTAATGAAAAAAATTGGATAATGAATGACAAGAATGGTGTTCATAATGAACCGTTCAAAACATTTCTGCATGTTGGCCTCTTCATTATGTATTGTATATACATTTGCATCACAGAAATGCTGTTCACTTTATATGTATCAACTTAAATGATTGTTGCTTCATTATAGGTATGTTTTGAAATATTGTAAGCACTGGAGCATTCATGGGGGTTAAGGGGGCTTAAGTCTCCTAGACACTAAACAAAAGAAACAGTTTCATTTTGATGCTATTTTTAATTGTTACAATGATTAGAAAATGAAGATAACTACTCTAATCTTACTTATGAGTTTCTTGAAATATAAGTACCAGTACCGGTACCTTTCCAGCACCAAGGCTACCTGAGACGTGACCTTACAATTTCAAGTGGAATCCTAAGCATCGTAACGCGTTCCCATTTTCCAAGGTTGTTGCACTGAGAATTAAACCTGGAACTTCATGCACCGAAGACGCGCGTGCTAGCCACTACACCAACGGGAAGGAATCTTAATTTGTATCTTCTGTGTTCGCAATTTGTAGTACTCCTATCGTATCTTTAAATGATACCCATAAGCAGGGCCGAAGCCAGAGGGCTGACGAAGACCCAGCCCCAAATTTTCCTCGCGTTCATAATACTTCACACTAGTGGTTCCCAATCTTGTAAACCATGCATATTTCACGCCGCTTTCCTTTTCGCTCATAGAGGGCACGGTGGCTCAGTAGTAGAGTGCTTACCTGTGGTGCATGGGATCCCTGGTTCGATCCTGGACGAGTAAGTCTGTGGTGGACAACAGCATATCCGAGGGTTTTCTCGGTGTACCCCCGTTTCCTCCCACATTCTCATTACACCAATTCTTCCATCATCATTGACTTGTTTTAATCATCGCATCCCTTAGCCTAAAGGGTACAATCGTCGGGAGTTAAACTAAAAATTTCATTTTATTCCTTTTCCGTCATTGGTGATACCTGCTTTTTCTTTTAGCAGTCCTATGATTTCAGGACTATTAAATTCTCAAACTTAAATAATAATAATAATAATAATAATAATAATTGGTAAGACTATAGTTATTATTTCCATCAAGACTTCTGCGTATCACTGTAATGCAGTATTATTTATTAGCTTTATTCTTAGTGAAAACATTGCTTACTCAACAGATATTTTGTGCTTGTACGGTATTTAATGTCTTTTCGTTACATTTGTAATATTTGTAATTACAAATTTAAATTTATTTCTATCAATATTTTGGGTCCCTCTTGCTCAGTGTTCACGTCCCCAGTTTGGGAGCCACTGGTTTACACCGTTCGTAAACTTACACTACAGGCAGCTATCTTCTGAAATGTGACAACGCGGCGATCGCAATGCTGGTGATCTGCAGCTTTCTGCTCGTCCCTCCTTTTTTCAATAATTACACATTCTATATACAACTTTATGACCCTGTTCGTGTATCACTTGGTGCTTATAACTATCGCCCTCCTTTATTTTAAAATATATCCTAAAATTCCATGTCTAGTTGCAGGGACATATTTTTTTTAAATAAAACCACGTTTGAAATCTGGGTGCAGTTTTACTATACGGATCCATAAATCGTAAAATGTATGGGAAAATGTGGGGGTCTTTAATTTGCCAATTTTTATGTCGCGAACAGAATCAAACGAACCCCTACGGGGCATCTAACCCGTTTCTACTCCTACTGCTACCCCTACTCCTGCTCCTACTTCTACTACTACTTACACAATGGATCCGTATAGTAAAACTGCACACTATAATCAGTTATTGAAGAATGCCTGTGATAGCATCCAGTGAGAAATCGGAGAACGAGGCTGCTACTGGGCATTCAAAGTCCACTAGGAGTGCACGGTGTCTCAGTGGTATAGCGTCCACCTCTGGTGCACGGGGTTCCAGGTTCGATCCCAGCTTCTACCAACTGGGCTTTGTGGTGGATAAATACCGTATTTGCGGTTTTCTCCCTCTTTATTCATTCCAGTATTGCATCCATTTCTCATCATCACCGTCTCCTTTAGCCAAGCCGGCATAATTGTGGGACATGAATCTAAATATTTCGTTTTTCAAAGTCCACCAGCCAAGCCAATAGTAGTTTTGATCAGAATCTTGGCCACGCACCTTGCTTCAAAGGATGATGTTCCAACAACCATATGTAGGAGATCATAATTCCTTGGCACTAAACAGAAACCTTAATTGGCCCAAGAATATCCACTTTTGTTCGATTTAACTATTGGTTCAACTTTAAGCCTCCCGAAAAGGGGATGGGTATCCAGTTTCTTTGAACAGGACTGTACATAATTAGTTTCCAAAGGATTTACTTTGTTCGTTGAATTCCTTTACTACATTTAATTGCTTCCAAAAAGTTGGTTTAACCATACATTTTAGAATAACAATTATCGTATATAAATCAGTAAGAAAGCCAATTTCAGACGCAATAACCATCCAGAACAATATTTAAAGTGATACAAGACACCCAATTATCGAAACTTTGATAATTATTAACTATTACTCCAGTTTCACAACTACACTGTCCGAGCCCAGTTGTATACCTTTCTTAAGTACGTTTCAGGTAGAAATCCATTTCTTCCAAGTGAACAAATTCTCGTCCACTTCGTACACGCCATGTTGATTCACAGACGACAAACTAAATGAAAAGGAAAAGTTAATAACTCAATGCTTATCTTACCCACATTGAGCAAATTTGTTCCTCTGAGGATAGTTCTAGAGTTTCGTTTCGACCACCCAAAATTTGTGAAATCGCAATGTAACATACACAAAAATTAAATCTTTTAGTTTTACGTCCCACGAATAAGCCGGCAAGGCTAAAGGAGACGGTGATGATGAGAAATGAATGAAATGGTGTAATGAAGAAAGTGGGAGGAAACTGGAAAACCCCGAGGAACATAACGCTTGGTGTGAGCTGGAATGGAACCAGGAACTCCAAGCACCAGAGGAGAACGCTCCACCACTAAGTCTCGCGGCCCCGCTAACCCAAAGAGTACAATAAACAGTTATAACTGCGGTGTCGGCCAAATTCTCGTACACTACATTTTGGAAAATTTACAATTAAAATTCAATATTCTGCATGAAATGTCATATTTATAAGGAACAAATTTCTGCATGAGACAAAATTAAATACAAAGCAAAACAGCTGTATGTTAGATTTACAAGTGTAGAATTACTAGTTTAAAATCATGACAAGTGCTTTACAATGAACAAAATACTGAATTACATGACCGTATTAGATACTATTTTCCACCAACAGTGTATTTTTGCACAATACACAGAGTGTGAAAGAATGATACGTGCTATTGAAAATAATATCATCGCTAAAACGTAGAAGTTTTCACTAACTTTGCTTACACATATACGTACTCACCATCGCTCTGGCACGTCCTCCTTTCGGATGCACCCCCCAATAGCTTCGCTCAGCCCTGACTCGATTAGATAGCATTCATACCGTTTAGAAACCACCACCTAGTACAGGTTAGTTTGTGTTTTTTGCACAGTAGTTTTTATGCCATACTTTCGGACGCCGTATTTATATGCAAATCGTAAAAGATTGTAATTTTTCAAGAATTACTTATAGTGGCCCTCTTGAATTTTATCTGTGCTAAATGGAATAATGTCATGCCACCCAGCCCAAACATTTTGGAAAAAAATAAGGATATTAGTGAAAGAATGAGAATTTTTCAACAACTATTTCGAGTAATGTGCTAAAATTTGACCTGCACGATAACTCTTATGCCGATTATAGCAAACTAAATGCAAATTATGCCTCGAGTTTACAAAACTGGTACTGGTAGAAAACTGGAGGCCCATAATATATTTTCTCTATATCATTTTCAATATATTAATGCCTCAGCAAAGGACGCTTTCCTGGCTTCTACAGTTTCTATACGCTCATGCTGAGGTGGGTATAGGTACCCATTGCCTTGGATGGATGTTCTATTCACATCTGGCTGGTCCTGTACGCCCCTGGAGGTGTCCTTCTCCTATGCACCCCTGTACCGTGGCCAAAAGTTTCGTCAAGATACCCAAATCCCAAATCCTACCCTATGAGTTATACTTTTTTCTTCTTTTCTTACAACACTGAAATAGTGTGACGTCAGATCCGTCTCGTTGCCATGGTGATCCCAGTTTTATTTTCTAAACAACATGGCCTAAGAACTTAAGTACAAATCGAAAACAGTAAAGCGTTAACTTCCGGATTGCAAACATTAGAGTAAAAGCAACACTTATATATGTTTAAAAATATTCAATGAATGAAAGTACGAAAAGATAGAAAAACAAGCAATTAGGTAAATAATCTGTTAAAATATGTTAAGCGTTGAAAGTTAAATGTTTTCCCTGATATCATGGATTTTGTGTAGCCTATTTATACATGTGGATGTTACGTTAAGTGTCAATATACTTAGCTTATTTATTATTGGATATTAAATTCAAATAATGCTGGAAATTTTTTATTTAGTACCATCAGTATCACACATTACATTACAAACGTTTAGATCTATAGAAATAGTGTTTAAAACTTATGTTGAACCATACATAATTGGATGTTTTCTTGTTGTACTATCAGTATATATTTTTAAAGTAAATAGGAAATACAAGGACAGATCCTATGCATGTTAACCGATCAGAAATTGGTCCTGATTAAAAATTCTCAGAACAAATATGTTCGTTCTATTTTCACTGTGCCGACAGCTCATCAGTCTCTTCCATAGAGTTTTTACATTGGGTATAGTTGCTTTTGTTCATTGTGCATTGCGTGGTAATGGTGCTGGCATCACTTATGCAATTTCTATCTTGTCAGATTACCTAGAGATGTAGCCCCTGTAGAAAAAGGTTCCTTATGTGTTACTTCGTTAATTGCTAAATTTAATCGTACATTTTCTAAATAGTGAACCCATATTCTTAATCTGTATTTTTTCCTGTCAACTTTATTTTGTACTCAAAATATTCTAAATTTATTATTAACTGCGTGTTCTTATTAACAGTATACTTCATAGTATTCCTATCTGTTCCTGCATTTGTTTAGAAAGAAACATGGTGATCACCATGGTAACGAAGAGGAAATGACGACATCACTATTCCAGTCTATTTCAATGCGCTTTTTCAAATAAGGTATAAAGTTACACGATATATATATATATATATATATATATATATATATATATATATATATATATATATATATATATATATATATATTGTATTTTCACTCTGTAATAAAGGTAGTTATTAATTTGATTTTGAGTATAGCAACCCTTTCAGCAATCATGTTACGTGAGATGTGGACCTACAGCTTCATGGAATCTGAAGCACATGACCTCCCGCCAGAAATTGAACTTGGGTATCCCACCCCAAAATAACGTTCGCTAACTGCTTAGCCACGAGGGAGTCCAGTAGTATAGTAATCATAGTTTGATTAAATAATGAAGGCATGCATAAAGTTCCAATAGTAGCATCACGGGGATAGTATATAACTATTTTTTCGTATTATCTTTATGGGTTTACACAGAATAGTATTCCATTGTCTAATGCATATCAATTTCATTTAAAATTATTGATAGTCATGGGCGGAGTTATGGGGGGCACGAGGGGCATTTTCCCCCAACTTTTTGACAAAAAATAAAAATACTACTTATAAGATCCTTCAATTCTCATCTGTGTTTACCGTGCTCTCCCCATAGACAAGAGGTCTGCCCCCAGCAGACAATTCCTAACTCTGCCCATGTTCACAGTTCAAATTGAGAAAAAATATCAATTTGAAAGAACACCTCAGGTAGTATAAATTTATTCTCTCTCCCCAAAGCGGTGAATGGTGTCTCATGAAGCAAGGGATTATTTGCTAAGTAGTAATTGAATCGTTAGATTCATTAACATCACGATGTTTAAAAAAATTCTACTAAGCTATTTGATTCTAAAAATTACAATTATAATTATTTTCTCATTTATAAGTAATAGTGTATATTTAAGAAGTAATTTCTTTACAAAAATTAAATTAATAGCACCCATAATTTAAAAGTGTGATACAAAAATGGATCACTCACAATCTTATATTGATCCTTAAAAGAAAAGCCTTTGCATTCAGTCATTGACTGGGAGAAGTGAAATTTGTTGTTTTATGTCCTACCATTATGCATTTTAGGATAAGGAGATTATTGATTAATGAAAATGAATTTTTATGAAATAATTGTTGGGATGATAAAACGGGAGAGATAAGAGTAAATTAATTTTCAAATGCTGTTCTCCACAAACTCGCATGGCCTGGGTGTGAACCAGAAAATCCATGGCATGCGAGATGAGCGCTAATCCACTTTGTTTCCATTTTTTATTTTGCTTACCGCAAAACAACGTACTCTACTACGTCATGCTACATAGTATTTAATATAAATAAGGCACCTTGAAAGCAATTTACCCATAACATACTTTCATAATACGTAATTGAGTTCATCTCCTTTTCTTCTGACTAATTTTAAGAACAATACCTGTATGATTGCAATTTAAAACAAAACACACACACGGTTTCAAACAAGTCTGGTAATAGTTAGAACTCTTGTGCAAAAGATTTTCTTCTAAATGGGGAAAAGAAAAATATAATTTCCTCATTATTGAACGAATCCTGCAGTGGAGATGATCGCAAAGCATCATAAAAGTATACACCATATTGGGGTAGTAATGGCGTGACCTGATCTCACTTTGGACTTTGACCCCGACCTTTATGACGTCATAGGTCAAAGGTCAATGACCTAGGGGTACCTGGGACCGTCAACTCTAAATTTAGGCAGGGGTACCTTGGCCCACCCCCTAAATTTTGGCAAGGTACCTAAGGCCACCCCCCTTAAATTTTGGAAATTGCCAAATCTAAAAATTTGGTATGGTAGCCTAGGACCATAGTATGTACCTCTATCAGTATTGGGGGTCTATGTTGTTCCCTTTCATGGGTACAAAATTGCCAAAAATTCAAATTTCGGAGGTTTTGACCTAATTTATCGCCTTTGATGAGGTGTTATTATCCTATATGGTTATATTGGCGTATACAGGGGTCCATTGACTTTCATAAGACATGGGTATGTTAATGCACCCCTTTAAATTTTTGGGAGGGGTACCTTGGCCCACCCCTTAAATTTTGGAAATTGCCCAATTTAAACATTTGGTATAATAGTATAGAACCCTAACATGTATTATGATAAATTTGGGTGGTCCACCTCGTCCCCTTTTAGGGGTACAAAATTGCCAAAATATAAACGTAAGCAATACGTTGTACAGCGGGGGACACTTCTAAATGGTACACCTTAGCCGTAAATCTCCATATGGCTGTACCATTTAGAAGTGTCCCCCGCTGTACCACGTGTTTGGTCTTTTGGCCCAATTTATCCTCTTGGATAAGGTCCTATTACCTCATATGGTTATATAGTTATGTATAGGGGTCTATTCCCTATCATAAAACATAGGTACATTTGTGCATCCCTTTAAAAATTTGGGAGGGGTACCTTGGCCCACCAGTTAAATTTTAGAAATTGCCCAATTTAAACATTTAGTATAATAGAATAGGACCCTAATATATATTACTATAAATTTGGGTGGTCCACCTAGTTCCCTTTTGGGGCACAAAATTACCAAATTTTACTACAACCACGTGTTTGGTATTTTCGCTCATTTTATCACCTTGGATGAGGTCCTATTAATTTATATAGTTATATGGGCGTATACAGGTGTCAATTTCCTATCATAAGACATAGATACATTTGTGCACTCCTTTAAAAATTTGGGAGGGGTACTTTGGCCCACCCCTTAAATTTTGGAAATCGCCCATTTTATATATTTGGTATTATAGTATAGGACCCTAATATACATTACTATAAATTTGGGTGGTCCACCTCGTTCCCTTTCATGGATACGAAATTCCCAAAATTTAGTATAACCATGTGTTTGGTTTTGGCTAAATTTAACCCCTTGGATGAGGTCCTATTACCTTATATAGTTATATGGTCATGTATTGGTCCATTCCCTATTATAACACATAGGTACATTTTTGCATCCCTTTAAATTTTTTGGGAGGGGTACCTTGGACCACCCCTTTAATTTTGGAAATTGTCCATTTTATATATTTGGTATTATAGTATAGGACCCTAATATAGTTCACTATAAATTTGGGTGGTCCACCTTGTTCCATTTTAGGGGTACAAAATTGCCTAATTTTAGTACAACCACGTGTTTGGTTTTTGGCCCAATTTATTCCCTTGGATGAGGTCCTATTACCTTATATGGTTATATGATCAGGTATATTGGTCCATTCTCTATCATAAAACAGCTACATTGATGCACCCCTTTAAATTTTTGGGAGGGGTACCATGGCCAATCTTTTAAATTTTGGAAATTTTCCAGTTTAAGCATTCGGTATTATTGTACAGGACCTCAACATGTATCATGATAAATTTGGGTGGTCCACCTTGTTCCCTTTCATGGGTAAAAAAATGGCCAAAATATAAACATAAGCAATATGTTGTACCATGTGTTTGGTTTTTGGCGCAATTTCTCCCCTTTGATGAGGTTCTATTACCTTATATGGTTATATGGTCATTGGTCATGTATATGGGTTCATTTCCTATCATAAGACATGGGTACATTGATGCACCCTTTAAAAATTTGGGAGGGGTATCTTGGCTCATCCACTCGGTTTTAGAAATTGTTTAATATAAGCATTTGGTATCATAGTACAGGACTTCAATGTGTATCAATATAAATTTCGATGGTCCACCTCGTTCCCTTTCATGGGTAAAGAACTACCAAAAATCAAATTTCGGAGGATATTGACCCCGTTTGATAAGGATTTAACACGTTATATGGGTATGTACAGAGGTTTATTACCTTCATATGTTTATGTTCCCTTTTAAATTTGGGAATTATCAAATAACAAAATTCGGTAAACGTTTTCTAGGACCCATTGTAGATGTTGGTGTTCCTCTTATGGCCAAATATTCAAAAATTTAAATGTTATTGACCGGCTTTATTATTGAATAAGTACAGGATTTATTACTTTTTCATAAGACACAGGTGTATTTGTGTACCAATCTTAAATTTTGTGAGGGGTACATTTCTTATTGTCGTATCAATAATTGGTAATTGTTCTTAAAATTGGATAGTATCTCATTCATTGGGTAAATCATTGTCAAATATGAGTATGATCACGTGATCAGTTATTGACCTATGATGGGATTAGGAGTCCAGGACATTGGTACATTGAAATTTTGTAGGATAATTTGAGAATTGTCAAATGAAATTGCGTCACTGGTTTTGAATATTCCAGCCTATGGACCTATAAACGTAAGCAATACGATGTACCACGTGATTGACCTTGATGATGTAGTGTACAGGGATTCATTTCCTTTGTTGTGGTACTTCTTAAGTTTGAGTACACACTTGTAGAAAACAGTTGGTTCTACTCAGGTAAACAATTGACGGACATTATTGACCTTATTGAACATATAATGATATGATTCATTCTAAGACTTAGGTATATCGAGAGAAATATTCTTTAAATTTGGGAATTGTGATAAACAGAACTTTAACATAAGACGCGAAATTTGAAACAATACCTTAAACTTTAGTCACAGCTCATAGTCTAAGATCATTTGTGGTGATTGATTTGACCTTGAGCTTTAGAAATCTGATATCTAACCTTATTGAATCTTATGACTCATACTCTTAAGGGAATACATGCTACAACACTGAAGTTTAGTCACAAGGTGATGTAATCTGACACTGGCAAAGTTATTGTTGATGCAATTTGATTGGTTGATCACTATCTTTCGTGCAATCTGATTGGCTGATCACTATCTTTCGTGCAATCTGATAGGTTGATGATTTTCAAATCTTTGCTGAATTCAGTTTCAAGTTTTGTTTAACATTTAAAAAGTTTTTGAAATTTTTGTTTGAAACTTTGGTTTGACATTTTTCGTTTGATATTTTTACTTTGAAAATTTTTGTTTGAAATTTTTTTTGAAATTTTCGTTTCAAATTTTTTTGTTTGAAACTTTGGTTTGAACTTTTGTCGTTTGAAATTTTTAGTTTGAAAATTTTTGTTTCGAAATTTTTGTTTGAAATTTTTGTTTCAAAAGTTTTTGTTTGAAATTTTTGTGTTTGAAAAACGTTTGTTTGATTTTTTTGTTTGTAATATATTTGTTTTGAAATTCTTGTTTCAAAATTTTGTTTGAAATTAATTTTTTTTTCGTTTCAAAACTGAAAGTTGTTTTTGTTTGAAATTTTAGTTTTAAAAAAATTGTTCGGTTTTTTCTGTTTAAAAATTTCTTGTTTGAACATTTTTGTTTCGAAATTTTTGTTTGGAAAATTTTGGTTTCAAATTTTTAAGTTTGTGCACTCATTAGTGAAGAACCGGAACTGCTTAGAAGAAAATTTGGTTTGAAATTTTTCGTTTGAATCTTTTTGTTTGAAATTTTTGTTTCAAAGTTTGGTTTGACATTTTTAAAAGTTTGTGCACTCATTAGTAAAAAATCAGAACTGTTTAGAACAAAAACATCTTGCAACACTGTTTATCATGATGCAATAGTTCACGTCAGAACATGGGGTTGTACTTGAAATGAAAAAACACAAATCATTGAAATGGATCATTTTATTACACTGCACTGGTTAATCACCTACATCCATACCAGATAAAGGATCTGGATATTGTCGATACAATGTATTTTGAACTTCTTGCACTAGTTTGTCTTTAGCGTATAATTTTAATTCCAGGTGAAGTCTTTTAAGGTCTATTGCAATATCAATTGGTGGAAACTCAATGTCCATTTGATCACAAATAAACTGTTTATCAATACAGATATGCACCCACGAACGATGTTGACAACCATCACAACATCTAGATACATGTTGTACAATACGCAAGACACATTTCTCAAAATAGTACTTTTTCAGGAATATACTTGTTTTGTTGCACACTTCCACTGCATGTTTAACACACTGGAATACGTTGATGAATTTTTTCCATTCCGTTTGCGTTAGATACACCATGTTGCGAGGGATATGCAATGTACTCTTTTTACGTAACAGCACCATCTTCTCTTCGAGGACTTTACGCAGCACCACTTCATGATTTGAGCCTCATGATTTGACTATGGTCACATTTAGCTCATGATGAAAATAATCATTCATTTGGTCGATTCGTGAACATAATATTTGCCATTCTTCAAAGTTCAGTTGTACAACAAATTGTTCTTTTTTGCCCAATAGAATCAGAGGTTCAAATATTCTAGCACTGATACCAATCATCACATGTTTTGTTTGAGATATATTTATTGGATAATAGCTTGCGAAGAGGAATTCTTAATCGTTAGAAGTACACATCTTTCCTAATGAAAAGCACTTGCTCAAATGATTTCATGGGCTGACACTGTATTTGCTGATTTCATAGAGTTACGTCTGACGTCATAGGAAAGGAATGTGCTGACGTTTGAATTCATGATTTCATCACAGTTGCTGACGTCATGCTGACCAACCAAATTCATAGATCGCATTCTGCATACAGCTACGTCTGATGTCAAAGGAATGTGCTGACGTGTGAATTCATGATTTCATCACAATTGCTGACGAAACCAAATTCACTGATCCGGCTGTGTACTAAATTCAAATTGATGACTTCGACACAAGAATCCTTTGTAACATAAAGATACAAATCCAGTATTTAAGAAACGCAGCAGTTCTTCTTGTTTTGATGCTTCCATGGGTAAATATCTTGCTGATAAAATTATATTCTTATCATTTTCAAGCTTCACTACGATTCTTAATCCAAACTTTGTAGGGATGTTTTGGGTAGCTAAGATTCTATAAGGTACATTCTGTTGTAAATCAGTAATCTTGGTAAATGATTTCATCACATCACATGTGTTTAGAAACTACAGACAAGTAGCCACGATGACGTTATTATGAATACTAACACGAACGATACTTTTATATGATGCAAAAACTGATGACGTTGCATTATCATGTTCTGACGTGATAAAAAATGTTACCACAGGTTTTTGTTCTAAACAGTTCCGGTTCTTCACTAATGAGTGCACAAACTTTTAAAAATGTCAAACTAAACTTTGAAACAAAAAATTTTTCAAACAAACAATTTGAAACAAAAATTTTCAAACAAACAATTTGAAACAAAAATTTTCAAACAAACAATTTGAAACAAAAATTTTCAAACAAAAAAATCAAACGAAAAATTTCAAATCAAATTTTCTTCTAAGCATTTCCGGTTCTTCACTAATGAGTGCACAAACTTAAAAATTTGAAACCAAAATTTTCCAAACAAAAATTTCGAAACAAAAAAGCTCAAACAGAAAATTTTTAAACAGAAAAAATCGAACATTTTTTTAAACTAAAATTTCAAACAAAAACAATTTTCAGTTTTGAGACAAAAAAATTTTTTTTAAATTTCAAACGAAAAAAATTTAAACAAAATTTTGAAACAAGAATTTCAAAACAAATATATTACAAACAAAAAATTCAAACGATTTTCAAACAAAAAATTTTCAAACAAAAACTTTTGAAACAAAAATTTCAAACAAAAATTTCGAAACAAAATTTTCAAACAAAAAATTTCAAACGAAAAATTTCAAACCAAAGTTTCAAACAAAAAAATTTGAAACGCAAATTACAAAAAAAATTCAAACAAAAATTTTCAAACTAAAAATATCAAAAGAAAAATGTCAAACCAAAGTTTCAAACAAAACTTTCAAAAACTTTTTAAATGTTAAACAAAACTTGAAACTGAATGCAGCAAAGATTTGAAAATCATCAACCAATCAGATTGCACGAAAGATAGTGATCAGCCAATCAGATTGCACGAAAAATAGTGATCAACCAATCAAATTGCATCAACAATAACTTGGTCACTGTCAGATTACATCACCTTGTGACTAAATTTCAGTGTTGTAGCATGTATTCCCTTAAGACTATGAGTCATAAGATTCAATAAGGTTAGCTATCAGATTTCTAAAGCTCAAGGTCAAATCAATCACCACAAATGATCTTAGACTAAAGTTTAAAGTACTGTTTCAAATTTCGCGTCTTATGTTAAAGTTCTGTTTATCACAATTCCCAAATTTAAAGAATATTTCTCTCGATATACCTAAGTCTTAGAATGAATCATATCATTATATGTTCAATAAGGTCAATAATGTCCGTCAATTGTTTACCTGAGTAGAACCAACTGTTTTCTACAAGTGTGTACTCAAACTTAAGAAGTACCACAACAAAGGAAATGAATCCCTGTACACTACTTCATCAAGGTCAATCACGTGGTACATCGTATTGCTTACGTTTATAGGTCCATAGGCTGGAATATTCAAAACCAGTGACGCAATTTCATTTGACAATTCTCAAATTATCCTACAAAATTTCAATGTACCAATGTCCTGGACTCCTAATCCCATCATAGGTCAATAACTGATCACGTGATCATACTCATATTTGACAATGATTTACCCAATGAATGAGATACTATCCAATTTTAAGAACAATTACCAATTATTGATACGACAATAAGAAATGTACCCCTCACAAAATTTAAGATTGGTACACAAATACACCTGTGTCTTATGAAAAAGTAATAAATCCTGTACTTATTCAATAATAAAGCCGGTCAATAACATTTAAATTTTTGAATATTTGGCCATAAGAGGAACACCAACATCTACAATGGGTCCTAGAAAACGTTTACCGAATTTTGTTATTTGATAATTCCCAAATTTAAAAGGGAACATAAACATATGAAGGTAATAAACCTCTGTACATACCCATATAACGTGTTAAATCCTTATCAAACGGGGTCAATATCCTCCGAAATTTGATTTTTGGTAGTTCTTTACCCATGAAAGGGAACGAGGTGGACCATCGAAATTTATATTGATACACATTGAAGTCCTGTACTATGATACCAAATGCTTATATTAAACAATTTCTAAAACCGAGTGGATGAGCCAAGATACCCCTCCCAAATTTTTAAAGGGTGCATCAATGTACCCATGTCTTATGATAGGAAATGAACCCATATACATGACCAATGACCATATAACCATATAAGGTAATAGAACTTCATCAAAGGGGAGAAATTGGGCCAAAACCAAACACATGGTACAACATATTGCTTATGTTTATATTTTGGCCATTTTTTTACCCATGAAAGGGAACAAGGTGGACCACCCAAATTTATCATGATACATGTTGAGGTCCTGTACTATAATACCGAATGCTTAAACTGGAAAATTTCCAAAATTTAAAAGATTGGCCATGGTACCCCTCCCAAAAATTTAAAGGGGTGCATCAATGTAGCTATGTTTTATGATAGAGAATGGACCAATATACATGATCATATAACCATATATGGTAATAGGACCTCATCCAAGGGAATAAATTGGGCCAAAAACCAAACACGTGGTTGTACTAAAATTAGGCAATTTTGTACCCCTAAAATGGAACAAGGTGGACCACCCAAATTTATAGTGAACTATATTAGGGTCCTATACTATAATACCAAATATATAAAATGGGCGATTTCCAAAATTTAAGGGGTGGGCCAAAGTACCCCTCCCAAATTTTTAAAGGGGTGCACAAATGTACCTATGTCTTATGATAGGAAATGGACACCTGTATACGCCCATATAACTATATAAGGTAATAGGACCTCATCCAAGGTGATAAAATGAGCCAAAATACCAAACACGTGGTTGTAGTAAAATTTGGTAATTTTGTGTCCCTAAAAGGGAACGAGGTGGACCACCAAAATTTATAGTAATATATATTAGGGTTCTATACTATTATACCAAATGTTTAAATTGGGCAATTTCTAAAATTTAAGGGGTGGGCCAAGGTACAACTCCCAAAAATTTAAAGGGGTGCATTAATATACCAATGTCTTATGAAAGGTAATGGACCCCTGTATACACCCATATAACCATATAGGATAATAACACCTCATCAAAGGCGATAAATTAGGTCAAAAATCTCGAAATTTGAATATTTGGCAATTTTTTACCCATGAAAGGGACCGACATAGACCCCCAATACTGATAGAGGTACATACTATGGTCCTAGGCTACCATACCAAATTTTTAGATTTGGCAATTTCCAAAATTTAAGGGGGTGGTCCTAGGTTCCGCCTGCCAAAATTTAGGGGGTGGGCCAAGGTACCCCTGCCTAAATTTAGAGGGGTAGTCCCAGGTACCCCTGGTTCATTGACCTCGGGCTAAGGTTATTGACCTTTGACCTATGACGTCATGAATGTCGGGGTCAAAGTCCAAAGTGAGATCAGGTCACGCCATTGCTACTACTATTGGAACAGAACCAAGCTTTATTTTGAATTTAATTGGATTGGATTGAAAAAGGCTTTATTCAAGCAGGCGAGGTTCAGTATTGCTGCTCTACCACCTAACCCTTGTCAAGGAGGTACACTCATGTCCAAAATTATTGTCGCATGTCTATAAATATGTTGTTGTAGAAACATAATTTGATAACGAATTCGCCCGGTATTTCTTATAATGTTAGTATGTGTATAATCATGTTATGTGGCAAAGACATGTATGTTATGTGGCAAATTTCATGTCAAAAGAGCAGTAAATAAGAACAATAAAGCGAAAATAAAATTTCCTTGTCCATTTAGCAACATTTTATTTTAGTCATTCTAATTTTCGTATTTATAATTCTTTTCCTATGAAATTTACCACAAATATACATTTCCCGATTATACGCATAATATCAGTATTAAAAGTTCCCTGCAAAATCATTATCAAATTACATTCTTACAAGAAGACAGTTATAGATATGCGACAATAATTTTGGACATGAGTGTACATTGTTATACAGAAAAGATAAAATCAATTGAGTACAAAAGATATGGTGATATACAACAAAAATACAGGTATACATTAAGACGATAAAAGAAAGAAAAAAGTGGTACTTTTAACAAAACACACACAGACGCACAAGTACTACAAGTGAAGAAAGAAGGAAAGCATACAAATACAAACATGAAAACAAACACAAACCGATCAATAACATAGAGACAAAATAAGTTATGCTTGTGATTCACAATGTAGGGGGAGGGTGATGAAATATTGTTACGATGCATGATTATTTAATAAAGAAAATGTACTAAGTCAAGTCTGATTTCATTTACATGGTTCAAGTGATAGAATACAAATCATGGGTACCTGAACTTAAAATCTTGTTGGCTGAGTAAATACATTTTTAACATTTTCTTGAAGGAATTAAATGTTTTAGCTTCTTTTACTACATTTGGTAGAGCATTCCATGACCTTGGTGCTAATACTGAAAATGCCGCAGTGTTTGCTTGAGTCTATGGTGTGGAATATATCAAGCCTATTTCTTTTGCGTGTTAAGTGAGTATGAATAGTTGACCTAGCAGTGAGTTTACGCGGGACGTGTTGTTTTAAGAATTTTGTAAATGAGAGAGCAATAATGAAAATGTCGTCTTCTGGACATTGTCAGGATGCTATTGCTTTTCAGAATAGGCAAAATATGGTCGAATTTTCGAACATTGCAACAGAAGCGGATGCATGAATTTTGTACCTTTTGGATCAGGATGGCATACAAGGATTATCATGAAATATAGTATGTGAATGCGTGGAGGGTGTTAAATTACTCTACTTAAGTTCAAGCAGTGTGGGTGATCAGTAAGACTCAGAAATAATATACCCCACATTGCCCCAAAATCGAATATCTTTACGCAAACTATCCAGATACACATTTTTTTAATCAAAAGGGGATTTTAATCCTCATTCTTAACTGATAATAACCATAAGAACAGCGGAATGTGGATTAACCTCAAATAGTATATACTCCATATTGTTCAAAAATTCAGTAATGTTTACGAAACTTGTCCTGAAAGGTCTTCCTGAAATATTAAGAGATATTCAACCTCTAATTGAATTTTCTACTAAATTGTGGAGTTAATATTCACATTTACAAATAAATGTAAAACACAGATATAAAATGTCTCTTAAAATATTTCGTCGAGCTCTTTTTCAATACTGAGGTATAGCAAGGAAGGAAATATTGTATGAATTCTATTGCAAAAATACCTAATTCTATTGGTTCAAGTTATTGGTGTCCCTGCAGTCAACGACTCCTTTACACAGTATAATTATATCTTTATTGGTCTACGGTACAATACTGCACGCAACGAATGTCTATATAGTTATTGTTCTTGCAATTATTGTTCTATTGTTTGACATACCAATGACCACAGTTTTCATCTGTCTTCCTTGACACGAAGCCAAATTTTGCAGACTCAGCCAGGAAATATTAAAAATAATCAGTTCCTCTCTAATCATAAAAGGAAGTTCCAAAAAAATCTTTAGTTCAAGGGTTAAGACGGAATTGACGTATTTGAGACCAAGAAATCACTGACCTCGACAAAAATAACAAAACACATGACATAGCATCATCTATTTTGAATAATTCACCGTCGTTTCCAGTAGGATTAACTACAACAGGAAACCTTTGTATAATACCACTCACTTCTAGCCCTAATTGGCGTCAAGAAACGGCGATCAATTGATTTCGAAAAAAAAAAATATAGAAAAAAGGGAGAAAGGAGGGGTAAAAATAAAGATTTTCCTTTGTTGTTTTGGTTTCATTCAAAGGAAAATTAAAGACTCGTAGCGTGTGACTATGTCACAGCAATCTCTGATGTTTGATCATTACAACAGTTCAGAAGATTTGCTTGAGTTAGACGTGTTTAGAGTGTCCAAATAAGACATAATTGCAATTGCTAAATGTCGGAAAATGTTTTACAAAAGTGGTTAAAGCGGAAAAACGACAATTGTGTTAATTTCGGTGAGGAAAATGTGCAAACAAAGAAAGCAAAAAAGAACAAAGAAAAATCTAAACAAGGTATTAATGCTGATAAAGGCTGGAAAAGCGCTTTAGAAAAGTTAATTTTGGCGAAGAAAATGTGCAAAAACAACAATCGAGAATCAACGAAGAAATATCTAAAGCAGCCTGCCCTTCAGAGAAAAATGTAGTTATTATTAAAATAAACCTTATGGCGCAACACAAACCCACACCCACCCACCCACACACACACACACACCCACACCCACACACACATATATATATATACCGGGTGATTCAATAATAACGTACCAGGCTTATATCCCAGCTAATACTGTATGTAGAGCCTTCAAACAAAAAATTGCATTACCAAATTGTATGTGTAGAATGCAATAAAAATAGTAGCGAGACCAGTGGCGTCTCGTGAATACCTCCGAGGGGGAGCAACTTGAAAATTTGCAATGGAAAGTGGTATAACTGTTGGAATCGTTCGAAAGGACATTAAATGTCATGCAACTTTTAGAGGAAAAACTTTGTCATATCCTTTCCCATTTAGCCGCTAGAGGCGTTGTTGCAGACTTGCATCTGACTACCCGTAGCAGGTCTTTATCTCAGCCAATAATGCACATAGAGCCATCAAACAAACAATTAAACTACCAAATCGTATGTGTAGAATGCAATTAAATAGTAGCGACACCAGCGGCGTATCGTGAATATCTCCAACGGGGGTTATTTGCAAAATTTGACATGAAAACAGGGGTTGGTTGTGCCTCAATTGAAACAAGCGCAGAATCGGAGAAACGTCGAGAGGAAACACCTTGGCATATTTCTTCCTCGTTGGCAGCAACACGGTCGCATTACTAGGTGAAAGTCAGATGGTGCGAGGGTATTTCCTCTCAACGTTTTTCTATTGTGCTTTTGTTTCAATGGAGACACAACCAACCCCTCTTTCCATGTCAAATTTTGCAGATGACCCCCGTTGGAGATATTTACTATACGCCACTGGTGTCACTACTATTTTTATTGCATTCTACACATACGATTTGGTAGTTTAATTGTTTGTTTGACGGCTCTATGTGCATTATTAGCTTAGATAAAGGCCTGCTACGGGTAGTCAGATACAAGTCTGCAACACGCCTCTAGCGGCTGAATGGGGAAGGATATGACAAAGTTTGTCCTCTAAAAGTTGCATGACATTTAATGTCCTTTCGAACGATTCCAACAGTTATACCACTTTCCATTGCAAATTTTCAAGTTGCCCCTCGTTGGAGATATTCACGAGACGCCACTGGTCTCGCTACTATTTTTATTGCATTCTACATATACAATTTGGTAATGCAATTTTTTGTTTGAAGGCTCTACGTGCAGTATTGGCTGCGATATAAGCCTGGTACGTTCTTATTGAATCACCCGGTATATATATCGGGTATTGCAAAATAAGTGTTACAACTCTTGGGAGGTGACTCCTGCCACTGAGACAAGAAAAAAAGTTCTCTTGAACTTTCGGCTATCGGACATAGTTTCGGATCTAGAAAGTACCGAAAGCGTGGGAAAATGATTTTCGGACGCCAATAGTTCGGAAACTATCCAACGTAAAGAGGGCGGGTAAAAAATTCACTGAAGGAGTCATACCTGCTGTATTGAATTTTGTATGTTTCACAATCCTACCATGCACGCCCAAGGGATTCCCCAAAGGAACATAGGGAGTCCCGGATAATCTGCCAAATGAAAATTGGCCTAAATGGATATGAATTGATAGGGTTTCTACCAGGTAACAATAATTCGTTTGTATTAAGTCGATATCTGGAACAAATACAAAATGGCGGACACCTTCATGCCCGTTGTGTGTGGTTGCATAATCGCCAGGTACGGATGCTGGCCAACAGTGAGGTTCTGAGTATTAAGTGTAGCGAATTTGTACTCAAATGCTTTAGAAAGACATCTGGAGTATCGGTAGAGCACAACAGATGAAGTAGGGTGATTCACATGTGTGGAAATACGTAATGAAAAATGCCCAGAAATGCACTCATACTAAGTAAACGTGAGTTCAAAGCATCGGAAATGTAAGGATTAGCGTCAAGAACATGAAAGCGTTTGCAATTCACCAATAATATTCCCTCAAACCGATGCAATATGATGTACACGGTGCATACCAATAACGATGCAACAATTAAGGCCAAGTTGAAATTGTGCAAGGGGACTCACTAAGAAACTGTGTAAACTAAATGAATGTCTCTAGTGGGATCGCATGATCGATATTGAAATGTGGCCAATGTGTGTGTTGATATTGACATGTAGCTAATGGACAAATGCCAACATGTCCCACTACTGCTGGGACACTGTTTCACGTGCGAAAATAGGAAAATAACGTACATTGTGCTATTACATCTGGTGCACTTTTTGGTAGAACGTAACTAGAACACGATTGTATCAATGTCCCTCTTTGTTTGGGACATTGTCCCACAGTCGACACATATGAAAAGAAAACTCTTAATCCATGGTTCAGATTCTGATAGAGCATGAAAATAACAAACTTGTATCATGTCCCATGTCTTCTAGGACATATGACGTACTCGAAATATAGGAAAATACCTTTAGAAATTCGTATCTTACATACAGTGCCCATGCCAAGACAAAGACGAAAATGAACCAATTCGGCACATGTAACACTACAGCTGGAACATAATACATATGGAAAATAAAACTACATGAGAAATAGAAAGAAAAGTTTTAAAGCTCTCATTGTTTACAATGTGCAGTAGGAGTAACAAAATGAAACACACAAGCGTGTCTGGAGGCTGTACAAGAGCTCTTGCTAATCAAAGTGGGTAGTCCTCAAAGAAATGAATACAGAGAAAGTGAAGCTCCCTCGAGCCTTAGGGCTAGAGCGCTCGCTTTCGCTCACGTGGTCGCGGTTTCCAATCCTACTGCGAGCCCACAGTCTCAGATTCTAGTCCCGAGTAGTCATTTTCCTATTTTTCCCACGTGGGACGGTGTCCAAGAAGTAGTTGCACATGTTGACATCTTTTTATTAGCTACATGTCGACATAAACACACACCCATTGGCCACATTTCAATATCGATCATGCGATCCCACTAGAGACATTCATTTAGTTTACACAGTTTCTTAGTGAGTACCCTTGCACAATTTCAACTTGGCCTCAATTGTTGCATCGTTATTGGTATGCACCGTGTACATCATATTGCATCGGTTTGAGGGAATATTATTGGTGAATTGCAAACGCTTTCATGTTCTTGACGCTAATCCTTACATTTCCGATGCTTTGAACTCACGTTTACTTAGTATGAGTGCATTTCTGGGCATTTTTCATTACGTATTTCCACACATGTGAATCACCCTACTTCATCTGTTGTGCTCTACCGATACTCCAGATGTCTTTCTAAAGCATTTGAGTACAAATTCGCTACACTTAATACTCAGAACCTCACTGTTGGCCAGCATCCGTACCTGGCGATTATGCAACCACACACAACGGGCATGAAGGTGTCCGCCATTTTGTATTTGTTCCAGATATCGACTTAATACAAACGAATTATTGTTACCTGGTAGAAACCCTATCAATTCATATCCATTTAGGCCAATTTTCATTTGGCAGATTATCCGGGACTCCCTATGTTCCTTTGGGGAATCCCTTGGGCGTGCATGGTAGGATTGTGAAACATACAAAATTCAATACAGCAGGTATGACTCCTTCAGTGAATTTTTTACCCGCCCTCTTTACGTTGGATAGTTTCCGAACTATTGGCGTCCGAAAGTCATTTTCCCTTTCGGTACCTTGTAGATCTGAAACTATGCGAAGAGAAGGAAGGAAAATACCTTGAACCTGAACCTGAACCTGAATGTCCGATAGCCGAAAGTTCAAGAGAACTTTTTTTTTCTTGTCTCAGTGGTAGGAGTCACCTCACAAGAGTTGTAAAACTTATTTTGCAACACCCGATATATATAGGTTATATGTAAAACACTAAGGCCCTCCCCCAAAAAATCCTGGCTACGCTACTGCTCAAAGGTGCGTACACAACCCCATTAATGTGTTTATAGCTCGGATAATTGCTTTCGATACATGTTTCGGGACTTGGGAGAGACGTTAATGGTTTCCTTATCGATGCATCACCGCCTATATTTTCTATCTCACAATGCTGTACAACGATAGAATACAGAACAATATTTCTGGATTTGAAAATACTGGTTTGGAGAGGAGATACAGGTGCTATTGGAGTTGAAAATGTTTGAAGATGAAGGAGGGGAAAATATTTTTGGACATACAAAGGTACAATGTTTGGAGGAAAAACGAAAATAAAGATATAGAAACAAAGTAAGGTTACTGCTAAGAGAAAAGGAAATATTATTGACTTGATTTTGAGTTTTATGTCCTGTTCAGCAGCTAGGCTATATTAGACGTGGGGATATGATTAACGTGGAATCCGAACTACATGAGCTCCCGCCGGGAATCGAACCCGGATAGGAAATATTATTATTACTCGTCTGCGGAAAACTAATAACATACTTGACCTCTTTCCCCTATCTCTTCTATGTTCTGCGCGCTATTTCTGGTTTAGGCTGATTTTTTTCTAACTTTACTGTCGGCCCGGCTTTTATATTCAATGAACTTAAAAAGGCCGTTACTGAATTCTCTGTCTCTGTGTCTGTCTGTCTGTTCGTCTGTCTTTTATTTGCTTTTTTTTTTTTTTTTAAAATGAACCCTGTGTTCGATAGAGCATCAAAAACTATCAGCGAAAGTTATTAAAATTTTTGCGCCATTCTTATCGTTCCCGAGATATTGGCCAAAAAATGGCCGATTTCCAGAGATTTGAGGAGCCCTACCTCGGGAACCGTAAGTCATAGAGAGATCATATTGGTGTTGATCAATATCTAAAAGGATAATAAATATTTTGGTACCAAATAGTAACCGGTGGTCACTGTCCAACTGGCCACTGGTTTGACCAACGGTTAAATTTCATTTTCCATTTTTAGTTGAGGTGTTTGATGTAATAAGGGCGTAAGTCTGAAACGTGCAGTTGGAGAAAAAGAATGTTGAAAATTTAAGTAGTTTTTTTCTTACATAAAACAATGTAATGTGCAGCATTTTATTCCGATATTGAATTGAAATGTTAGTAGGAGGCTAAAGAAGCATGGCAAAAGCCACAAATGCGTTTGATGCAAAAAGGGCGTAAATTCGCTTACGCCCTTATTACATCAAACTCCTCAATTATAAGCTTTTTACTTGTTAGTTTTAAAACGAATATTAATTTAAGTAATACAAATTTTAAAAAAATACTAATTAACAATTTTACTACAGGATGAAATAGAATGTTATTAAGACTAAATTTCCCTTCTTTTTATTTATATTTTTACAGATGAAGATTTTGGGAAAACCTTACTTCGGTGAATTTAATGAAGTAGGTAAAAACCTTCTTGCAAGGCTTGCTAGCAGAGTACACTACTCCGCAACGAGTGCTGGAAACATGATGGTGGGTTATGGATCTCCAGCGTGAGGGCAACCGGGCCAGCGAAAGGTATGAGAGTTTACTTTGTACCCTATTCACGTTCTTTGGACATGAGCAAGATCTAATGATACAATCTGCGGTAACAGTTGTAGTTATAACCAACTTCTTTCGAAAACCGTTTACGTTTGATTTCCTTCAAGAACATGTCTTGCATCAATGGGTATATGATATCAGGCCAAGGGAGACGAATGATTAAACCAAGTAAATAATGATGATTAGTGGGATGAGAATGT
This sequence comes from Thermobia domestica, assembly GCF_964235325.1. NCBI lineage: Eukaryota > Metazoa > Arthropoda > Insecta > Zygentoma > Lepismatidae > Thermobia > Thermobia domestica. The sequence continues at coordinate 56,802,116 of NC_137459.1, forward strand.
GGAAGTAAACTGAAGTGCCCCGAGAAAACCAACGGACAAGATGTTGCCCATCAAAAAGTTAAGTACAATTCTTACTGTGTATAAAACTGAGTTAATAAGACCTATTCTCCTAGTTTATGATACACTAAAAGTCATCTAAAATGTTCTTACATTTCTGATATTTTATACATACATACATACATACACACATACATAAATATATATATATATATATATATATATATATATATATATATATATATATATATATATATATATCAGGTGGATAGATATTTTTGCAACCTCTTCAGTTCTGACGCTTTACTTTTTGTTTAAAAACTTGTACTTTCTTATTTTCTTGTTGTTTGTAGCCTATTGAAGGCAATTTTGGTCTTGTTTTATATATATTAACGTGTGCTACAAATTTCTGACTGGAATGATTTAGTATCTTAGAAACTTTTTATACTTGGGGGTAGAGCGTAGCTCATCTGAAATTTGTAACACCGTGTATTTAGACAACTCAAGGATGAATTTAACTAATCATCTTAGGATAAGAAATGAAATAATCAATTACTTTTGGATATTTTCGACATCACACCACAAGCTATTAGGATTCGAAATGGCCTTAACTATAGAAATCTACTACATCGTAATGGCACAGAAACTTAACCATTATGGTTATCTAACATCGCAAATAGATGCAGTACTCACAGGTAGTTCAGCTCAGTTCAACACCAAACGATGTCCTTCCACTTTCCAATCTTAATTCCAACTCCCCGAGTCTAGTCTCCGTCCTCAACCAGCACAACCCCTTTCCGGGATTCAGGTGCTTCCTGGTTGTGGCGAAGAGCTTAGCTCAGGTCTCTTTCTGCAATCTCTTACTTCCTTATTTCTGTATAGGAAAACTTCCTATAATTGTGGTGTGATGCCGACGTTATCTGTTTTTATTTTTTCTAAGCAGTTTGAATATCACTTCCTTATTTTATAGTAAACAAAATAAATTTAAAAAATACATGTAAGAATTTTGGGTACTTTACAATATATGTATAGGTGAACTGGTAGGAGTGGTATCATATATGATACCTTGAGACTCAATGAAGACAAAGATTGCAGACAAATATATATCTGGTAAAGTTGCTAACATAAGACAGCTTTATTTAGCCCAATATTTCTCCAACTGTCTTTCCATTAAAAGAGCACATATCTTCGGATTTCATTTTACATTTTGGCTAAATATGTGTATTTTGAAATAAACAATAGCGGAAAACAGTAAAAATGGCCACTAGTTCAAACCTGAAAGAAAAACAAATTGTATACATATTAGATACACATTGTAATATCATAGTATTTCATAAATTAAAATTTGTTCGCATTATGTTTTATATTGTGAATGAAAATTAACTTATCATACTATTCCGAGAAAATGGAACTTAATTCAGGTATTTTTTCCGTGGCACATCTAGCAAAAACTCTCAGGGTCCTATTATTACTCAAATCAGCCTTATATGTTAATTTCTTTTCTAAGAGGCTAGGCTTGATCTAGGGTGTTAAAATCTAGATCCCTATTCACGTTTTCTTGGGGGACTAGAATCTAGATCCCTATTCACATGTATCTAGTTTGATTTAAAAACTCAACATATTCCTTTTAGTATCAATGTAAGAAGCAGTGGCAGATTTACAGAGAGGGCTTTCGGGCTGAAGCCCACTCCCCTTCTTCCAAAAAACAATCCAGGATTTCTAAAACTGAAGTAGATGTTAGTTAATCCTATTGTTATAAACTTGAAAATACCCCAAAATTCCAGGATTTCTAACAAAGAAGAAAATAATTCCCGAAATATTTTTCTGATTCCGTCACTGGTAAGGAGATATAATTCTATGTTTACTGGCCTATTTCTAAGAACCATGAGCTGAAAACTTTTAAAAAACGTTTGGCAATATTTCAATTCTTTCTCTGAATCTATAAATAGAAGATAAATGAAAATCAGGAATAACATGAAATAACTAACTAAACTTACATTTCACTACGACGCCATACTGTACTCCTTTTAGAAGGCTGTGCTGCACCTCCATCCTTAGTTTCCGAATCTTCAGAGGTATTCTTAAGCACCTCATCTGAATGAGTCAACTCAATACCATTATTAGTATCTTCGTTATCGCCCATGTCAATATTGGTGTCGTTGAAGTTTAAAGTTTGAATCAGATCGGGAATTTCCAACTCCATGATAACTAAAATAAAAAATCAATAACTTCTATCGTTGTCCAATATTAAAATGTAAAATTTAACTATTTTACAGCATTGTGAGAAATAATTATCAAATTTAATTATTAATGTTGAATGAATTGAGAAAATAGTACCTAACATGACCTAAGGTGTCCCCGTGCATAAGTGATTTAAGTCTTCATCTTGTAATCAATGAGCCCCAGGTTCGATTTCCAGTGGGCACATAAGTGGTTCGGATCCCACTTTGGACGTCATATCTTCATATGAGAAACAGAAGGAAGTAACTCCAAAAATCGGATTTTCGTTTTTCTTTATATATCTATATAATTTTGAAAGGTTCAATTGGTGACAAATCGACGTAACTCTCTCTCTTCTCCTTGCCATTAAAAGGCAGTAACGTATCTTTCATTTACGAATTAATCTTAGAGCCAGAGGAGCGTAACAGCCAATACGTTCTTCGGTCTCAAAAGAAGTCATTCAATTTTCAGTCATACGTTTCTCTGACTCGAAAACCCAGATGAATTTTCAAAAATACGTTAAAGTGAGTAACATTGCTTTAAGCTGGGGTAAGTAATTTTTTAATACTGAAAGCACATTGTTGTTTCGTTATTTTAAAAAGAAGTAAATAAAATATTAAATAATTATTACACAAGCAAAATGAAATTTCGATCCACTTTTTACTCCCTAGCTAAATGTGAAAATTACATTTTTGTCAAGTAGTAGTCCGCGACAATGCAAGTTATTTTTAGACAACCTTTTGTTGCCGACTTTTGCATGACAAAAATGACAATGAATGACAAATAACAAGAGAGTAGTGAATGAAGTGTGGCTGCTGACTAACACGTCGTCCCGCACAGTTCACTTATGAATTGTAAAATGACTTCGAGGGCAAGAAGAGTTCTCGAGTTAAATTGAATAACGGGAAAACGGGAGAAGAAAACTTTGAGTCGGTACAGAAAACAAACAAAATCTTTTGAGTTCGTGTTCGAGTAATAATTATGTACCTATTGCTCATCCGGTATCGTTTCCATCAACAACAGAATTGAATAACACCAAGAAAACGGGTGAAGAAAACACTAGATCTAATGGTATAGTAACCGAAGACAATTTGAGTTCATGTTCAAGTGATGATTATGTACCTAGTGCTGGCCCGGGATATTTATCATCAACATCAGATGATGACAGCCCTAGATCCAAGAGGAAAAGAAGGGCAACTAATCCAAAGGAGATAATACTAGGCATAACAGGTAAGAGAGATTACGAAACTAGGTTAACCATAATTTCATTTGCTTCATACTGCTGTCAAGCTCCCCTTCTTTGAAATTCCAATATTTTTTAAATAAAGGCTTATCGATACTACAATTTTACGCAAAATTGTCGACACGTGTAAAATTTACACTCATTCTGAATTTGGGCGTCCGCAAAAGAATTGAACCCTCCTCGAAATGAATTTCTGGGTATGTGTCTGACTGCTGTCACTTAAAAAGTGTTACAAAAATGACTCTCTTATTGAAATTCTTGAAGATTGTTTCGCATAAAAGTAATGCAAAAATATTCAGGCTGTAAATAGAGTACGTGACTCTACTAAGTGTTTCTATACATGGAAGGAAACAGGAAAGCTCATGCAACAAAATTCAGAACACAGCTTCTAGTTTTGAAGCACTCTATTACCAAAACAACGACTCCTGGAACTTATGCGACAATCGATCCCAAAGAAGTCAGCAATGATTCCAGTCATTCTTTATCTCTGAATAGAAACCGTTTTCTGGATGTTTTTATACGTAAGTCACCCCTCACGCACACTTTGTTCACACCATGAATAAGGAATGGAATAGATTAGATTTAATACCTAAATTGGTTTCTATTAAGCGTGGGGTATATGGAAACTATTGATAATCATATCTTCTGAGTCTTATAATTCATTTGCCTATTTTCTTGAAACTTTTAGTTATTTACCTCCTAGTTTGGAAGTTGGTGATACTTAAGTATATTTAAAGTACCGAAGGGTGATTGGATCATGTCCTAATACCCATTGGAATAAGTTGGATTAAGATTGTATAAAGTAAATAGATCCATCGTGGTCAAGGTGATTGAATTTTCACAATTTAAGACGCAACTCACACAAGACAAGATTTCTCTAAGTGAAATGCATTTTCTTTAGGGGAAGCATATCCCTTTGAAATGTTTTCAAAAATTAATTTTATCGAAATGCAGATATATATTTTTCGAAATTATCTAGTATTATATGGTAGGAAGTTAGTATTTTTATCTAATAACTAATAAGTTATTTTTTATCTATTCTTAGTTACTATGATGTTCAGCAATAAACATCCTGAATTGAACTCTGGAAAAATTTGTATCGCTTTTAAAATATTGGTCAGAATTCTAAGAATGTATTGACGAATACTTCAGTTTCGTATGCTGATCTGAAATATCATCTACCTATTAAATGGATAACTAAGTTTAATGGTCCGGGCCAGCCACATTTGAAATAGAATTGAGAAACAAAAACTTGCAGGAATTGTGAAAGATATTATGCAATCAGCTCCGCGAAGGCTACAAGATATAAACAACCTTTCAACTCACCCCCACCTGCACCCACGAAATACGATGCTGAGAAAACAGTAGGTTTCCTATTAGATAATGACTTTAAAAAAAATGGCAATATATTAACGTAGGTACGGGTGCAAAAGCAAGAAACAGTGATGTTTACCCTGTATATAATGTTCTGAGAGAAGGAAAACACAAGAATTATCCACCCAAGAATCTATCACAATTACAGAGATCTCTGCTAAAATAAGATTTAGGCTACTTTATGAAATAAGACTTCAGACTATTTGGAATATTTAATAAATCAATTAAAAAAAATTCATCATGTGGCATAAGTCATTTCTCTGGGGAAAATCAAGAAGAGGTAATTTATTTTTAAGATGAGTTTGCTTTCGGATGATTTTGTCAAAAATGGCTCAGGCGATTTTCTTCTTATTTCATAAACAAATATTTTAGTAATACCTTGTAACATGACAATATGACATATCTGATTTGTCTTGAAAAAATTTATGAGGGGTAGTTTATTCTTGAGGTGAGTTTCTTCTCGAGCGATTTTCTCAAAAACGACCCAGGAGATTTTGTTCATACTTCACAAATAAATATTTCATTACTAACTTGACAATATGGTATAATTCATTTGCCCTGAAAAACTGTACAAGAGGTAGTTTATTTTGTGGGTGATTTTTTTCGGACGATTTTCTCAAAAATGATTCATGCCATTTTCTGCATACTTCACAAATAAATATTTCATTAGTAACCTGACAATATATTACCTGACCAGGATATTAGTGCGTTTTTTCGCGGAGGGCGCTGCTGTTGTATTTATATCAGTTTTTAGATAAGCGCGGTGGGACAGGCAAGCGGAGAGCGTCACTCTGCAGTGTATCCAACGATTTCTAAAAGTTGCAATTTACATGTTATAAGTAGCTTAATCTGTTTCGATTAATAAAGAAAGCCATAAATTATCTAGTTGTTATTGAAAGCAGGAATGGTTATTCCTGCAGTAATGCAGATGTATTATGGATAATGACATATGCATGGAAATTAACAATTTAAGAACAACATAGTACGTAAGTGAGTTTCTACCATGTATTAAGCAGATTGTATAAAAATTTATTACGTTTTATTTTATTTCATTATAAGACAGGAGCAACCTGTAAAACGCAAGAATAACGATGCCAATGACGAAAAAGTTAATCAAGGGTTGATAGCTTAACTTGCGCAAAACCTTGTAACTGTAAGTTTAAATCAAGTTAAGGTTAGTGTTGCTTATGTTTGTTTTAAATGTATGTTTATCGGTTGACAAATTATTTTCTCGAGTTTTAGCCAAGGAAGAATTCCGATACGTTTCAATTCGAGAACAGTGAAAGCCTTTTCCGTTGGTCTATTGGCTAGTGCATGTGCCTTTGTTGTACGTGATTATGGGTTGAAATCCCAGTGAGAGCTCAAAATTGAATTTTACAATCTTTCACTTTCATTAATGATCTGTCTCCTCTAGCATAAAGAGCATAATCCTGGGACGTTAAACTAAAGAAATTTCATTTCATTTTTTCAATGAATGTGAATTCCTTGGGAGAAAAGGACGTGAAGAAGAAATGTTTCCTTCATTTTTAAAAGGACTATGGGACTGAATAACTTGCCTTTCGGGATTGACTTATAAAATCTGATTACAGTGCATCTTTCTTTCAGGATTATTATTGAAGTCCAGCATTTTGGTAAATGTGGAATAAAAGCATTGATAAAACATCAGCGTATGGGTATTATAGGAGTAAGTATCACTGCTTCAACACATGATAAACCCACAATTTTTGTTTATAAGTATAGAAATTCCCCTTGCACTCCCTCTGAATTACTTTCAGACTCTAGATCTCAGGTAACAAAGAATTGATTCTATTATCTGCTTTCACACACAATATAATTTTAAAACTTGGGAGCCTAGTGTTATCTTTGTGTCTGTGATACATAACCATTTGTCGATTAACTTCAGAGGACTGAGTTTAGCCCGTAAGCACAAGTTGCATATAGTTCAAACATATCATATGTACGGTCTTGTTTAGCAAAACCTGCCTCTCCACTACCTCTATCTGAAAAGCCCTATATTGTTGTCCACATATGAAATTCAAAGACATTCATCTTTAAACAGCTGTATTTTTATTTTAAGTATTAAAATGTGCTACGTATGGTTGCAACAGGTTGGGTGGCTTTTTTTTCTTTTTTTCTTTTTCTTTTCTTTTTGAACTTGGGTACTTAACATTGGCACTCATCTTCTTCTTTATGAATTGACGTAAGATGCGGCCCCGTGATTTTCAGCCAATTGTTTAATCACCGGTTTCCTTGATCAATGAGATAACAGTGGAAGACAAACTTCGTTCTTCAAACTTGATACTTTCAAAAACTTATGCAAGTGGTTTTGTTATTCAAATATGTATCTATTCACTCTAATCAGTTTCAGAAGTAGCATTAATTTTATAATAACATAATGCTTGTAAGAGTTACAATGAAAATGTATTTTGTATTTCTTTTTTTAAAACGTAATTATTTTTTTTCTGAATTTCACTGGAGTTAAATTTCTTTGAAGAACAAGGAATCTTCAGTTATCAGGCACCCCACTTTAAGCTTTAATCGCTCCCCTATCTCCTCGAATGTAACAATGGATATATTTCTTTTAAATAAAGTTTTCAAAATATGTCAGAAATACTGGATTTTTTAAATTATCAAACCATACTAATAATGACATGTTAGACATCAGAGAGTGTTATCTTTACCATCTCAATCAAAGGCGGATCCAATTTTCCTTCGGAGGCGGTTAGAAGAAGAAAGATTATCAGTTTTCTTCTGACTTGACTTTTGCCGCACATCCAAAAATGATCTCAATGCAAAATAATTTTGTTACTCAAGACACTGTTTAGACAGTCGATCGGAGATCACATGGTCCAACATGGTCACGATTTCGAAGACATCTTATCTCAAAATTACACAATAGAACTTGCTTTAAACAATGAAAGCGCAGTTGCCAACGTATAACTTTGATTCACAATAATGAACTTCGAGATTTTGTTAATAGGAGAAGTTGGAATTCCTTACACTCGAATGCTGCGAAGTTTTTAGTGTTTCTTTGTACAACACTGGCGTTAGTTTATTCGGAAGTTATTGCCAAATTAATAAGGAGGGTGTATGTACTGTTTTTGCAGTCTCTTAGAGCAGCGTTTCCCAACCGGTGTGCCGAGATTTTGTTGGGCTGTGTTGCCGAGAATGGGCTGCTGGTGCGCCGCGAGGAAATCGAAACAAAATTATTGATTCTATAGCAATCAAATTGCAAGACAAAGGGGAAAATGTGTATGTATTTCATATTATTATGAACCTCTACTATGAATCTACAATTTTAAGTTTCGTACTGTGTTACTTTTCTGTACATTTTTAATGTTGAAAAAAGTATTTGTTATCATTATTGCTTCTTTATTGTTGCAGACTATTTCGTAACTTGAAATTTTAAAATATTCAATCCTTTCGACAAAGCAAACATACATGCAAATTAACTACATTTGTGTTTTAAAAGTAAAAAAGATTTGTTTGTTTGTTCGTTATTTAGTGATTTTCCTTTTTAGTGAAAGGTTGGATACAATTTTCGAAAGAGAATATGCACTTTTAAAAGAACTGATTCCTCTATCTCATTGCAATTGTTTTCAATTTTTAAATTACAATGAAATATAAGCATAATGCTTTAACATGGGGGAAAACCAGTGAACGAGCTTTCTTCTCTGTGAGATCAGTAATCACAGAAAAGAATTACTACGGTATTTTATATTTACAAATAGTATCTATATGAGTGTGCCGCGAGAATTCAAGTTACACCAGTAGTGTGCCGCAAGTTGAAAAAGGTTGGGAAACGCTGTCTTAGAGTGTTCTGAAAATAACTTCTGTAACTTTTGAAACTGTGTTTGTCTTAACTTGAACATATGCGTGAAGTGGTTTATTACAAACAGGACAAAAATAACTGTGATAGATTAATTACAAGTAATCCGGTTAGAAACACTGTTGTTTGTATTTTAGTTCCAAAACCGGACGCCCGCACTCGTTTGCTGGTCAGGTAATAGTATAATTCATTTGTGCTGAAAAATCTGGAAGGGGTTAGTTTATTTTTGATGGTGTTTCTTTAGGTGATTTGCTCAAAAAGGACTTAGGCGATTTTCATCTTATTTCATAAATAAATATTTCATTATTATTCTTATAACGTTGCATAAATCACTTCAATAAAAAGTTCACAAGAGGTAGTTTACTCTTGGGGTAAGTTCTTTTTTTCCTTTTACAAATTTGTAAAATACCACTCATGCGATTTTATTATTATTTTATAAACAAATATTTTATTAATAACCCTAACATATACCATGAGTTATTTCTTATGAAAAAATCTACAAGGAGTAGTTTAATTTGGGGGGATGAGTTTTCTTTCGACGAAGTTTTCCAAGAACACCTTAGAATTTTCTTCGTTTTTCACAAGAAAATGTTTCATTAGTAACTCCAGCACAACATGGTCTTCTTTAAGAGATTGGAGCAAGAAAGTTTACTGCGGTGGCTCGTACCCTTTACTGAGTTTAAGTTTTTTTTTTTAGAAAAAAAAATAAAAGTAAAATAAAACCTAATTTCAAATTATTATTGATTCGGTTTAATTTGTGTATAAACTTTGCCCTAGAAGACAGTTTTATTTATTACTAAAAATTAAAGGTAAGCGTTAGAAATTTTAAGAAGTTGAATATAATTCGAATTGAAAGAATTACATAGCATGCCGATATTCCATAGACAATTGATTACAACGAATTTTCTTATCTTCGTACCGACATTTCTGTTACTCATATCATTGCCTTCTGATCTCATATTTGTTTATAGTCAAGGGCAGATCACTAAATTTTTTTGCCAGTTATATCATATTTCGCGATAGCAGGAAGAAATATTTTCTACGTTAATTTCTCTGAAAACAATATAACGTGAACAACTGTCATTACAATATCAATTATACTGTACAAAAACACGTGTTTAGTGCCTAGTTTCTTCTCAACTTTCATGAACACTTACATTTTTTCTTTCTCTTTCACCATGTTAATTGTCAAGTATCCACATAAATCGAAGCAACTAACGTCTCACAACATCGCTTTATTTATACCTGGCACAAGGTGTAGAATTTTCCGGCATTGTCGCCTATGGATACAGTCACGTATGTACTGTAGTTGTGAACAAGAAATCTGTGCGCAGGTACTTAAGCTACTTGATTCTGTATGATTTCTTTCTCTAAGCGCGTGAGACAATAATGTACTCAGTGCTCAACAGATAAATGAAACTGTAAGTAATTGATTGAATACTTTATTTTCATGTTGATATTGTTAGAATGTTTGCAATGACAAATTATCTAAGACAAGTAAAGTTTTCATATTTGTGACGAAAAGACGTTTCTTGTACCTTGTATTTGTAGAGAAGTTTCTTTATGTCTAGTTCGAGGAGTTCCTAAAGGAAAAATAATCTTGCATCAATGATGTTCTTGAATCCATGGTCAATGGCACACTCCCATTTCTTTAAATACTGATATGCCCTCTCGTAAGCGGAATAATTTTTATACTTAGTCAAAGCTTCCTTTCACCAATTCCTCTCTCATCGGGTACAGCCTTGTTTAAAATTTGTTTTTCTTGCGTAAGTTACATAACTTTAATGCAATTTTTAGTTGTACCTGGGTTAAATATTTTTCTAGACCCCTTAAAACGACAAGAGTTAATATGATCCATTGTCACCTATGATACAGTCAATATTTTCTTAATATATGGATTTTTAAAACAAAATATCGAACCTGTGAGTTATGTTTGTATAATATTTGTGATAATAGTGTAAGTTTATCTTTTTGCTTATGAAGTTACGTATTATATCAGTTTTCGTGTATTTTAGGATATCTATGTCTTTACACATTCGTCTATTTTCAGAAATCGTGGACTAATTGTGCTACGGAAATTTTTCAATATGCTATTCTCCTATTCACTGGCGCTGATTTATATATAATTTCAGACGGGGCGTCCGAGTGTGTTTCGTTCTCTCGCTATCATTGTTTCGTATTTAGTAGTTAACAATATATTTTTATATTCGTCAAGAAAATCTATACAGATATTGCAAGATTTGAATATATTTGTGTAACTTAAAATAAACTTACTACCAAAATAATGCTAAGTTTTAATAAAAGTAAACATCCTTCAGTTACAAGAACATAAAATATATTTCTATCACATAATACAGTATAACCTCGTTAACACGAACTCACTTAAGCCAAACACTCGGCTAGGACGAACAAAATTTCGGTCTCGTCATCGCCGTACGTTATCTTATAGGAAGTTTTATCGGTTAACACGAATTTCGGTTAGCACGAATTACGTGCTAACTTTTAGTAGCTTGAGTCAGTAAAGATTTTCATTTAACTAGAACTTTCAATCCTTTGTTTTTTTTAGATCATTTTTCTTATTTCAGATTTCACTCCAGATCAGTTTTTGTCATACAGTATTTATACAGACGAAAATTGCCTTGTAAATAAGAGAAAAACCAGAAAGAGGTATATTTCCTCTCTTATGAGGTATTGATTCTGTCCTCCGTCAAGCGCTAAACATGCAGGTGTTTGGCAGACGAGCTGCTGGCGACAGCTTGAGACAAAACATCTTCTCTCCCCTGTAACTCCAAACTGGTGACAGAGTCATAAATACCTTTCCGTTACTAGCGGCACCCAACCTGCTAGCGGAGTTATCAATTTTATAACTTGACCTGGATTTTCTACGTGGAAACTTTTTTTTTTTTTTAATCTTTGTAGATAGGATAATAAGCTACTGTAGTGTTTTCACTTTTCAGAGGACGGCACCGAGACCGAAACTAGTCTCGATCTCGATCTTAACTCGAATTTGAGACCGAGCCGTGCTTTTCGAAATCGAGACGAGACCGAAACTCTCAGTCTCGTCTCGATACAATTCTGTGTATGGTATCAAGACGGAGAATAGTCTTGGTCTCGTCTCGAATTTGGAACCGAGACGAGACCGAGACTACTCAATCTCGTCTCGATACCATCTCTAGTGTTTTCTATGATATACATAATATACTGTAGTGGTATATATAGTCTATATACTGTAGTGCGTATGTATGAAGAAAATGTATTCGAATAATAAAATTTGGGTCCCCGGTTAACACGATTTTTTTAACACGAACTCCTGATTTTTCAGTCCCTTGTAATTCGTGTTAACGAGGGTTTACTGTAATAATTTATATGTTAGAGCCACTACCCAGTTTTTCCAAACATGTTTCTTCTTCTGTCTGAACTTTCAATGAAAATTTTCACAAGGTCATTCACATCAATTTCATTGAGTATATCATTTTACATATGACGTATTGTCACAGTGTTCAGATGCTTTTGGGAAATTGTATCTAGTAGATTAAGTACTGAGGCGTCGCAAGGTAGAAAAACTACGCTCAGCTTCTGAAGCAGATATATAGCTAGTTGGTATTAGACTAAGAAACCTCTCAACTTCGTCAAATAGTTATCATGTTTGCAAAATAGCATAATGTAACGTTACGTTTATATATGTCCACTGTTCGAATCACAAAATTGGGTAAACACGGGATTAAACATCTTAATTGCTACCGGTAATTGCAATATTTATTACATATCTTGAAAATCAAGCACATTAAATGTTTAACACAACTGGCTTTTATTCTTCTTATTTCATGAATCAATTATTCTGTTGCCATAGCATCAACAGACATATACAGATGGTGATCAGAAAAATGGAAACACCTGAACGAAATTGCAACTTACCAGATTAATATGGTGTCGGGCCACCTTTCGCCTTCAAAACAGCCTTGATGCGACGTGGGATGGAGGCATAGAGGTCGTGAATAGTAGCAAGTGGAATTTTACACCATTCCTCGTGCAGGGCATCGGTCAGTTCTGTGAGAGAGGATGGACGTGGAAATCGTCGCCGGAGTCGTGTTTCCAAGACGGACCACAGATGTTCAATTATGTTGAGACCTGGGGAATGGGCGGGCCAGGGGAGGTGTTGAACTTCATCCCGATGTTCCTCAAACCACGCTGCAACAACGCCAGCTGTGTGAATGGATGCATTATCATCCTGGAAGATGGCGTCATTATCCAGGAATAACATCCGGACCATAGGATGCAAGTGATCTCCTAAAATTGCGACATAATCGTTGACAGTGATTCGTCCGGTAAGTGTGACCACAGGACCCAATGAAAACCATGATATGGCGGCCCACAGCATCACCGAGCCGCCGCCATGTTTCACAGTTTGGCGGAGACACTGCAGATCATAAGCTTCTTTGGGCGTTCTCCACACATAAACACGGCCCGTGGTTGGGAATAGGGTGAAGGATGACTCATCCGACCATATCACACATTTCCAGTCCTCAACTGTCCAAGCTGCATGGTCGCGGAACCATTTGCGGCGTTCGAAAGCGTTATGGTCCCTGATGAGCGGTTTGGCCCGTGCAACACGACCCCGTAAGTTCATGTCATGTAATTCGCGGCGGACTGTGATTGTCGAAACAGGGTGGGGGAGGTGCTGATTGAGTTCCTCCGTCACTTGCTCCGCAGTGGCACGACGGTTCTGCGTAATACCCGGCGTGACCTGTCACTCATGATTTTCTTCCGCCCACTGTTCCGCTTCCCCGATGTGATTTTCCCGTGTGTTGTGTAGGCCGTCATCACCTCCGACACTGCCCCACGCGACACACCTACCACAGTAGCCACTGCCATCACACTCACTCCACATAACCGCGCACCAACAATTTGCCCTCTTTGAAAATCTGAGAGGTCTCCCATTTTACACTACCTCCGTCTGCTGCAGCCACTGGACACAGCTGTTCCACTGCGCCTGACGTAGTATGGAGACCGACCTAACACACCACCACCAGCGGTTCGGTGCTGCGGGCGCCACGACACCACTGCCAACCTATACATCTGACGTGTTGCCAACTACAGGTGTTTCCATTTTTCTGATCACCATCTGTACCTATCTTCTATCTTCAACAACTGACATTACATGATTATTATCTATATAAAATCAACATATATTCTACCTTTTTCTTCTTCTTCTTATCAACAAATTGTGCACTTTTAAGCGCCGTTGTCCAAAATAACTACAAGAAAATGGAAGTAATTTATAGATTAGACATACAATCTCGTTGTAACAAGATCATATAAAAGAGCATTTTGAAGTAAAATAAATAAATATTTCTTTTACTAGATTTAAAAGTTATATTACATTCCTGTACAACATGCAAAAAGAAAAGAAGAGAAACAAAGGAAAATAAAAAAGAGAAATGGCAAAAATGGCATGTAGAACCCTTTTTTCGTAGTTTTTTTCTGATCTTGTTTCGTAACTCAACTATAGTTAAATTATTTTTTTTTTCCTTTAGTGAATTTATTCCGTACTTAAATTTCACATTTTCGTAGTTTGTTCCTTTTTAAGGGGAAAATTAGAATAAGTATTTTACAACTGGAAACAGCGCTGAGTGAAGAAGTTTCCATATTATTCTTTTCAGTTTAACGTGCCACAATATTAACTGTTAGACTAAGAGAGACGGATGATTTACGCAAGTGAATAAAGATGGAAGATCTGGTGGAATGAGTACGTGGGAGGAAACAGGAGTACCCTGAGAAAACCCATGGACTAGAGTTGTCCATCACAAACTTACTTGACATGAGATCGAACCAGGGACCCCATGTACCAGAGGTAAACGCTCTACCACTGACAAGTAAAGGGTTCAAATGGATGAATCGAGTTACGGGATGAGACATAGTGCGCCTGATAGAGGATGTGAAAATATGTATATGTGCAAAGTTATAGCGGCTGACCGCCATAAGAAGCAGTGGGGGAGGGGGTCAAAGTTGGTGGGAGAAGGGCTATGCTATATTATTGAAATACATTACGTAAATGTTGAATCGCGAAAATAGTGAAAGATAGACAATGCAAACGGTGGTAGTTTCACATATTGGCAAAAGAGGAATAGGCAAAGTAGATCACGAACCTCCGCACCATTTTGAAATCTGTGATATTTTTTGAAATCTGTGATATTTTTTGAAATTGAAAGGTAGTCATGTGATATATCAATTAATGCCACCATATTATCAAAAAGTCAATTATGAACTTTAGTGATCATTATCTGTACTTATTTGGAAGATTTAGGATCATCTTTATAGTTATTTACGAAAATCTAGAAGGCTGATACTCGTACTCGGGGACGGAAGCCCTGACATGTAAAAATAATTTTTAAAAAATGACACATATTAGTGTTGAATTCGTGTTTTTTTGGAATCGCTAACATGAATTTCGACAATTCCGAGGCTGTTTAAGTTCACATTAAGCACCCATCGGTACGGTAAGTAAAAAGTGTGAAAAATAAAATATCCAAAATGATCGAGGATAGTGTCGAGTAAATGGTTTTTGGGGTCGGGCTTGAAATAGCTTTTGTAACATAGTACACTGAGAAAAATCCGTTCTCCGGACAGCGGTATATTGTACAAATATACGGTATCCTCTTGCTTACTATAGAAATCAATACGGAGCATACGTTATCCGTATGATACATAGGCACTGCCGTTTGATGTTACATCATGCCGTTGCAGGATGTATGACATCTAACAGTTTTCCGTATATCACATGTATATACTTATGTTACCTTCGTCAGCTATATGCTATATACGTCCATTTGTATGTGAGATCCTGACCGCCTACATTGTTTCATACAGAAAGTACGTATAGATGGAACACTTATACAGAAAGTATTATAAAACATGCGTTTTCAGTTATACGTCTGTTGTACGTTAAGTCCAAAAACTACAGGAATTACGCATGTAACCTATCTTTTTAAGTATGCCACCTACAATTTTTTTTCTCAGTGTACCTACGGCAAGGTGTTTTCTCATAATGTCACTTCGATTAAAGTTTGTTTCTATATAGGTAGGCTGTTTCAAAATTTATCTCAAATATAGAGTGTGTTGTGGATTATTATTATTAAACTTTCATCGAAATGCGTACCCTAAGGGAAAAGGGGCTCAAATATTTCCCATATAACTACTATCCCCGTGCGAGGAACGAATATAATATATACTTACTTCATGATAACTCCTCTCCAAATAAAAAATAAAAAGATCCAGTTTAGTGTAATATAGTTTGTATTACCTTCGAGGTTTTGTTATGTATTAAACTCATACTTTTACATCAGGTGAGGTATCATACCAAGGATACAAGATGCAGTCACTTTATTTATCATTACTTTTGTCTGGAATTCCGAGCTAATACGTTATGAGAACTGGAAAAACTTAAAAGGGTAATAAAGCATTTCACGACTTTAAAGCGAATTGTAGTAGAAAACGAGCAATATATTTGTAAGGTAATGGGCATGATTTTCTTTGATAAACACATGAGTCAGAGAAGAATGCAAAGGACGATAGCTACAAAACTCATACATTAAATTTACTTATAGGAAATGCAGTCTTGCTGGTACGTATCGTGTTTTCTGAGATTCTATGATATGTATTGTATGTTATAGATTTATTTTATTTTATTTTTGGTTACAGTGGGTCAATGATAAACTAGAGTATTGGTTGAGTGGAATATAATATCCACTTTTAACATCATAAACTACTATTCACATATTCACTTTAGTACAACAATAGAAGGAAGTTTTGCGATTTTGTAAAAAATAAATGAACATTTTTTAAAAAAAATCAAATTGTAAATTTCAACAAATATACACTTTCCATGACTACTGTATGCCAAAAGGCTGATTTTTATGTATATATGTTCTTTCGTCCGTTTATGCCAACAGATGTTTTCAGGTTTTCCCCAGGGATGATTTTCAATATAAGGGTGAAAAGTAATACTCCAAGAATACTGGTAATTCACATTCAGCATGATCGGAGAAATGGTTCTACCTGAAGAGGCACGGTTTGGAGTCTATGTATGGCGTGGACCTTAATATTAAGGTGGAATGCGAAGCACATGAGCTCCCACTGGGAATCGAAACCAGGTCTCTCACGCCAAAGGCATGCACACTAATCGTATAGTCGGAAGTGAATTCGGAGGAATTTATTAGCTCCCGGCGAAATTTTCTTCGGTCCATCTCTTGAAATTATCATTAGGTTGATGTACACATTTCTAGATATCATACTGTTCAACGTACTGGTGGAGATCGAATTTCAAACTTAAGGTTTATATAAAATTCTCCTACTTCCAACTTTTGGAACTTTCTTCCTACCCTTAAAACTATTGATAATTTGCTGTAGAGTAAAAGTTAATAATTGACGTCCTTCGGCCTGGCAACGGAGTGCTTGCTTCAGAAGGGTGAGGAAAAGTCGAATTTTATTTCTCCAGAAGGGGGTAGTTATAAGCCATTTCGATTTTGTTTTTTGCATAACAGCATAGGAGATCTATGCTTTAGAATATTTTCAGATTGTAGATATCATCTTGAAATCCGGCATAATAGATTATTTTTAAAACGGAAAGGAATTATATGGGTATCAAATAACACTAGAATTTTTTCCTAAATCCTTATATGAAATCAGATTTTCATGACTGTCGTAACTTGATACTTACAAGAAGTACTCACACTCAACGCAACCTGCTCTGTTGTCCAAAAGTCATTGCACGAAAAGCTTACATATAACCAGTGTTGTACGTTACGTCCACATTACAAGATGTGTTTAATCTGTTATCCGTCATACATAACACATAGCTGCAGATGTTTGATCCACTTGAGTTACACGTCAGAGAATTCTAACTAAATTTTATCACAGGCCTGCAAAATGTATTGTTGAACAGGCGTCTGCTTCTGTCCCTGATTTTTAGAATATATACCATTGATGTAAGTTGACGCTGGAGATAAGGGTCAAGGAAAGTGAGCTCATGTGATCTAGGGACCATTCAACTGAACCACAACGTCCCATCCAAGAAAATAGCATTTGAGTCATTCACGAAACCCCACACCACTATGCTGAGGGGCCCTCCTGTTGGGAGTAAAACGACAAGCTCCTATCTTCATTTAACAATAAAGAAATTCCAAATACTACTCAGCATTAAAAGTGTAATCAATAAATGCTTGGGGTGAGGAAAACTGTTTTCTATAGAAACAAGACAACTATTTCTACAAAATAGTTGTAGAAAATCGACATTCTAGTTTGGCCATAACCGGTTCGGTTTTTTTTTTTTTTTTACCAAAATCAGTTTCAGTTTCTCATAAAAATCAGTTTGGTTTATCATAATAATCTGTTTCCGTTTACTCTAAAACCGGCTCGGTTTTTCACCAAAACCGGTTTCTGTTTTCTCCGAAAGAGTCTTATATCTTTACTGAAACCAATGTGATATTGACCGAAGCCGGTATCTATTCTTACTTTTGTAGTAATCATTTCCAAAAAAGTTCACGAAGAAGCAAGGTCGATTCAGTTTTAAAACCTTTCATATTTTAAAACTGAAACCCATTTTGTAGAAAACTAAAAGTTTTAAAACTGAAACCGGTCTTTGATGGAAAATCGAACCCGTTTTGAATAACAGTTTCTTTTTGTTTTCAGAAACTGGTTTCAGTTTTTCCAAAATCGGAAAACCGAATAACCTGTTTCTCTTCCCACCATTAGTACTTGCACAATAAGACAAGTATCGCATATTTCATGCAACTTCATCTGGAGGAACCTCTTTACAGAGGTTTGTCAAGTGAAGGTTATCGTCATCTAATACATATGATTCTGGCGGTTAACCTCCCCACTGATAAGTAAATTGGGGTCATTATAGGAGAGAATGTTCTTAGAGAATTAGGGATCTCCTTGATATTGGTTCCAAGTGTAGGTGCAGAACACTACATGTCTTTCAGGGTAGCCCATCGAATATTTGCTGATGCAGTATGATTTTAGTTGGGTGCTACTTATTTGAATATGGGATCCGTACAACTAATGTCTGACTAAACCTTTATTTTGCTGGCAACGTGTGCTACGCGACCGATTACCAAGACTATTGTCGGTGTTTTCTAATTAATGTCGGTTTTAGCCCTACCAATACAAAGGCTAGTGATAATTACAGGCGGTGGGTCGGGAGAACTTTTCACCAGAGCTAAGAAATTCTTTCCTGAGTTATATATCTCCAATTGTGCACAACGCTGATTACCAGTATTATTGCAGTACTGCTTTAACCCCCAACGTGTTTGAGAGTTCAAATTTCAGCAAAAAAGGGAAGGGAATTGAAGACTTTGGGGCAACAACCCGTCAAGTCCAAAAAGTGAAAGTGTAAAGGAGATAACTTCACAAGGGTATCTCTTAATCCGATTTTCTTCAAACTTGGCATCTATATACTAGACCGGAAATAAATAGATACGAAGTTTTTTGTTTTTTTTTTTCGGAAAATAGGTTAATGGGGCCAAAGGGCCCCTTTTAAAAAAAGGGACTCATTGAATAAAAGGGCCACTTTAAAGGATAGAAACTTTGGCGATGCAAAGATGACTTCAAAGTAGGAAGTACAATTTTTTTCGTTTTTGTGAGAAAAGGGTTGCAGGGGCAATGCCCCCTTCGAAATGACAAAGCCCCCCCACACACAATCCTTACGGATATTGGATTTCGGTGGAATTGCTTGAAACCGTAATATGTTGTAGATACCGTATTCCTGAGAAAAAGTCTCAATGGGCACAACCACCAATCACTGATCGTTTGGCCACTACGAGGCCACTTTTTTTAAAGCAGCCGAAGATAGTGATATTCTGGATTTCGATGAAAATGACAAACTGTGATATGTTGTAGATGTGATCCTGAGAAAAAAAGTCTCAATAAGCACAGCCATCAATCACTGACCGTTTAGACACTATACGAACACATTTTTGAAAACAGCAGAAGGTACCGTTATTCTGGATTTCGGTGAAATTGCTTGAAACTGTGATATGTTGTAGATATTGTAATCCTGAAAAGAAAGTCTCATCAGACGCAGCCACCAATTAATGAACGTTTGGCCACTACAGGGCCACTTTAAAAAAAAGAGCTGAAGGTATTCTGGATTTCGGTGGAATTGCTTGAAACTGTGATATGTTGTAGATATTGTAAAGCTGAGAAAAAGTGTCAAGACGCACAACCACCCATTACTGACCATTTGGCTACCATAGGGAGACTTTTGTTTTAAACGAGCAGGAGGTAACGTTGTTCTGAATTTCGATGTAATTGCTTGAAACTATGATATGTTGTAGATATTCTGATTCTGAGAAAACGTCTCAATGGACACAACCACCAATTAGTGATCATTTGGTAACTACAGGACCACTTTTTTTAAACAACAAAAGGAAAGATACTCGGGAATTTTGGTAGGAATGTATGAAACCCTGAAACGTTCTATCGCACAACCGGAAAAAGGGATGGGGAGAGTAGCGGCCAACATCATTTAAGTATAGACAACATTCCGATGTTCATCTTGCGGCACAAAGGAAAACAATGGAAACCCTAGACAATTTTGCTCAGGATCACGACATATACTACATATCACAGTTTCATTCATTTCCACCGAAATAAAAAATATCGTTGTGGCTATTTTAAAAAGTCAGGACCTGTAGTGGCCAAACGGTCATAATTCGATGGTTGTGTACATTAGGACTTTTTCTCATGATGATAAAATCTTCAACATATCTCAGTTTTATTCAATCTTACCGAAATCCAGAACGTCGTCATACTCGACTGTTTTCAAAGAAAGTAGCCCTGAAGTGATCAAACGATTAGTGATTTGTGGTTGTGTCCATTGAGACTTTTTCTCAGGATGGCAATACCTACAACATGTCAGGGTTTCTGTCATTTTGACAGAAATCCAGAATATCACTATCTTCGGCTGCTTTCAAAAAAAGTGGCCTCATAGTGGCCAAACGGTCAGTGAGTGGTAGTAGTGCCAATTAAGACTTTTACTCACGGTCACAATATCTACAACATATCACAGTTTCAAGCAATTCCAGCGAAATCCAGCATTCTTTTACCTTCTGTTTCCAAGAAAGCGACCCTGTAGTGACCAATCGGTCAATGATTGGTGGTTGTGCCTATTGAAACTTTTTCTCATAATTACAACATTTACAACATATCACAGTTTCAGTATTTTCATCGAAATTCAGTATATCACTATCTTCGACTGCTTTCAAAAAAGTTGCCCTGCAGAGGCCAAACGGTTAGTGATTGGTACTTATGTCCATTAAGACTTTTTCTCAGGATCAAAGTATCTAGAACATATCACGGTTTTAGTCATTTTTGCCGAAATCCATGACGTATCTTCGGCTGTTTTTTTAAGTGGCCCTGTAGTGGCCAAACGGTCAATTGAGACTTTTACTTAGGAACACAATATGTACAACATATTACGGTTTCAAGCAATTATACCGAAATCCAACTTTCGCAAGGAATGTGTCATTTCAAAGGGGGCATTGCTCCTGCAACTCTTTTGTAGCAAAAACAACAAAACACATATTTCCTAGTTTGAAGTCACCTTTGCATCGTTAGTTTCGTTTCTTTAAAGTAGCCCTTTTTTGATTTATTGTTTTTTATTTATTTTTCATCATCATCATCATCATCATCATCATCATCATCATCATCTTCAGGTTGAGGCGAAGCTTCTTTTATCTCGGTTGTTTGTACTGGGCTGTTTTATTTATAGTAATGAAGTGAGTTTGAAAGTGAAAATATATTTTTCAGTAGTAGTAGTGTTAGTATCCATTAATTTATTTGAGAACAGATTACACAGGCCTACAGAAAAAAAATTTTTTCTTGGTGCCTAAAATTTTAGAGCTGATTTTAACTATGTGTGGGGCGCTGAATCCAATAATGTAAGCAGTTTTTTTCTATCAGCTCTACTTTGGTAGATACAGGCTACTGTACCAGTAGTGTTATTTACGTTACAATGTATGTGGAAGAAATATTACAATCCAAAATAAATATGTAAATTATAAATGATGTAACCACTATTTCTGCATGCTTCTTGCAATAGTATACAAAATAAGCAAAAGAAATACAAATATTCTCGTAATAACAAGTTTGAATATGATCTTATAAACTCTGCAACTCAAATAAATCCTACTGTGCTCTATAGAGATTTCTATTTGGAAGAACGGCGCTCTTTTCTCATTAGTGCTGCTATCTGTCGGTACTAAACGGAAACTAGTCATATAGTAGTTCCAGGAACGTCCACTAGATTGCATTGGTATTCTACTTGGCTAGTGGATCGTAGTTGTTGTCTTGCAGGTGGAGTGACATGTTGGAACATGTGAGTTTTGTTCTGAAATCATAACTTGTATCGCGTATACTAAGGCTTTATATTTAACATCCGTGTTAGTGGCCTGAACATAAAATGAGTTCAAGTCGAAGAAGTTGTGTTAACCATCCTGATGTGTTTTGCTACATATGTGGTGAGTACACATTTAAAGACAATAGAAAACATATCAGTGACTTTGTAAAAAAAGCATATCATGCATATTTTGGTGTACGCCTAGGGGACCAAGATAAAACGTGGGCTCCACATATTGTGTGTAAAATGTGTACTGAACACTTGCGACAGTGGACAACTGGAAAAAGAAAAAGTCTTAAGTTTGGTGTTCCAATGGTTTGGAGGGAACCCACAAACCATGCTGATGACTGTTATTTCTGCCTGGTAAATGTTACGGGTATGAATAGAAATAACCGGAACAAGTGGACATATCCTGATCTGCCTTCAGCAAGACGTCCAGTTGTTCATTCCGATGAAATACCAATCCCAACGTTTCACCACTTGCCAGAGCTTTGTGAGACTGAAAACGAACGTAGTGAACATTCTTGTGACATGGATGATGGAAGTGACAGTGATTATGGGGGAATGTCAACAATTCCTCAACAGTTTAATCAAGATGAGCCAAATGATCTAGTTAGGGACCTTAATCTTTCAAAAGAATCGTCTGAATTACTTGCTTCCAGATTGAAGGAGAAAAACGTACTAGAACAAGGAACTAAAATCACATTCTACCGAACAAGGGAAAAGGAGTTTTTACCATTTTTCACTGAAGACACAAATCTCGTATTCTGTCACGATGTTAGAGGTCTCCTAGAACACATGGGTCTTCCAGAATACAATCCAGATGATTGGCGCCTGTTTATTGATAGCTCCAAGCGAAGTTTAAAATGCGTCCTTCTACACAATGGCAATAAATATGGCTCAATTCCAATCGCTCATTCAACACGACTGAAAGAAGAATATGAAGCAATTGCTTTGGTTATGGAAAAAAATAAATATCAGGACCATCAGTGGGTGATTTGTGTGGATTTAAAGATGGTGAACTTTCTTCTTGGACAGCAAAGTGGCTACACAAAATATCCTTGTTTTCTATGTCTGTGGGATAGCAGAGACAAAGCAAACCATTGGTCAAAAAAAGAGTGGCCGCAGAGAGACGACATGGTTGTTGGTAAGAAAAATATTATTAACATGCCTATTGTTGAGTGTGACAAAATCATTTTGCCACCTCTACATCTCAAGCTCGGTTTGATGAAGCAGTTTGTAAAGGCGCTAAATAAGGACGGGCCGTGCTTTGCTTACATGGGAAACAAGCTACCTCAGATCAGCACAGAAAAATTAAAAGCTGGAATATTTGATGGTCCCCAAATAAGACAACTCATGAAAGATCCGGCTTTCGTGGAGTCCATGAATGAGACTGAACGTAGAGCTTGGACCTCATTTGTAGAAGTTATCAAGAATTTCCTTGGCAATAATAAAGCTGATAACTATGTTGAGCTAGTGAACCAGATGCTTAATGCATTCCAAAAACTTGGATGTAATATGAGTATCAAAATTCATTACCTGCACAGCCATTTGGACCGTTTCCCAGACAACGTAGGCAGTTTGAGTGAAGAACAAGGTGAAAGATTTCACCAAGATATTAAAACAATGGAGGACCGCTACCAAGGAAGATGGGATGCCCATATGATGGCAGATTACTGCTGGAACCTAAAAAGAGACTGTGCAAAGAAACATTCAAGGATGTCACGAAAACGAAACTTCCGAAGTATTGAATAGATCGTTTTGAACAAATTATTTGATTTTTTATTCATAAAAACTATTATAAAATGTAGTTACAGAGTTATTATGTACTTGATGTTTGTGTTTATATGGTTTTCATTATTTTCAAAGTGTTCCAAATAACAGATTTAAATGTCATAGTTTTCTTTTCACTTACAGTAAAACAGCACCTATGCAATTTTCAACGTTGTAGCAGGTCAGTCTTGCAATTCCTATATCTCAAAAACTAAAGCTGTTAGGGAAAAACTAACGCCATATTTGGATTCAGCGTCCCAATTCTACTTCAAATCAGCTAAGAAACACCCGGCACCAAAACCACTGTAAGCCAGTGTTATGAAAAGAATAAAATTTTCATTGTTCACTATTTATTACAAAATACTTAATATGACAAGTTGCAGACTTCATGTAGTAAACAAGAATATACTAAACAAGGAGAAATGTAAATTGCACTTTCCTTTTATTAGTCTGCGTGACTAACAATCATTTCAAAGTTTCAAAAGCAATATTAATGCAAAATAAGGTAAGCCTTGGGAGACCATCAATTGAGATACAATTCTCAAAAAGACAAATCAATAAAGCAAAGGTTATAACTTACAGTGTGAATATCGGTTTTCTAGTTCTCTCATGTCTCTGAATGTTAATGTCCTGTAAAATTCTACTAATTGAGAGAGAAGCGTCCATTTGAGCCTATGTGTCCATTTGAGCCGTAGTTCCACAAGAGATGAAGAGAATGAAGAGAAAATGAATTGTGTGTAATTTCTTTCAACTATTTATACGATTTTGATTTTTTGTACACATCATTTTTACCTTGATAAAAATCCAAGAGCTTAACTACGTCAAAGTTGTTTTGTACAGTGTTTATATCCTTGGATTTTCCGTTTACTCTTGACAAAAATAATTTTGCTTTTTCACCTAAGTACTTACTAAAGAAAAAGTTTGAATTCACATACATACATGGTAAAAAGTTTCTTTTTAATATTTCAACAAAATAAAATTATGATTTTTAATTAAACAACACACAATATAACCATCAGTGCTATATTTTATAGGGACAATTCTGGCAATGAGATTTAGGACGTTACTACTTAAAGAACGCATCAAACTTCAGAAAATAGCAAAATGACACACATTATACATATCAAATGTATATCAAAATGTGGCTAAACTCAGAAAATGGCTAGAAATGGCTAAAAACAAAAAGCATACGGCTATAAAAGCCACTAGTGGCTTTTCGGAAAATTTGTGTCTAGCCAGGTTCTCAAAGTAGCTAAATTGACAACCCTGGTTACGAGAGTTTATAGAAATTCAACACCCAAGATAAGAAAATTGACTAAGTATTTTCCCAAACGATGGAAGGAATGGGGATAAAGTGAGATTGGAGTATGTGGAGTTGTAAAATTCGGCATATAAATTCCTCACTTAAAAAAAATAATGTTTTCCTAAATTCAACTTCCAAAGGTGGAAACAGGACAAGTTGATTTTTCAATGGAAAATATTTTATACAATATTACATTTCGTTGCACATAAAAGATACGAAATTTGATAGGTGGTAAAACCTTGCTTCAAATAATATGAATCTGTCATTTATTGTTGTCTACGCGAATGCTATCATTTTCACGAATTCAACACAGAAGGTGCAAGGTAAGGATATACAAAATATTATTCATAGCAACACGGTGATATTTGGTAGTATGAATATAAACTTTGACAATAACAGAATTCAACTTTTTTATGTATAAGTGATTTTCAGTAAAAATCTGCATAATCTTTCTGTTCCTTTGTAAAATGACAGATTTTTAAAAACATTTTGCAATAGTTCAAAAGTATATGCCTCGTTACGTCATCACGACTTTATAGCTTCGTTTACAACACTTGAAAATACGAGTATAAAACACATTCATAAAACTTAAACATACAGGTATTTCAGATCCTCACTCATACATAACTTCGTTATCTGCAAATTTCTTTTGTTAGATGGAAGCAGATAGATTTCTTCTTTTCCAATGGAAATTTCATTTTGACAGAATAAGAACAATTTCTTCCCTTGTATGAGTCCTGAAAATACCACGCCAATGGATTGCGATGAGATAAATTTAACTGTCATTACATTATACTTTATTCTGGAATATTTCCTTTGACGCAAGTTCAATTATTAAAGTAAGAAGGCAAATCCTAGTCTTTTTTCTGATCAAGTTCAGAACATAAAATTGTTTTATATGCATATACAAATATACGTAATCCGTATGATTACTACGGAAATGTGTAAGGAGCACGTATTATCCATATTATGCTACAAACGTACTGCCCTTTTCCCGCTTAGATGTTACATCATGCAACTACAGGATGTCTGACACCTAACAGTCTTCCGTATAATTACATACGTCAGCTATATGTTATATACGTCCATCTATATGTGAGATCTTGACCGCCTAAATACAATTCTTTCTTTTGTACGGAAAGTACGTTTATTCGGAACACTTATACGGAAACTACGTATAAAAGATACGTTATCAGTTATACGTTTGCTATAGGATATTACATAATATCGTACGTTAAGTCCAAAAACTACAGAATTTACGCATATGACTTACGTCTTAACGTACGCTACATACGTTTTTAGTGCACGGAAGTTATGGAGCGCTAATCCGATTACTGATTCTCCAGAGTAATCAGAAAAATGCATTAATATAAATAATGCAATAATGATTTAAAAATAATGTATAGTATTAAGAACAATGCATTATAACAATCGTTTCCTCTAAGAAAAAAATGGTACCACATTGATGAATATTTCTCCCGTTAATCAACTATTCGGTATTCTAAGACATTCTTCCCATTATCCGAATATATGCTATTCGAATAATTGTTTACTTTCTGGTGGACAAACAACGCGTGCGTGGGATTTCTCAGAGTTCTCCCATTTCCTCCGACTTAATCCATTCAACCATTTGATTTATTTCTCATCATCACCGTCTTCTTCAGCCTAGTGGGCATAAATGTTGGGCATAAAATTCAAATACAGTATTTTATTTCATTTCGAATAATTGTTTGATTATTTATTCGTAAATTGATATAAATTGTTTCATAATTATTTTGTTTTAATAGTCAAAAGACGAACTAATGTTGATTTCAAAGCGTATAACAAAACGAAACGACATTCTAAATTCTTATTAACATTTTGAAGATAATTTTAGTATTGCCTTACTTAGTTGTGTCACAAATTTCAGGTGAGCCATGATCTGCCCCCCAAAATTAGTTACTTGATGTTGATGTGCAAATCACTTTAAAATATCGAGATATAATCTCCGCTAAAGGCCAATATTATCATGTTTGCTACACCCGTTAATAGCATTAAAATATTCAATAATGAAATAATTCGAATTTAAACCTCAGTAGAATCTCGTAACATGCTGAAAAGAGTCGCCAAATTCCAACATAATCAACCAGCTAAACATTTTATGTAAAAAAAAATTGAAATAATTTTTACTTTACTTTTCTGACAGGTGTATTATGTGGCAGCAAAAGATGAAAAAGGAAAATCTAGAACAAAGCGATGTAAAATTGAAAAGATATTTCGCACTTCGAGAACACTGCAAGAAGAAATACTCACTTGGATATAAACCGCAATCATCCAGGCTAATTAGAAACGCTGTACCAACCATCTCCAGTGCAGATCTAGAATACACTAAATATTTATCAGAGGAAATGAAGTTCAAAGTAGATCCAATTGGTAAGAGCAGTGGCGTCAACTTGTGTAGTTCACAAGAGCACGTGAACTGTCAAATATTGTGTGTTGTTTATTGTTCCTTAAAATATTTAATAATATAATATTTAGAGTATTTTATACCGTTTCGTTTCTTTCCTTTCATTTCCTTCGTGCAAAATTAAAGTTGCAGGAACTTTTCTTTAAATTTTAAATAAAATCTCTACTTATTTTTTCCCTTTCATATATGCATCCCATCATCACACAACGTTCACAACAGGCCTGTGAACGTTATGGGCTACTCTGTGTATAACACAATAGGGCAGTGGGCGCAGCGGAGTGAAGGATGTGTGGTCTCCCCACTTTCAAAGGAAAATTTGTACGTGCAGTGTTAACAGCTCTTGTTAACTAATTTCCAGTAATGTGGCACTTTAAACAGAATCAAATAATAAACTTCTGCAATTGAAAATAGAAGAATGTAGTGGTATGTAAATCACTCTTTTAATCAGTTTTCTGCAGTTATTTTTGTTTTAGTTTCTCATAATAAATATAAACTAATGGAACAAACAAAATTACAATTTTTCAAAGTAGCACCAAGGATTTAGAACTCTTACCCACAGATATTTAAGTTAACGCAGAATAAAATTGTATTTCCATTTATTTTCAAGTTTCTTTTATCTTTCTTTTCTTTTCTTAATACTATAACCTCCGGTTTTTTATTTCGGTTAGGTTTTCCATCCAAAATTCACTGAATATTTGCAAGAGAAGTGAATAGCTTATGAAAATATACTACATTTTGTAACATTGCGTCAATGATAAAATCTTCAATGATAAAATGTATTGTGAGAACCTGAAGGAATTTTCCTATGTCAACCTTCTTCTTTAACACATGCGATATAGAAAAAGAGTATTGTTATTTGGAGTAACGTACGTTCAGCTGTTATTTAAAAAAAAACATTTATTTAAAAAAACTGTGGCTTTTCTTTTTTGGCGTAAATTACTTTAATTCGGACAGTGTACTTGGTGCGCTTAGACACTATTTTCTCGATGTATTTCAAAGTCGAAAAAGTCAAAACGTGTGGTGTGGTAGGATACTGCTTGATTTGGTGTTTGGAGTCAATCCATTCTAAGTGATCAAGCATGTGCCGCTCGACCATCTCCAAAAAAATCTATTTCTTTTATGAATGTTTATCCTATATAAGAGTACTTCAAAACCACAATTAATTATTTTTTTACATCGCATGGCGACGCAGCGGCTATCGCCATTTTGCGTTTTCTCGATTTCGTTGTTTTGAATTTCGTTTAAGTTGTTTTGAATATCTCAGCATGCATTTGTCCTACCAAATTGAAAATTGCTGCACTTCTCCAACTTGTGCAGATCTAAAACTTTGATCTCAACATTTTTGCCTAAAATCACTTAAAAGGGGTGAAATCAGGGCCTACAGTAGCAACATTTTTGGACATTGAAGACATGTTTGGAAAGAAAAAGCAACTGACGTAGAGGCCTAAATTTGTGTTTGCATGTAGTCCGGGGTCATAAGTTTATATTCAAAAATTTGCAGACTTGTAGTTGCTCAAAAGGCCTGAAAAAATCGTAAATTTGGGTAGTATGCCAGTTTGGCATATTTCACTGTTCAATATCTCCAATGGGCCTGGATTTAAAATCTGAAAATTTGGGAATAGTTACTCGTTTAGCACAACATAACACACAACAAAGCGCGTTTTGTGTTTTTGAGCACAAGGGGATCAAAGTATTAGGGAATGATGTCATACTCTAGGGGATGTTTTGTTCACAAATTCAACTGGAAATTCGTTGCTGTGACGTAAAACAAAGTAGGATGAATGGTTAGCCCAGCCAAGGTTTTCAAGCTCGTTTCTTTCCTCTAATTGTGAGTCGCTATCTTATCACACCCACAGCAGCACTAGTGAAGAATGCCGCTATCAGCAGAAGGCGAAAGAAGTCAAAATGCACACTTGACAAAAAGTCCGTAAGTACTCATTGCTCTTGCTGCTTGTTATATCAATGATGTTCAATCATGTTTATTCTTGTTTTAACTTTCAAATCATGCAGGAGACTGTTGTCCTTTCGTTTGATCTACTGTACATTCCCCAGTCAACGAACACTCACTCGCTGTAAAAACTGACTATGTCACAAGATGCCACTAGACAGAGTCAATAACTTCTGTTTGTTCCGGATGTCATTGTAAAGCTAAAAGAGGTTGCGTTGGCTTACTAGAAATAAAATAATTATAGAAATTGTTAGTACCTTTTAAGAGAAATCACAGACATTAACTGCTTAAAAACTGTGTTCAAACAAGCTTGGAACAATACATCCCTTGAAACTATCAAAAATATCACTGCAAGTTGGTCACACCGTCTGTCTTTTGTGTAGCACATGTTGGGAAGCATTTTGAACATCAAAATTGAAAATGAAATGAATTCTTTGAGTTTTACGTTCCACGGATATGCCGGTTAGGCTAAAGGAGACGGTGATGATGAGAAATGAACGAAATGGTGGAATGAAGAAAATGGGAGGAAACGGGAGAACCCCAAGGAAACCAACGCACACGGTGTTTGTCCACCACAAAGTTCACTTGGCGAGGTCTGGGATCGAACCCGGGACCCCAATCACCAGAGGTGAACGCTCTACCACTGAGCCACCGCGGCCCAAGACTTAAATTGAATCTGGCACAGTAGAACACAGATGCAATCATATTAAATGAACTGAAACAAAATTCTTGTTTTTAGTAGGGCACACTGTATTAACTAGATCTGGACATCTATTATCATATCCCTTACAAATAAGCGATGTTTAATCAAAAGAAAAATCATTTGTGTATGAAAACTAAATACCTGAATTTTGACAAGCCAGCATTACACGTTCCAGAAATACTGCAACACTGTTTGTTTTTTTTTTCTTAATTATAGTAGGGCAAGTTGTTTGGTTTAGCTCAGTAATAGTGTGTTGGATATGTAATGAGGAGACCGTAGGTACACTCCGCATCAAAAAAATTTTGACAGCTAACGCCGTGCGGTTAGGCCACCCAATATACACCTTCTTATCCCATAATCGTGTCAGATAAAGAGACCCCTCTCTCTCCTCCTTTCTTCTCTCCTATACTAAAATTAGCTAACAACATGAGAGCAATTCTTATTTCACACTACACATGTATTAGTTTCGATAAAATGAAATAACAAAACCGACGCGAAACAAGATTCATAAGTTGATGTAGGGAGAAGCTGAAAAACACACAATAAAAAATTGAAACCAATGGATGTCTATTACATAACGATTCATAAATGAGGCAGAGAGAGAAAAGAGGAGAGAAGAAAAGAAAAGGGAGAACAGATGAAACTGTGGAATTCAAATATAGTAAGAAAAGAACCTAACATTATGAAGTTCCTTTTCCAGAAATCCAACAGTAATACAGAAATAACGTTTGTTTTTACATATTTTCAGAACTATTCGAATATATAGAGGATGCTTTAAACATTCATTATGTCACTATCATAATGGATAGAATACTCAATTTGAAGTAGAACTATAGATCACCGAGACACGTCTGGGATAATGTCAAAAGTTTAACACACATGTTTTGTTTCCGCGTGGTTCTATTGCAAATTCAGTAGTGTTCATTGGACGTACTGTTCCAAAATACATTCTAATATACCCAGTAGATAGCATTGGTCATATCCTCCATTTCAGACTACCAATGCAAACTGAACAAAAACTGCAAAAAAAAAAAAAAAAAAAAAAAAAAGGAGAGAGAGAGAGAAAATACAAGAAAGTTCTATTATACTGCTAAATTTCTATCGAAAAATACCCTATATTTAAAGTCCAAACTGTATCGTAATGAAAAGTTACAAATGTTGGAAAGGATAAGTTTATGTTCCTCATAAATGTAGCATGTATCAAATTTTATAGGATGGGAACAAATTTTGTGTCCAAATAGTATAAATAAAATTTTGTTTTCAAATAACCAAAGAGTTGCCATTTTCTAGTCTTTTCCGAACATTTATCTGTTCCGAACATCCAGCATTGATTTCATCTCTTCCAGATATAACGTAATTTGCACAGATAGAATGAACACGATAAGAGCTCAAACGGATTATCGTGCCAGTCGGATGATATTGGTTAGGTTATAGACCACCACTAGGTCGAGGATTCAAATCCGTAGTGACCCGGTAATTCGACTGAGAGTTGGTAACCCAGAGAATAAAAAAGAGATTTTATTTATTCCCTTGCGTTTAAACAGTATTTCTGTCAGAGATGAGCAGGACTGGAGATGTTATCCTCAGAGCACGAAAAACACGACGCCGAAGTTAACAGTTAATTAGATTCTCCAGACCAGGAATATCGGGCTCTTGCTCCGTTTTAACTTTGGAACATGAAGTGCGCGTGTGTGAGAGAGAGAGAGAGGGGGGAGAGAGGCGGAGAAGTGAAAGATTCAAAGACAGGATAGGGTCACGTCAATACAGAGAGAGAGCGGGACGAATACAAATATAAAACATACTTATCATTACAGTGTATGATATAGAACGCACACACTGTTTATTCGAACTATCGCCAGTGATGCATTGTAAGTTCTCCATGAGAAGATAAATCTCCGCATCCACTATTTTATGCGCAAAAATCATACTACCTGATGGGGAATCGAACCTATAATTTTCATTTAGAGGTCTGGCACGTTACTACTACATCACCGATTGCTTTAGCCAAACTCTTTTAACAAATGGTGTATTGTTTCTTTTTGAGAACGATAACACGAAAAATGTATACTGCAGATCAATGATGTCTTTGGAATGTCCTGTTAATTCTCTTGCCCTTTACCAACCAGCATTCGTAAATCGTCTCCACCATGATACAGGTGTTTGTTTTCACATTCTTATGTGTTGCTTGTCAAGTATAAGAAGTCGATTCTTCACAATCACGTTGAAAAAGTTTAACTTTGGCCTGAACAGGACGTGAACCTACGTTCAATAGCTGTATTATTTATAAAACCATTACGGTACCCCTACACTACCATGCCATCTGAAATTATATGCCAAATATTACTTACTTTAGCCCTGATCTTTGGAACGAACCAAAGTACACAACGAAATTGACTAGTTATCAGTCTACAGAGAAATTAGTGCCCACTAATAAAGGAGAAACATAAAATTCACGAAAAATTACACAAACAAAACATATTTTGCAGTAATTTCGTCGTGCAAGTTCAAAAGTACGTGAATAATAATAATAATAATAATAATAATAATAATAATAATAATAATAATAATAATAATAATAATAATAAATGTTCACATTCACAGTATAGTAGTGTATTATTATTATTATTATTATTATTATTATTATTATTATTATTATTATTATTATTATTATTATTATTATTATTATTATTATTAACATCAATTACCCGGTTCGTTGGGTTAAATTGAGAAAAAATAATAGTATGTTCCGTTACTCAGTCACTGTTTAGAATTACTAAAGCGCTCTTTGATATCGGTCATTTGCGATGTGTTTTATATATCCTCTCCCCAGCCTATGTTGTGGGGCACGGCGTCTGCAGTGTCATTGTTGATCTCAGCGAGACGGAAAACTATGAATTCTACACTGATATTGGTTATTTCGATCATTTTTTGTATGTCTCCCCTCCTCCCAGTAGAGGGACTGAATTTGGATTTAAACAGAATCAGATGTGTCACTGTTAATCTCAGCGACTCCAAAAATTATAGATTCGCCACTTATACCGGTAATTTTTCCTTCTTTTTTAAATGTCACTCCACCTCCCCATCTCTTAAGTTACACCGTCAAAGTGATATGACAGAAACCATCTCATGTTCGAACTTCATCTAGGATGAAAATTTGATCGCGATTGGTTTGGTGGTTCAAGAGTTATTAAGTTTTATTTAGTTTTATATATCTCACTCTTACATTCCCCTCCGCAAGTTCTCCCGTGAAAGAGAAATGATAAAAATCATCTCAGGCCCGAACCTCACCTATGTTAAAATTTTGTTCGACATTGATACTTTGTTTCTCGAGTTATCAAGTTTTATTTATTTTGCACCACCTCCCCTCAAACCTTAAGTTATATCGTCAAAGTAAATAGGTAAATACCATCTTAGTCCCGAACTTTATCTATGTTGAAAATGTAATCGAGATCGGTCGGGTGGTTCAACAGTGATGAAGTCACAAAGACAGTCACTTTCATTTTCATTTTTTTCGTTAATCTCCCTCACTCCGGCCCCTACATTGCGTCGTCAAACTGAAATGATACACTGAGAAAGAAAGTGTAGGTGGCGTACTTAAAAAGATAGGTTGCATGCGTAATTCCTGTAGTTTTTGGACTTTACGTACAGCAGACATATAACTGAAAACGCATGTTTTATAATACTTTCTGTATAAGTGTTCCATCTATACGTACTTTCCGTATGAAACAATATAAACGGTCAGGATCTCACATACAAATGGACGTATATAACATATAGCTGAGGAATGTAGCATAAGTACACGCAAGTGATATACGGAAAACTGTTAGATGTCAGACATCCTGCAACGGCATGATGTAACACCTAAGGGCAGTGCCTATGTAGCATACGGATAACATATGCTCCGTACTGATTTATATAGTAAGCAAGAGGATACCGTATATTTTTACAATATACCGCTGTCTGCAGAGCGGATTTTTCTCTGTGTAAAAGCCGTCCGAGATCCGAACCTTATCTATGTTGAAAGTTTGATAGAGACCGGTCTGATGGTTCAAGAGTTATTACGTTTTATTCATTTCTATATAACAACCCTCCTCCCTTCGTTCTAACCCTAAGTTTTACCGTTAAAATGAAATGATAAAAAAGCTTCCCAGGCCCGAACCTTGTCAATGTTGAAAATTTGATCAAGATCGGTCTTGTGGTTCAAGAGATTAGGAGTCAAAAACATAGTTACTTTCAATATTATAATATATATATATATATATATATATATATATATATATATATATATATATTATTTGCGTACTTTTGAACTTGCATGGCAAAATTACTGCAAAATATGTTTTATTTCTCTTTTTTTCTCAATTGTATGTTTTTCCTTTATTAGTGCACACTCATTTCTCTCAAGGCCGTCGAGTAAATCAATTTCGTTGTGCACTTTGGTGCAAATAACGTTACAGGAAGAAGCCGATTCGTTCCAAAGATCAGGGCTAAAGTAAGTAATGTTTAGGTTGGAATTTCAGATGGCATGATAGTGACAGTTTTTCTCGAGCCTTCGAGCAACGCACATCGAAGAGTTTACTGGGAGTGACGTACTAATTTTCCTTTCCCACACGTGTTGTGTGCTAGGGCGTTTTCTGTGGCCTATATTGGCCTGTTAGTGCCTGTTCTAGTGAATCCAGTGTAATCAGTGCTTGTTACCGCTATTTTACAATGTCATATAGAAAGGATCTGCAATATAAATTTATGTTTGTTAAGCGATATCGTAGTTCACGTCCAAATTCGAGCCAGGTTTGCCAATGGTTAAATGAGACTTATCCTCGTCTCTTCGAGCAAATATGTCTCAGCTTCATGAAGAGTCTTATAGCATTTATATTAAGTTCAAGAGCGTCAACGAGTATGAACAGTTTGCGTCGACAGTTCCAGAGTCTGTGATATTTAACCACGCTGATGGAAATTCGAGTATTGTGAGGATCTTGCCGGCCGAGGACCCAGTGAAAATGGTGCGTGTTTATGACTTTCCACTGGAAGCGCCTCTACAAGTATTAGAAGACCATTTCCGTGCATATGGTACAGTACGACGTGTAGAACAGCAATTTTGGGCTGCTCCATTCCCTACTGGGATTGATAGTTGTGTCCGTATTATACATATGGAACTAAACAAAGATATCCCATCCCGTTTAATAGTACAAGGTTACTAACTGAGTGTTTCATATGACGGACAACCGATTACTTGTTTTTATTGCCAGAGGGAATTTCATACATTTTCTATCTGTCCTTTAAAGAAAAAAGCCCAGTTCTATGGGTGTGAAACCCACCCTGGGCTCTGTGCATATGACTGAATTAGGAAAGGTGCCGCATACCCTGCATTCATCTGGATCTTTGGAACGTGTGCCTGAAGCCCCCCTGGTCTCCGGCCCTGGATCTGCGGGGGTTAATAGCCTAGCCGATACGTCTGCGTTTTCCGAGTAACCTCGACGTTCAGTTGCTCCAGTGTTAACAAAATCGAGGCCAGAGCGGGAATCTCCAAAAATGACAGTGCCTCGCTCCTTCTTCCCGATACGCCACTGGAAAATCCGCGTGCATTCGCTATTTCTTTGAATCAAGAAGCTTCTTTGATTATGAGTGAGCCTTTACCATCTGGTGCTAATTCCTTTGTTCCCCGTCCTTTACCAGCAAGTGTTGTTTCTGTTGAACCAGACCCTGCCTCACAGCAAGAACGAAGAAGAGTGTCAAGGTCGGTTACGAAGAAAGAAGAGAAGAATATTTCTTTGTGTGCCTCTCAAGGAACGAAACAGCCAATATCACGTGACACGCGTTCGCAAGAACGGGCCATTTCTGACTCCGAGTTGCAATGAGTGAAAAAGTGTGTCTTTCAACCTACGACAACGAAAGCTTTGAGTGAGGATAGTGGTCTACCGTTATGTATTGCTATTGTATTGTATTCATTTTACTTGTCTGTAGTATATCAGTGGGCAAGCTTCTTCTTATATATTCGGGTTATTTCTACAACGGCTTATCTCCGGGAAGTAACTACTTTTTTGTAAATTTTTTCTTGTTGAATGTGAGTATGCCAATGATAAACTCTTTCACCCTTCTAACGCTATATATTAATAGGATTAGTTCAGCGCAAAATATAGCATTACTCAAACAATTTATCGAGTGGCGTCGCCCAGATGTATGTTGTTTAACAGAACTGACTTTCCATTCATTTGAATTTCTTAGTTATTATAATGCCATTATTAATTGCGAATCTTCTACTAGTGTAGCTATTTTAGTGAGGAAAGGCTTAACCTACGATAGAATAATGTTGTCATCTGATAATAGGGCAATTCGCTGCTACATTCAAGATATGTTTATAATTTGTTTATATGCTCATTCTGGATATCTGAAGATACGAGAAAGGGAAGTTTTTTGCCACAACTATTCCGTCTTTGATTCCTCCTGGCGTTACCCACTGTATTGTGGTGGGTGAATATAATGCGGTGATTGATCCTCGTGACTCTCTCACCCCTTCCCCTCCATGTGTCATGCTTTAGTTGAGCTGGTGCGCGCTCTCAAGTTACAAGATGCTCTGATTACATCTAATTCTAAGCACGCAATGACATTTAGCTGTTCTACTACTCAAAGTAGACTCGACAGGGCATACGTAACGGACCCATTATGTAAGCAGTGCTCCACGTTTTAACCATACCTGTCCCTCTGTCTAATCATGCAGCGGTCGAAGTAACCTTTAAGTTACCGTTTTCTCTTCCTGTCGCACGTGGCCCTTCCTATTGGAAGATCAATAATGATGTGATGTCACGAGAGGAAGTGGTAGAAGCATTTACTACGCGTTTTGAGTACTGGTGTAAAATGCAACAATATTATCCAACGGTAGGAGCATGGTGGAGTCAATATTTTAAACCTAAAATACGCAGTTTTTTCAATGGCGTGGTAAATTAGCACGTCAACATGATCGTCAGTTATATGTTTTTTTCTACCGTGCTCTTTGGGCGGCACTACCATCCCTTGTCAATCAGGCCAGTATAAATTATCTTAAACGTCGGATGCAACAGATAGATTCTCACTCCTCACTTCAAGCATATTTTTCAGAGGACTTCTACCACTGTTTTCCGGAGGAAACATCCTCTTTGTATCATGTAGATCTCTTGTTGCGTCAAAGGCGCGACACTTTCATCGAGTCCCTTGTCTTGGCGGATGTCAATATAACGACAGATTCGTTTAAAATTTTACAAGAATTTACTCGATACTATACCGCGTTTGCGAGTGCGCAGACTATGGATTACACTTCAGTACCCGAATTTTTGTCAACCATCCCCAACAAGCTGTCCGAGAGTGATGGTCATGATTTGATGCGTCCAATCACAGAGGAAGAGATCTCTTTTGTTCTCCGGCGTGCCAAGGGCCGCAGTTCCCCAGGGGCCGACGGTTTGAATTTTTCCTTTTATAGGCGTTATTGACCTTTTCTCAGAGTGACTCTTGTTTCGCTCTTTAACTCGTGGCTCTCGGGTGAAACTTTTTAAAACAAAAGGGCTATAGTGGTGCTTATCCCGAAATCGTCTACTGCACGTGAGGTTTCCGATTACTGGCCTATTTTCTTATTACCAGTAGACCTGAAATTATTTACGAAGGTTCTAACAGCGAGAGTTCGTCCTATTATTCAACGATTAATTAGTCCATTCCAGGCGGCGCTATACAAGACTCATAACATTCAATACGCTCTTCGCTCTCTCCGGGATCTTTTTGCATATTTTCACTCTCGTCAGATTCCAGCAGGAGCCCTAGCAGTTGATTTGGTTAAAGCTTATTATAGCGTAGATCGTAACTTTCTCCGGTTAACGCTTGAAGCCTGGGGCTTTCCTTCAGTTTTCTGTCAGGTAATATTAAATCTGCATGCTACGGCGAATTTCCGTATTCAAATTAATGGACATTTATCCTCAATCATTACGTTACGACGTGGTTTGCGTCAAGGGTGTTGTTTCAACACTATATTATTTGCTTTAGTTTTAGACCCGCTTCTTTACCACTTGGCAACATTATTCCCCTCGGGACCCTCACTTTTTCGCAGCCAAAATATTTTCTGTTTTGCTGATGATTTAACCATTACCGGAGTGGATTTTGTGTCCCTTCAGGGCGTTTTTCCTCTTCTGCAGCGCTATTCACGTTGCGCTGGCCTTCATTATAATGACAGGAAAACTCATTTGTTACAATTTCACGATTTTCAGTTACCTGCGAACACTCCTGGTTCCCCAAGTTTACCGCATGTCACTTCCTTAATTATCTTAGGCATTCCCTTTACGTCCCAACCTACTCCCCACTATTATGAGATTTGGGCCCCACTATTAACACAAGTACGTCGTTTGTTTTATTCCCAGCGTTTTCGTCGACTTCATTTACTACACTGCTGTATACACTTTACCAATATTTATGTTGCACCCAAACTGTAGTACCGGGTGCGAGTTTTTCCCTTACCAGAGATATACGCGAAACGATTTGCATCTCTGTTCCTCTGGCATATCTGGCGCGGATTTTATTTCCTTCTTTCGTGTACTGCACTTTATCTGCCACGTTCTCTGGGAGGGTTAGGATTAGTCAATATTCGCTTAAAATGTCAAATTTGTTCATATCAGATTCCTACTTCGCGCTATCTTCACCTAGTTCTTTCACTAATCACTGGTTTAGTTGTTTTTGGCCGGATTATGAACATTCTATGAATCCCCCCTTTATTCACTTCGCAGCCCAGAGTCCGGGGGACTTTCATCCGCTATTGGACGTATTCCGGGGTGATTCTCAACCCGCGGACACACAATGCACGTTCGTTATATTGTGCCCTTGCAATGTTAACTTATCCTCAGACGAAGCTGCGCGTAGTACAGCTTTTTCCGCACGTCTGTTGGCAACAAGTGTGGGCCAATATCGCGAATTCCGTAATACCTTCGTACATGCAGGTCATCTGGTTTCAGGTTGTACAGCAGCTTATCCCTACACGCGCGCGCTTGTTTGAGATTTAACGCGTTTCTGATGCGTTGTGTGATAAGTGCAAGCAAGAGGACACTCTAGCTCATTGCTATACACAATGTGATGAAGCCCCTCCTATTTGGCACGCTTTTCAGGAATTGGTGGGACGTATTACCCGTCGTCCGCCCTCTCAGTTTACGGTGGAGTATGTTATTCCCCGATTTTCGTTTCCCCCCACTGAACATCGGGCCGTGCTCTTTCTTGCAGCCTATACTCTCGGCAATTTCCAGCGCTATGTGCCCTTGTTTGATGCGTGCACTTATTTTGATTTTTGGGATGAACACGTCGAAAGCTCCATTCTCCAGAACGCGATCGGCACTATTTGAGCCGTTTTTAGAAGTTCTTTGCAATAAACTTTTCGCTTTTTTGTCATTATTGTTTACTTTATTATTATTATTGTTATTACTTTCTGTTTCTTATGTTTGTTAAGCTGAGTACTCACTTTCACGGTGTTTATATAATCTTCTGTTGTATCAAGAATAGTTGTGTACAAGTTCTGTACTTCATGTTCAGTAACAAAAAAACTGATAGTGAAGGGGTGACGTAATGGCCTTATGAATAATACAGCTATCGAACGTAGGTTCAAATCCTGTTCACGCCAGAGTTCATTTTTTTACAAAGTGATTGTGAAGAAACCACTTATCATACTTGACAAGCAATACATAAAAATGTGGAAGCAAACACATGTATCATGATAGAGACGATTTACGAATGCTGGTTGGTAAAGGGCAAGGGAATTAACAGGACATTCCAAGGACATCATTGATCTGCAGTATACACTTTTTGTGTTATCGTTCTCAGAAAGAAACAATACACCATTTGTTAAACGGAATTTGGCTAAAGCAATCGGTGGTGTAGTGGTAACGTGCCAGACTTCTAAATGAAAATTATAGGTTCGATTCCCCATCAGGTAGTATGATTTTTGCGCATAAAATAATGGTTGCAGACATTTATCTTCTGATGGAGAACGTACAAGGCATCACTGGCGATAATTCGAATAAACAATGTGTGCGTTCTATATCATACACTGTAATGATAAGTATGTTTTATATTTATATTCGTCCCGCTCTCTCTCTGTATTGACGTGACCCTATCCTGTCTTTGAATCTTTCACTTCTCCGCCTCTCTCCCTCTCTCTCTCTCACACACACGCGCACTTCATGTTCCAAAGTTAAAACGGAGCAAGAGCCCGATATTCCTGGTCTGGAGAATCTAATTAACTGTTAACTTCGGCGTCGTGTTTTTCGCGCTCTGAGGATAACATCTCCAGTCCTGCTCATCTCTGACAGAAATACTGTTTAAACGCAAGGGAATAAATAAAATCTCTTTTTTATTCTCTGGGTTACCAACTCTCAGTCGAATTACCGGGTCACTACGGATTTGAATCCTCGACCCAGTGGTGTCTATAACCCAGGGTGCGAATTACCGGGGGGGATGAGGGGGATTTTCCCCCTCAATCACATTTTGTTCCCCCCCAAAGGAGTCAGCTGAAGTATCCCCACCGGGGATGCTCGCTTTCCCCCTCAAACTATGCTTAATATAACTCCAAATTTCACTGATTTTTGTTATTTCTTGTAAATTTAATCTTCTAGCTGTATTTCGAAATGATCGATGTAAACTGTTCAGTTTTGGTCATTTCTACTTACTACCTAATTACCCACTATTTTCAACGTTGTTTAGTAGAACTATATTATTATGACTACGGTTGTTACTTGCAACTGTACCTTCGTACCCTTCAGTTCGTCATCGTTTGTGAATTTGAATGTACTAATTGCGTATAACAAAGCCACATATAGATTTATAAATGTTCTTAGCGGTTGGCCAAGAAGAAGTAAACAAATAGCTTCTTCTACCATACTTGGCGAAGTTCGGATATGTCATATTCATCCTCTATATTTGTATCGATTATCATCTTATTTTAATTTTTGTTATAACATGTTATTTCATTTTCCAGTGTACTCTTTGTTAGCACATGGTCTTCATTCCCTAGTAGGTTGTGTGTATGCAACTCAAAAGTTGCATTTAATTTGTGATAATTAGCATAGTAATCACTGCTTTTACAGTTTACGGAAATGAACTTTTGAAACTGTACTCAAAATCTGAGATACAGGTATTCTCTCGTAAGTATATGTTAACGTACACGCTGGGGGATACGCTCCTAGTGAGCAGACATGTTAATGAAAGTGATTTTTAGGTGAATAAGCAAATAATTCAATATTTGTTTCAGCATTTGTTAATACGACTGGTTCTCCGTGTCATTGTCCGTGTCTGTATAAGCATTTCAACTGGAGTGGTTTTTTTTTTAAGTTAACCCTTCATTTTTCCATCTTTTCGCTGTACAGTTTGCTGTCCACGCAATTAATGTTGTTTGAAAAACTTCAGTGTAATGTTTTACTTTATTTGAATAACGTAGCCCATAGCGAATCAACTCATTTTCAACCTAACAGTAAAGTAATTTTTAAGTGTTGATTTTCCGTGCCCATCACGGAATCGATATTTGGAGAAAAAAAGTCGTGATGAGCACAGCTTTAGCGGGAAGTAGAAGCACAAGTTCGAAATTTGAATTGAGAGATTTTAAATATTTGGCCTTCGATTTGACCTTGATGTGAGAAATCGGGACCAGCAACAATCCATTTCTTATTTGATAGGCTAATATCTAGAGTTTCTTTTTAAAAAAAAATGTCCGGTTTAACTGATAATTTTAGTGGTTTTCACAAGACTGAAGTAGGTTTCTTTTCGCAACCTGTATGTATTATGCAAAGTGGAAGCTTTCAATATGAGTGGAAAAATTAATATATACTTGTGATCATGGCTATCGCTCGAGCCAAATTATTAACAAAATAAACCTTAGAGAGCTACGGGGACAAGAGTGAGTACAACATTAAAACACGTTCAGAAAGGTTTAGTGGGGTGTGTGTATGTCAGACAATATATATGTCCATAGTTATTGTCGGTAGATTTATTAAATGAATAAATGTCTTATTTATTACAGATGTCACACACACAAACACACACACACACACACACACACACATATATATATATATATATATATATATATATATATATATATATATATATATATATATATATATGGGGGTAAGGCATTTATTCTCTCATTTTGAAATTTGAACCTTCAGACTATGTCCTTTGGCCTAATTTTATCCCCCCCAATATAGATTATTTAATTCGCACACTGCTATAACCTAACCAATATCATCCGACTGGCACGATGATCCGTTTGAGCTCTTATCGTGTTCATTCTATCTGTGCAAATTACGTTATATCTGGAAGAGATGAAATCAATGCTGGATGTTCGAAACAGATAAATCTTCGGAAACGACTAGAAAATGGTTACTCTTTGGTTACTTAAAAGAAATTTTTATTTATACTAGTTCGACACAAAATTTCTTCCCATCCTATAATTCAATGATTTTTTCACGTTGAAATTTGAAACATCTTACATCTATGAGAAACATACTTTTCCTTTCCAACATTTGTAACTTTTCATTACGATACAGTTTGAACTTTTAATATAGGGTATTTCTGATAGAAATTTGGCAGTAAAATAGAACTCTCTTCTATTTTCTCTTTCTTTCTTTCTCTTTTCTTTTTGTTTCTTTTCTTTTTTTTTGCTTATTTTGTTCAGTTTGCATTAGTAGTCTGAAATGGATGATATGACCAACGCTATCTACTGGATATATTAGAATGTATTTTGGAACAGTGCGTCCAATGAACACTACTGAATTTGCAATCGAACCACGCGGAAACAAAGCATATGTGTTAAACTTTTGACACTATCCCAGATGTGTCTCGGAGATCTACAGTTCCACTTCAAATTGAGTATGCTAACCATTATGAAAGTGACATAATGAATGTTTAAAGCATCCTCTATATATTCGAATAGTTCTGAAAAAATATGTAAAAACAAACGTTATTTCCTTATTACTGTTGGATTTCTGGAAACGGAACCTTATAATGTTAGGTTCTTTTCTTACTACGTTTGAATTCCAGAGTTTTATCTTTCTCCCTTTTCCTTTTCTTCTTCTCTCCTCTTCTCTCTCTCTCCCTCATTTATGAATCTCTGTGTAATAGACATCCATTGGTTTGAATTTTTCATTGTGTGTGTTTCAGTTTCTCCCTACATCAACTTATGAATCTTGTTTCGTATCGGTTTTGTTATTTCATTTTATCGAAACTAATACATGTGTAGTTTGAAATAAGAATTGCTTTCATGTTAGCTAATTTTAGTATAGGAGAGAAGAAAGAAGGAGAGAGGGTTTTTTTTACCTGACACGATTATGGGATAAGAAGGTGTATATTGGGTGGCCTAATTGCACGGCGTTACCTGTCGCATTTTTTGGTGCGGAGTGTACAAATCCAGGTTGGGGGACATACTATTTTTCTTATTTAAAGGCTTTGAAGGGGAGATGTTTCAATGCCCCGTTTCTCTTGTAATGTTGGAGGAGAGGTTAAGATGAAAATTAGAAAATATTTGAAATTTCGCTTAGCGC
The DNA here is from genome assembly GCF_964235325.1 of Thermobia domestica. Taxonomy (NCBI): domain Eukaryota; kingdom Metazoa; phylum Arthropoda; class Insecta; order Zygentoma; family Lepismatidae; genus Thermobia; species Thermobia domestica. Next base: position 56,845,883 of record NC_137459.1, read on the forward strand.
GTAAAGTTAGAAAGTCGCACCAATCATTTCTTTACAACCTAGTTTAAATTTAGTAGATAACATGGTCAAATAATCTACTTCAATATTTTGTTTGCTGATCACTTTTAGTAACGTGAATAAGTTCTACAGTATAGTACCAAAACTTATGAAATTGAAGGAGGTGTTTAAATAACATTGTAAATATTGGTGAGATACAGCTATTCAATAGTAGTGAGCTCAGTTTCGTGTGAGGGATTGGCTTAATATCAGAACATGCGAGATTATTGTGGAGAAAACGCCCGTGGGTTTTCTCCGAGTTCTCCTGCTTCCTCCAAATCTCCTCAATTTGTCATGTTTTAATCAAAAGATACAATATATGTCAGTTAAAAATTTTCTAGTAGGTCTTATATCTGCAGAACTACATACAGTGTAGCACAACCCAAACTATTACTTAACTGAGTATGATGTGCTAATTCAGTAAAAAATACGAAAACACGATTTAGGGCCATTCAAAAATTTTGTGGCCTCTGATCCAATTTTGTATCAAAGATTCATTATACAGGGTGGCCCAAAAGTAGCCTAGTATACACTCCTGCATTGATCAAGTACAACATTCTAGTTTATTGGTTTATTTGCTTCGACTCTTCCGAGCTAAAGATGTAAACAAAAACACATTAAGAACAAATAACAAAAACTAAGTCTACCTGATAGATAACAATAAGAAATGATATGAAATGCAATGAGCTGATCAGTACTTTACTGTATACCTACGTTTGAGTCACCCCAGGTTTCAATCAAAAATTTTCTTGTAGGCCTTATATCTGGAGAACTACATGTAGTGTAACCAAACCCAAACTATCGCTTAACTCAGTATGATGTGCTTATTTCGTAAAAAAAAAAAAAAAAAAAAAAAAAAAAAAAATACGAAAACTCTATGTAGAGACCGTTCAAAAATTTTTTGGTCCCTGACTTACAAACTAATTATTGACCAAGATCGCATTTGCTCCATTTTTTGATCATTTCTAAAATTCTTTTTCCATTATTCTGTTGTTAATATCAACCTTCTCTTTTAGCCTAGACAGTGTAAAGGCCGTTCGTTAAACTAAAGATTTCCATTCACTTAATTTACTTTTATGTTATATTTTTATCAATATTTCATCCTGTCCTTGTACAAAATCTTTAGTACGCATTTTTGTTTGTTTCATCTTTTTTCAGAAAAATGCAACAATTCTAAATTTCCAGTAACACGCCCAGAATTAAAACGTAGGAAACAGAAAAAAGCAACTCCAAAATCTACGAGCACAAAAATGAAGGATTTAATAGCAAGCTACGTGCCTCCAAAAGGTGCTAAATGCTGCGCGAAAGGTTGTAAGAACATTCGCAGCAGCAACCCAGACATCAGTTTCTTCTCTCTTCCAATTAAGGATAAAGAGAGGTATGTGCCTTTTTAATACATCTTGGTTCAAAATTCCAAACTCTAAAGTTTCTCCAAAACAAAAAATTGGAAAATGAATTTTTTACAGAAAACTACTCCAGAGTTAGGAATATTCGAGGCCAGTGAGATAAGACCTAAGCCGATGCCAAAATTACAATACATTTAAGTTATTATAATCCACAAGTGTATACTATTAACCTCTACTTGAAAAAATAAGGCAAATAGATGTTTTTCTCTACAATTTTCTCACGAATCAAATCAACAGAGCAATGAAGGGATTGCGAGTAACTAAATGAATAGACACATATTTTGATAGAAATTGTTCTCTAACAGTCTTGTTATCATATATAACATGATTTAATGACTTTCAGTAACTAACCGCTTTTACATTCGACAAACCATTCGGATACTTGTTCATGGTCAAGCGGCTGATAAGCATGCTTTCGGCATGTGCGTTCGATTCCCAGCGGAATATATGTTTCGAACACAAACCTGAGTGGTGGTTCGGTCCAAAGCTTGACCAGTAGATCTTGTCGTCATTAATCTCGGTTTCTTACTTGAACATATTTTTAATTGATGTTCACATTGGTCTTATTTCCTATCAGAAATTGTGATAACAAAACTCTACTCTTTTTGTAGATGTAAATTGTGGTTACGCAATATGCTAAGAGAAGATTTAGAAGAGAAAGGTATTGACAAATTGACACGTTACCACATATGTCAAAAACATTTCGAAAAGAAGTATTTACCAGCAGAGAAACGGCAAGGGCCAGTAAGGCTGCTTGGAGAAGCCGTGCCAACTATCTTAGATTCTGATTCCAGCGTTTCTAATTCACAAGACCAATTGGAAGTTGAAGCAAGTTTCACAGGTAAGATCAAATACACATGCATATATAAATAGTGTGTAACAAAAAGGTACGGCAAACTTTCAGGGGTGGATTCCTTATGGGTAGACAAGCAAAAAAGTTCATATGGTAGCAATGTGTTCCTGAAGAATGAAGCTTTCCGCCGATATGCATTTTAGGGGTGTACCCCCAAGGGGGAAGGAATGCCATCCCCAAAATTCTGATGCAAAAAATAAAAAAAAACACGTAATTACTTTCCCCCCTCCGCCGTGGTAACCCCCACATAAGTAAAATACATATTGGGGGAAAAGCGTCGTCCTTCACTAATACATTGCTACCAAAATTATCTTCCTAGCTTAAATAGGGTCTGCTTTACTGGGGTTTAAATTGAGTCACATTAAGGAGCGACTAGAATGAAACTATTTCACACCATCAGGCGGCTCAATGGCCGTAACTTTGTAACGATGCATTTCCCGACATATAGTCATATGAAGTTTTTTGCTTGTCCACCCATAAGGAATCCACCCCTGAAATTTTGCCGTACCCTTTTGTTACACCCTATATATATATATATATATATATATATATATATATATATATATATATATATATATATATCGGGTGTTGCAAAATAAGTGTTACAACTCTTGGGAGGTGACTCCTACCACTGAGACAAGAAAAAAAGTTCTCTTGAACTTTCGGCTATCGGACATAGTTTCGGATCTACAAGGTGCCGAAAGCGTGGGAAAATGACTTTCGGACGCCAATAGTTCGGAAACTATCCAACATAAAGAGGTCGGGTAAAAAATTCACTGAAGAAGTCATACCTGCTGTATTGAATTTTGCATGTTTCACAATCCTACCATGCACGCGCAAGGGATTCCCCAAAGGAACGAGGGAGTCCCGGATAATCTGCCAAATGAAAATTGGTCTAAATGGATATGAATTGATAGGGTTTCTACCAGGTAAGAACAATTCGTTTGTATTAAATCGATATCTGGAACAAATACAAAATGGCGGACACCTTCATGCCCGTTGTGTGTGGTTGCATAATCACCAGGTACGGATGCTGGCCAACAGTGACGTTCTGAGTATTAAGTGTAGCGAATTTGTATTCAAATGCTCAAGAAAGACATCTGGAGTGTCGGTAGAGCACAACAGATGAAACAGGGTGATTCACATGTGTGGAAACACGTAACAAAAAATGTCCAGAAATACACTCATACTCAGTAAACTTGTGTCTAAAGCATCGGAAATGTAAGGAATAGCATCAAGAACATGATAGCAATTGCCAATTCACCAATAATATTCCCTCAAAACGATGCAATGTGATGTACACGGTTGCATACCATAAGGAGGCAACAACTGAGGCCAAGTTGAAATTTTGCAAGTGACTCACTAAGAAACTGGGTAAACTAAATAAATGTCAGTAGTGGGATCGCATGATCGATATTGAAATGTGGCCAATGTGTGTGTTGATATCGACATGTAGCTAATGGATAAATGTCAACATGTTCCACTACTGCTGGGACGCCGTCCCACGTGCGAAAAATAGAAAAATAACTACTTAGGTCTTGAAGCTGAGGCCGTGGGCCTCCAGTTAGATTGGAAACTGCGACCACGCGAGCGAAAGCGAGTGCTCTAGCCCTGAGGCTTCGAGGGAGCCTCACTTTCTCTGTATTCATTTCTTTGAGAAGTACCCACTTTGTTTCGCAAGCGCTCTTGTACAGCCTCCCGACATGCTTGTGTCTTTCATTTTGTTACTCCTACTGCACAGTTGTAAACAATCAGAGCTTTAAGACGTTTCTTCCTATTTCTCATGTTTTATTTTTCATATGTATGGTATTCCAGCAGTACTGTTACATGTGCCAAATTGGTTCATTTTCGTCTTTGTCTTGGCATATGCACTGTGTGTAAGATACGAATTTCTGGAGATATTTGAGTATATTTCGAGTACGTGGTATGTCCCAGAAGACGTGGGACATGATACAAGTTAGTTATTTTCACACTCTATCAGAATTTGAACCATGGATTAAGAGTTATCTTTTCATATGTGTCGACTATGGGACAATGTCCCAAACAAAGAGGAACATTGATACAATCGTGTCCTAGTTACGTTCTGCCAAAAAAGTGCACCAGATGTAATAGCAGAATGTACAACGTTATTTTCCTAGTTTTCGCACGTGGGACGGTGTCCTAGCAGTGGTGGGACATTTTGACATTATCCATTAGCTACATGTTGATATCAACACACACATTGGCCACATTTCAATGTCGATCATGCGATCCCATTACTGACATTCATTTAGTTTACCCAGTTTCTTAGTGAGTCCCTTTGCACAATTTCAACTTGGCCTCAGTTGTTGCCTCCATATTGGTACGCAACCGTGCAGATCATATTGCATCGCATTGATGAAATATTATTGGTGAATTGGCAATGGCTTTCATGTTCTTGATGCTATTCCTTACATTTCCGACGTTTTGAACTCACGTTTACTGAGTATTAGTGCATTTCTGGGCATTTTTCGTTACGTGTTTACACACATGTGAATCACCCTGCTTCATCTGTTGTGCTCTACCGACACTCCAGATGTCTCTCTTGAGCATTTGAATACAAATTCGCTACACTTAATACTCAGAACGTCACTATTGGCCAGCATCCGTACCTGGTGATTATGCAACCACACACAACGGGCATGAAGGTGTCCGCCATTTTGTATTTGTTCCAGATATCGATTTAATACAAACGAATTATTCTTACCTGGTAGAAACCCTATCAATTCATATCCATTTAGACCAATTTTCATTTGGCAAATTATCCGGGACTCCCTCGTTCCTCTGGGGAATCCCTTGCGCGTGCATGGTAGGATTGTGAAACATGCAAAATTCAATACAGCAGGTATGACTTCTTCAGTGAATTTTTTACGTGACCTCTTTACGTTGGATAGTTTCCGAACTATTGGCGTCCGAAAGTCATTTTCCCACGCTTTCGGCACCTTGTAGATCCGAAACTATGTCCGATAGCCGAAAGTTCAAGAGAACTTTTTTTCTTGTCTCAGTGGTAGGAGTCACCTCCCAAGAGTTGTAACACTTATTTTGCAACACCCGATATATATATATATATATACATAGATAGATAGATAGAGAGAGAGAGAGAGAGAGAGAGAGAGAGAGAGATCAATTTAACGCAAACACCTGAAAAAGTGCAATTTACTAAATAATATGATTTTGAACCACCTTTTACCGTCAGTAGAATTAACTGGACATAGAATGAAGTCTTAGAGTTCGTGAATGACAACAAATAGCAAGTGTAATATCACAACATTCAGGGTGCAGAGCATCAGCCACTTTTGTGGGAGAGAATAGATGTAGAAATCTAAATCTGCCTTAGATTCGTGTCTCTAAAATGGACTACAGATACTTAATTTTAATCAAGTTCGGAAATTGAGCCAGCCAAGGGAGATGTTTAACTTCATCCCGATTTTCCTCAGACCACATAACAAGAGCATTGTGAGATATGGCGTCATGGCGGGAAACAACATCTGGATAATAGAATCCATATGGCCCCCTCGAACACGGGACATAATCATGATCAGTGATGCGATTGATAAGCGTCACCACAGGACCAACTGGAAACAAGGATATTGCGACCCACAGCTTCACAGAATCGCCATGTTGCACGGTCGGGCGGAGAAACTGCTTATCATACGCTTCTAAGAGCGCCCACCACACATATCATGGATGCCAGTTGGTCGCACTTTTCTCTGATTGGCTGAGGGATATCATGTGATATGGCGTCATAGGGATCAATGCTCTTTTGATTTTGGCAGGGTTAAATTGGGCCAACCCCAAATTTCGCGATGGGTACATAGGACCATCATTTTTAAATTTTGGAAATTTCCAAATTTAGAAATTTACTATGGTAGAATAGCATCGGGGTATGTATACCTGTAAGTTTGGGGTGGTTCATCTCGTCCCCTTTCATAGGTACAAAATAGCCAATAATGTAAATTTCGGATGTTTTCGACCTATTTTATCCTCTTTGATGAGGCTTTATTACCTTATATGGTTATATGGGTGAATATAGGGTTCCATTCCCTTTCATAAGATATAAGTAAATTGATGCACCCCTCTTAAATTTTGGAAGGGATGCATAAGATCACCCTTAAATTTTGGAATTGTCAAAAAGCACTAATTGGCAAATGCTCTCTAGGACCCTAATGTATATCACTAAAATTTGGGTGTTTCTCCTCATTCCCTTTCATGGGTATAAAATTGACAAATAATCAAAATTTGGATATTTTTGTCCTATCTTGCCGCCGTTGATGATGGTATATTGTAGTTATTATCGTAGTTGACTATTGAATGTGTATGACACAATAGTAAATATTATGTGTGGCAATTATCTAGTAAGTAGGGAGCAAATTAAATACATCCAGCAACGCCTTACATCCAACCAACCACTAATTTGCTGTAAGTAAACTAATTCAAACTCAATAATAAATGAAATACAAGAATTCGTTTTCTTAAATCAAACAATTCAAATCACACATATAATTAATTGCTTGGAAAACAGTTAATACCACCCAGAGATATAACATAAATAAATCAAGATAACGTAAGGTGAAAAGAAGGTATTTACATTCAAAATGAGAAGCTGACTACTATAGCCAAGTTTACAGGATGATGGTTAAAATCTATACACCACTCATGCCACTGTAATATTTGTTATGGTTTGTCTTTTATGTTTGTTATGGTTTTCTATGAAAACATTCACCTCTCCACCGTTATAAGATACGTAACTTCCACTTGGACATCAAATACTAACAATTTAGTTATGTCAGATGAAATTGTGTATTTGCAAACATATATATTAAATAAAGTATACGATTCAAGTTTGAATTTCATCATTAAAAAATACCTAAGTATCAAAAAATTAAAAAAAAAAACTAGACCAGTACCATTACTGCATCCTGCAAATTAATCATTGGCTCATAACCAGAAACAAACGTATTCATCACAGTAGAAAACCTTCTGTTTGCTGCTTACACCTACACAGTTTCTGTGAAACAAACACTTGCAACAAATACATTGGATCACATCATCTTTGCCATACTATCAGACTTTTTCTAATTCATTCCTTGTTACAATTAGGCCTAATTCTTCATAAGATTTTTTTTAAAAATAAGTAAGGTATAATGCTATACTCTCATGTAGGCTAACTTAATTTTTTCTAGCATGTTCAATTGAATACTAAGTGTAAAACATGGGAACTAATGACAGAAACGTTTTAATATTTCTTTTCTTTGCTGCCTCCGGAAGGTATTTTTAAAATATTAATTTTAAATTCTACCGATACAATTTATGGGAAACGTGCCAAGACAGTTAGGCAGACATGGACTTCTTGTTTTTTCTCGTTCATTTTATCAAATCTATAATATCTGATTTTTGGAATAAGCATGCTATGTTACTGACAACTAAGTAGAGAGTCATTACCTAGTATAATATAGCGCATTGTGTAGAATCTTAAGTTTCCTTACATAAAATCAAAAACAGCTAAAAAATCTATACATGTATTGCGAACAAACTACAGTTCGTACGTAACATACGCATAAATAAGTTGCAAAGAAGAATAGAAGTCTAGTTAAACTGAATAGAAAATTAATGCACTTGGAAACAATGTTTCTTCCAGTCATACTTTCGAGAGAGGCGTCCTCCTCTCAGGGAGTTAAGATAAATTAAATATCAACAAGTAAATTAATAACGATAGTCAAATTAAATAGCGAAAAATTAACTTAATACATGACCACTCTTCTGTAGGACATGTCCATTAAGAAATACTGTCCCAGCATAGAGCTCAGATTTGATATTGCCCTCTTAGATTATTATTATTATTTTTTTTTTTGGAAGAAAGAATTGGTCAGAAATGGAAAAGCAAATGTCAATTTCATCTGAAAATTTAAAAATTACCTTTGATGAATAAAATTATAATTACTAACTATTCTTTGTTCTGTGTGTACAATCCTCGTAAGTTTAGCATATGTTTCAATTGCTAGTCGTAGATGATTTCCAGAAATTTATAGAAAAGTAGACAACTTTATCACAAAGAACGGAAATACAACTTTCAAAACTCTTTTAGCATAAACAAGAGACATAATGAACATAAATATATCAGTATTGTCAGTGTAATCAACCTTCTTAAACTCGTTTTCCATGTAATAATCGTAGCACAATGATGCTACAGTATTTTTGGTTTGATATCAATAATACTTAATGTAATAATGTGAAAGTCATTCTATCAACAGTTAATCATGAAATGTTAATTAATTACGTAAAATAAAGAAAAGAATAGAAGTACAATGATGCGGTTGAATTTCCATTAGGTTTTAAATCTGACGAAAGATGGTGTCCCTCATAGAAAAAGAAAATAGATACAAATTGAGTATAATGCCATCTCAGAGTGAGCTTTCTTTTAAATAAAGAAAGATTGACTGGGTGAATTAGAACAATGTAATTTACCTTTACCACGCAGATCTAATAGTACCAAAAATTGATGCTGTAGAGTGTAGACTGGATAGCCTGGTACTTAAATCATTCATTTCTTCCGCAGATGCTGAAAATATACTTCACTCATTCGAGGAAGATATGGAATACTTCCCTTCAAGCTCTTCTGAGGTAAGAAATAGCAATTATTAGTACTTATACTGAGCTTTTCTTAATCTCTTCGTCGGATGACGTAGAGTGTCTAAATTAAACTGTGTTAAATCTCTCTTATGCTTTTTTCTTTATTAAAACGTCCAAATATACTAACTTTCTATTACTTTATTCTTCTCCAGTAAAAATAATCCTGATTTACTTCCCGTTTAGTTATCTAAAACAGTATATGTATAAATAGCTTTCTTCTTTCAATTACTGTAAAGTAAAATTGTGTTTCAATACGTTCAATTTTTTCTCCACCAATAAACTTCGATCTTTCATACTTGAAGATTGTGATATTTAAAAAAAAAAACTCAATGTACTTATATTGTAATTGTAGAAGCTTGAATAACCAATTCAATTGTTATTCGACTGTAATCTTCACGATTAGATGTTTCCAGAGAGTCAAGAGCAAAAGTAGTTCCCCCCTAACTGCTGTAACTTCATTAGGTTGAGTACAGTATATTTGTTGGTATCACAAACGCCTGTTGAGAATCCGAAATACATGTAACATTTCAACCAGGAGAGCGACAGTTGATAAGCCTGTGAAGGACTGAGATAGGCATTTGCTGTGTAGTTCAAGCACCTATTTTTTTTTTAATTTAAATTTTTCCTCTATTGTATGCAGCGTGTTGTCCCATGAGTGATATATATTGATGACGCTACTTGTGTTATTGCTAGTTAGCGCCCATTGCAAGGGCTGTGCCCTCTACTAGGGAAAGAGTTTACACGGAATCGTTGAGTAAGAGGAAATGTTTGTGTAGACCTTATTATACGATATCCATATTTTATGTACAGATATCACACTAGATGTTCACAAAATTTACAGTCTCTACAGACCACAACCACAGTTAAATTCAAGTATCCAAATGAACGAAATATGAATCCAGCAATTGCTAAAATATATAAAACAATAGTGAAGTTCTGTTAATAGTGGGAATAAATAATAGGATTCAAGGTTTTGGTAAATTTGTTGCCTCGCAAAGAGAGGCTAAAGGACTTAATACCTCTGATGTAAGTAATAAGATAGAGATAACTTACCTAATGTAAGTGTTACTACCATATATTTGTCCAGAAAAGTAGCATTGTATTCTCTCGAGCCTGCTACTTTTATGGCTGTACTGTATTTTAAGTGACAGTGACTGCAAATAGCACCCGTTTTGTGAATTCGTCTCTATAAGTCTGTGTCTTACTCAACTGCTTTTACTAGCTATTATTTCATCCAATTCCACTGTTTCTCAGTCTATGACTCCACCAAATTTACCTTCGTTCAAACATAGCTACTAAAAATATATGTACTTGTAAAATTTGTAATCGAACTTTGTTTTAAGACATTAGATACATATATTGTATAAATAAATTTGTCTGTGTATGAATGTGTCCTTATTCCCTATCTGCATAATCATGAGTGATAAAAATGAAAAATTGAAAGCAAATGAAAGTTTAAAGGCATCTAGATTTGAATTTTGAAGAAACACTATATTTATAGTCATTACATTGTAACCTTCATTTATACACTGAGAAAAAAATGTACGTGGAGTACGTGAAATCGTGTGTTACATTTGTAAATCCTGTAGTTTTTGGACTTAACGTACAACTAACGTATAACTGAAAACGCACGTTTTATAATACTTTCTGTATAAGTGTTCCATCTGTACGTACTTTCCATATGAAACAATATAGGCGGTCAGGATCTCACACACAAATGGACGTATATAACATATAGCTGACGAAGGCAACATACATATATATATGTGATATAAGGAAGACTGTTAGAGATCAGATATTCTGCAACGGTATGATGTAACATCTCAGGACAACGAGTTTGTAGCATACGGATAACGTATGCTCCGTACTGATTTCTGTAGTAAGCAAGAAGATTCCGATACATTTGTACAATATACCGCTGTCCGGAGAACGAATTTTTCTCAGTGTAGACATTACGAACTGACACATGGATTCCTTAAGACTAGAAAGTTGCTAGTAGAATAATAACTAACTAACAAACTCTATGGCTTGTGGAACCCGGAGGTTCAATACCGCGTTCACAAAAACTCTCCACTGACTTCTATCCTTAGCCAACTGGATCCAGTTTCTACTTTGTACCAATCTCTGCGAGATCCGTCTTAATATTGTCCTCCCATCTGCGCCTAGGTCTTCCTAATGGTCGTTTTCCGATTGGTCTTCCAGTCAAGACTTTGAAAGCGTTTCTACTTTCTTCCATCCTAGCTACATGACCTGCCCACCTAAACCTCCTAGACTTGATGACCCTAACAATATTTGGTAAACCGTATAAATTAATGTAGTTCCTCGTTATGAAGTTTCCGCCATTCCCCATTCCCGTTCCTCTTGAGTCCGAATATTCGTCTCAGGATCTTGTTCTCAAATACTTTCAGTCTATGTGTTACTAGAATAATATATATATATATATATATATATATATATATATATATATATATAATTAAAAGCATTACGAGTCGATTTAGTACAAATTTATTTATTCTAATTATGAGTTGAAAACTCTGTTCTTAATGTGGACCAAAAGTAACACAATCAGAGAACAAGAATTTTAACGTATTGAACCACTAATGTCGTGAAAGTTTATAAATAAAATAATAAATGGTAAGTAATTTTTGAGCTGTAAATTTAAATTAAATTAGAATGGCATATTCTTTATCGAAAATCCTGGTTACCCTACTATATATTTAAAGAATAATATGGCGAAACGTTACACTGATAACATGTATGTTTGTTTGGAGTTTCTCTTCGTTGTTGTTGTTCTTCTGGCGTTGTATTTTTTCACAAGTAAAGGGTCCAAATGGATTAATCGAGTTGCGGGATGAAACTTAGTGTATTTAATAGAGGATGTAAAAATATGTATATGTACACAGTTATAGCGGCTGAGCGCCATAAGAAACGGAGGGGGAGGGAGTCAAAGTTGATGGAAGAAGGGCTATGCTGTTGTTGAAATACGTCAAATAAACTATTGAATCGTGAAAATAGTGAAAGATAGATAATGCAAACGGTGATAGTTTCACACATTGGCCAAAGAAGAATGAGCTGAGTAGGTCACGACACTCTACCGCCATCATGAAACCCGCCAATTTAAATATGTGATACTTTTTTGAAATGGAAAGGTAGTCATGTGATATTTCAATTAGGGCCAGCATGTTCTCAAAACGTCAATTATGAACTTTAGTGATCGTTGTCTGTACTTACTTGGAAGATTTAGGATCGCCTTTATAGTTATTTACGAATATTAGGAAATTGATACTCGTATGTTGAAAGTTTGGATTATCATGAAAACGCATGTTTTTGGATTATTTACAAGCCAAGAAAACTAAGTGAAATTTGATATCAAAGTTGAATATTATTACATTATTATTATTATCAAATTGCACTGTTAGTTTTATTGGCTTGTAGATATACAGTATTTAACTTACATGTGTTTTCATGATAATCCAAACTCAATATACGAGTATCAGTTTGTTTTTTTTAGATTTTCGCAAATAATTATAAAGATGATCCTAAATCTTCCAAATAAGTACAGATAACGATCACTGAAGTTCATAATTGACTTTTTGAGAATATGGTGGCATAGCATAGCCCTTCTCCCACCAACAATGACTACCTCCCCCTCCATTTCTTATGGCGCTCAGCTGCTATAACTTTGCACACATACATATTTTCACATCCTCTATCACACACACTAAGTTTCATCCTGCAACTTGATTCATCTATTTGGACCTTTACTTGTCAGTATTAGCAGCGGCGGCTGGTACTATATGTTGCATGGTTGTGCAGCCGAATATTATTTTTAATACTAAAAATATTATTAAGTATTAAAGTAGTGTATCAGTAAAAAAAAACCTCTGCTCTTGAGCGCAAAACAGTATTGATGCATTTCTGAAAAAAGTCAATTAAAAAACGGAAAGAAAGATAGAGATTTACATTTCCAGTGGCAGCGAATGTTGTTACTGGAAGCAGTAACATTGAGCATATGGCAGCGAGCTTCTATCTCTTAACATGGGTAAGTGGGTTTATTCTTGCATCCCTCCAATCTTCCCGTATTGCTCTCTTGCGGTTGCACTTTCTTCCGCAACTGGTCAGTTTCTGTAATAGTTACGAATTCCTCCGCTTAGCAGCGCTTGACTCAATTGATAGAGTGAGGGAGATACAGACGCTTGGAAGAAAGAAGTTATTCACAAAACATAAACTGGCAAAGAACAAATATAAGTCTGGTGGTAGCAGGGATGGATCCAGGCTGAAAGTTTGTTGGGCAGCCGTTCGAAGTCAATAGATTTTATTTAACATTTATAATACAATGGTGAAAATTCTTGGGATAAGTTTTATTTTTTAAAAAATCCTATTCTGGGGGTCTATCGAGTCTTGAAAAAGAAAATGTCTTACTACTGGTCTAGTTCCTAGCTCTGTGTCTTTCGTGCACATGATTCCGTGTTCGATTTCCGGCGTAGAGCATATACTATTAATATTCGAAGGAAAACATCTTAGATTTCATGCTTCTTTACAGACAAAAATACATGGTTTCTGAAAATGGACTTTTGTACCGTATATTTATACAAAGAAATGCTAACAAAATGCATATTGTCGGAGGAGAGAGGTGTTTCTGGACCCTAAAGAAAATAAAGCGAAAAATATTTTCGGTAGCGATGCTTTCTATTCAGAGAAACTTGGCGAGCAGCATTTCAGATTTCAATAAAGTCATAGAAAAATTTGAAGCCCAAAAGATCGAAGAAAGACCTTCCATTCTAAAAATAATGCATAGTTTATATAATTAAATAATTTTGTTTAACTGCGTGCATGCAATTTTCTTGCTTTTTTCTTCTTTTCGGATTAATACCATTATTCATGGCTTACAGCACATACTATATATTCGATTTATCTCGTGTTCAATAACATGAGTGTAGAGGTTTTGTATATAAATAGTGTATAAACGTACATTGATAGTGGTTGTTTGGAAAAAGGAAATAGCTTATATATTAAATCAATATTAGAGAAATAATTTAATCAATAATATACAAATAGAGCTTAAAAGACTTTTCTCTTCATATTTCCTGAATATTTTTTTGGATAAGACTCAAGAATGCTCCGGAAGGGGAACACTTGCGCGTACCTACATACCTTTGTTATTGCAACATCGCAACCGGTGCTTGTACAGATTACGAGTCGCTACTAATATTTAGAGTACCCTATATATGATTGGAATCGAATGTAAACCTACTACAGCCAGCAAAAGTGACCACAAGCTAAAAGTGGGACACCTAAAAAATCTTGTTTCGGAATGAATTAAAAACTTCACAGTAATTCAGTACTACAAAATGAAAATGTTTATTGTGCAGCTGGAAACTTAAAGCAATGTAACATAATTACACATAATTATATTACAACAAAATTTAATTACGTTGGTTTGTAGTGACAAAGAAGACTATGCTAAAACAATATCACTAGCTCATTAACTAATAAAAGTGATTTAATTATAATTAGAGGCTAAGAATAATGCTATGAGTCCCCTTTCACACATCTAGAAGACCACTGTGTAAAAACCTAAGAATACTACCGTTATTGTATATATATTCTCGGAATGAATATGCCGGCTAGGCTAAAGGAGATGGTGATGATGAGATGAGTGAAATGCTGGAATGAAAAAATGGGAGGAAACGGGAGAACTCCGAGGAAAACAACACACAAAGTGTTTGTCCACCACAAAGTTCACTTGGCGCAAGCTCGGATCGAACCAGGGACTCCATGGACCAGAGGTGAACGCTCTACCACGGAGCCCCCGTGGCCCCCGTATATGTTCTCGAAACAGAATCATTCATACTCACGAAATAAACGTAATTTCCCACTAAATTCAATGTGTACAACATTAGAACTATCAATCATATTCGTATACAAAATGTCTATTAAAACTCGTTACACAATGTAATCATATATTACCATAAAATAAAACTACATAATAAACTGTTAAATTCAGTCAAACTAATTGCAGATTAAAAGTCATCTTAAATTACTGTTTTTAGCTTAACGTCCGACGTTTACGCGCAGAGCTTAAAGGAGTCGATGAGTTGGGTGATAATGGTGGAATGACGAAAGTGGTAAGAGAAACGGTAGGATCCCGATTAAACCCATGCATACGGTGTTTGTTTACCGCAAGGCCCACTTGATGGGAGCTGAGTTCGAACCAAAGACTTTAACTTATTTAAACACAAACAAACTATTTGCTGAGCAAAACAATATATTCACATAAAAAGAACTACATACGTGTTACAGTTTCGCCAACTAACATTTTGGCTTCATCAGACACTATGAGATACATGACAAATGTGCAGTCTTATGTACAAACAAGAGCTGATATATCTTGCTTCTGATTGGCTCCTGGAAGCAGCCAATCCCCTTCAAGTATTCTTGTTTGTATTTCCTATACCGAGGCTTCCTATCTGTTGTAAATTACACACACACATAAAAAGGACGATCTTAGCACAACTAATCTAAACTAACAAATAATTGACATAAATAATTAAATAATTATATAAATATATACAAATACACATAAATATATATATATATATATATATATATATATATATATATATATATATATATATAAATAGATAAACATACAATTACGCATACACTTAAAAAGACGACACACACATACAGTATATACACATATACTTATACAACCACATATATCTATATATAAATATACCATTACATATATAATACATATATACACACACGTATATAGAGATAACTAATATGGACTAATTATTATTGACTTAAATTATTGTTACACAATCATCTATTCTATAGCATAAAAGAATATCTCGAATCAAATCTCGATATGAGACCAAAATTAAAATTTACTTTGTGTGTTGAACAAATAAATATTACAAACGGCAATTAAAGTTTAAAAAATATTTTACTTTTTTGTATTATTTGAATGTACAGCATCTGTAAAGTGTTTTCTTAGTCATTTTAGGGCATATTCAGAAACGATTTTATGTGTGATTAGCATCGTTCTAAGTGATTGATTAACACGTGCTTATATTTCAACACTGAGCAACACTTTGATTATGTTATCCAAGACTTATATCGGGAGGTTCGTAAGCAAGCCACGACTTTTCCACAGGGTTGTTCAACATATTAGATGGAAAGGCAGGACTGAATGTAAAACAACTTTCTCTAATTTAAATCATAACATATTCGGACATCCCTCCGTAAAAGTCGTGGTTTGCACCTTTTGATAAATCGTGGATAATATCACAAACGTGCTTCTGAATATGAAAATTATAATCACACGTTAGTCATGACCTTAATACAATACTAATTATACGTCAAATCACCTTTGAATATCCTCTTTGTATCTCCGAACAAAGTCATGAACCCTGAATTCCTTCGGCAGAAAAATAAATTAAATAAATAAATACCTAAACTCCTCCAATCATTCTTGCTTGAGGTTTCCATTCCATTCAATAAGCCAGGTTTACTAATTGTCAAAGTTATAACAACTATACTTTCTAAAATTGAAATAGCTGAGCAAAATACATTTAATACATATAGATGTTGTAATGAAAAATCGGACAAAATTTGCCATTCTTTAAAAAGTTGGGAGAACATTTTGTTTTCTCAAAACGATAGATAATCGAGGCATATGGTCACCCTAACGGGAAATCAAAGTGTTTGACTTCCATACCAACACAACGTCGAGAGCGTTAACTATAAGGGAACAACAGAATGTATTATTGAATAATTTAACGTATTTCATATATGTTTTCCTTATTTCAGGACGAGTTGGTCATTGACGAGGACGAATTATAATAATATGATGGAATAAGAATATGGGTCTTATGTAAGTCAAATAACAAGTAAACACGTCCTAGACTAATTTTGCATATATTGTAATATTTAACCCCCTTTCTGCATGATTTTCTTTTCTTTTAGCAAAAAGAAAAAACAGTATATGAAATCCTCATATGGGAACTTGAAAAATGAATTAAAACTTGAATTTTAGATTTTTCACTTAATTCCGACGAGTAATAAGTAAGTGCCATATACCACACACTTACAACTCACAAAGAACACGCCAGATGACACCAAAATCTCTTATTCATACACGTCAATATCTCACATAGCAGACAAAACAGTGATTTGATGCCTTTGATAAATCACAAAAAAGCTAAAGTGAAAAAAGGGTATGTGCCATATATGGCACGGCATGCGGTAAGGTGTTAACTAAGACTAGCATGTACGGTGTATTACCCGCTTTGCTGCGTTGAAATGAAAATTTAAATGCACAACTTCGTATCTCATGTGTTTAGTACCCGTGAAATAGGCTGTTTTCGTTTCAAATGGCATCGATATAAACGGCACTGGAAAGATCATTCATTATCTCGGCGACCCCGAAAACAGCCGACATCTCACTGCATTCGACACTAATATTGGTAATTTTCGATCATTTTGTTATCTCCCCTCTCCCAACTTGCGGGGCTGAGTTTGGTTTTAAACGGGACCGGAAGTGTCGCCGGTCATCTCAGCGACCGCGGAAATTATGGATTCGACACTAATATGGGCTATTTTTGATCAGATTTATGTATTTCCCTTTTCCCCTCCACCAAGATGCGGGGCAGAATTTGGATTTAAACAGCAACAGAAGTGTCACTATTGATATCGGTGACCCAAGAACTATAGATTCAACACTAAAATCGGTCATTTTAGAACATGTATATATATATATAAAGGGAAGTGGGAGATATATATTTCCCCCACCCCCTAGTTTTGGGGTTGAATTTGAATTTAAACTTGACCTAAAGTATCACCGTTCATCTAAGTGACTTAGAAAATTTAAATTCGACACTGATAATGGTCATTTTCGATCATTTTTATGTATCTCTTTCTCCCCCTTCCCCAAGTGGCGGGGTAGATTTTGGATTTAAACCGGATCGGAAATGTCACATTCATCTGAGTGATCCCTAAAACTATGGATTAGACACTAATATTGGCCCTTTTCGATCATTATTATATATAGCTCCCCTTATTCTCCTCCATGCTGCGACACACGGCATCAAAATTGTCACTGTTAATCTCAGCTACTTCTAAAACTATGGATTCAACACTAATATTAGTTATTTTCGATTATTTTTAAATGTTTATCCCCCTCCCCTACGTTGTACCCTCCCCCTTCCCAACTATCAGGGCTGAACTTGGATTGAAACAGCATCAGAAGTGTCACTGTTTCTCTCATCGACCCCGAAAACTATCGATTCAACACTAATATAGGTCTTTTTTGATCATTTTAAAATTTCTCTCTCCCTCCCCCTCCCCTATGTTGCATCGTCAAAGTGAATAACCTAGAGCAATTCCTGCCCCTAAACTCATATATGTTGAAAATTTGATCGAGATTGGTTGAGTGGTTCAAAAGTTATTAGGTTTTAATACTTTGTATTTATACGTTCCCCTCCCCTAAGATCTACCGTTAAAGTGAAATCACAAAAATGTTTCCAGATCAAAATCTCATGTATCTTGAAAATTTAATTGAGATCGGTCGGATAGTTCAAGAGTTATTGAGTTACAAAAATAGTTACTTTCAGCCATATATAAATTGATTTTTATATATCTCCCCCTTCTCCTCCTCCTCCTTACGTTGCTCCGTCAAATTAATTGCATAAAAAACGATCCCAGGCCTCAGCCACATCTATGTTGAAAATTTGATCAAGATCGGTCGAGTGGTTCATAAGTTATATAGGTTTTATTTATCTTTATACTCCCTCCCCACCAACTCTCAGTTCTACCATCAAAGTGAATAGCCTAACACCAGCCCAGCCTCGAATCTCATCCATGTTACAAATTTGATCGAGATCGGTCGGGCGGTTCAGGAGATTTAGTGTCACAAATAGTGATTTTCAATTGTATATACTGTATATAGTTTAAGCTACGCTAAAAATACAATGCCTTTATAAATTGAATGCAATTTTTTATTATTATTGTTTAAAGCTTTCTACTGTAATAAACGATCTGATCAAAAACACCAGTGGTGCAAAAAGTGCAGCCAAGTTCGTCAGCCTCAAAAAATGTTGAGATGAGAATGGATGAGCCAAGTTCCTTGGCCACTGCATCTGAAAGAACACTGGAACTTGGCGCGAGGTTTCTAATATATTCGAATACACCAAGATGTCTGTTCTTAGTTTCACGGCCGGGACATTTCAGCCCTAAGGCTGGCGGTGGCCCCCAAACCCACCATGCTCACAAGCACCATCCCTACGTCTGGTCAACATCATTTTCCTTGACACTTCGTGGAGGATTATGTTTTCCTTGTCTGGGTTTCGAACCACCGATCTTACTGCAGTATACTGTATATGTGCCTTAGCGCCTTAGCGAAGTTGATATTCCTAACGTTGGTGGTGACCCCAGAACCATTAGGTCCACCACCACTATCCCTAAGGCTTCTTAACATAATTTTCCTTAACACCTCGCGACAAGTTCCAGTGCCCATTTGAGATGCAGTGGTCAAGGAACTTGGCTCATCATCCTCATCTCAATACTTTTTGAGGCTGACAAGCTTGGCTGTACTTTTTGCACCTCTGGTGTTTTTGTTCGGATTTCCCTTCTTTCTGTAGTTCACCATATCAATATCATATATTGGGATTCTCAATTGTTGCATATTGTTGGGTTTAAATTTAAAATTGTACATCTTTAAAAGAGTCATAATGTGTCACTTGCAATATTGGTTCCCAAGGGCTCTCCCATAGGAACTGAACCAAGGACCCTGTAGAACAAAGGAGTACATGCCAGCCACTAGACCAGCGGGCAGAATTTCTTCTATTAAATATATGTCAAATAGCTACGTCCAAACGAGATCCGAATTCATTTACCCGGGCTACAAAATCACGATCGCTAACATCTCATTTTTCATTATCTAAATACGAAGAGTATCAACAGGGCCCCAAAACCCCTGATGCTGAATCCTCGATGCTAAATCACTAGACACGGCTGGCATTTCAACATACTTACGTAGTTGTTCTCTACCCTTCTACGTTGCAAAATTACAGAGTTCATTACATGACGCGCAGCTTGCGCAGTTTCGTACTGCTTCGGGTTTTCTTTCCAGTGATATACACCTTTCAAATAGTTTGTAAACTTAATTATATTTGCCACCAATATATTTCATATAAATGTCAGACAATTGGATTTCTCATTTCTTGGAAAACTTCATTAATTCTAAATATCCCCACCTCTACATTCTCTTACTTATTAATTTAATATAAATAGCTATTTGATATCAATGGCTACAATAAAGAAAAAATATTCACTGAAAAAAGAAAAAATATTAACTTTCCTTGTCTGGGTTTCCAACCACGAAATTTACGGCAGTTCGTACGCACTTTAGCCCACTTTCTTTTTTTTTAAGTTAACTGATTCACCGAAAGTGCCACATTAACTTGTTTAACTACTTATTACTAGGTTTCACTTGTTTTACTCGCACACTGAGAAATAAAAAGTATGTGCGTACGTAAAACATAGTGTAAATCCTGTAGTTTTTGGACTTAACGTACACTAAAAGTATAACTGAAAAAGTATATTTTATACGTAGTTTCCCCATAAGTGTTCCGAATAAACGTACTTTCCGCACGAACGAAAGAACTGTATATAGGCGGTCAGGATCTCACATACAGACGGAGGTATGTAACTTATAGCTGACGTACGCAAACGCATGTAATGTAAGACTGTTAGATGTCAGATATCCTGCAACGACATGGTGTAACATCTAAGCGGGAAAGAGGGCAGTACGTCTGTAGCATATGGATAACGTATGCTAAGGACTGATTTCTATAGTAAACGTAAGAATCCTCTATATTTGTATGTACGACTCCAAAAGTGCATCACCACCTGCAATTCTCCTTTTCCTGCAATAGTAGGCAAACCAAAAAGCTCAGTCGTTCGGTTGGTTGAGAATTCGGAAGATGTTGGACCAAACCTCAATTTTCTTGCAAATATATCACTGTGCAAACTGCAAATAAGAGAATAAAATATTGTTAAAAATAACGGTTTTATTATTGTGAGGGAAATGGATGCCATAAAAAAAAGTTGAAAAATGATCTTTCTTAAGCAGTTAAAACAAGATAAGTGTTAAGAAATAGATATCAAAGAAAAGGAGTTTCTTTATTTCTTCAAAAAAACTCGTAAAACAGAAAAAAGGTTACATAATGTAAAGGTTTAAAGCTTTAATATAAAAGCCTAACAGCAAAACAACAAACATCCACAAGAAACGGATAGACAAACACAGACTAAGGGACATCATTGGCGTAACAGATCTGCGGGTCTCCCATGCAAGATAAAGACATGGGACCCTACTTGTAAACCAAATTGTTATAACAATATAATAATGATTATAATAATAATATCATTATTGAAAACGAGTTTCCTTTTCAAAATCTGACACCGCCTAAGAGCATGTCTGCATATAGCGGTCATTTGTGCACCTTTTTTTCAATAAGCGGTCCCAAAGGCCAAACGGATGGAAATCTCCCAGAAAGAGGAACTAAAGGTTTTCTTATGATAAATTCTAGGTCAAAGTTCGATGCACTTCTTTCTGACCGGTGTTTTCTTTTTTCTTTCTTTATTTATTTATTTTTTGAGGAGAAAACTTTTGGCGTCTCAGATGTTACACTATATAATGTTGCAAATTTGCAAGTGGATTTATTTACATTGCAATCTGCAGTAATAAAGAAATTGCTATTAGAAGATATTATTGTAAAAATTAAATTTTATTACTTCATCTATCGCAAGTTTTATGGTCCCCTAATACCTCGCTTCCCTCCCCCCACACACAGAAGATCGATATCGAAAACTTAGGATAGATTGAAGGGGAAGGGGTGAACCCGAAAAAACATTTGAAGCCAAAAAATACTTCCCCCTCAATAGAAAACTATTACTGTAATTTATCTTTTATTTCTGTTTCTGATTGTCATCTGACAGTACACATACTTTATATAGTATAACAATATACTCGATAATTTTTCACAACTAAGCAAATCAGAAGATGGAATTCGTGTGAATAATAAAGTGAAATGTTCTTTAAAATAATCATAATCCATTGTCCTTATTTCTGTCAGTAATTTTGACATACTCAGAACTGCAAGACAAATAGAACTAGAAATGAGAGATTTAATTCCCCTCTTCTCTCACACCAAAAGACGACTGCATTTTACTGAGATTGTCATTTTTTAATATATAAGTCCCCTATCCCGGGCTTATTCTAGCTACCGGGGTTTCGAGGTAATCGGTACGGGAAAATGTGAAGCTTGTCGACTATCCAATCTCGACAGTTTGTTAAAAGAAATTTCATATTTCATGTTATTTCTTCGTAAAAACACTTCTGGTTGACTGTATTCATTGTGAATTACTGAACTTATACACTCCACATAAGAAAAAGCGACAGCTAACACCTTGTAGCCAGGCCATCCAATGTATACCTTCTTATCCCACAATCGTTACTGCTAGAGACCCCCTCTCTCTCCTGCTTTCTTCTCTCCCATATTAAAATCAGCAACAACATTAGCACAATTCTGATTTCAAAATATACATGTATTAGTGTCAATAATGTGACAGAATGAAAATAAGCCGAAACGAGATTCGTAAGTTGATATTCAGAGAAACTTAAACATATCTCAATGAAAAATTTTAACCTATCTGTTAGAGGTACGTAAGTGAGACACAGAGAGAAAAGAAGATACAAGAAGTAAAAGAAAAGGGAGCACAGACAAAAATATTGGAATTAAACGTAGTGAAAAAAGAACCTAACATTATAAAGTTCTGTTTCCAGAAATAAAACAGTAATATAGAAATAACATCTTTAAATTTTTTGTCAGAACTATTCTAATAAATACATAGAGGACGCTTGAAAAATTCATTAAGTCACTGAAAATGAATACGAAACTTGGTGATCAAATTTCGTCAGTATTCCGAAAGGCGATGGTGGAAGGTATCTCTGCATCCACAAATAAGACATAAGTAAGTAGTACTCCGATGAACGGCGTACAAGCGTTCATTGGTGGGAATCAGATTATGAATTGCTTCGTACCACAGACTTTTCACTTTACTTGTGAGGAGAGGATAATTGATATTCTGCCAAATCTCGGGCCAGTTGTGGTGTGGATGGTGCATGCTGATAGAAGCAGGTTCTGAATTGTCGTGCTGTTGTTGGAGTATGTTGTATAAAATGCGTGTATTGCCTACCTGTTCTGGGGACAAGGGGGCAAATATGCCCAGGTTGAGATGAGGTCACGAAGATAGGATGGGCAATGTTTATCATGGCGTAAATTAGGGGGGTTCTTTCCATGAAGGCTGGCTGTCCAGCACTTTAACCACAGTGCAATGTGTGAATGTGCATTTAAGAATGTACATGTATGTTTTTTAAAGGTAGTGCTTTAGCTTTCTGTGGAATATTAATCAAATTGAGACCTCCGTGATCATATGGGAGGGACAGAACCGGCCACCATACTAGGAAAAAGCATAGAAATCACCCAATTAAGGAGTCTGTTTTCTTGGCATACATGTCTGTTAAAGGAAAAATTTGTGCCACATACCAAAGTTTGTGCAAAAGTAAACGTTAGCATACCATACCCGTTGATACAAGGGAAGTGCGTGTGGTTTATCTGCTTGACTTTGTATGCGCATTTGGGTTATGATCGGGTTCCATATATGTTGTTGTTGATTCTTGGCATCATTTGTGAATGTAATACCGATAATTTTAAGAACGGAGACAGACTGCACGTTCTAAGGGATCAGCGGGGAATCCGGACATTGCCAGTTATGAAACAATAATTGCTTAGATTTATTAGTCTCAGCATTTGTCCACTGAGCAAAGAATACCGCTCAACATGTTTCATTGCTTTCTGAAGATGAGAAAATTCAGTATAAAACAGTGTAACATTATCTGCATATGCTTGGATATTAAGCTTTTGAAAATCATATAAAAGTGGATCTTGAACCCTCGCAATTTTTGAGGTAGGGGTCAAGTCCGAGACTAAAAAATAAATCAAGAGTGCGCAGCCCTGTCGGATACCTCGTTTAAGGTCTATAGCATGTGACAAAAAACCATTTAAATGCTGGAGGATGCATTTAAAATTTTGGAGGATGCATTTTTGTATAACGTAGTAATGAGGCTGATGAAGGATGGAGGAAACGCATATGCCTTAAGTACCGCAGAGAGATATTGATGAATCATACTGTCAAATCCTTTAGGAAAGTCAAGTGAGAGTACACAGGCTGGGAGACGTTTAAACTGGTAATATGAAATAATATCCCGCAATTTGGATAGTGCTGCATGCATATTATACATAGGATTGAGTGCAGCTTGATGTGAACTGAGGAACTGACTACAGATGGGTTTAAGCGGATAGCAATCATTTTGGTAAATATTTTAAGATCAGTATTCACAAGTGTAATAGGACGAAAGTCCTCAAGAAAAAATCGCCCGGGTTTTTAAGGAAGTAGGATCAAGATCCCATCGTTCTCTGGAATACTAGGGGCGTGTAATAATTCATTCATTATTTCAAGTACTGTCTGACCCACAATATCGCAATATTGCTCATAAAATAGGTAAGGCAGTCCATCAGGCCCAGCGCTGGACATATTGTATGATTTCATCAAAACATTCGTCAATTCCTCGACCGAAAAGGTGTGCATAAGGGAACTCAAGGCATCGGGAGGAGCATGCGGTAAAGGAAAATCTATAAAGTATTGTATATCGGTCAACGTATCCTGAGTTGTGTCATACATTTGCTGATAATAACGAACAAATTCATTTTGAATATCATCACAATTGTAGACGTTTGTTCCCCACCAACATCAAGACAATCTATATATTTGAAGGTGTTACGGTACATATTACGCATATAATGATAGAAGGTGGTCTTTTCATTTTCCAGTTGTTCACCAAGATGTGCGCGGCTGTATAACTTTAAAAAAAATTGATGTTCCACTTGACTAATTTTGTATTGATGTGGTGCATGAGAGTAAAAGTTTCCGGCGTGCTCGGTTGTGACCATATGTCATGCAAAATTTTGTAATAATATTCCTGTGTATGCAGAAGATCGGGCTTTGTTTCTCGAGCTTGTCATTGAAAAAATGAACGAATTTTATGTTTAGCGTATGCTACTTACCACTGATTAAGGCTGTGGTAATAGCGTTGTTGTTTACACCAATAGTGCCACTTATGAAGGAACAGGTTTTTAATATCAGGGCGGTTTAAAAGTCGAGGTGGCAATTTTCAATATGAGCGACCAACAGATCGACTCACAGCTTGTGGAAACTTGCAGGCAATGTAGATGCATACATGATCAGAAAAAGCAGGGATGCGCATGGCTGCTTCAGTAATATTATACCGGGATACTTCTGATATATAGATCCTATCTAAACGTGATTGTATTCGGGCAGAGCGGTAAGTCATTTGGCGTTCTGCATGACATAGTAACCAAACGTCACGTAGGCGAATCTGTAAGATGAGTTTGCGTAGCCTTACATGGTGTATATTGCCCTGACGTGTCTAATGGTGATTCCACCGCATTCCAGTCTCCTGCCATGAAAAGTTTCTCCAGTAATGTTGGTAAAAACGGCATTATGTTTTTATTATAAAACTGTTCCCTGCGTAAGCGGTTTTGCGTCCCAGATGGTGAATAAATGTTAATAATCCTGAACCCCTCGGAGCGGCAACTAAATGCCCGCCCGGAAGGTAAACAACTTATATCGTCCACTTGTATACGTTTCTTGTGCAAAATAACAGTTCCTCGTTGGTGTTCACCTTGATGAATAATAACATTATATGCCGGTAAAAAAGGAAAATGAGGAGGACGTCACTTCTTGAAACAGAAGAAAATCGGCATCAATTTGTGCTACAAGTAGTTGCAGTAAGCACTGATTAGATAAGTTGGATATAGCATTTAAATTGAATGTGCAAATTGACCGCGCATTAGGTAGAGGCATGTTACTGTTGGAAACAATAATACTGCTTCTGCAGAAAAAGGTAAAAACAGACAAATCTCTCCGGGAAAGAAAGTATAAGGTCAATCAACATATCGATGCACAATAATTTTAATGATGCTATGGAGCAGACTCTCGGCCTGGACTATGTTGTCGAGTAGGTAAATTCAACAGACAACTGATTGGAATGGTTTTCTACTGTTTCCACTGATGATACTGTTTCTACTTGGTCATTAGGTGTTATGGAATAAGTATCAAAATCGTAACTAAAAGTTTAAGTTGCAATTTTACACACATCACTCCAAGGGAGGAATCA
The DNA here is from genome assembly GCF_964235325.1 of Thermobia domestica. Taxonomy (NCBI): domain Eukaryota; kingdom Metazoa; phylum Arthropoda; class Insecta; order Zygentoma; family Lepismatidae; genus Thermobia; species Thermobia domestica. The sequence goes on from NC_137459.1 coordinate 56,872,155, forward strand.
GCAAGATTCGGCTTTCTTTCTTACCTAAAGGCAGCGATTCAGCTTCTTCGTTCAATGTATGCGTGGCACTTAATTGCTGTTCGTGGGTTTTACTATTAACTTTGTTTACGTGCTGGGAAGACGATTCACACATTTCACTTGTTTCAGAAGCGCACACTGGCGAAGGTAGTTCTTGAGTAGGCCCAGAGATGGTAGAAGCCGTCACTTCTCTCGCAATCGCTGGAGAAGCTGGGTGAGAACGAGATGCATCAACGGGTTTGACTCAAGCCGGAAATGTAACATCATCATTAAGAGGAGGCACACTATTATCACATCTAGGCAGTTCATTTAGCGGGGTACTCATTGGCGGTAGAGACTAAGCAATTTCCACATTCGCATATCGACTTGTAGATGGAAGTGTTCCTTTAAATATTTCCGTCATCTGGAGTTCCTCACCATGTTGCGATGCGGGCTGTCTTACATTTCTCTTTGGGCAAACTGACTGGACGTGTGCGGGTGAGGCAAAGATCCAACACGTTATTTGTTGTCCCTGATCACCGTTTCTGTATGGTTGTCAGAAACATTTTGGATGGAATAATTTTTCCAGTTTAATGGAAATAATACGCACTCCATTATAAATAGGGTATGGGAGATATGCAGGCCATTTTTCATTAGTAACGTTATGTACAGTTCCATATTTACTTAATACAGTCACTACCACCTCATCCGGCAATTCCATATGCAAATCCAAAACCAAAACTCGTACGCGAGTCAAAGCAGAGGCTGCGTCTGAAATTCGTACTTCACTTATGAGTCCGTCACTATGGATGAAATTCACTGTTCCTGGGTTATTTGAAATAAATACGTTAAACTTATGAATATCACCGAATTTCAAATATATACAGTATTCCTCGTTATGCGGTTGTATGGCCGTTGCCTCAGCTAATACGGGTGCAAAGTTCTCACAGCCATTTATGTATCCCAAGTGCTAATGGCCGCCTGAATCTTGTGCTCTTATCGAATTCGAATTTCACGTTATTCGTACGAATATTCTGGGACATACTGATATCAATGCAGAATATACATCACCAACACAGAAACAAATATATATATTACTTCTGTTTATCTATATCTATATCTATATATATATATATATATATATATATATATATATATATATATATATATATATATATACAGATAATTAAAGGTACTAATGGTAGATCAATAACCAGTACTACGTAGTTCAACACACTCACACGAAAAAAACCGCACCAGAAACGAAGCATGTCCTCGCGGTATGAAGGATCGTAGCGAACCTGAACCACTAGACCAGCGGGGAGCCACGCTGAGCCATCGTGGCTCACCAAGACTGGCTGTGACGAATTAAACTGAAGTATTTATACAACAAAGAATCAAATTAGTAATCAACATTTATTTTGTTATATTTTTAATGTGTATAAGTATGTGTTTGATTAGCGAATATTGGTTATGTACTCTAAGTTCTTTGACAACTTTATTTAAAAGGGGAGAGGTTAACTGGATTATAGCTGACGTAGATGATGATGACGATCAAAATCTGGAAGTTTACTATTTAGCTGCAGCTATTTCCGATGCACATACAATTAGTTATTTTGAATAACTTTATAATTGCTTGAAACTAAATTTTGATGTCCGACTGCGACTAAGATTCACAGTGTACTAACTATTGTTGATAATTAACGTTTTTCTGTTGCTTCAATTTGACCCTGACTCCAACCAAGACTGAAACGAAATCTTTAAGTTTTACGTCCCACGAATATGCCGACTAGGGTAAAGGAGACGTTGAGAATGAGAAATGAATGAAATAGTGGAGTGAAGAGAGTTGGAAGAGACAGGAAAACCCAGAAAAAAAACAATGCACACGATGTTTGTCCACCACGAAGTTCACTTGGCGCGAGCTGAGGCGAACCCAGCAGCTGAACGCTCTACCACTTATTTTAAAAAGTTAACTGATTTACCGGACGTGTCTCATTACCTTGCTTAACTTAACTACTTATTACAAGGATTTTATTTGTTTTATTGGCTTAACACGGTTTTCTATTTAACCTACAACGGCAGGGACACGAACAAAGAAACGTCGAAGACAGTTAAAATTCCAAAACTCCCCACCGGAAATCGAACCAGGGATACCGTACACCAGAAGCGCACGGGGTAGCCAATAGACCAGCGGGGAGGACACCCACTCCACCACTTGGACGATTGACAGCATTATCACTATGCACATAATGTGTTTAATAACTGAATCGTTCCGATTTCTGATTTTAAGGACAGTTTTATGCCAATGAAAAATTTTCCACAGCAAATTCCTTAAATTTCATACTAAAGCCGTTATAAGTAATCTTTATGGAGAGTTTCACATCTTGATTTCATTAAGAAGTACCTAATGGCTACGAAAAGTTTTTCGCCCATAAAAATTTACATAGTACATTCCTTAAATTTCGAACGTTTTCCATACACAAGTCATTATGTAAGGCAGGTACCATTATGCAGAGCTTCACATTTCGAAAGTACCTAGTCAATGATGAGTAAGTGAGTGTACCGATTTCTGCTTGGCTAAGGACAGTTCTTCGCCCACAAAAATTTCCCATACCACATTCCTCACATTTCGGACTTTTACCATAATGAAATCATTATAAGGTATATTTATGCAGAGTTGCACGTCGCTATGTAATTGGGAAGTACCTAATCAATGTGATGAGGGAGTGAGTGAAACGATTTCTTGGTTGGCTAAGGACAGTTTTTCGCCCATAAAAGTTTCGAATAACACATTCTTCACATTTCGGACTTTTTTCATGCTCAAGTTATTATAGGGCACCCTTATGCAAAGTTTGACGTCCCCATCTCATTGGGAAGTACCTAATCAATTTGATGAGTGAGACAGTGAATCAGTGAGCCTGAAAACTGCATATTTTAGGGGTCCAGTACTCAATTATGGTTAAAGCTATTAACGTGAAATTTCTTATATGAGTACATCCCTTAGATATCTTCTTAAGTTTTAAATTTCATATTTCTACCCTTAATAGAATCGTTTTCACAGAGCCTTTAAATCGGCGATTTTACCCAAAACGCTTGTTCGTGTATCAACATGCTTACGGCAGTGCAGGCCAGTTTCATTTTCATCGCTTAGTTTGGCTTCCATGCACTGCCGTGCATGTTGATAGGAACATTTTAAAAACATACAGAAATAAAATATCAAAATTAAAGTTTGTATAGTATACTAAGCGGTCAAAGTTCACAAGTACCAGTGGCTGTAAGGACAAGTTTACAAAACCAAAATATGAAAACCCTTTCTTGGTATAAACATTGTTCGACATATGCTAAAGACATATCTCTATAGAACTCCAATATTATGGTACAGAACCGCTCTACAGTAGCGCTCTAGAACCGCTCTAACGCAAATGAACAATATAAACAGTAATTCTTCCGCTATTATTGATTGAGGTCCATTCTAACAAACGCTTGGAACAATCATGAACATTCAGACGCGAGCCAGCTTCAGCCAGTGCTGCCAACCGTCTGGTTTTACTGTCTCCTGTCTGGTGTCCGGTTCATTAACCACACGAGACGCTCTTTGTTCTGTCCTTTGTTTTTAAAATACTTACAAGTATAATTTTATCTAAATGTATAATGATTGTTTGATTTTGTGATTAAGCTGGGACTTTTAAAAATATATAAAAGAAAATTTTTGTTTCGTACGTTGTGACAACAATGTCTAACGCGTTCAACTGCTTACAACATTTAGTAAGAATTGAGGCAGAACTTTTTTGTATTGCGCCTTTTTCAGTCCTAGGCACTCGTGTTTAGCCTCTAGTTGTAAAGTTGTAACATTTTACCTCGCTTCTATCTCGATATGGAACGTAAAACTTAAAAACAATTTTTTAGGGCTCTTATGAGTTCAGTAGCCCTACTTTCTACATGTAATATGGCTCAAAACCTTTTGTTGAACTTTTAGGTAATTGTAGGGATGTAAGCAGGGGATGTGTCCTGGTGATCCAATCCTGTCTTTTAAAACGAGTATAACCAAGTATAAGTAATACAAATTGCGGAGATAATTTCGGTGAATGAGAAAAAGTGGTCTGAGGCACCAGGTTGCACTTAAGGGTTCGAATTACTCTTAAGACCACTTTCTCCTTCATGTCCTTGCGTGTATGTATGTCTTTTTTGTTTTCTAATTTAAATTTGAGTTTTCCGATCTATAGTATTTTATCATGGCCGAAATCAGTGTGTTTCGTTGTTATCATGAACGTATGCACTTTCCTACATACACGAGTGTTTTGACTCTTACTTAAAAGAGCAATCTTAGGACTTGAGCATTCGTATCGTAATTCTGGGTACGATTCCCGCTGAGGTAACTAAGGAAATTTTTATCATTTACAATATTGATACTTCTGATTATAATAACATGAAAAATACTCTATTTCTCTCGGTCTTACAACTTAGAGTTGAAACTACTTTCTTCCAGGGGAAATACTAACATGACGTCACACGTCTACAATCTTGATTCGCACTGTCTGAGAACGTAGCGTGGTTAGCAAACAATTCATGAATACATAGGGGACATCCTTATGTCCTAGTAAGAGTCATAAATGTCTCTGAAATGTTGTTGTTTCCGAGCAATTGCTCCGAACTTCTTCCAATATTACTTCTACTGTTAGAAATAATAATAGTATTTTCGTTCGCCATTTCCAACACGTTCCATATATCCGTTCAATCAAAATTTGTAAATAAGAATTATACCTTTTTATATTCGATGTGTAGTTTGTTATTGGCTCAAAAGATCCAATATATTTCAGTCAAATATTTTCTTCTAGGCCTTATATTTGGAGAACCACATACAGTGTAGCCAAACCCAAACTATCACTTAACTCAGTATGATGCGCTTATTCCGTAAAAATACGACAACTCGATTTAGAGGCCGTTCAAAAATTTTTTGGTCCCTGATAAAAAAATCTAATATATTTCATTCAATCAAAAAATTTCTTGTACGCTTTATATGTGGAGAACTACATATAGTGTAGACAAAACCAAATTATCATTTAACTCAGTATGATGTGCTTATTCCGTAAAAACAATACGATTAATGGGCCGTTCAAAAATTTCGTTGTCCCTGGTCCAAAAATTCTAATATATTTCATTGAATCAAAAAAATTATTGTTCGCCTTATATGTGGACAACTACATATAGTGTAGACAAACGCAAATTATAACTTTACTCAGTATAATGTGCTTATTCCTCAAAAATACAAAAACTCGATTTGGACACAATTCAAACATTTTGTGGCCGCTGATCCAAAAATTAATTATTGGTAAAAATCGCAATCTTTTGATGCATTTCTTTGGATCATTCTTAAAATTTTTAGCCGACACAGCGATGTTTTGATCCATTTTTGGATCATTCCTAAAATTCTTGTAATATCAATATAACGTATACATAATCTGAAGTATTTTGCCTAAAAAAAGGAGTTACTATGTATTGTGAAAATGACAAATCCTACTTAGTTTCTGTTAAGGCATCCGATGTTTCGATTTTCATATTGTTCAGGAGCTGACACCTTCTTTTTCCCTATATTTTCCTTCCGGACACTAATCCTTCCAAAGTATCTCTTCTAAGGCAATTCATTCTTAGGCAGGGTCCAAACCAATTTCTTTTCATTTTTCCTATCAACTTCAGTATGATTATTTGCATTGGAATAGGACTAATATTGAGGTCTCAAATCTTCAGTAATAATGATAACATAGATGCCAAATTCCGTACGAGGATAGACTGTACTGAAATCTGTAAGATCACTCCTAATATTAGGCAAAAGTTACAAAATAGTCGGGTTTGGAGCGAAGTGTCTTGACCACCAGGATATATCTCCTGCGTACGTCCCTACAACTAGTTAAATGTTAAACGAAAAGTTTCCAGTCATATTTCATGTAGAAAGTAGGTCTACTGAACTAACAAAAGCCCTAAGAAAAATTATGCTTTTAAGTTTTATGTTCCATGGTCATGCTGGCTAAGCTAAAGGAGACGTCGGTTATGAGAATGAAAGAAATAGTGAAATAAAGAATGTGGGAGGAAACAGAACACCTAGAAAACCTACTCACGCGGCGTTTTTCCAGCACAATGCCCAGTAGCGGAAGCTGGAATAGATCCATGGACACAAGCTCCAGAGCTGAGCGCTCTACAACTAAAACAACCACAGAGAAAGCACTTAACCCTTTTGGAACAGGGTGAAGCATTAAATTCACAAAACTTCAGCAATAATAATAATACTATTAAAGTTTTAAAGTTACCCTAAAATTAGGCAAAACTTACAAAAATTCAGGATTTCGGGGAAGGGTCCGGATCCCCAGGACACACCTCTGCAACTACTCAAACTCTAAACGAAAGTTTTCCACTAATGTTTCATGTAGAAAGTATTCTACTGTATGTTTTAAAGAAAATAACTAATAAAAATAGCTGAATATTACTGAACAGTAAGGTATATAATAAACTAACTTTTAGGATATGAAAAAGTAATTATAAAAGCTTTGCTACAAAATAACCATAATAAATAATTCGATCACAGACCATAATAAATTCGATTAGCTCCGAAATACAAAGTAACAAGATAACATATAAGATAGCATACAGTTTACAGAGCAATTGTTACTTTAAAAATAGACATATACTATTTCAAGAATCGAGATAAGACGAGAAATGTTTACGATACTTTTCGTCTCGTTTTGATTCTTATCTCTAAAGCGAGACGATAAATTGAGTTAGGCTTGTCCCGTCTCGAATGTAAAATGTTAATTCTCGTCTGGATTTTGTTTGTTTTGTTTGAGAAGCGAGATGATAAATTCCTCTTCTCGTGAGCAACACTAAACAAAACCGAAATATATTTGCCAAATATCACGTTTCTGCTTGTAATAGTATGACTTGAGCGATAATAAGCTCCTAACTCTTAATCTTCTACGAGATTATTATTATTATTATTATTATTATTATTATTATTATTATTATTATTATTACTAGCAGCGTTCACCCCGCTTCGCTGCGGTCACCCCGGAACGCAATAAACTTTGTTACTTAGATAATTTTTACTTTTTCGCTTTCAAGTGATATGATAAAAACCATAGAAGATTGCAGTAAATCTTAACATTATATCGCCTGTCATTTATGTTAACCCGCCCCGCTTCGCTGCGGTCATCCCAGTGCTGGCATATTGTAAAAGTGTCTGTAAAAATAAGCAAATCAATTAAAAAATTTTAAACAGAAGATTCAAGCTATTTTCCGCTGTATATCGCCTGTCATTTATGTTAACCCGCCGAGTGACACGGTCATGCGGGTTGCATATAAATACGTTTATTTTTACCTATGATGAACTAATAACAAAGGATTTGTACGTTATGGACACTTGAATGGTCAATTATCTCAAGACACTGGTAATTAAAAATTAAAGTGATATGATAAAAACCATCTAGGGTCCAAATCCTAATAACCCCCCAAAAATGAAAGAAATTGGTTCAGCCGTATTAGCGTGATGAGCGGACAAAGGATTTTGTACGTTCTCTTTTATATATATAGATTATTATTATTATTATTATTATTATTATTCCTGAAGATTTGAGAGTTCAAGTATTGAAACTTCCGATTCAAATACCTGAAGATAATAAAACGTATGTCATCGCCGACCAATCGCCACCCAAAAATTCTGAAGTAAAAGAAAAAATATTTCCCCATCGTGGATCCGATGCAAGGACCTTCATATTACGGGTCGAGCGCGTTGACCACTGAACGCGATCAGTACGCTATAAATGAATCGTCTTTAGTGTATTCACGTTTGGTTTCCTTGCCTCCGCTTACAAAATTCTACGTTATTTTTCTTCGTTTCGAAGCGTCTTTCGTATATCTTATATGATGATATAAGTCAATAATCTTCGGTATAACTTATATTAATAACTTGAGTTGTTCTTAAACAATTGGCACACAATTTTGTTTCTTCTCCACACCAAACTAAAGATATGACAGATTTAATTCTCGTACTCTGCGCTTGGTTCCAAAGCAGTCTCCATTACCTGGTCAAGAACTTATATCCACCACGATACCTTCTCTAAGTTTTATGGCAAAAGCCAAGTACAACAGAATTACAGACTCATAAAAGGTAATGGACCTTATGCAGAGTCGTTTTGACGCGTGATTAGTGCCATACTAAAGAGTTCGACAAGCATGTGTTTCCTGCAGTAGTCAGACTTTTAGTATGAGACTAATCATACGTCAAAACGACTCTGCATAAGGCGGAATATGATTAATCTAAGGTTAAATATGAAGGGACTAATTCTTGCCTAGCTATAACCAACAGTGAGCTAATCTGCACTTTTTACATTGGACCTTGGCAGGGACCAGAGATATAACGTCCACCAAGGGCTAAAGCCTCTTTCTCTTCCTATTTTAGCAGAGTGCTGGACACGTATTCTGGGACAAAACATATACCTTACCCAGAGGTCAACAATCAATATTTTTTGTGTAGCAAATGTAATAAATGTTTGTCAATCATATACTCACCAGAAGTGTGTTGATTTGCTCCTCAATTTATGGAGAATCATAGATCATTGTCAAAAATTAAGATGTGTACATTTGGCTAATGTTTCCTTCCCAAAATTTTGAAAGATCAAAGTTCAAAGGTAGTTGTCAAGCTCTTCTAGCAACTATGTATCCTGTGCCACGGGATTAAGTTACTGCAATCAATCAATCTTTGGAGGAATTCAAAGGTCAAATTTTTGGTGCAATCATGTACCCTTATAAAAATCTCTGACTCAGCTTACTGAATGCTGACCAGTCCTACTCCATGTTTTATCTCCATAGCTTCAGGGATTCGTGAGATAACCTATTGGCAAAAAAAAAAAAAACTTACCTCTTGTGCGCATTTAAAAAAAACTTTCGTATCCCATGCCTCTATAACAAAAAGAAGTATTCTGTCTAATTTTCACGCTGTTAGCTGCAGTAGTTTTATCTTGGCGTTGATGATTAATGAATGAGTAATTTTAGAATTTTCTACAGTATAATAGAATAGTTAACAACTTCAATCTGAGTTTGAAGAATTAACACATATTATTGATCTTTAAATATCTCTTTAATTCATTTAAATAATAAGAAGCTATAAATCTCCTTCTGATGTTCAATATTTTTAACTTTTCCTTTTGCATATTTTCTACAAGCACTGCCATGAAGGATGTTTCAAATGTAATATAGTTTGTAGTACAAATTATACTTTCATCCATTTCATTATTTCTATGTTGATAAAAAACTTAGACGTGTTTATTATTAACGTTCAATACTAAGACAAATGCTTTTAATATTTTTAATATGCATTAATATTAAATATTATCGCCTATTAAATATTATTTTATACGCATATAAAGTAGTAATATACATAATTTAAAAAGTATAATAAAAATGCAATATTATTTCAGGTAACTCGTAACCCTCCTGTCAGCCGACGACGTTCATAAGAAAGGCAAAAGATTATGAATGTTCCCTACAACCTGAGAAGATAATGAAGAAATTATTCAATTTATTTGTATTGTTTGATACGATAGTTCAAAGAAATTTTGAATTTTACTACAAATGAAGCTACAACCTATTATTTAATGCAATGATACCAACAGTACATTCATCAGTCTCTTTTGCATATAAAATAGCTGCGACTATTAAACTACATTTTACATATAATTCATAAATTTGTACTAACTTTGTGCTTTCCTAAAAGCCGCTTGGCTGCTGAGTAAAGTTCTTGGAAGCTCCTGACAATTTGTCGAGCAATATCCAGAAAGCTGATAAGTAGAACAAGGACTGCACCTCTCAAAACATTTTCAAAATGAAACATCACTAGAATCTCTCAGTGCTGAATTCCAGTAATAGGTTTAATTCGAGATTCTAAATAGCTGTTCTTATGTTGCAATATATAGGGTATCCCAAAAGTAATGGCAAAAAATGAAACCACGGATTCCTGGCGCGAAAACAACCAAAAAATATCTATGACACAGTCCGGAAGTGAACAGGGACGGAGCTAGACAGCTTCAAATATGAGGGGAAAGGAACTTCACAACTGCCTACCGAAATAATAATAGAAGCTAGGAAGGCTGTTCAGAAATACATAAAATTCGGCTTGACTTGTTAAACGCATGTTACATAATTCAGAGAGAGATGCTCCCTACGTCATTTAGGCATTTTCCGAATGTCTGTACGGCAGGGGCAATGGAACGGTGCCGTGAAGATGGAAACCATGTAGAAGAAGTTGTTATCCATGGCACGATTGCACGCACATGTACGTGGTTGCATAATCTCAGGGAGCAATGGAAAGTAGTATACCAGATAGAAACTTGCAGAGAGAGAGAGAGAGGGAAGAAATAAGAACAAGTGTAACTAGTCGTTGACGACGTACTGCACTTGTAACGTATTATCTAACACAGAGTAGTACTACAAACTATTAGGTCATACGTGCTGACAGTAAACGTACTTACAGAAGATGTTCAACGTGTTGATCGTAGCAACAGTGAGTTTCGAATACGGTCCATCACTCCTGGTGTGTTGGGAAACTGTTCACAAGCATCTTCAATGCTTTTGTAAGTCGGCAAGTATGTTAATAGGAGAGTTGCAAACAACGTTTTTGAGGTGTCCCCAAAAACAAAAATCTAGAGGATTCAAATCCTGTGATCAGGGTGGCCAAGCTATAATTGCACGGTGGCCTGTCCAGCTCCTATCATTATCCCGGTAAACAGGTGTGAAGTTCCTTTTCCCCACATTCGAACTTGTCCAGTTCCGCCAATGTCCACTTTCGGACTATATGTCATATGAACTTTTTGCTTGTTTTGGTGCCAGAAGTCTATGGTTTCATTTTTCGTCATTACTTTTGGGAGACCCTGTACAGATAGCATAATAGGTACTCAGAGTGACTTTACTTCAATGGTAAATGGTAAATCACCTGTTACAATCTGTAAACCTAAAGTTTTGTTAGTGGACATCGAAGCCGCACAAGATCCTTGAAAATTTAAATGTTCTTTATTTTTAGATACACTCAGAGAAAACCCAAACTGGTGAAAATATTTAACGTGTGTAAATCATGTGATTTCTGAAATAAAGGACACCTGTTTGTGACATTCTGTCACGAACGTACAACTGAAAATTATGTAATATAATTACTGTTCGTATAAGAGTACGTACGTACTCACTTCAGTAAAATAATAAAAACGAGTTAGCTTTGTTTCACAGAATGAAACTACCGCAACTGCAAATTCAACATTCAAAAAACTTGTAGTAGTGCGTGGATCGTTCAATGTTTCCCCAAGCTGTAAACAGTTTATTTTAATATAAGTTTGTAAACTATACATACATTTATAGTGGGTTCTTTCTCACTTCTTCACATAATCCCCATTGCGATTCAGACATTTGTCCTACCGTTGCACCGATTTGTCCAAACACTTAAAAGAAAAATTTAGGGCTCTGACTATTAAGCACTCAGCTCACATTCCGCTTCACTTCTTCATTTATTTCCAAGCGTTCACCTTGCAATGCAGACTTTAACACACACACACACACACACACACACACACACACACACACAAAGTAGTCACTCGGTGCTAAATCGGGGCTGTATGGAGAGGGGGCAGCCATTCTCACCGCAATTCTTTAATTGTATGTCTTGTTTGCGCTGCTGAGTGAGGGCGGACGTTATCCTCAAGATCACCGCCCGCTGGAGTCCCTCTTCTCTCGCTCGCTCTCTATACTGCCTGTCGAATCATCGAAAATAACATGGAGATCACCGTACGAATATTTTTCCTAATTCCGCCGCATGGGTGCAGCACTAAGCGAGGCTTGTGTGTATAACTTTCATAGAGGAAAATACATTGTGCGGTTCAGTCTTTTCGCAAATTAAAATGTATTACTGTTGTATGTCCTTTTCTAAGGCACAAATAGACATTTTAGAATACGTTGGGGTATCGTTTCACGAAATACTATCGAGTATTCAATTACAGGAAAATGGTTAAGTAAAATATCAAGACATGGTGATACGAATGGTAGTAACTGAATTCTTCCAGACAGATCTGTTGTTTGTTGTCAACATTCTGTAAAAGAAGATTTTTAAAAAAATGTAAAGTTCGGAAGCCGAAAAAAGACTCTGTGCCCAATGTGTTCTCTAAATGTTAGTAATAGACGACTAGAAGAGCCACCTATAAAGGTGAACTTCCATACTCTAAACTGTGTTACGTTCACCTCATTAAAGGAAGGCATTAAAGGAAGGATTTCAAGAAATCGGTAGATTTACTGAGAAATCTGAAGCATTATGTTTGCCAGTTCTGCGGAATGCACTCTGTTGAACTGTCATAGTCAAAAAAAGCACAAATTGCTATTATCAGAAATAATAGTGAAAAAATTGAGAAACCACTATTTATATGTGCAGAAAGCATAAACAAGGCATTTTGATTTTCTTGAAAATTCAAACCCATTTCCAGAAAGACAGTTGAAACTCTAAAAATGAGTACTGGACAATTTCCACTGTTTCGTATTATTATTATTATTATTATTATTATTATTATTATTATTATTATTATTATTATTATTATTGATAATAACATTGAGATTTGGAGTGAGTGGACCGCGTCGTTCGCGAGAAAATACTGTGGAGTTGAGTTTAACGTCCCGTTCAGCAGCGAGGCTATATGAGACGTGGACCTACTGATTAACGTGGAATCCGGACCACATGAGCTCCCGCCGGGAATCGAATCCGAGTCTCCTACACCAAAGACGACCAGAAAATACATTCAGAATCGGTGTCAGATTTAATGTTTTGCCACCTATAGGCAAAAAAAAAAAATATTTGCGCCTCTCATGCAGACGTACAAAATTTTAACACTATATATATATATATAATTTCAATATAACGTCCCACGTTTATGCCCGTTAAGCTAAGGGAGAGGGATGATTAAGGCAAGTGAATGTTGATGGAAGAATTGGTGGAATGAAATGTGGAAGGAAACGAAGGTACCGCGAGAAAACCAACGGACACGAAATTGTGCATCACAAACTTGCTTGGCCGGGAATAGAACCAGGAGTCCCACGCATCAGAAGTAAGCACTCTACCACTGAGCCATCCTGCCCCTATATATATATTTTACAAATTTTAACGAATTTTAGTTTCGAATCTGCTGTAAAGAAAGATTGAAACTGTTACAAATTTACGTCTTTTAAAACAAAGTTACAGAGAATGATCAGTCTGTGCAAGAGTAAAAGAAATTGGTTTGAAGTTTCGTGCGTAAAATGTTAATATTGAAATATTAAAAAGTCTCAGAATAACTGTATTTGATTGTTGAAATTTGTTTCTACTGCAATGCGAAGTGATTATTTTGGTTAGAATAATTAAATCCTTCAATAAAACTTTTGAATATTATACTTTTTGTTCACACTAAAATCTTAATTTCAGTATCATCTCAATGAACACTAAACCATAAAGATTATTGAAGTGAAAGAAAAGGGTATTATGAAACAGTATAATATGGAAATTGTTGCCATTGTCCAACTTATTTTAGATTTGTATGAACTTTTGCCCTTAAAATAAATTTAAACTGCCTTTCTTCTTGCTTTGTACCGAGCGAAGGTGTCCATCTCCCCAACATGATTAACGTAATCATGCTGAACGTCATAGAGGGTGTTTACTGTCTTTAACCATGTTTATTATTCTTCATCTTTTGCATTTTTTCGTTTTGCATATTAAATTTTGGTCCAACGGGCGATCATAAGATCATTCTACTCTTAGGCCCGTATCTAGTTGTTGTAGTGTTAAATCCAGCCTTGCACAGGATATATACATATCAGGTACAAAATTTATTGGGTTGGCATAGAAAAATGTACGATGTATGAGAACGTATCTTGGGTAGATGGATAATAAATCCTGATTTCATTTTATAGTGTGTAGATTCAATGATAAGATTCAACGGCAGTCTTGTGTTCCTGAGATGATGTCATCGCTCTTTTTGTCTATAATTTTAATATAACAACAACAATAATAATAATAATAATAATAATAATAATAATAATAATAATAATAATAATAATAATAATAATAATAATAATAATAATAATAATAATATAATGGTGGTGGTGCTCAGTCAACACCAGCAATGTGAGCTGCTTGTGTTGGTCTTATCAACTGAGTTGATCATAATTTAATTGCTTGAAGTGTGTTTGGTCTATTTTGGATTTACTTCTTTGAGAAACTAACGATGATACTTTATGTATTTTCAATTACATATTATTTATTTTTATATGTGAGAGAAATACTTCAAAGCAAATCACAAATGACATGGTGTTACTGACTCATACAGCTAACGATGATTACATGTCTATTGCGCCTTTTTTTTTTTTTTTTTTTTTTTTTTGTTAACCTTTCTCTTACTTTGTGATAATAGATATGTAGAATTTGTTCTTTTATTAATTAAAAGTAAAATTCTTATTTAAAATATATGTACAATCTTGCCGTATGTAAGTAAATTATTAAAAAATTGTACTAGTTCTTTCAAAAATTGGGGAAAAAGTATGCCGAATTGCTGTAGAGCTACATTGAAATTGACGAGAAGAAGCCTCGGCTGTCCCTGCCACCTAGCGGCCAATTTTTTGGTTTTGTCGTACGCTGTAAATCGTTGTTTCGACAGGCAGTATAAGGAGCGAGCGAGAGGAGTGACTCCAGCGGGCGGTGCTCAAGATAAATAACACCTGTTGACAGGATACCAGATTGCTTATATAGAATTGCGTTTTTCAGTTTATCAAATGTTTCACAATACCGGTCAGCATGAATCGTTCTTCCTCGTTCCAAAAAGTCCATAAGCAGAACGCCCTTGACATCCCAGAAAACGGTAAGAAGTACCTTCCCAGCTGAACGATCCATCTTGAACTTCTTCACAGGGGACTGTTTGTGCTTCCATTCTATGAATGTTCTTTTGTTTTAGGAAGTGGACAAATGTCTCACCTTTGTCACAATGCACATGAGGAATGCATTGCCATCTTGCTGATAACACATTAAACCTTCAAGGCTGCAGCCCATTCTCACCTGTCCATTATCACCACTTAGTTGATAAGGAATCATCGTGCACACACTGCAGTATTGCAATTTCGCGTGAATCATGTGATGTGACCAGAGTTGGCGTGGGTCAAGTTTTCATTGACCCACGACCCACTGACCCACCACCCACCGTGACCCACCATGATCCACCACCCACCATGACCCACCATGACACCACCCACCGTGACCCACTCTGACCCACCACCCACCATGACCCACCACCCACCGTGACCCACCATCCATCATGAACCACTCTCATCCACTGTGACCTACTCTGACTAACCAAAATCCATCGTCATCAACTCTGAACACGATCCACGGCCTCTTCTGTACTGACTAAAGAGTTTACACTTGAAATAAAACAAGACTGGGAAAGTGTCACTAATCGGAGTTTGAATTTCTAGTCAATCGCTCAAGCACCACTCTGTTACACAACGGTGGATCTGACCTTTATGATATAAAATGGTAAAGTGTTTGTCAGTGAGGAAATTGAAAGTTCGAGGTGGGGGTAAATTAGTGTGTGCCTAAAATATACTTGTACTAAGAGAGTATTCTTGCAAGTGTTAATTTCTGAACGCATTCCATAAGAAACTTCTATTCGCAGGAAAATACCCCTGTACAATATGGAAAAGGTTATGGTTTCTCAGTTCACAGTATTTTTCTCACAAAAAAAATTGAAAAATCAGTTTTTCATAATTTATAAAGCTGCTTGGGTACCCTATGTGAGAGCATCTCCATAAAGTATGCTCATAATTGTAATTCGTGTAATCACTAAAACACCACGTTAAATTTAAGTTACAAATATGCATAATTGCGATTATTATGAATATTTATTCAAAGTAATTTACCTAAAGCAAAGAAGAGACTTACCAAAAAATAGCTACAAAGTTGAATAACACAAATAAGCCATTACTAATACAAGTATACATTTTCTATAACTCGTAATTTTCCACCTTAAAACATATCTGAAATCGGGTTTATTTCCTGTTGGTAACTTTTTCGTGGTAAATCATCCGCAACGGAATGATGTCCATCCTTCGGCCAAGAAATAACTAGCTCGTGTACTTTGAGCTTATCTAGCGGTGGGCCATTAACATTGTTGAACAACAAGTTAGACAATGTTTGAGCACTTAGTCTATTTCTAATATCAGTCATCTGTAAATTCATAAGGGGAAATCCCCGTTCACACTATGTCGTGGAAATTGATAATACTTCTACCCGATTTATGCAACTCCTCATCGACAATCTGCTTATTAGACTCATGGGCGGTGATTAGGGGGGGCAAAGGGGGGCAGTTGCCCCCACTTTTCTCAAATGGCCTATTAATGTATATACTGTAGTTTCAACCAGGGAAATTTGTATATTAACATTGATATACAAATATTCAGATCATGTCTTGCCCCCCCCCCACTTTTAACGTCCAGTCGCCGCCACTGGTTAGACTTAAGTCTGATAACGATTTTTCTTAGTTTTGAAATACTCAGCAAGAAGTATCATCTCTCTATCACCATACAACATCTTTTCCATATCGACCATGTCGGTTGGCAACAGGGGCGCCGGAACCGAGGGGGGGGGGGGCAAGGGGGAAGTTGCCCCTCCTGAAATTTTCAGAGGGGGCAAGATACTCGTTTTGCCCCCTCACTTTCAGACTGTAAAAACATCACACAACATTGATTATAAGAACTAAATTTTGCTTTTTATGGTAATGTAAAAAAAAATTCTCTATTCCAGATTTATCTTTCTCTTTGAAACAAGGGACCGGGCGCTTTTTCTGCCCCCATGTTAGACAGAAAGAGTTAGGGAAAAGAATTGAAAATTCTCTTTATTTCCATTGGTGTGCATTCTCAAAACACTAAATTCTTTAAAAATTGTTGTTTAAGTAATCGTAAGTCTGCAATACGAAACGAGTCGTCGAGCGAGATTTTAAAGTTTGAAAAATATAACAGTTTAAGTGAGTAACATGACATTTAGGGCCTAAATACATTTTCCACAAAGTGAAATTAATGTTCTTACAAACAATATGCAGAGTGCAGTAAGGTTTTTTAGTGAGGGGGGAAAATGTATAAGGTAGGATTAATAATTCAGAACACATGAAAAATGCGAACTCCATTGTCGTTCCGTTCGTTTAACACTTTCACTACCATTTTTTTCGGAGTGAGAAACATTAATATATGGCTACTTTAAGTTGTTTTCAAACATATATATTTGAAATGAAAATAAATAAATATATATAAAACATTTTTCGCAGTTTCGTTTTTCGACGTGAGAAGGGTGGGACATATGTATCCCACTGATATTTTAACGTGGGATCTATATGTCCCAGTGGTAGTGACATGAATGATCATCTTGTATTTTCAATTATGATACATATATGTTGTCAGAAAAAACAGTTGGGTCGTATTTATGATTACAAATATTTTACATTTCGGCATCCTTTTCCAAATGACAGTACATGCAACTACTGCTTTATCACTAGCACCTTGTTCTTCACTTTCATCTGTTCCATTATCACCACGTTCAGTTCCACTACTGTCTATTTTATAATGTTCATAAGAATTCTGTGAACCATTAGCAGGCTTCTCTTTACTAGTGGAACATCGATTCATAGCAATAACATGCGGTAAATTATCACGGATCCTCTGAGAATGTATCGTGGGACACATATGTCCCAGTGGTAGTGAAAGGTTAAGATTGAGTGCAGAAATGGAACACCTGTTTCAGCTCTCCTTTCAGACCAAATTCGTAAACAAGAATAAGGAAGACAGTCGCTGCTTCTAATAATTAGTAGTCTTAGATATTTAGCTCGCAGTGGACAAGCAATCAGTGGACATTTGCATAGTACGGATAATTTGATGTTGCTTCTGGCTGAAAGAAAAATGGATGTGCCTGTTCTCAATCAATGGATTAATCGACGGGATAACTGGCTTAGTGCTGATTGAAAGAATGAAATTTTAAAGATTATGGGACATGCAATATAGAGAAACTTGGTAGCAGAAGTTAAATAGTCTGCATTTTATGCAATCATAGCCGACTCCACTACTGATATTTCAAAGAAAGAACAGTTATCTCTGTGTGCGCTGTATTTACTCTGATTCATCAAACCCAACAAAATATTTTTGAGAATGACCATCCCACATGGCACAAACAGAATTCACGATCAAAGATATTCTAACGAAACTTAACCTGAATGCAGAAAATATACGCGAATAATGTCATGATGGTGCAGCTATCATGTCAGGACGAGTGAATGATGTGCAGAAGATAATTTCGACTGAACATCCGAAAGCTGTATACATTCATTGCAATAATCATGCATTAGATCTTCCATTGCAGGAAGTAGCACGAAAATGCGAATTTTTGTGTGACGTACGGGCCATAGTGAAAGACGTTTGAAACATAAACCTGGATTCTGCAAAATGATAGACAATATACGCCGACATTGTTCTTGAACCCTGTAAAGGTATCAACGAAAGGAATCCTAAACATTTGCTGCCTCTGTCCTACTCGCTGGTGTGTTAGGCGAAAATCTCTAATCAGATTTCAATCTACTACAAACGAATTCAAACCACGTTAAAAAAAATCATCAGTAATACAAGTGGTCCAAATGATGATCAAAAAGTAATTCTAAAAGGGTATTTGAAAAGAATGAACAAATTCAGAATGATATTTTTTTTATGGTAGTCAGTATACGTGCTTTTGTACCTTGCAGACAACTGGCGAAAGTGCTTCAAAATTCTGAAGCTTCTGCTTCTGGAACTAAAAGAGCAGCAGTGATTCTATCTAGAGGATACTCTGAGAAACCTACGAGGGAACAGTGCATTTGAAAACATCTATAAGTAAGCAAAAAAAATGCAGACAGACCACACTTAAAATTGCCCATTTCAAGATTAAACAGACCACCAATCAGGTTGGAGCAGACTGATAACCTTTCTATAGCACCTACTCTAGAACCTGTATCAGTTCTTCGAAAAAGTACATCGAAATCGTTGACTATACGTTGAATGAAGTACAGCGTCGTTTCAATCATTCAGGCTCAAACAACCCATAAAACTCCAGAAGATACTTTGTGAAGGAGCTATTATGTGCTGGTGGCTCTCTCTCAAGAGAATATTTGAAGCAGGAATTGGGAGTTCACGTATCGGATTTTAACCTGGATAGATTATGAGTTCAGCTCAGGCTGCTTCCACCTACTTTGATGACGACTGAGTCGCTGACGACCACCAGAATATTAAAAACTATTGGTGCTGAAACCCCAACTGTTCGCAGCCTTTTCGACCAAATCGTCTAGGGACTGTCGTTCTCACTATGCCATTTTCTTGAGCATTTGCGAAAGATCATTCAGCTATTTGCATCGTCCAAAACCATATTTGAGGACGTCCATGACGCAGCAAAGATCCCATGACGCTCATCTGCTGTTGTTGCACATGTGTAGCGACCAGACTTAGATTTAAACATCATTGCAAGATAATTCAGATCAAAGACAAGCGAAAGAAAATATACTTTTGGTCAATTTTGAAAAGAAATAAATGTAGAATTACATAAGCGAAAATGTTATGCGTTATATAATCAATTATTTAAATTACAAAATAGCACTTAAAACTCAATATAAACTTGAATTATTCCTTATTAATTGTGTCGTACTTTATTAGTGTGAAGTGAAGTGAATATAATGAGATTAGGAAGAGAGGTGAATGTAATAACAAACTAGATATACTGAAGTAAGTGTAGTAAAAACTACAAATAACTCTGGATAATTAGTGTAATTGAATTTTCTATATAAATTTTATGAAGTCTAGTGAAAATTCCATTTTTCCATTTCTGGCACGAAGTGAAGGAGGTAGAAAAATATATATTTTCTTATTTTCTACTTGATTATGTAGCCTGTTTTATAATGTTCAAGATACTTTCTACTACAAAGTGCTACAAAGTTTGTAGTTCTAAATAGCAATTTCTAATATTACAGTGTACTGCAACACTAGAACTGGATTTTTAATAATATATCTTTAATTTTCTCGTATCCAAGTGATTTAAGCAGCTTTAAGACTCTTTAATAGTGACCGTGTGACCTTGTCCAATACAGTTAAAGATATGTACTAGTATATAAAATGGTAAAAATTGTACTTACAAATAGTCAAATTTTACAATTTTATATGTTTTTAATTCTGATTTCAGTGGTTGAAAATTTCTGCACCAGACCAAAATTCACGGTTGAAAATTTCTGCACAGAACTGACACAGGATTAATTAATCTAAAGATGTAAACTAAGATGCTTCTCATAGATGGAAATTTCTCTCTCACGAAACTGTTTACAGCTTCATTATATTATTATTATTATTATTATTATTATTATTATTATTATTATTATTATTATTATTATTATTATTATTATTATTATTATTATTATTATTAACCAATCAAATCAAATTATTGTTACCTTACAAACATATATTCGTATTATCTTACCTATGTTACATTCCCGTGTCTATTTTCAAGACAGCAGTTTTCCCCCCCAGCTGAAAAATACTTCCTACGCCACTGGTTGGCAATGTCGACTCATGGAGAATAGAAACTTCATCTACCTCGCCTTCGATAGGGAATCTTGTGAATAAATTATCAATTAAAGCCTGATAAACTGATGATTTCTTATTTGTTTATAAATTTAATTTTTGTAATTACACATGAAGGTTTGATGCCATTACCAAGTTCCCTCCCCCGTATAGAAAGCGAAAGGGAACGAGGTTCCTGGAGTGTTCACAGGTGAATGGGAATTTCCCTCCTTCTTCCCCTTCAATTACCACACTGCTGTTTGCCATGTGCCAAATTACGATGAATTTCAATTAAATTATCATAGTATAATTTTAAAGTTCCAAATCAAGATAAGTAGACCAACATAAAGGGGAAAAAAGTGTAAAATTTTCCATATAATTATGCGTACAATCCAAACTTAAAATTTCCGTGTAATTAAGCTTACAGTACAAATTTTATGCCTATTTTAGTCGCAAGTTTTTGGGTTGATTGCCTTGTGCTGTAAGCGCTCCATATAATAAACATAAGCTTCAGCAATTATTATAGTAGAAAGCAATGGATATATGAAGCCAAGCACTCTATTTTTTTGTTAATGATTTTTTTTCTTAAATAACATCGATCGTTTTCGATCATTTTTACAAACCAACTCACTACCAATTTTCCATATATAGAAAGTGCCCCCTCCCCTCCCACACACTAAGGAGAATTTTAAAAAAAATGCTAGGCCACATTCTGTTTATTTTCAATAAAGAGTTAATACACTGAATTTCAGCTCTGTAAGTTTAACGGTTTGCGAGATACTCATTTTTTTTTCGCAAAGATTCGGACCCTCTCTATCTCCTTAGGATATTATGCATTATAATAAAAGCAATATAACATCCCAGTTTGGATTAAGGCCGAACTATATACCAAAAGTAATTTCATTTGACTTTGCAATTTAACCGTGATGATCAGGCACACATAGTTACATTCATTTTTTTATATAATTATATATTACAGTGATTCAAAAATGTATTTTTTCCAGTAGTTAGCTTCTCTAAAAACTCACAGATCTCGAAAGCCAAGTAGTAGTAGAAGTCCTATTGCTATTATTACAATTAAAAATATCAATATCCAAAAGTTCTGAAGTTCTTTTTTCACTTGGTTAGATATACTCACCTCAGGTAAGTAGACAGAATCAAGTGGAAAAGGAAAGGGAAATGAAGGTCTTGAAAGTAAAACGAAGACAAATTTACCAGTCTTCAGAAGATACTGTCTACCATGCAGTGAGCAGAGAGGGTCGGTAGATCAAACTCAGTCGGTGGGTCGCAGTGGGTCATGGTTTGTGGTGGGTCGCAGTGGGTCACGGTGGGTGGTGGGTCACAGTGGGTCACATGCTGTTGACCCACGACCCACTGACCCACTCAGAAAACTTGACCCACCGACCCACTCCATCTCTGGATGTGACTGTACCAACAGAAATGTTCAACCTTTTTCCAATCTTGTGTGCCTTAATTCGACGGTTTTCTTAAACAAATTCATCCACCCTGTCAGTGTTCTCGTCAGTAGTGGCATTCGAAGATCCCTATCGAAACTGGTAGCAGTACGTTTGAACTACTTCCGGTTTTTGGTAATGTGATAGTCGTGATATGTTGTCTTGAGACGCTGAATCGTTGGCAAGAAACCACTTCTCACTAAGTTAGTTTTTGTTCTACGGTGATAAACGTTGAAACCGGAAGTAACTAATCTGAACCACTTCCGGTTTGAACAAAATTAACGGATTAGATGGAACCTATTCTTGGAACGCTGAATCGACTGCAAAATAACCGCAATTCGATATCTCTTGCTATTTTTACTCTGATACCTGTCGACAGATGGTCGGACAAAGCTGTTCTATAGGACTTCCCCAGCACTTATGCATAGCATAGATTAGAAGTCTAAAAACTGGTGTTAGGTAGTCACTTCCTTGATTAGTGTGTTTCAAAAGTTTTTATCATAATATTTAGGAAGTAATTTCACTCATGACTAGCTGAATCTTACGCATAGTCATAAAAATAATCATTTGATTATCTTTCACGCATGACTTACAAACTTAAGAAAAAAAAGTGAAATGAAATCTTTCAGTTTATCATCTCATGATTATACTCTCTAGGCTAAGGGAGACGAATGATAAGGGAAATGAGGAGGAAACGGGTGTACCCCGAAAAAACCTACTAACAAGATGTTGTCCACCACAAACTTTCTTGGCTGGGGTCGAACCACGGACCCCACGCACCAGAGGTAAGCACTCTACCACTCCAGCTACCATGCTCCCTCTTAAGAACTGAAGGTCAACACACCACATTATTTCCTAACCTTTTATAGCAGGTCAAGGTCTACCTCCGCGCGAAGTTTGCTCCAGAGGAGATAGGTTCTTTTGAGCTCGTAGGATATACAGGGTGTTTCAAAACAACACCCAACAACGTTTGGGAGGTGATTCCTGACACCGAGATAAGACAAAAAAAAGTATAGACCATCCTGGGTGCACAAATGCTTCCTTTCGGAGTTATAGGCTGCCGAAAACGTGAAAAAATGGACTTTAAAGGTACATAACTCCAAAACTATAGGACCTACCTAGTCGGGTCAAGACTTCACTTAGGAACTTGTATGTGCCCTATCCAAATATTTATGTTTCAGAACCCTGGGGTACATCCGTAACAAGTTTTATAGAGGCAGTTGGACAGTAGTTTAAATTATATGACCGTAGCCAAACTCCCTCCATAAAAATTGTTTCGTATCTTAGGATTCTGAAACGTGTATTTTTGAATAGGGCACATATTAGTTCCTAAATGAAGTCTTGACCCGACTACGGTAGGTAGGTCCCATAGTTTTGGAGCTATGGACCTTTAAAGCTCTTTTTTTATGTTTTCGGCAGCCTATAACTCCGAAAGGAAGCATTTGTGCACCCAGGGTGGTCTATACTTTTTGTCTGACCTTGGTGTTAGGAATCACCTCCCAAACGTTGTCGTTGTTGTTCTGAAACACCCTGTATATGGAAGCCAAACGAAGGAAGCCAATAATCCAAACAGCCTATGTGTTGGGAAGGAGTGTAAAACGAAGTCCAGATCAGCTAAGTTTTCTGACTTTACAAACCTACAACATCTGGACACTAAAGCTTGGAGACTAATACTCTAGGACTAACAGTGCCACCTGTGGGGAAAGTAGTGTGGATTTAAAAAAAATCTTACTAAACTAGCGCCTGAAACTGGATACGGACAAAATCTCGCCTCGTCAAAACCTCTCTTGGCCAAAACCTTGCGGAATGAAACCTTTCCTTTAAATTTACCCAATGAGTTTCTTAATGTATCCTCGTCGCCAAAAGTGCCTTTACATCGCCGTGACGGGTATGTGACAGCGCAGTACATTAAAGAAGGGATGGTTGCATAAGAATTTGTGATTAATTTTGAAGAGTTTTTATTTTGACTAGGAAAATAAAGTAGGTATAGGGAGTAAAGACACAGATTTGAAGCATCAGTGCACTGTCATCTCTGAAAAGATTCGTATTATTGCCTTATATGTTAAGTTAAACACCACAACATCTGTCACTGATAGCGTAGATCATCTTACTTTTTAAAATTGCCTCTGTAGCCTATTTGTCCATACATTAATCTCCAGACATGATGTATAGAGAGGAGAAAGAAAGAGATACAACATCTGTAAGATTTATGTAATTCACTAAGGGACTATAGGAAACGACTAAGCTAATTACTGCTACTAGCGCTTTTTAATCTTCAGGGATTTACTACATGTTCGCAAAACATTATTCTAAGTCCTAAATCTGTGCGTGAATTATTTCGTTCGCCTCACTGTAATTATTTTAGAATGGAAACTGATTACGCTGAACGTGAAAATGTTTCTCGTAAAGCAAGGGCCGTAATAAATGTAAATAAGGTTCTCATTATTATATAAAACACATAAGTATTTATTCCGTGTATAGAACAATATAATACAGTAACTAAGCAACATCATAATCACTAACGCCCGCAGGATTTTTTTCAACGGGTGGAGGGGAAGTCCGATATAGAATGTTTCGTTTTATTCCCTATATATATTAACAGTCATAACATTTATCATTGATAGCGTATATCGTCTTTCGCCACTGTAGCTTATTAGTCAGAACATTCATCTCCAGACATGATGTCGAGAGAATAGAAAGAAATAGATATGAACAGTGGTGTAACTAATTTTATTGCGCCCTGGATCGATCGATCATCGATTTACTCATACTCCCCCAGGCCCTCTGCCACAGGTATTTCAGCTGCTGCGTTATATATATGGTTCCATGTTAGAAGGGCCAAACAAAAGGGCAAAGACAGAAAGACCCGAGTCAAAAGGGCCCTGCGTCAAATGGGCCCGGGTCGAGATGGCCCCCTCGCTACAAAAGGGCCCGAATCAAAAGATCTCCGCAACAACAGGGCACGAGTCAAAAGACCCTGCGTCAAACGGGCTCGGATCAAAAGGGCCCGAATCAAAACGCCCCTCATAAAAAGGACCCGGGTCGAAAGGTCTCCGCAACAAAAGGGCCCGAGTCAAAAGGCCCCGAATCAAAACGACCCTCATAAAAAAGCCCGAGTCAAAAGGGACTCCGCTACAAAAGAGCCAGAGTCAAACGACTCTGCGTCAAAAGGGACCGAGTCAAAAGTGGCCGAATCAAAACGCCCCTCATAAAAAGAGTCATAGTCAAAAGGAGCCCACGAGAAAAGGATCCGAGTCAAAGGCCCTGCGTCAAATGAGCCCGGGTCAAAAGGGGCTCTGCCACAAAAGGGTCCGTGTGAAAACGACCCCACATCAAAAGGTCCCGGGTCAACAGGTCTCTACAACATAAGTCCCGAGTCAAAAGGGCCCGAATCAAAACGCCCGTCATAAAAAGGAGCAGAGTCAAAAGGGGCCCCGCTACGAAAGGGCCCGAGTCAAACGGCCGTAAGTCAAAAGGTCGCGGATTAAAAAGTCCCTAGTCAAAAGGGGCCAAATCAAAATGCACCTCAAAAAGAGCCCGGGTCAAAAGGGTTCCACGACAAAGTTACCTGAGTCAAAAGACCCTGCGTCAAACGGACCCGGGTCAAATAAAGCCGGAGTCAAACGGCCCCGCGTCTAAAGGGCCCGGGTCGAAAGGTCTCCTCAACAAAAGGGCCCGAGCCAGAAGGCCCGAATCAAAACGCCCCTCATCAAAAGGGCCATAGTCAAAAGAGTCTCCCGACAAAAGACCCGAGTCAAAAGGACCTACATTAAACGCGCCTGCGTCGAAATGGGCCCGGCTACAAAAGGGCCCGAGTGAAATCTGCCCCACATCAAAAGGGACCTGTTCAAAAGGTCTCCACAACATAAGGGCCCGAATCATAATGCCCCTCATAAAAAGGAGCCAAGTCCAAAGGGGTCCCCCTACTAAAGTGGCCGAGTCAAACGGCCGTGCGTCAAAAGGGTGCTGGTTTAAAGGGCTGGAGTCAAAAGGGGCCGACTCAAAACGCCCCTCATAAAAAGAACCCAAGTCAAAAGTGTTCCACGACAAAGGGACCCGAGTCAAAAGGCCCTGCGTCAAATTGACCCGGGTCAAATAAAGCCGGAGTCAAACGGGCCCGCGTCGAAAGGGCCCGGTCGAAATATTTCCTCAACAAACGGGCCCGAGACAGATGGCCCGAATCAAAACCCCCCTCATCAAAAGGGCCCGGGTCGGAATGTCTCCGCAACAAAAGGGCCTGAGAATCGTTTGTTAACACAACGCAAAAATTTGAGATTTAGATAGCGATAATAAACATAACAATTATAATGATGTCTGCAGAATTTTTGTGTATACTGGTACGGAATGACAACCAACGTCAGTAACAGAGGCGACTCTTGAGGGAAGTGACATTGGTAAAAATTAACATTTTACGAACGCAATCCACAAGAAGTTAACTGCACAAATGAATGATGGAATTTCATTTACGGTGGAAAACATTAACGGTCTCAAAACAAAAGATCAAACAAAACTAGTGATGAGCGCAAGAGTCTTGGTCTTGCAGTTTTTGCAAGAGTCTTGCATGCAAGACCAAGACCAGGAATCCCGATGCAAGACCAAGACCAAGGGGTGCAAGACCAAGACCAAGACCACACCTGCAAGACCAAGACCAAGACTCTTGCGCAAGAGTCTTGCACAAGTACCGTTTCGGTGGTAGAGCAGTCACATGTGGTTATACGGGTCCCTGGTTGGATTCTAGCATGCGCCATGGAAACTTTTTAGTGGGCAAACACCGTGTGCGTGGGTTTTCTCGGTAGAGACCTGCATGGGCCGGGCCTTGCCCGAGACCCGAAGCCCGGCCCTACCCGTGGGCCGGGCTTGGGCGGGCCGATTCTATTATTTCTTTGAGTCGGGCCGGGCTTGGGCCGATTAATTGCAATTCTTTAACCCTCGAGAAGTCACGCTGAAAAAGTAACGCGAGTAGTCGCGCGCGGTCAAATGGACCGAACGAACATAATGTGTTGCAAAAATCGTTTTAAACAGTTTTCTTGTATTAGAAACGTAATTTTGTATATTTTCTGATTAAGAGGGAATAACATTTTTATTATTATAATAAGTTTTACAGTAATAACTATTAGAGAAACCTACAACTAGACATGTTATTTTTTTTATTTCTCATTTGGAATAAAATGTTTTTGTCGTTACATATTTCTTTAGATAGATAGCTACGCACTGGTTTTATTGAAAATTCTAAACCTGATGATGATCTTTTGTTTTTGTCAACTTTGGTTCGTCTAAAATTAGAAATGCAATAGTAAATTAGTTAAAAATATACTATATAAACATAACAATAAAACAAAGCTTCACAGCGCATTTTACATTGAATTAGAGCTCAATCGTAGCTTAGCGGTTACCATACACGCCTTTGGCGTGGGACTGCCGGCTCGATTCCCGGTGGGACCTCATGTGGTTCGGATCCTTCGTTAAGCAGTAGGTCCACGTCTTACATAGCCTTGATGCTGAAAAGGGCGCTAAATTGAAATCAAATCAAATTTACATTGAATTATTTAAAGGTCCTGTTATTTTGAAACTTCACCTATACAGCACTACATTGAATTATTTTAAGTTATCTTCAAATTTACACTGTTCTACACTTCGTCGTCGCTTATTTCGTCCCCTCTTGCTCTGACTACATTCGGGGAATCGCTGGTCATTTCTGGGTTTAAGGTCTTCAGATTCGCTCGCAGACTCCTCACTTGACCTTTCGTGTTCACTCATATATAAATATTCGTTATGATCTTCCTCAGACAAAGCTTCCACGAGATCATGTCGGCTGATTTATCCAAATAGTCAATCCCTAACATTTCCCTCCGTTGTTTTAAGCTTTTCAGTTCTAATTTTCTCTTTTCTCATACTTGGTATCAGTTTGTTAACTCTGTCGACCTCTCTTCCGTCCATTAAAATAATATTTATGTTTATAAAGCTTAAACACCTCCAAAGCAAAGTTCACGTGCAGAGCGAAACACTGAGAAAAAACATTACACGGTTAGTCGCGCGCGGTGGAAAGCACCGCAGAATCACTAAACAATCACTAGTACTTAAACTAAACAACGGATAACGGAGTGATTGAGCAGGAATGTTTGGGAAGGTGAGGGGCAAGATTAGCTAGACGGAGAAGTCTGTCGGACAAACAGAATAGACACACGATCGAAAATAATTTCCCTGTGGTGCTTTTGACCGCGGCGCGACTACTCGAGGGTTAATAATTATTGACATTCGTTAAACGATAATTAGAATAAAGGCAAACGTTGAAGAAGTGTGCCCGTGAAAAATGTTATAAAATGAAACTTCGAAAATTTATCGGGCCCGGGCCGGGCTTGGGCCAAGAATTTTAAAAAACTTATAGGGCCGGGCCGGGCTCGGGCCGAAAATCTCCAAAACGTTTCGGGTCCGGGCTGGGCCGCGCCTACATACATTCGGGCTGGATTGGGCTCGGGCTAAAAACTTCGGCCCATGCAGGTCTCTATTTCTCGGTGTTTTGATGTTCCCTCCTACTTTCTTCAATCCACTATTTCATTCATTTCTCATGAATACCGTCTCCCTTAGCCCCAATGCATAATCGTGGGACGTTAAACTAGATATTTCGTTTCGTTTTAAAACATATTAGTGGTGTTTTTCTTCCAAAACTAAAGTGAAATGTAGTATTGAACATTGGTGATACCGTACACCATAGGTGTCGACTACATGGGTATGGCCTTGGCTCCCAGACTCAAGCATCCGTTGGGAATTTTTAATGTGTGCTCATAAAATTAATATCGAAATAACATTTTCATGACATTGAAAAAACTTAATACATGTAACCGCAAGTTTGATTTCATGGGCGGATGCTTATACGTTGAATAATTGTTTATCAATATAACTTTTAGCATCCTTAGGTATACGACACATCGAGGGTTGAGCGATATAACATTATCCTACAACAATAAATCTATGTCATAAAATTGAAAGTGACTATTTTTGTGACTCCTAATCTCTTGAACCACCCAACCGATCTCGATCAAATTTTCAACACAGATGGAGTTCGAGCCTGGGAGTGTTTTCATCATTTCACTTTGACGGTAAGCTTAGGAAAGGGGAGAAGGGGGAGTTATAGAATAATAAATAAAACTTAACAACTTCAACCAAACGAGTAATCTCGATCAAATTTTTAACATAGAGGAGGTTCAAGCCTGGAATGTTATATGTCAGTTCACTTTGGTGGTAGAACCTAGGGGGAGAAGAGCGAAAGGGTATATATATATATATATATATATATATATATATATATATATATATATATATAATATAACTTAATAACTCTTGAACCACCTGACCGAACTCGATCTTATTTTAAGATAGATGAGGATCGGGCCTGAGATGGTTTTTATCAAATCACTTTGATCTTGAAGTTTCGGGGAGAGGGAGAGGAAAGATATTTAAAAATGATGGAAAATGACCGACATTGAAATGGAATCTATAGTTTTGGGGACCGCTAAGGTAAACAATGATACTTCCGGTGCTGTTTAAATCAAAATTCAGCCCCGTAGCTTGGCGGAGGGGAGGGGAGATATATAAAAATGATCGAAAATGGCGAATATTAGTGTCGAATTCATAGTTTTCGAGGTCGCTGAGTTGAATACTGAGACTTCCTATACCATTTACGACCAAATTCAGCCTCGTAATTTGGGGAAGAGGGAGATGCATAATAATGATTAAAAATGACCAAATATTAGTGCCGAATCCATAGTTTCGTGGTCTCTGACACGAACAGTGACACTTGTGATGCCGTTTAAATCCAAATTCAGCCCGGCAACTTGGGGAGGAGGAAGAGAGGGAAACATAAAAATAATCGAAGATGACCGATATTAGAGAGCGCTTTACTAATAGTAAAAAAAGTGATTGACTAACGATATATATATATATATATATATATATATATATATATATATATATATATATATATATATATATATATATATATATATATATATATATATATATTATCATTATTATTATTATTATTTTAGTTTAACCCAACAAAGTAGATACTTGATGCTAGTAATCCATATTCACAAGTGAGACTTCAAATAACTTGGAGTTTGATGCCCTTATTTTGTATTTCTAATACAGGTCAACAGTATTTATATAAATTGAGTCTACACAAAAGACATAGACAGTTGAGTTGTTTTCAGTTTTCCCTCAAATTATTCTAAAATATTAAGAGGTTTGATTATAATAATTATTATTTTAATTTTCTTTCCCTCTTCTTTTTTTTTTTGTCAATATTGCTAAACATATCATCATCATAATAGCTATTCTGCTATTATTGGCAGGTTATTTGCTTCAACAGACAAGGTTTGACGTTCGGTGGTCCTCAGCTGGTCTCTTCGTCTTGACGTGGCAATTTTCTGTTTCAATACCTTCCTTCAACTAGTCTGCTTCGTTCCCTCCCTCTTTTTCCTTCCACAATACTCTCTAGCACGTCCCTTGTAATACAGTTCCTCGTCAGCCAATATATTAAACAGTTCCCTTTCCCCCTCTTAACAATATCTAAAATTCTTCTTTTTTTCTCCTACTGCTAATATTTCTAACACATTCGCTTTCGTTCAACACGGCTAATTCTCTCCTTTTTTCTCCATGCCCATGTTTCGAAAGTCTGCAATTTTTTCATCGCTTTTGCGTAATGTGAATGTCTCTGCCCCATGGAAATGAAATGAAATCTTTGAGTTATACGTCCCACGGTTATGCCGGTTAGGCTAAAGGAGACGGTGATAATGAGTGATGAATGAAATGGTGGAATGAAGAAAGTGGGAGGAAACGGGAGAACCCCGAGAAAACCCACGCACACGGTGTTTGTCCACCACAAAGTTCACTTAGCGGGGGCTGGGATCGAACCCGGCACCTCAAGCACCAGAGGTGAACGCTCTACCACTGAGCCACCGCGGCCCCCTCTGCCCCATGGAGTACATATTGGAATCAGTAAAACAAAAATTCAATATTTAATTGGAAGTTTGTTTAATACAAGAATTAGCTAATCGTGGTTGGAAAGAAAAATCTGACGCCTTTAGAGTGTAAAAATAATTTTGCAATTCATGGTATTTCAATAATCTGTGCCGTCTGATTTTCTTTCATGCGAAACAGGGGTAGCCTCCTCAGTTTGGGAACCAGTGGAATGTTGGATCTGTTAAAAAATATATATATAAACAGATTACGAAACCCTGTGATTTAGGCATATCTTATAAGTAGTGAAGCATGGGCACCCATTAAAAAAAATAAAGGTCATAACCTATGTTGTACGCTATCATACTTACACGACGTTAAATTATATTACATTTAGAAACATACATTGTATTTCCGTTACTACTGGTGCTTTGTAGAGTTTATTATCCATTATATCCATAGTAAAATTTACCTATGAAAAGCTTGAGATTTCTTAAATGCAAAGAGCTCCTCCGTGGCTAAGCGGTTAGCGTACGCGCCTTTGGCGTGGGAGGCCCGGGTTCGATTCCCGGCGGGAGCTCATGTGGTTCGGATTCCACGTTAATCAGTAGGTTCACGTCTCATATAGCCTCGCTGCTAAAAGGGACGCTAAACTAAAATCAACTCAACTCAACTCTTAAATGCAAGACTTGCAAGACTCTTGCATGCAAGACCAAGACCAAGACCAAGGGTTCCAGTGCAAGACCAAGACCAAGACTCGATGTGCAAGACCAAGACCAAGGCTCGATGTGCAAGACCAAGACCAAGACCTTGCGTTGAGTTGAGTTGATTTTAGTTTAGCGTCCCTTTCAGCAGCGAGGCTATATGAGACGTGGACCTACTGATTAACGTGGAATCCGAACCACATGAGCTCCCGCCGGGAATCGAACCCGGGTCTCCCACGCCAAAGGCGCGTACGCTAACCGCTTAGGCACGGAGGAGCTCAGACCAAGACCTTGCATTTGCTCATCACTAAACAAAACACTTCAATCACTTTTTGTTCATTGTTATGCATATTGTGATTATTATTATTATTATTATTATTATTATTATTATTATTATTATTATTATTATTATTATTATTATATTACTTTTATTATTATTACCATTTTTATTAATAATAATATGCAAGGTCAGTGGTAGCCCATGCCTTCAAACCAGTATACGCCACTGTTTGAAACTATGAAGTCTACATTAACATAGGTCGTCTTTCGATCATTTTATGTTCGAAGGTGTGCATGGGTGTCTTACCCCTTCCCCCAAAGCATGAAAAGCAAACACAGCCAGGGGCAGAGAGAGACACACACACACAGAACACACAGCTCGCTGTGTACCTGCAAGAGACCTATGGGTAACTATAGTTGCCCTCTTGTTACAAGGTGTTGAGTCAGGTAGTATCAAGGTCAGTTCCTGCAGTTGAACACGAAGTTGACTGTTAGAAAACAGAAGCATATAACTAGTCTCATCTGTTTACTTTTCACGAATATTTTTCACCTTCATGTGTAAAGATCACGTCTGGCGTACATTTAAAAGGCATGCTGTGTCAAGTATATATTCCCAAAAAGATATGAGTACTCAAAAGGCAAAAGCCTGTAGCTACTTTTGTTTTCCTTTTTCTATTAGCGTGGAAGCGTTGTTTCAACATCCTTCTTGCGGGAGCTCATGTGGTTCGGATTCCACGTTAATCAGTAGGTCCACGTCTCATATAGCCTCGTTGCTGAACGGGACGTTAAACTCAAAATCAACTCAACTCAACATCCTTCTTGTAGCTTGCTTAGCACTTTCACTTCATCTTTTTAGTTGAGCTTTCGGCTATGAATACTAGGGATGGCCACATTTTTTCGAAAAATACTTTTTCGAAAAATGAATTTTTCAAAAACGAAAATTTTTTCGAAAATACGAAATTTTTTTCGAGAAACGAAAAACTATTTTTTCTCGAAAAAACGAAAACGAAATTTTTCCGAAAACCGGAAAACGAAAACTACCGAAAAACGGAAAACGGATAATTTTTGTAAAACAAACTGAGTTTATTTCATTTGTTAGTACTTCCAAACTATAGTATACTATGCATACGTATAGGAAGTCTTATAGAAGGGCTATGTTCATCTGTCTGCCTATCCATCCGTTCGTCTGTCAGCTGGTATCAGAGCAAGAGCGGCAAGAAATAGCGAGAAGCATACATGTAAGTTTGCAACACGAATAGATTCATCTAATGCATTTGACTTTTATTTAATAATCCAGAAGTGGTAGAGATCTATCGCTTTCTGCTACATTGTTGATCAACACAGAACACAAACGGTAACATATAGAAAGACGCGATTTTCCAGAACCAATTCAGTGTCCCAAGAATATATTCAATGTTCGCCCTTATTACACTTGCAGCTTAAGCTATGCATAAGTGTCGAAAATCTTGAGAATGGCTTTGTCCGTCTGTCTGTCGAGAGGTGTCAGAGCAAAACAGTAACAAATATTGAGAAGTCGTTTCTTGCGGTCGATTTAGAGCCCCTAAAATAGGTTCGATCTCCTAAATTAACCCTCCCATTAAAACCGTAAGTGGTTCTAATACCATTTTTGGTTTCAATTTGTATCGCTATAGAACGAAAATCGTAATAGATAGCGAGAAGCGATTTGTTGCAAACAATTTAGCGTCTTAGACAACATACAACTATCCACAACATTTAATCAAAACCAGAAATTGTTTATATTTACTATTATTTCCGGTTTTAATACTGAATTACGAGATATCGAGATGTAGATTTTGGCAATCGATTCAACTACCTAGAAATAGCTGTACCTTTTCCATTAATCCTCTATTCAGATCGGAAGTTGTTTAAAATAATCATTTTCGGTTTAACATTGATCGATATAGAACAAAAATGGTAATAGATAGCCACAAGTGTTTAAAAAAAAAAACGAATCTATACAGCGTCTCAAGAGTATATAAGCTATATATCATCTCAACGCACAATACTATCGAAATTGAAAGTGGCTGAATTTACTAGTATATTCAATAGGGATTCAATACGGATTTTTATAAAGCAAAAGATTGAAGAAATAGTGATGCGGTTTTTCGCGATCGACTAAGCGTTCTAAGAATATACTCTACCTTCTCCCTTGATCTCTATTCACACCAGAAGTGGTTCAAACTAACGATTACAAGTTTCAACATTAATCGCCACAGAAGAAAATTGGTAATAAATAGCGACAAGTGGTTCATCTACAATCGATTCAGGTTCTCAAGAGGAAATACAATTACAATCCACAACACTCCACAAAGGCAGAAATGGTTGAAGGTTATTACTATTTTTGATTTTATAGGTAATACTAATTTCCATAGAGCAAAATCGGTCAGAGATATCGAGATGCATTTTTTAAAATTAATCCAGCATCCCAAGAATAGATTCCACCTTCTTCGTTAAGACTTTATTTGAACCGAAAGTGTTCAAATTAACCATTTCCGGTGTTAACACTTGTCGCGATAAAACAAAATTGTAATAGATAGCGACAAGCAATTTTCTGGAATCAATTCAGGGTTTTAAGAGAACATATCTTCATAACCTGCACCACTCTTCTGAAACGGAAATGCTTGATATTTACTACTACTTTCGGTTCCAATACTTATATGCATAGAACAATAACTATAAAAGATATCGAGAAGTTCTCTGAAATCGATTCAGCGTCCTAAAAATAGATTCCGTCTCCTCCCTTAACCCTCTATTCAAGCCGGAAGTGGTTCAAATTAGCCATTCCTGCTTTCAATCTTTATCGCCATAGAACAAAAACGATAAGTGATAGCTAATAATGGCTTTTTGATATGGATTCAGCATCCGAGGAACAGATTCTATCTTTGATTTTATTAACCTATTCCAACCAAGAGTTTTAGTTGTGCTACTTGTTGTACTGAAGTTTTGAATATTCAATTCGCATGGAATTGAATATTTCTCAGTTTTACACTGTGAAACGAATCTCATTTGTTTCTCTACAAAAACAGGAAAAAATGTATCACAATCAGGGGGGATCCAGGGGTCGATCGCCCCCCAGAAGAGAACACTCCTATTTTATATATAAATAAAACCCATCCCAGAGTTGGAGCTCGTAAAAATAGCTCTAAGTAGCAGTATTACAACCCCCCCCCCAGAAGTCCGTCCTGGATCCGCCCCTGATCACAACTCCCGGTTTCAGTATTGATCATCATAGAGCAAGCGAGAAGCATGAATTCAGTACCTTCGCAATAGACTATGTCCAAGTTTTATCCTGTGGTAGAAATTTACTACTACTTCTAATTTCAATAGTGATCACCATAGAGGAAAACTAATAAGAGATAATGAGATATGTTTATATATATGAATCCAGGATTCGAAGATTGTCATATCGATCGCTATCCCTCTATGTAAACCGGAAATAGTGAGAAACTACCATTTCCGATTTCATAGTAAAGAAAAGGCGATAACCGGAAGCAGTTTTTGATATGGATTCTATGCCACAATGGTAGTTTCCATCTCTAAGTTTAATGCAACCGAAAGTGATAAATACTTACTATATCTCTGGTTACAATCTTTCTTTCTCATAGAACGAGAGAAGTACTAGGAAGCGACAAACGTTTCTTTTCAATATATAATTTTATAATTCCAAGAAAAGATTTCAAGCCCTGAAACTGGTCTAGTGGCTAGCGCGTATTCCTTTGATGCACAGGGTCCCGAGTGGGAAAACATTGAACGTGTTATGGTGGTTCGGATTCCACTTTATAATGTAGGTCCAAGTCTTGTATAGTCTTGCTCGATTCTGAAAAGGGACGCTGAACTTCAACAAACAACCAAATAAAAAATATTTCATCTTAGTAGTATTCTTCTACTGAAGTTAGTAGCAGTAAAAACTAATACGAAAACGAAGACCCACCTATTTAAAATTTGAATTCTCGTTTGATGAGATTATTATAGTCAGATACTTAGTTCTTTGTCTTACCGTATATAAAACATCTTTAGAACAAATAAACCATTCAATAGTATTTTGTTAGTATTAAATTGCCTATTTTTGAAAGCAATCAAATTGTTTTTGATACTGACTTAATTAGTTATAGAAAATAAGATAAATGAATGGGGGATCTTAGTGAGAAGTCTTTAGTATCAGTACATATAATCACTTCATGTTTCATATTTTGTTAAAATCAATTGTTAAAAGTCAATTTATTACAGAGTTGCCTGATACTATCACGATCAGTTTATACAGCATCCTTCTATTTGGTAATTTATTAGTCTTTTTTTACATTATAAAATATAATGTCGGGCTAATTGCTGTATCGCCGGACTAATTTTAGGAAATTTACCGGGTCAATTGGAGAATTTATTTAAGTTTATGAGGAAGAGTGATTGAAAGTCAGGTAAGGGGAATAGCAAAAGCTCAGATAGTGATTGCATTTGCTGGTTGTTTTTGATGTTGTAAGCGGCACTGTATGTGGAGACGGATGGACTATTTCGCGGAGAGGTACACTTGTTTTACTATACGAATCCATAGATTGTAAAATGTATAGATAAATTTGAGCAAATCTTTAATTTTCCCATTTCATGTCGAGAACAGAAACCAACAAACCCCTGTGGGGCTTCTAATCCGTTCCTACTACTATCACTACCCCTACTCCTACTCCTCCTCCTACTACTACTGCTACTCCTACTTATACTATGGATCCGTATAGTAAACCTACGCACCTAATAACATAATCTAACGTAACTTAATGTAATCCAACCAAATATAACCGAATGCAGTATATTTTGTTCCAGTTTTTCGATTTTCAAATTGATCCGGCGATTCAGCAGTAATGCCATATTGTCGATGACACATTAATAATCACTAGTAAATAATTATTTTTTAATATTCTGTAAAATATAAATTTTACACTGTTTACCTTTGTGAATTATTATTTCTAATTTATATCCCTCAAGAACCGAGAACCAAGGGTCTGTGGATCACAATATTTCATGCTGAGCTCGCACACGTACTAGACTTGTTAAAGTCTATGACCATATCAACTTTGGCCAATATCGGATGAGATTAACGCGTTTTAATGAAATTTATTCATTTAACTAAGTTCAAGTCCAAATTTTCTGAACAGTATTTTGAGAAAAAATACTGCTACAGGCTAGTCAGAGCATCAATGCAACTCTGTACTGTCAACAGTTGAGCCGTGTTCAAAAAAAAAAAAAAAAGACTCTGGAGCCAGCACTTCTGAATCGCAAAGGGGTCCTCCTCTTACAGGACAAAGCTAAGCCCCACGTGGCTAGGATAACCCGGGACACCATTCTACACTTTGGATGGGAAACACTATTGCATCCGCCATACTCCCCGGACATTGCACCGTCCGATTACCACCTGTTCCATTCCTTGGACAATCAGCTTAGAGGACACTAGTTGAAATCCCTAGTAGAGGTGCAAAATGCACTTGATACCTTTTTCGATTCACGGCCCACCAAGTTCTACCGCGATGGAATACATGGCCTTCCAAAACGTTGGCAGAAGGAGACTATTTTTGATCTTCCAGGTATGTCTTAGGTTAAATATCGATGTTTGAAGGTGTTGGGTGAAAAAGCGACAGATCTTTCTTGGTTACCTTTATAGTTACTAAGCTCGTCAAGATCTACCACCTTACCAAGTTTGGTAAAAATTGGATGAGTTCCATCTTTCGCGCTTTAATGAAATTTCTTGATTTCACTGATTCCAAACCTAACATTGATAGCTAATAACTCAGGAACAAAAAGTCTGCACATCATAATATTTTATATGAGCTTCCATGCATACCAAGCTTGTCAATATTTACGATCCTACCAACTTTAGTCAAGATCATTTGAGTTTAATCAAATGCGACTTGGTGAAATTTCTTGATATCACTAACTTAAAACACAAATTTGATTAGCAATAACTCGGGAACCAAAGTCCCAAACACCATAATATTTAACATGTGTACTAAATACATTGCAGTCCATAACCATACTAATTTTGGTCGTGATTGGATGAGTTTCGTCAATAGTAGCACTACACACTATCCTTTCATTAGATCGAGCTCCTCCGTGGCTTAGCGGTTAGCGTACGCGCCTTTGCCGTGTTAGACCCGCGTTCGATTCCCGGCGGGAGCTCATGTGGTTCGGATTCCACGTTAATCAATGAAATGAAATGAAATCTTTGAGTTTTACGTCCCACGGTTATGCCGGTTAGGCTAAAGGAGACGGTGATGATGAGAGATGAATGAAAATGGTGGAATGAAGAAAGTGGGAGAAAACGGGAGAACCCCGAGAAAACCCACGAGCACGGTGTTTGTCCACCACAAAGTTCACTTGGCGGAGGCTGGGATCGAACCCGGGACCCCAAGCACCAGAGGTGAACGTCCACGTTAATCAGTAGGTCCACGTCTCATATAGCCTCGCTGCTGAACGGGACGTTAAACTCAAAATCAATTCAACCTTTCATTAGATCCAAATACAAGGAGCACGGTAGCTCAGTTTTAGAACGCTTACCTCTTGTGCATTTGATCCCAGACCAAGTAAGTTCGTGGCAGACAACATCGTGTCCGTGTATTTTCCCGGGGTACTCCCATTTCCTCCCACATTATCATTCCACGAATTCCGAAAACTTTTCGAGAAACGAGAAATCATCAAAAAAGGGAAAACGAATTTTTCGAAAAAAATCTTTTCGAAAAAACGAAAAACGATTTTTTTCGAAAAACGAAAAATCTTTCGAAAAAACGGAAAACAATTTTTTTCGAAAAATGAAAGACAAAAAAATTTCCGAAAAACGAAAGACATTTTTTTTTCGAAAAACGAACGAAAAAACGAGAAATGAAATTTCCGAAAATCAGATTTTTTAAAAAGGCCATCCCTAATGAATACCACCGCGACAAGTCGTGGTTCTTATGATAGTGGCGTATTTTCGTCCGGAGAAATTATGGAAATAATAAATAATGTAGACTCCGATGCTTTTGAAACGGACGATGAATGTAGTTTGTACGAAGATTCTAGCATCAATTTATGTGACACACATACCTCTTTTCATATAACATCGCTGTTGAACGGGACGTTAAACTCTAAATCAAAACTCAACACATACCTCTTTCTATTTAAAAATATTGTGTGGTATACAATATTCGGAATTCAAGATGGCTGCCATGATGTGCACTAAATCAATTATGTCGTTATTATTGTTCTGTCCCAATACTTTTCAGTAACCCTGTATACAGATCCACATGTCTTCTCACAGCAAAATTAATCTAATGTTTTCCACAGAATATTTTTCATACTAATATGTATTTTTATACTTTGATCCAGGAGTAGAAATGGAATTCTAGAAGTAAGGGAAAAGTCAGCAATAGATAAAGTTTAATTGAGCTATGTCACGAGAATACAAACTCAGAAAGACGGTAGTTAGGGGCGGACTGGCCAGGGCCCTTAGGTCGCAATCCCGGCCTTGGCCCTCTAAGAAAACAATGAAAGAATAAAGAAAGAAAGAGAAAGAAAAGCTAAAACAAAAGAGAGCTAAATAATTCGGTAGCTCAGTGTTATTATGCTACCAACACACACTCCTCTTCCACCCTTCCATCAATCAGTAAGTTATCTTTTTTAATAGGGTCCTTTCGTTACTAGATTTGCGGCTAGGTCCATCTTTCACTATGGTCTTTTATTATCAGAAACTGTGATTTAGTTTGTACCTGGGACATTAGGCCCTTCTTTCAATATATTGGACAGTTGGGTCCTTCTTTCATTACATTGAGAAGTTGGAGCCCTGGGCCCTTTATTCATTATATTGGGCAGTTGGGGCCCTTCTTTCATTTCATTGAGCAGTTGCGGTCCTAGGCATGTTTTTCATCATGTTGAGCTGTTGGGACCTGGAACCTTTTTTCATAATGTAGGGTAGTTGCATCCCTTTCAAGGTTGAAGACTGGTGCCTGGTTTGTAGCTGGGTTCATATTTAACCACAGGCTGGTTGGTTCTTTATGGATGTTAATACACCTTGTAGGTCTATATTTGATAATTCAAAAATGGGAAAACAACGCATTTTTAAAAATTTATTTTCTATCAAAAAGTTTACAAAATAACAGGAGAAAACAGTGGAAGACGCCAAGAAAGCGGGCATTTCAACATAATGGTTGATTCTATCCAAGATGTTTCAGGGCTTAATCAGCTGGCTATAGTAATTCTCTGCGTTATAAACGGTCAAGTATTTGAGCGGCTGTTAGTAGTTGTCGTAAACAGCTTGGGCGTCTCTGGCAGGGGGACGATGGGGACGCGTCCCTCCAATATTTTGAAGTACAAATTATTCAATATTTTGTTCTAATTTAATTTATTTACTAACGGCAGAATAATATAAATGATAATAATTATATTTATTTGTCATATAATATTCAGGCTGTGTAACAGAGTTCTTCATATGCCTCACGGGGTCCGTGAAGGTAAGCAGAAATGTAACAAATGGAATTAAAGATAATAAACAGGTTCGGCTAGATAGTACCATTTAAATAACTTTCTTTGATGTCCTCCCCAAATTGTATATGCCAGAGACGCCAGTGGTAAACAATGACACTACAAGACAAGTAACTTATAATGAAATCAAAAGAGTACTTTGTGACAAAAATGTTTTGATGCTTGTGATGATATTGTAAGTTGCTTTTTTGATGGAGCTGCTAACTTCAGTGGATGCTATTAAGGAGTTTAAGCATTACTGGAGAAGGATAATCCTGAAATCATTTACACCCAATGCATGGCTTATGCTCTTAATTTCGTTATGACAAATTCGACTGAGTAGATACCTGAAGCTGCAAATTTATTTGAAACCAGTGCCATGTTCTGTCTGAATACTACAAAAGAAAGGATGTTTGTAAGAAAATGATTGATGCAAGCCACAAGGGACATGACAGACTACGAAAAGTTCAACAAGTTGGTACAACACGATGATGGAGCAGAAACAAGGCACTGAATGCAGTAGTGGACACTAATGAGTTTCGCTACGAAACATGAAACCAAGACGAGGATGACTGTCTATCATCAAGATTTCTTTCATTTTTATTGTTCCTCAGTGATGATGTACAGAACAGGGGTTTTAATGCGAAATGAAAATTTTAAGCTAAACTTTGCTGAATAAATGGGCAGAATTTAACACTGTAATGAGGACTTCTATGTTTAAGGACTTATTTACGGAAACGGAGCCTGTTTCAAAATACCTGCAGTCTCACGGATTGGACTATCTTACTACCTGGAGATTTCTAGACAATTTGCAGCAGCAGCTTCAGAAGAAGATAGAGGCAAAAGATGTCTGTTTAATGCTTTACGAAAACACAAAAATATTTTGTGTGAAAATAAATCAACAGCTTGCGCAATCTGGTGTAGAGATAGCAATGGAAAAAGACTTTTTGCACAGAAGAATCTTAAAGAAAAAGAAAATGCCAGGAGTGCAGATGAACTGGAAAAGAACTTAAATATAAGTGAAAATGATTTATTCAGAATAAAAAAACTTCAACGAAAATTCTGAATACAGCTGTTACATGTGTCAGTGATAGATTTCAGCAGCCGAAAGAATTCCAAATACTGGAACCTAAGGACTTTTCAGAAATCAAGAAGAATGGTGTATCTGCAAGAGCTTTCAGAGTTCTTCCGAAAAAAAAAACTAAATATAAAACAGGAGAAAATATACAAAGAGCTCCAGCAGTTCTCTGTCGTGTATTTCCCTGTCACAAAACGTTCTCGTTTTTGATGATCCTGAAGAGAATGATGCCCCTGAATCCGTAGAAGATGATGATGATTATGCATCTGAGCATGCTATGGAAGATGGAACATCTTTGGACGGGATTCACGGTAAGAGTGATAATGATGCTGCAAACACCTTGTATAAAAATTGTTTGTCATGTGCAGGGAAAATTTTGCACCAATTTCCGTCAGTCTAGTTGCTTTAATAATTTATACATTGTATACAAACATGCGTTGTCTCTACCATGCACACAAGTGACATGTGGAAGGTGCTTCTCAAAGTTAAAGTTAGAGTAAACAAATCTCAGAGCTAGTTTGTGTGAAGACATTTGGACACATTTTTGCTAATGAATATGGAAAGAGACATGTTAAATTTAGTGTCTGTGAACGAAGTTATTCAGAAACTCCGCGATTCATAAGCTGAACTGCAAAGAATCTTAACTTTTTAAAATTATTAGTTGTTTCGTGGTTCAGCAGTGTTTATCATTTTCAGTAAAACTGTCGTGTTCATTCCACAGTCAAAAGTTATTATTAGTTGTTTAGTGTTACAATTTTAGTAAGCTGCCCTGTTCATTCCATAGTAAAAGTTATTCGCTATTATTTTTTTAGTGTTTCAGCTACTATACAGAGTGTCTCAAAAGTTCCGTGACATACGGTAACTCTCTTATTATCAGAGTTACAACAAAATATAGGCGGGGAAACGGTCTCCAAATATGATGTTTTCAATCTAAAGTGAAAGAATTTTTCAAATCGGACAAGCCGTTTGGGCTGTACACTCTATATGCGCCCAATGTTACATGAAAATGCAACGTTACCATTTACCCGGACCCACAACATAAATGAATGAAGTTACTGTCTATTAAAAACATTATATTTGTAGGCGGTTTCCTCTCTTACATTTTGTTGTAACTCTGATAACAACAGAGTTATCCATGTCAGGGGACTTTTTAGACACCCCGTGTGGCAATGCAATAATAATTATAAAATATTCTCTTGAAAGTTTGCTTCTGGAAATTCTGTGCTTGCTGTGTCATCAAATTTTCACCGACCAATGATAAATTATAGCTTGCAAAAACTATCAAGTAACAACCAATTTACAACTGCACAACGCGATGGCTCATCGCAGATGTTGATTGTACGCAGTGGCGCAACCAGGATTTTATTTCGGGAGGGGCCAAGAATATCCAGTACAGTAGTCTGCAAACGACGTGCTGCACCATTTGATGTGGACAAAATTGAAATTTTGAATTCTCCTCATTACAAGCAATTTAGTTATCCTTATTATTAACATGCTAAAAAACCTTAAAATGAAAATTCCAATTCACAAATTCCCTATTATTAACGGTTACAAGTTTTAAAATTTGCGCTATAATAAATATTTTGAACATCTTTATTTTTGCATAAAATGACGCACTCTTTACTAACGTTTATTACTCTAAGAAATTAATGTAGGGGTTTTCACTGGGTATTTCTCCTTTCGTACAGTGCTTTGACTTAATTCAATATTCATTTATGCTTTGATCTATTTTGAAATTTCACCAAAATTTGTCTGCAACGCTGCTGTATAAGATAGATCAGGTTTGCTTCGGAGAGGGCATGGGCCCCTGAGTTCATAGCTCGTTGCGCCACTGATTGTACGTTATTTTAGAAATTGGTGTTATAGTCTGAGATCCCTCCACAGTAACCGCGGCCTAGGCCCTAATACAGCCAGTCCGCCTATGACGGGAGCGCAAGCAACCTTTCATGAAGAACGACTTAAGCGATAGCGATTGTTCCAAAACAATCAACAAGCAAACAAAACTAATATTATCATTCAAATTTCCTATTTGTTATTAATAACCACAGATATATTTCCTTCATTTGCATAAACACTTCAACTTACTAAGGGGACACAATCCTCTTTTGCATGATTGATCTCCACTCTTGCTTTGATCTCAAGCTTTTTACACGTGGAACCGTATTTACCGGGCCCTTTGGACGCGGGGTCTTTCTGACTTGTGCCTTTTTGACGCAGGGCCCTTTTGACTCGCACCCAGTTGACGCCTGGCCGTTTTGACCCGTGCCCTATTGTAATGGTGCTCCTTTTGATCAGGGCCCGTTTGACGAAGTTTCTTGTTGACTCTTTCCCTTTTGTCGCAGAACCCTTTCTATCCGGACCCTTTTGACGCAGCGTCCTTATAACACGGCTCCTTTTGTTGCAGATCCTTTTTAACCCGGGCCCTTTTAACGCAGAGCCATTTTGTCGCGGAGACCTTTTTACCTAGGCCCTTTCGACGCGGGGCTGTTTTGACTCGGGCATTTGTAGCGGGCCCCCTTTTGACTCGGACCCGTTTGACGCAGGGCCCTTTTGACTCGGATCCTTTTGTCGTGGTACTCTTTTGACCCAGGCCCTTTTCATGAGGAGCGTTTTGATTCGGCCCCTTTTGACTCGGGTCTTTTGTTGCGTAGATCTTTTGACCCAGGCCCT
The DNA here is from genome assembly GCF_964235325.1 of Thermobia domestica. Classification (NCBI taxonomy): domain Eukaryota; kingdom Metazoa; phylum Arthropoda; class Insecta; order Zygentoma; family Lepismatidae; genus Thermobia; species Thermobia domestica. The sequence goes on from NC_137459.1 coordinate 56,916,443, forward strand.
TTTCATAGGGGGCCATTTGACTCGGGTCCTTTTGTAGCAGGGCTTTTTTTCACTCGGGCCCGTTCGACGCAGAGAACTTGCGACTCGAGCCCCTTTGTACTGGGAACCTTTGACTCGGGCCCTATTGATGAGGGGTGTTTTGATTCGGGTCAGTTTGACGCGGGGCATTCTGACTCGGGTCATTTTGTCGTGGGACCATTTTGACACGGGCTCTTTAAATGAAGGGCGTTTTGATTCGGGTCTTTTTGACTCAAACCCTTTTATTGCGGAGAGGTTTTGACCCGGGCAATTTTGACTCGGGCCATTTTGACTCGGGCCCTCTTGTACGCGGCACCTTTTGACACGAGTTCATTTGAGGCAGGTCTCTTTTGACTCGGGCTCTTTTGTCGTGGGACCCTTTTGACGCGGAGCTTTTGATTCTTGCCCTTTTGACTCCTACCCTTTTCTTGCGGAGAAGTTTGTCCCAAGCCAAGCACTGTCCCAAGAGATGACAGTGCACTGATGCTTTAAATCTATGCCCTTACTCCCTATACCTACGTTATTTCCCTAGTCAAAATAAAAACTCTTCAAAATTAATCAAAATTTCTTATGCAACCATCCCTTCCTTAGAGTACTGCGGTGTCACATACCCGTCACGGCGATGTAAAGGCACTTTTGGCGACGAGGATACAATTCCATATTACAAATAATAATAATAATAATAATAATAATAATAATAATAATAATAATAATAATAATAATAATAATAATAATAATAATAATAATAATTAGGGAACGGAATTTTATTTAAATAAATGTTTCTCTGCAGTGAGATAGAGGGCCTTTCTTTTGCCAAAATGTTGATCATATCCTTTTGTCACCACAACAAATTTTATTTTACATAAAAACGCATATTTTCCAGTCTTCTGTATGTAAATACATATTTTAAGAATTTTCGTTTTAAAAACACAAAATCTCTCATTGAGGCCTGCTACATCGAAATCTTCGAAAGAAAAATTGCTTATTTTTCCATACCTCTTACATATTGAGCGTGCCAGGTTTGTTTTGCCTTTGAGCTCGTTGACTGGCAGACTTCTGGCGCCTTACTTTAATCTACACGTAAGGTCCTGTTGGGTATCCAACCACAAACAATTACAACATTGCAGAACTTTGAATCCACTACGTGTCTTTTCGTTTATTGTGTTCTGAGTAGTGCTTCAGGACAGTGTGTGTTCTTCCTTACTGTAAAATGCCTAAAATAAAGGCAAGTGTTTCATCTCGTTTGCAAAAGTTCTGTGACGAATATAAAGATGTATTTTCTACTGATGACAAAGTGTTATTTTGTCAACCGTGTGGTAAATCTGTCGCGGCTGACCAACGTTCACAAATTACGCAGCATTTGGAGATCAAGAAGCATATTGGTGCTGCTTCATGTTTGAGCAAGAGACAGGCATTTATTGGTCAACCAATTGCCTCTAGTACTGGTGAACCGTCAAAATTGTCCGCTTTTTCAATGGATTTGTAGAGAGCTTTTGTATCCGCAGATATTCCATTGTTCTAATTAAAGAACCCTGAATTGCAAAAGTTTCTCGTGAAATATAAAAATTTCGAACCGTTTGACGAATCAACATTGCGAAAAACTTACCTGACCAGGTGTTACGAGCAAACTTTACAACATATTCACTTGGAATGTGCGCATCAAAATATTTGGGTACGTATGGACGAAACTACTGACTCCAGTGGTAAACGTCATCGGCTAAGTAATGACGACGAAACTGTGTTGACGAATTATTATTTTTAGTGTGTAAAGAGCTATCTGCTGCTACACATGTAACGATAGCAAGTCTTCTCAACGAAGCAATGCAACTATTGTGGCCAGAAGGCATAAAATTTGACAATGTTCTTCTCCTTGTTACAGATGCTGCAGCTTAAATGAAAAAAGCTGCAGTAGGCCTTGCCGTTAGCTACCACAAAATGGTGCATGTTACCTGTGTGGCTCATGCGTTGCATAGAATATGTGAAAAGATAAGAGTCCTTTTATCCCAAGGTCGATAAGGTGGTTTCAAATGGAAAGAAAGTTTTTATCAAGTCACCTAAAAGAATAGACATTTTCAATCAAAAATGTCCTGGGATTCCTCTTCCACCCTACTGTAGTTACGCGATTCGGCACTTTGCCGTTGAGTATTATGCCCAGAACTTTGAACAATTCGTATCTGTCGTAAATGATCTCGACAAAGACGAAGCATCGTCTATAGAAATTCGGCAAGAACTGTTAAAAGATTCCTCCGTAAAACTCGAGTTAGCATTCATTTCAACAAACCTGTCCTTTCTTAATCATTATATTGAAAAGGGTGAATCGTCATCGAACACTGACAGCTTGAGTGGGTGAAATCCGCATAGTAGAAACGAAACTGAAAGAACTTCTTGGAGCTAACGGACAAGTGCGAAGGTCTAAATTTACAGACTTGACCAAAAAAAAAAAAAAAAAAAATAGGTTTTCAAACATTGTGTAAAATTGCACGTATTTTAGAAGGGGAAGTGGTGAAGGAAGATGTGGCCAATTTCAGTGTTGGTGAACCTTCGTGTTTCAAATATGCGAGAATTGTTTCTTGTGATGTGGAGCGATCTTTTTCGCAATATAAGATGCTTTTTAGGGATAATCGTCACAAATTTACATTGGAAAACTTGGAGAAAACTATGGTGGTCCACCGCAACGCTTCCAAAGAATAGTTCGCTAGAAGGTAAGCGTTTTAAAACTGAATTTAAGATGTTCACAATACACACAATATTTAAGTTTCTGTTGAGAAATATTTTTATTTTTGTCAGATTTTTCTGGTTTTATCACATATTTTCAAAATGTATAGCACATAAATAAATAAATATTTCTGAGTTTTGTAGCACATGAAGTTTCATTCCATAATAATAATAATAATAATAATAATAATAATAATAATAATAATAATAATAATAATAATAATAAAGAAAAGAAGATACAAAGTATCGAGAGCGTGGGCTTTCTCGGGGTATTCCCGTTTCCTCATGCTTTCTTCATTCCATCATTTCCTTTATCCTGATCATCTATGTTTCTTTAACCTATAAGATATAATCGAGGAACGTAAGAATTCAGATATTGGGTGATATCAATCAATAAAACGGAGAAGTTACTCATTATTCCCAATTTTGTAGTAGTTACTCGCATTGGTATCAATAAAAAGAGAACTGAGCAATACTCGTTTCGGCTGACCTCGGAGAAGCCCCGCCCTTTTGAAGTAACCATACCTCTATTCTCGAGCCGAGTAACTACTCCGCGTTTGATATCAATAAAAATCAAAGACTCCTCTGTGATGCTAGTAACTTCTCCAAATTTGTGGAGCAAGCTAAATAGGTGACTCCGTGCAAAATATGGCAGAGTATATGATTGTTTTGCTACGCAGAAAAACTTATAAATTGCATAGAAATGTTGCAAATTACAATATATGGAGATTACAATATATATATATATATATATATATATATATATATATATATATATATATATATATATATATATATAGGTTCATGAAAGAAAATTTAGAGTGGTTAGCACAACATCTTTTAGGAGAATCAACTGGAATTCGGGGTGGTGCACTACGTAATGAGGAAAAGATGCGGGTTTTCTTGCGTTACGTGAGTGATCCGGGATTCCAGGTCGGAATGTCAGGGGATTCTGGTGTGACAAAGTACTGTGTCTATAACTACTACAAGTGTAATGGATGCGATTATTGCGAAATCTGAAAATGGATTGTTTTCGGATGTGTGCGTAATATGCAAACAGCAAAGGTAGAGTGGCAAGAACAATCCGGGTGCTATCGGAACACTTTACTATACACACGAGGCAATAAAGAAACCTAATATTTTGGAGACGAATACACTAATAGGAAGAGCTTATAACCACTTCGGTTCAAGGTTTCTGTTTGGGCGGATATTTATTTGTAACCACCCTGAGTTTGGTGTTTGTGGCTCTGTCCTCCGTGGTTTTGCCAATAAGTATTTGTTTGAGACCAGAACTTACCTGGATAGGACGATGAAAGACCTTTCCAAGAAGAGGTTACAAATTGTTTTTAAATCGCTCGTCGGTTTTAATGATGAGATAAGCATTAGGCGCCGAGAGGTTTGGATGTTTTGTCCCGAAAACCTCACGGACGATTAGACGGTCATCCAGACCATACCGCACACAAACATTACTTACACAAACAATGAAAACACACTGGATTAAATAACACTATACTTATTTATTAGAATACTATTATATAAAAAATAGCGAAGAGGAATGAACACAACACTTAGCACAGAATATGTATAAAAATGTTTATTACTAAAATACCACTTTTCCTATTTAATGCGCTGTAGCCCTTTATATATATGAGATTATGTCTGAAATTACACTATAAATACTTTTCTCACACTATTGATGCACTTGGATTAGCACTGGGGAAAGGATCGCTGGGGTAATTTCATGTAGTATCCTGGTTGCTACTCCAAACAGTCCTGAAGAGTCGACGTGAGTCTTCAGCGAAATAATTTCCGAAGTGAAATGCTGATGTTGGAGGGCGCGTTTATAACTTTTTGGCGCACAAGGTTTATAAACCTAGGACTTTACTAGTTGGGGCTAGCCGTAAGAAAACGTCCTTCCAAGCTAATAGCTTGTGCCCCTTAACACAAAGTCAGACTTAATTCCCGACGCAACGTGCGTGGTGGCTGCACACAATTCCGGAGTCAAACTCCTCGAACGCAAAAGTTCAAGATGAGAGCTGCAATGGTTGACTGAAGAGAGTGGCAGTTCATTCCAAAAACCACTCAGTTAACTCACCTGTATGCACATACAAACAGAATACGGAGAATAATTTTTGTTAATTTTAGTCCACTGGTCACGATGCACGAGACATTTTGATAACTAGGGCGTGTGAAAGTACAGATAAGGAACTGCAAAAGCAATATGACTGGCGTCACTCTGGTCACTTGAAAATTTGGTCAGCTAGTATTTTTATAAATGATTAAAGAAAGCATTTAAATCAGTTCCAAATAACTGCAGAATATATACTGTGCATAATAATAAGTCAGGGAGAAACACTGAGAAGATTTGTCACTTACTGAAATATTTTCACCAAAAAGCAATGTTTTAAATATATATATGAAAAAACAATGGGAGACTTCTCTGTCCAGTTGCGTGGGAAGGAAGCAATTTTCACCGAAGAAAGAACTCATTTGCGTTGCAGAATAAAGTATAAATCGGAAATAATAATCACTGTCTTTACGAAATATACAGAGCGTCTACAAAAAATACTTCTATAACCTGGAGGCGGTTATAAGCTCTTTCATGGCTAAGCGGTTAGCGTACATGCCTTTGGCATGGGAGACCCGCGTTCGATTCCCGGCGGGAGCTCATGTGGTTCGGATTCCACGTTATAATCAGTGGGTCCTGTCTCACATAGTCTCGCTACTGAAAAGGACGTAAAACTCAAAATCAAGTCAACTCAACGTTGATAGGAAGGGTGTATACATGAGAATGTATTTTATGTCAAGGCGAAAGGAGACACTTATGGTGTGGAAAACGCAATCAGATGGACATGCTTTAAGACGTGACTGGCTGGACATTTTTTAAAAGGAAACAAAGGGGCCAAGTGTCTGATTTCGTTCTTAAAGCCAAACAATCTACAAAGACCTTGGACAACACGTGATATGCGCTTGTCGTGTTAATCTTGATATTGCTGGATTCGAATCAACATCCATCAGCTCCAATAGGTTCGTTCCCATGGCTTCAGTGTTACTTTCTTGTTTCCCTTTTTTTTATTTTTTGTTTTATTCTCGCTCGAATACTAAAGATTTTCTTTTGGATTTGTGTCTCAGTCGTAGATGTATTTAATATTTCGTTGCATTTCACTTTAATTGCCTTCAAAGCTTCGGCTTTTCTTAGTTTACTCTCTGGTAACTGTGACTTTGAAAGTACCACTGGAAACTCTTTTATAACATCCACAAATGTACTTTGATTGAAGCTGTTGTTTCTACTTGCCCGTTCCATGGCGTTTAGGATACTACGCCATAGGTTAAAAACAACGAAATGACCGCGCGACGGATGAGAGAAATGAGTAATCACTTATTTTATTGATAGGACTCACTGCCACGCGCAGAGGAAACGCGAGTGAACGTTCATAAATCTGTAGCAGTCTAGACCTCAGTAGTGGCTTGTTTTATTGATACGAAATTGAGGGAGGAGATTACTCCAGGTGTAGTTACTCCGATTCTCGAGCAGAATTTCTCAGTAGTAGTTACTTATTTTTATTGATATCACCCATTATTTCATACTTTCATAAATATTATTCGATTTTGTTAGAAATTGCTAAGGTCACTGTCAAAGTAAAATAAAAATCATCCCAGGCTCAAACCCCATGTATGTTGAAAATTTGATCGAGTGGTTCGAGTCACAAGCGCAGCTATTTTCATTTTTATGTATTTCTATATGCCTCCCCCTTCCCATCAAAGTGAAATGATAAAAACCATCCCAGGCTCTAACCTGATCTATGTGGCAAAATAGATCGAAGTTGGTCTCGTGGTTCAAGAGTTATTAAGTTTTTATTATTTTTAAATATCTCCCCCTCCCCTTCGTAGTGACGTCAAAATGAAATTATAAAATACATCCGAAGACCTCATCAATGTTGTGAAGTTCATCGAGATCGGTCGTTTGGCTCAAGAGGTATGATGTTACAAACATAGTCATTTTCATTTTTATATAGGATAGATTTTCAAAGCACGCGTCAGAATTTTTCTTCTCATTATTTTAATGCAATTATGTTTTATTACAAAATATATACATATAGCAATGTATAGAGCATTCTACATGGAAGAAATCGTCGTGACGACATTTCTTCCCACGCGAGATTACGTCCCGCGTAGTTTAGATCAGACGAGATTCTGTGTCCCGAGATCAAGACCGCGAGATTTTGGCCAGGCGAGATTTTGGGATTCAAGGTTTTGGCCCGGCGAAATTTTCGCCCACGAGGTTTTGACAGGCGTTTTTGATTATGATGAGATTTTGGGATGCGAGGTATTGGCCCGGCGAGATTTTCGCCCGCGAGGTTTTGTACTTAAACCCCTGAAACAACTAAACCCTGTAAATGTTCCGCCGAAAACAAAATCAATTACGACTCCCAATTTTCACTGTCGTACATAATGAGATAGTGACGAAGTATGGATGTCATATTCCGGAAAGTCACTGTCTTTTACTTCCTCGTACCAAATTATTTTATTTTATTAATTTTTTACATGCATTCCTCGCACAGGTTTTAAAACCCTACAGCAGAGAATAAATTTATATTCCTACGAGAATCGTAGAAGCTATCAGACACTATTTTCTTATTGTCCGACCTTGTTAATTTCTTATTTCAGTATTAAAAAACTGGAACGAACCTTGTGAGCCTATATTCTTACCTTACAGACCGTAACTTACTTCGTACATGTAGCAAAGTGGTTTTAGACTCACTTTTAGCATTAACAATCAGCTTCTATGAGTAACAAATAATATATCCAATTACAATCTCTCTCAATATCACATCTATTTGCTTGATCTGAAAAAGCTACTAACATCCTGCCTTATCTCTTATGTGATTGGAAGGTGAATTTTGTTAAGTTTATCTGAATTTTCTTTTCCTTATTTATGGTCTTGCCTGTATTAATATCAACAGGACTCTCATTTCCCATATTTTTACAATCTACATTATAGATCTGTTTTACTTCCCTTGTCATACATCATGTTTGCCACAGATTTCTGATCAGTCCTGCTCCGTTAATATTTATCTACACTTCGGGTACTAAACTTCTTGACATAGCAAAATAACATTATCCAACCTAAATGCTCAAATATAGAAACTGTTTTCAATACTTTCTTTCGATGTACCAGTTTATGGTGACTAATAATCAACCTGTATCGAAAGTAGCCGAAATCAATCACTCTCGGTTTTAACGTTGATCGTTATGGAGTAGAAACTATAATAGACAGGAAGAGGAGATTGCGAGCAATCGATTAAGCACCTCAACAACACATTTCATTTCCACCTTTAAGTCTCTATTAAATCTGGAAATGGTAGAAATCTACTAAGACATCCGGTTTCAATATTGATCTACATGGAATAAATATGCTAGGGGATAGCAAGAAGTGGTTTTATGGAATCGATTTAGCGTTCTAACAACAGGTGTTATCTCCTGTCTTGACCCGCTTATCACACCGGGAGTAGGGCCTCGGTGGCTCAGTGGTAGAGCGTTCACCTCTGGTGCATGGAGTCCAGGTTCGATCCCAGCTCGCGCCAAATGAACTTTGTGGTGGACAAACACCGTGTGCGTGGGTTTCCTCGGGGTTCTCCCGTTTCTTCCCACTTTCTTCATTCCACCATTTCATTCACTTCTCATCATCACAGTCTCCTTTAGTCTAGTCGGCATACCCGTGGAACGTAAAACTCGAGGGTCACATTTCATTTTTTCAAACTGGAAGTGGTAGAAATCAACTAGTTTCGGTAACGAGAAAAGGTTCTCTGTAATCAATTAAGCGTCGCAACAATATATTTCATCTCTACTCTCTCTCTACTAAAACCGGTGGTGGTATAAATCTACCACTACTTCTGATTTAAGCAGTAACTGAGAAAATATCACACCATACAAACCCAATTCCTTCACCTGGTGTACAACTGTGACACTGCTACATGTTTTCTCTTATAAAAAAGCTTATTAAGATGGAGAAATTTCAAGACACGGTTTGCACTATTAAAACCGTAAAATATATTGGGTACCTTCTCACATCTTAAGTTGGAAGCCGCACTTAAATACAATCACTAGCAAAACTCACTCTTGGTGAATCTTCTAATATTACTTTCTGGGGAAACCTGGAGACTCTAATCTAAAACTGTTCTTAACATGTATGAAATATTTCTCAGATCTACCCTCATAGTTTTATCGCTTAGATGTCCGCTTTACACTTTTACTACGAAAAACTGAAAATTCTCGAACATTACTCCTTCTATATTGCCCACTGCATCAAACTTCCCACACCCTCTCACTAGATCTTCGAGAAAGCACCTTTTCCATCTTGAATCACTTCACACCAGGTATCAGGATAAATACTCACTCCTTCTGGAAACTACGACAGTCAATATTTCATAGAATGAATGTGTCAAATCATCTTTAGCATAACCCTTCTCTACGTCTCTTCCCATACGGATACAAGTAACGACTCTACTGCAACAGTTTTTAATTTCAAAAATGCGTCCAATTGTATCTATCCAATATTCTAAAGATACCTCTAATTGAGAAAGGGTAAACTGCAGACAAATAGTGTAACTCTCTGCAAGTAACTAACAATAGTTAGTATTATATATATATATATATATATATATATATATATATATATATATATATATATAAAATAATACTACGCAGGGATCTTTTATTTTCTTCTATTGATATATCTTTTCCAGGAAGGTTAGTCAAGAATTTGTATTCCTTTGGTTAAATTTCTTCCTCAGTGTCTCCAATATTTTAAATTAGGCAGTATTGGTTCAAGCATGACTTTCAAATCTTCTACACCGGTTTCTCTAAAGCAATTAGTGCTAGTGATGTGTAGTATTGAAGTTTTATTTTTCACTCGTTGCGAGATTCGTAGCTCAAAACCAAAGCCGATTTCGACTTTTGGGATTAAATTTTTGAGTTGAATTGCCTCTCATATGTTATAATAAGATTTATGAAATATTCTACGTAAAGTACTTCATATACAGAACTACTCCCTGGAAAGAAATAAACCCATTACAGTACCATAGAAGTTTCCACTTTAACACATACACCACAGTCTACGAGGGTTGTTACAAAAGTTACAAGTCTAACAAGTATTGCAGCTAGACATGTAAAACTTTTAGGACATGTTTATTGAACCTTCGTAAAATGTCATACAAATTCTGGTGTTAATATTTACTCTTTCTGTGTATTTTGCAAGTAGAGGAAGACGATAGAGTAAACAACTATTGACCAAATGGAGAAACAAAGAAAGATCTGTTATTGAATATTTCCATTAGAAGGATTTGATGCCGTACGATATCCACCCGGACAAATTCACTACAATAGGCGATAGCGCGCCTGCTTATGCCACACTAAAGAAATGGGGAGCTGAATTTAGGACGGGGAAACCAGCACTAACGATGATTCTCGGCCAGGAGGGCCCGTTGAAATACAACACAAGGGGACATTGAACAAGTCTATGACAGTGTCATACACGATCTCAGACTGACCATCAGGCAGACTGTTAAGACTATTGGTTTGTCAACTGAAAGCGCTGACAGAATTATCTCCCATCATTTGGGAATGTGAGAAGTTTTAGTGAGATGGGTATCAGAAATTCTAACCCCTGACCAACACTTCAAGGGTTAATTTTCACCTATTCCGGTAAATCCTGATTCCCTTTTGACTCGATTAATAATATTAGATAGGACGTGAGTCTACCATTACTAACCCAAGTCAAAACAGAGTTCCAGGTAGTGATAACACTTTAAATCTTTTTCTCCAAAGAAGGTCAAATCAGTGTCCTCAGCAGAAAAGGTGATGTAAGAAACAGACAAAATCGTATCTCCATTAGAACAATGCCTGCAGACAGAAATCTGTCGTCGTCATAGCAGCAATTCACGACTGCGTCTTCAAATTGGTTCCCATTCATCTTATTCGCCGATTTTTCATCTTTTGACTTTCGACTGTTCCCAAACATCAAAAAGATGTTGAAAGGTGTTCATTTTCACATCGATGGCATCATGTGTGCCACAGATGACATTCTGTACTTCTTCCACAAAACTGTTTTTACCAGTGGCATAAATGCACTTGTTCATCGATGGGCAAAGTTCTTTAAACTGCCAAGGGCTATGTTGAGAAGTACCGGTCATACTACACTTGAACTCCTAGCTGCTCCTCTCATAGTTAGATTTACGACTTTTGTAACAACCTTCGTAATAAGCATCACACAGATAAGTTTCCAAAATAATTCAATATTTATTAGTAGCTTGAAAAAATACAATAAAAGTATCAGCAACGTACGTTGGTATTACTTAATTGAACAATTTGAATATGCAGGTAGTATTTCTGGCTTGAAGTTATATTTCTGGAAACAGATTTTTGTTCCTTGAACAAACACAAAAAGAATATATATATGTATGTATTTATATGTATATAAAGATTGATAATAATTTTAATTATCACAATTAGTAAGACCTATTGGCATTCACGGAATTGTCACGATTTCAACACAGCTACATAACTAAAACAACACATATATACTGGATTATTATTTCTTTTCAACATAAAAAAGTAAAAAATGTGAATGAAAAAACAAGAACAATCAAACACACACACATACATACATTGATAATATAAAGTCTACGTACACTCGAAACATACATGCACAAAAATAACAAAACAAGCACATTGCTTGTCAACAATTTGCAGATGCACTTGTACATGTTGAGCTAAAAGAAAATAAACCAAAAAATAATATTTTTTTAACAAACAAAAAAACAGTGGTTATACAATTAGTACAGTAGACTCCCAAGTATCCGGCTCGCGATTATTCGGCCTAGTTTTCTCTTACCGTAATTAAATAAGGAAGGCAAGGCGTTGCATTGGCAATATTGCCAAGGCATTGGAAGCGAGCGTCTGCTACGATCCTCCTACGTGTCGTGTGCAAAATACAAATTGTGACAGGAAAAGAGCAGCGTTCTGCTCCTTGTTCATTGTTTCGTCGGTATGTAACGAATCTCAATACAGTATGCTTACCATTGTTCCTGACTATAACTGTACAGTGCGTACTATAGTATATTCGTAAATTGTACTTGGGATATGCTTAACTTTCTTTGGGGTAAATTGTACTTGGGATATGCTTGGGGGTTTTCTTAACTGTACTACAATGAAGATTTGAAAATGGGTGATAAACGAAAAAAAGTTGTAGTGACTATGGAGGAGACTATTTTATAGAACTCCGGCCTAACCGGCTTTTTTGTTATCCGGTCTGCCCTTCCGCCACATTACGCCGAATACTCGGGAGTCTACCGTATATAATACCACTATATTATGACTACTCTTATATTTGTTACAACGAAGCATAAATGTACAGTTTAGAGTCACATTTGTAATCTGAGCAATCCAAATCCGTTAGTGTGATTTAGAACTATCAACTGATTAAAGCTGTAACAAAAACATGTACAGATGGACCAGAATAAAATGATCTTCACTGAATTACCATTTGTTATATTGTGTATGCTACAATTAGCGGTATTTTACACTTATGATAGCACACAAATTTGTAATGAAAGTAAATCAAAATCCAATGAAGAACCGTTAACTAGCAACAGCGATACCGCACTAAACGAAATAGATTTCGGGAATTAACAACACGTGACTTTTTTGCTAGTACTGTATTGCTTGTTATGCATCTAGCTGCACTTTTTTTTTTTAATTCAATATTATGACGATTTAATGCTTAAATTGTACCAATTACATATATGTCTTACGTTTAATGCGTAACACACTAAAACTATCTTTGGTGATAATTATGTATTAGTTATAATGAATTCTTTCAGAAACAATATTTACATTCAGTAATAAAAATTACAAGTCATGTTAAAGAGCACATGGCGGCATCTACCATAACAAATATAAGTGCTAGGATATATCTGTCCATGAAGCTGCCCATGAACATACACCATTGCCTATGGAAAATATAAATTTTTAACTATAAATATACCATTTAATATATATATAAATATATATATATATATAAACAAGTTGCGCGTAGATGAGAAATTCTCATCTTCAAACTTGATACGTTTCATTACAAGACTAGTGTACATGTGCACCACACTTTCTTTTTCTTTCATTCTTTTCTGGAAGTATTTTGAGGACGTACAATTATTGTATTTCCAGTAGTTCATTTCACTGCTTATCAATATAGCAGTTTTATTTCATAAGCAGTAACTATAGATGACATCTCACAGTTACACAGCCCACACAAAAACTGAAATTAAATTTGCTAAAAATAAATAAATAAAAAAAAAGATTGTTTTTACCTTGCTGTTGGATTTTACAAAATAATTACGTTATGAAAGATACACAATCTGTAAGTGTTTTTCAATCAGAAAATATAACTATGCAGATTGTGGTCTTGTTGCATCTCATTCATCCACCTTGCACACACAGGTTAACAGCATAAAAGAGCAACAAAGCTCTAATTTCTGTTGTCTAGCAGAAAATGGGAGGACTTATGATCACTACTTTGACTTCATTAAAATTTTAGTATGGGAACACATTGGGGTACGAACTATGCTGTGAACAACAAAGCATAAATTTGATCACATTCATATATTCTACTTTGGTTTATAAAGTATTGACAGAAACACGAAGAAAGATAAGATACAAATTGTTCTACAATGAAACCTGTCTACGTTGGCCGCCTTCAATTTCATACAAAACCAACTTATACAATTACAGTTTCTTTCATGGTTCCAAACATAAGGCCAAGTTACTCAAGTTTTAATGTTTTAGTTACTCCTATAGCAATCTCTCAGACATTCAAATTTATTGGCAAACGAATGGATTGTGCGAATTGGCCTTGCACGAGAATCGTATGTACTATAGAACCATCGACAGAAGAGCAGGTTTCATCTGAAATTGTATATGAAGTATGCTATCTTCTCTTGCCGATGACCATACATGAAACTTTTTAACCCAACTGCTACGTACGTAATTACGCTAATCCGTATACAGTGAAACCTATGTAAGTTGGCTTCCATTATTTCTACACGATCTACCTACCTTACACTATACGACTGCCAGTTACAGAAGTGGCCAACTTCGCAGCTTTCGCTTTATTAATTACAATAAATCACATGCTTTTAAAAAAAAATCTAGCCAATCATTTTTATCAAAACAAAGAATATTACTTTCCTGATCGCTACTGTAACAGGTACAGATCCTTGAGATCATGAAGAAAGAAAAAAAAATATTAAAAACTGGCAATTTCTTATTTCCCATTGGCAAGCAAGCAATACCTTGTGTGCACAGAACGAAGAGAATATGCACACAGTCTCGTTTCGAAAGAAGTAAATGTACGTATATGCACTATGAGACTGTAGTAAAACATTACTACAAAAGTAGAAGTTATCCCGTGATATATCTTACACTAAGCCTCCTAACTTTTATTTACTCCTTTCATGCACGGCAAAGTCAAAGAAATATAGAGAAACACAGAACTGAAAGAAAATAAGTAAAAACAAATAACCTTCTAAGGCATTGGATACAGTTACAAGACGTAACAAATTAAAAACATCGGCACACATTTTGGCAGATAATAAACACTGGTTAGTATTAACAAGTATTTTTTGTTTCCTTCTTTTAATAGGCACTGCAGTATCTTGTTCTAAAGCACAAATTTCTCATTGGCAAGTCTATAAATGCAGTAGTAATGCATTTATTTTAACATGTACTCTCTACCAAAATGCTTGTTATTTGATTTCTAATTCATTGTAGCACGTATCACAAACTCTCACTGGTTTCTTGTTACTGGCAACCGCAGCTGTTCTTGACGAACAATCATTACAAAATATTTGTCCACAGTTACGACAATGGTGTTTCCTCACAGTCAAGGAGAATGTCTTGTGACACAGCGTACAGTCTTGCACTTCATCATCCTCAGTCCATTTTTGACCCATTAATTTTGCTTTTTCCATCTGAAATTTGAAGAAAATCAATTTGGTTACTTGAACAGAATGTAAATTTATTGGAAAGCGAGTGTTCTTTATTAAAGCAAAAACGTTCACAGAACCGCAAGCCTTGTATCTCGCGTACAAATTGGAATTGATTGTTGCTATTATATGGGAATAACAGGATATATATGTTACTGTAATTCACACGACTTATACAAATGGTCAACTTAGAAACACCATACGACTATTAAGTCGTATATGGTTCCGCAGATATGTGGCCACATTAAACAAATACCAGGAGGCAACCAACTTGGCCGGTTTTACCGTATATCCTTCTTTTGCTGAGCTATAGCTAACTGCGCAACAAGAAAGAAAGATGCAAAATTCTGAGGAAAGGGGGGAAAGTCCCCTTCATTGAAGATTTCTGGAATAAAATCCCCCAGTAGCTTATTACTGGGGGTGAATAAAAACTTACTGTCACAAGTTTGCAAATTAATTACAGTAATGCATATTAATTAACTTGTAATTCACATATGTAATTAACGTGTGAAGTAGTGGTTAACGGTATTTCTAATCTTACATAGTTTGATAATCATAGATGATCAAGTAAATGAACTCTCTACTTCCAAGCATTCATTCCAGTGCTAGTTTCCCAAGAATACTGTACATCGACCCAAAAAGGTATTTCATGAACTACAAAAACCTTAGCTTTGGTCATGTCATGAGGTATGCCAGTCATGCACCCAAAGCTGCTGTGAATTTACCCTAAAGGAAGACCACGTTACACAAAAGGAGTGAGCATGTTATATGTCCATTTTAGAATAAAAATTAGAAAGTATTCTGTAAAAAATCTAAAATTGATTTCGGGTAGAAAAAAATAATACTAATTGTGTGTCTCAAAATGTAAATCTCAATAGTTATGGAAATCATTATTAAATATATACATCTATAATGGAAACCTGTTTCCAACGAATTCCACAGTATCATTATATCCGTGTTGAACAGGTTTCCATTTAATACCACATTAAATTTGAATGAACAATATAACTTTTCTACTGTGCTCACAACAGTATGTTACTGTCAGATAAGTACTCTCGTACGGTATACTTACTAATTATTTTCATAGTTTATGTACTTCTTACTTCTAACTTATTATTTAACATAAACACTAAATAATACAAGTCTAAAAAGTAAGTTTAGAAAGTATTATTACAAACCGGTTAAACCAATACCCTAAATGCTTAAGTCTGTCGGTTTCTGTAAGATTATGGAAGTCAAGCAAAGTTAGGTCTGGTCAGAAACCACTAGAGGGGAAGGGGAGATAGTGTTGTTAGTAGGCGTTCGCGCAGCATCATGAGAACAAGTGGGAAGCAACTTGAATGAAATAATATAAAGCAATTAATAAAATAATATAAAGGAATTAATATTATAAGACATTTGTCGTTCCCCAGTTCAAAAATACGTAGTAAGGATATACTTGTGATAGACTTAACCTTAACTGAGAAGACTAGAAACATATTGATCGATTACAACGCAACGTAACTAATGTATCTCCATACAAACACAGAGAAAGTAACTACTTTGCATATTCCTGACAACAACAGCAGCTACTGCAATCGAAAAGTAAGCATTAAACACGACGCAGAAGAAAAAAGAAATACATCCATCGGTAATGTCATTGCGTAAGATAATTTTTCTAATGAAATCCTGTTACAATTAACTTACCTTTAATGACTGATTCTCTCGCCCTAATTCGTGTAGTGCAGCTTGGCTTTCTTCCAATCTCCGACGAAGCTCCGCCGTCAAATTACAAAGTCGATCATTTTCTGATTTACTAGACAAACATCTTTCTAATAGAGATTGTTGCTCAGCCTGATTCGCTTCTAATTGAGCTTCTAATGCTGAAAAGGAGTGAATACATTTATTTGAACTAAATGCTGTGAAAACATATTCGCAAATACGTATTCTGTATTTACCATTGTAATCAACATTTGGACCCAAAGTTATATCTATTTGCTTACTGGAATATGGTTTTACTTGTTCGATTGCTATGTGTCTGTCCATCTTACACGATCTACTAAGAAAGGGTTAATAAAATATTATATTAGCAAAGAAATAAATTTCTCTACAGGGTGGCTACATATTATGGAATTAATGAGAAAAGTAATGAACACCAGAACACACTACGAATAGAACATTCCATCATTTCCTTCTTCTTTGTTTCTTCCCCACTCCTCCAACCCATTTTATACAAAAGGCGAGAACAGTACGCATCAGCCCTTGGAGTGGGTATCCTCGTCTGAGATGACACGAAACCTGGATTTTCAGAACACAAACCAGATTTTGAAATTCTCAATATAGAATAATAAACTGTGTTGACGTGTTCATTTCATATGCCTCGTCTAAATGCTGCGTCTGGGAAATATTGTCGTTTAAGACTTTCTAGCCACTATGTAATTGAAAAGATATCAATCTAAAAATAAATTGGAGAAAAGTTTTTCTTTTTGGTATTTCTTCCATTATGATTTATTTGCTTTCCAAATGTTCATATTTTTAACGTCCAATAGACACACATTTCTCTTTTGCACCGTTATATTACGAGCAGTGTGTACGCCAATGTTAATCGTATGTCTCTGTTAGGAAAAATAAAACAATAGATGCCATATATTACTTTTAAAAGTGTATATTGTAATATCCTATGTGATGTTGTAAACAAACAATTCCATGCATCAGTGTTTACAAACACCACCACGTGGTTCGGCACGGGGATCTCCCACCAGATAGATCTATAGTCACATGCAGACGACGGCTTCTGGCCCCTCCCACGGAGCAGAAGACGACATCGGAGCAGCAGCGCCACCGCCACCCAAAGGACCCTATAAATTGGATGGACGAAGACAGCTCGATACCAGTTTTCTGGTGACCCTCCTCTAGTCTGCTTCGGGACTTTAGGGGTAACCTAAGCCCAAGGCCTCTAGTCTGCTACGGGACTACACCTATCCTTTCTCCTGGCTTAGCCTGCTTCGGGGCTTTGACTGGGAATCCTAACCTCAGCCGCTTAGTCTGCTTCGGGGTTCTGTTGGCCATCTAACTTACCCACTGCTTGCTTCAAAGCTTTCGGCACTTAATTCCACTCCTCTTAGCCTGCTTCCGGGCTCTGTTGGAGATCCTGTCTGCGACCTTACGGTCAAAGACCACCTATAACTAACCTTTGATATTAGAGGGATTAATTTGTACAGTATTTTGTGGAAATATTTGGTCTAGGAATTAATTCGTGCGGTTGGTACGCACACATTGAAGCTGTAGTACAAACACAAAATACATAAATACCTTAAGAAAAATATTGTTCATCGCTAGCCACCACTTTCGCCCATCTGTCAGGCAATGTACGGATTCCGTGGCGAAAGAAGTCCTCATCCTTGGAAGCGATCCAGTCAGAGACCCATGTTTCGATATCTTCTGAAGAAGTAAACCGCTGTCCAATCAAATCGTTGTTCATGCAATCGAACAAGTAGTAGTCCGAAGGAGCAACGTCTGGTGAATACGGCGGGTGGGGTAAAACTTCCCATCCGACATTTTCTAAATAGGTTTTGACCGGTTTTGCGACATGTGGGCGAGCGTTATCATGTTGAACAATAAGTTTATCATGTCTGTTCTCCCATTCTGGTCGTGTTCTGGCCAGAGCTTGCTTCAAACGCATTAATTGTCGTCGATAACGTTCTTCATTCATAGTTTCACCCGGTTGCAGCAGCTCATAGTACACCACACCTTTCATATCCCACCATATGCACAGCATAACCTTTGCACAGTGAATATCTCGTTTTGGTTGTGATGGATCTGGTTCACCTGGTTTCACCCAGGCCTTTTTTCGTTTAGGGTTCTCGTAATGGATCCACTTCTCATCACCCGTAATAATTCGATGCAGAAACCCCTTTCTGCTCTGTCGTTGAAGCAGCAATTCGCAAATGGTTTTTCGTCTTTCAACGTCTCTGTCTTTCAATTCATGTGGAACCCAATGTGACATCTTTTGAATCATTCCCATGGCTTTCAAGCGTTTGGAGACTGTTGTTTGATCAACGCCTAATGCTGCTGCAAGTTGTTCCTGCGTTTGACACGAATCCTGCTCGAGCAATGCTGTCAATTCTTCGTCTTGAAATTTTTTTGGCTGTCCAGCTCGCTCTTGGTCTGCCAAGCAGAAATCACCACTTCTAAACCGTGCAAACCACTTCTGACACGTTCGCTCAGCTAGAGCATGGTCACCATACACTTCCACCAAAATACGATGACTTTCAGTCGCACTTTTCTGCATGTTAAAGTAATGCAGCAGGACACCCCGCAAAAACACTTTATCAGGCACAAATTGCGCCATGTTCACTTAACTACAAACTGGTGTTGTTGACGCTTTAATCCACTGCCCTATACTACGAACGATACGCGATGACAGGGGTTTGCAACACATGTGTGGATACACGGAACTGTGGGACGCTCCGTTCGTTGCGCCATCTCTTGTCCACTCGCACGAATTAATTCCTAGACCAAATACTTTTATAGTGGAAATTTTATAATAAAATTGGTAGTGGGAGATCAATTCCGGACGCTCTTTTTATTAAATGCTCTACCCACAAATCCTATACGAGACAAAGTTTTACAATATTTTTCAATGTACAGTATGGAAATAAATATTGTAAAATTACCTTGTTGAGGTAGAAGGTAGAGAGCAATTTACATACGGGAATCGGTTTTCCCTCTTTTATTACAAAAAAAAAAAAAAGTTTCTCTTATAAAACAATATAACACAGAGTCACTATAATTGTGATCATAAGACCAATACAGAATTCAGTAATAATAGGTGTTCAATGACCCAGGCAGCCTACAAAGCAAAAAAAGTGTTAAAACAACACAAGATGACTACCACTTTAGCGTATTACTTATATGCTAATTCAACACCAAGGCTATCGCCATCCAAGCATGTCAGAAATAAAACTCGTCACTGGCTGTGAGTATTTGCGTTCGTGTTTATTGTTTGGTACGAGCAAAGCCTGACGAGTATATTTGACACTTATACCAAACTACGAGTAACGTTCTATATTTTCTGTAATCGGTCACAATAATACTTTTGTAAACCTGTGAATTCTGTGATAACAATTACATGAATAACAGTGCTGCCATCTGTTTTCCTTGTGTTATTCTTGTCTTAGCACGTAAGAACAGAAGATGGCAGAACTGCTACTCATGTAACTGTTCTCAGGCAATTCACAAGTTTACAAAACTATTATTGTGACCGATTACAGAAAAAAAGAACGTTATTCACTGTTTAATATGAATGCCAAATATACTGCGTAAAGTTTTGCTCATACCAAGCAATAAAAAGTAATGCAAATTCTCACAGCTAGAAACTAGTGTTCTCTTATATGCTAGGAAGGAGATATCCTTGGTGTTGGATTAACACAGTGTTAATACACTAAAGTGGTAGTCATTTTCTGTTGTTTCAACATTTCATTTTTCTGTGTAGGGAAGATTCCCCACAAAGTTCCACGCAAGCTAAGGGAAAGCGGGTTAGGAGTCTCAGTGCTCCAGGCAAGCTGAGCGGAGAGAACAGCCACGAAACTCCACGCAAGGTCGGTGGATGCGGTTAGAAATCTTTCAGAAATCCGCGCAAGCTAGGAAAGCGGTCCACAATGCTCCAGGCAAGATTAGTGGGCAAGAGGCCTGAGAGCTCCAGCAAACTAGAAGGTTTGGGTTACGTTAGGACCTCTCAGAGCTCCGAGCAAGCTAAGAGAGGGGAACTGAGCAGCCGAAACTGATGTCAATTGTGGTGATGCTTGCAGTTTTATACCTTCTTCTGAGCAGCAGTAGCGTTGGTGTTCCTCTTCTAGCACAAGACCAAGTGCTGACGAAGATTTCTGTCGTCTGCTTCATGTAGTAACTCGTAGAAGAGCACGTAGGTTTGTTTATAAATAAACACATATTGATGCTTATAAATATAACCACGTGAGGGATATTACAATATAATCTATTCTAGCACAATAAAAACTATCAACTGCCTCAGGTTGGCAACGAATGATACACTTTTTAAAGCCATAAAAATTCGTCCTTGATTTCCTCGAAAGAAATATGCATAAAAATGTACCCTTAATCATGCCAATTTATGATGCTCGATGTGTTCTACTGACATTATATGCCTTAATCCTTGGACATTAAGCAAAAATTAAAATGCAAGAGTTAATCATAATTTTAGACTGTATCTCACTAACTATACTGTGCATTGTCATCTTGTTAGCGTCAGGTTGAAAAACTTAATTAGTCCATTCTTCAGGATCAGTTTCATCTTAATAGGTCACGTGGTTATCGTGCAGCATCAATTAATTTTCAAGTTTACAGAAAAATCCATTGATCTCGATTTTCAAAAAAAAGAAAGAAAAAACTGCGAATGTGAATTTATTTATACTCATTCATATCGTTTTGTTTAGTTGAATGAGATCCATCGATACGTATATGTCTCACCTTTGGACTTTTTTTTTTCGGTAAACTCTAATAATATTTATAACTATTGCAAATTGGTTACGTGGCACAGAAATAATAATAATAATAAAGATTGTCATTCACATACAAAGAACAATTGAAAAATTAGCTCTAAAAAGGGAACATACATACAATGGCAACTTTCGGGAAATGAGATTTCAAGATTGCATGCAATTATTAATGTATGTTTGTCACAAAATAATTAATGACTATTAATCTAGGAAATGAGTAATACATTCTCTAAATATGGAATAAATACAATATGTATGGATTTGTCTGTTCCTATCCTGATATGAGGTATTTTCCTAGCGTGTTATAAACACTTCTTATATAGAACGCCTGAAACCAAAACACATTTTATTTATTTACTAGCAGCGTTCACCCCGCTTCGCTGGGGTCACCCCGGAACGCAATAAACTTTGTTACTTACAAGGGACATCACCCAATTGTCCGGCTCCGATTTCAATGAAATTTTTCTACCTGATAGAGGACATATATGTATTATTTTTGATGACAGAAATTTTTGCCATCGTGCATGTTTTCTATTTTTTATAATTTTTAAGAGTTGTGATGTGGTTATTAGAGATTACTGCAGAAGTCCCTTACTAACCTTTGTAAACGTAACGTTAATGAAAGAACAACCATGTAGATACATATAAGGCCTAGGGGGAAGTTGTATGGTAGGTATGACCTTGATGGCAGCCATCTTGAAATCCGCCATTTTGAATTAAGGTCAAGTTTTTTAAATGGGAATGGGGTAATATGATACATAATTTCGGGCTAGAATTTAATTAGGAAGACAATGGTGAAGCTAGTTTTGAGATACACCTATTTGGGGAAAAGTTACAGGCACTTAATTGTTCACTTACTACGTGCGAAAGTCCCTTACCTCCGCTTCTAACCCGCGTATTAATGATAATAAGTGGATAAACGCTTCGATAATACATATTATGCCTAGAGAGAAGTGATACGGTAAGGGTATCCTTGATGGCAGCCATCTTGAAATCCGCCATTTTGAATTAAAGTGAAGTTTAAAAATGAAAACCATAGAATGTGACACCTCATTTTAATAGCAAATTTTCCCAAAAAGCCAATGGTATGCTTATTTTTGTTCTATAATTAACCAGTGTGAATTTAGGACTGCTTCTAATGTGCACCAAACGTCCATTATTCGATCTTTCAAATTGGCAACACTCCTAACTTTCACCGCATGTTTTAAGATTCCAACTGGCACTCTGCAATTGTTGCCATGGTTCATGTTTTCTAAATTTATTACATTTTTTAAGAGTTGTGATTTGTCAGTTCATGAATAGTGTTGGGATAAGCATCCAGCAATCTTTCTGAATTTTGAAGGCTTGCAATGTAATTATTCATTTTAAACGAGAATACATGAAGAACCTATGGACCTATGTGACGTAAAGAAATACAAATGAAATTATAACAAATTGGTGTTATACGAACACCAAATTATCAGGAAATGTAGGCTACATGCTGCGCAATCGAAATACAATAAAATATTTTTAATAAATGCAACATTTAAGAAAAAGCAGCAATGCTAGAAAATATCAAAGAGGCATTATATGACTGTTCCCACAACATTGTTTTTGCCATGAACATAATATGAAAACAGGTAACTTCTTTATAAAGAGGTGTAACCTAATTGAGTGCCCGATCAATACTGATTATAAATTTTACAACCATGAACCATCGACAACAATCGCTAGAAAACGAATGACTTTTTTATCTGACTAGCTAAAAAATTGCCATAGAAAATAAATAAATAAATATACAATAAAGAAATAAATATAAAACAAAACAAAAGACTCTTGATTTTCACACAATCATATTTCGTTTTCCTTTTTCAAGTAAATTTTCATTTTATTTTTCGTCTCATCTACTACACAAGCTACGTCTTCGGTATTACCTGAATGCAAAGTTGGAGTTGTTTCGTTGTGCGATGATTCATGTCAGTAAACGAGTTTTTGAAGACCAGGTATAGGAAATAAATAATTACATGGCAAGTCTTCAAAATTCAGAAAGATTGCTGGATGCTTATCCCAACACTATTCATGAACTGATAAATCACAACTCTTAAAAAAAAAATGTAATAAATTTAGAAAACACGAGCCATGGCAACAATTGCAGAGTGCCAGTTGGAATCTTAAAACATGCGGTGAAATTTAGGAGTGTTGCCAATTTGAAAGATCGAATAATGGACGTTTGGTGCACATTAGAGGATACCCTTACCGTATCATTTCCCTCTAGGCATAATATGTATTACCGAAGCGTTTATCCACTTATTATCATTAATACGAGGGTTAGAAGCGGAGGTAAGGGACTTACGCACGTAGTAAGTGAACAATTAAATGCCTGTGACTTTTCCCCAAATAGGTGTATCTCAAAACTAGCTTCACCATTGTCTTCCTAATTAAATTCTAGCCCGAAATTATGTATCATATTACCCCATTCTCATTTAAAAAACTTGACCTTAATTCAAAATGGCGGATTTCAAGATGGCTGCCATCAAGGTCATACCTACCATACAACTTCCCCCTAGGCCTTATATGTATCTACATGGTTATTCTTTCATTAACGCTACGTTTACAAAGGTTAGTAAGGGACTTCTGCAGTAATCTCTAATAACCACATCTCAACTCTTAAAAATTATAAAAAATAGAAAACATGCACGATGGCAAAAATTTCTGTCATCACAAATAATACATATATGTCCTCTATCAGCTAGAAAACTTTCATTGAAATCGGAGCCGGACAATTGGGTGATGTCCCTTGTTAGATAATTTTTACTTTTTCGCTTTCAAGTGATATGATAAAAACCATAGAAGATTGCAGTAAATGTTAACATTATATCGCCTGTCATTTATGTTAACCCGCCGAGTGACACGGTCATGTGGGTTGCATATAAATACGGTTAGATTTAGCTATGATGAACTAACAAAGGATTTCTACGTTATGGACACTTGAATGGTCAATTATCTCAAGACACTGGTAATTAAAAATTAAAGTGATATGATAAAAACCATCTAGGGTCCAAATCTTAATAACCCCCCAAAAATGAAAGAAATTGGTTCAGCCGTATTAGCGTGATGAGCTAACAAAGGATTTGTACGTTCTCTTTTATATATATAGATTGTGAGATATTTATTGCACGTGGAATATAATAAGATCATGATGTTCAGTTTGCTCAGTCTATTCATGCGGTTCCCCTCTTGTCTTCAAAACTATCGTGGGCAGGATCTTGTTTTGAATGACTAGAAACCTCTTCATGCTGACTTTAAATAACCTTAAAATGAATTTCTGACATACATTTGACTCGGAAATATTTACTTTTACTCTGTAACACTAAATACAGTGAAACCTTCCATAATGGACACCTCTATAATACGGACAGATTTTTTTGGCCCGGCAAAAATATATGTTCTCTTACGGAACAAAACCCTCCCTTTTACGGACACTCTCAGATACGGACGCGGATAGTCCTCCCCCCCCCCAAAAAAAAAAACCGTTTCAATAACCTCTTCATAACGGACAGGAATTATTCTCGGTTCTGCGATATCTTACAGTGGACAGAAAAGTCTTTTCCCCGCAAGTGTATCTATCATGAGTCTAGACCATCAAACAGAACAGCTTCAAGCTGAACTTTTTTTTTCTTTTTTCTGCCCGCAATGAATTGCTTTCTGGTGGAAATCCTCGAAAACCTTCAATAAGCAATAATATTCATGCAGGTCAGTCGTATGGCCAAGAATTCTATGCGAAAGATCTTCCCTTCCCTAATATATTTGGTCCTTTTTCCTCTGGGCCTTGCATCTTTCCCGACAATTTCATAGATAACAAAGCAAACACTGTTTGTTTTACAATAACATTTTTAACGAACAATGTTTTCTCTCTTACTTTTTTGGAAAAGCAAAATTTTTCTTTTACTTATGGTATCGTTCGCAGTACATGAATATATTAACACATCCCTCAGCAACAATATCGTTTAACAGAAATGAGTTTCTCCTGTGTTTTCGTATTGAATTTTACGTATTTACGCTCATATATAATGTATTTACTGCATATTACTGCATACAATTACCGTTGTGAGAAATTAAATTTCTGTATCCTCTCTGTAACGGACACCTCTCAATAACGGACAAAAATTCATGTCCCATTGGTGTCCGTTATTCAGAGGTTTCACTGAATAATAGGTTTCTATTCTGTTTGTTTTTCAACGGGTTCACTGTAGTTTGTTAAGAGACTCACTTGGTATGCAAGCCTGCAATCTTTAACTTCTTTGTTGGAGTTCATACACGCTCCAGTATAAAGTACACAACTGTTTCTTTGTCACGCTTTTCCAGGTCTGTTTCAAACTTTCTTTGACTCATGAAAATGTATTTGCAACAATCAACTGCCAGACCTAAACCTGTGGTCAGGTTTTATTTCTGCTTTTCTCTTTTTACTCCGCCCTTCTATTCACTTTCGTTTACAGGTATCTTTCCACCAAGTATGATAACATTTAATGATGTTTCTAAACTAGTGGTACTCATCTTTTAAGTATTTAATACAACATTAATATTAAAAAAAAAAAAAAAAAAAAAAAAAAGATGCATGTACGAGATCCTAAGCTTTAATATTCATTTGATCGAACAAAAGAGAACTAGCACACACGAAAATTAAAATATTTCAGATTTTACACAGAATAGCACAGAATAATGTGGCGATACCCTTAAGGGGTTCTCCATAAGAAAGACATATACGTAACGGTGTGTACTCTTATTGGAGCTAACTCCTCAATTATTAGAATTGGATGCACATGATTTACAGTAGAAAGAGAAGTACCTAATTTTTCACCACTTATGTCATCTACTTTCAACTGTAGTTCCTCTATTTGTTTGGATTTGGCTTCTAAATCAGTCTTAACAACGTTTACGCTTTCTGTTAATCTATTCACTTCCATATCGTATCTCATTTGCCACTGCACCACTTCACTCTCCAAAGACTGCCGCACTCCCTCCTCAGATGCCTATTAAAAGGAACACGAGTAAATACGATACTTTAATAACTACAATAATGAAAACAGTAATAATAATAAACATTACTAATCCTATTTATCAAGCTTCTACCACTTTTATATTTCGCACATATTATATTAATCTTTATTGACCACGTTGGTGAGCTATGGACTTCTACGAAATAATGCACCCAAAACTTTCTAGTCGTCTATATGAAAATGTAAGCATGAATTTTCGTTAGCACCCATGTACAGCAATCCACCCGCTTCTGCCTCAGATTTACTATTAACTTACATTAAATAGCTATACAGACTTCACTTATGGATGGGAGGGATGCCACTGCTATTGTACAAAAGTTAAACGTAAATTTTTGAAAACCTTTAACGCAAAGCACCAATGCCAAGAGCACTTTTCCAAAACCCCACACGTAAGAAATTGGTATAGGAAATATTTCACACTTGCCATACTTGAATCATGCCTGGCAAGTTAAGAAGCTCGCTTTTTCACAAGTACGCACTAAATTTTTCCTAAGGTTTCTATAAAACATATTCTATGTCCTCGAAAGGGTTTAAAAAAAAATGTGGAATAAAACTCAAAACAAAAGGCTCAATCAAAGAAATCAACACACCCAAATTTGCGAAACTATAAATCGCACACCCGGTGGAAGAGTGTTACAACTCAAAAAATGGACATTTTGAATTATCATTGCTTAAAAGAGAATAGAGAGAGAGAAGCGAGCTCTACCTGCTGGTATTTTCGCACAAACGTAACTAAAAAATTAAGCCCTAGATGGCAGAAATACCAGTATTCCAGGGAGCGATTTTGATAGGATAACAAACTTTAAAAGTCATGTTCCCATAAATGTGTAGTTTTGACTTGTAACACACTTCCACCGGGTGTGCGATATATATATATATATATATATAAAACAAACCTTTTTCAAAGTGACTACTTTTCTAAATGCACCACACTGAGTAATTTAAATTGGTCTTACCGATACTTCTTAGAAGTGTTTACCACAAACCCTTAAGTAGTATTATTGCGAAAAATAATTTCAGTGAAAATGTGCTTCTCTTCAAGGCTAATGAACAAAGCAATATTTAAAATATCCTTCAACCAACACCAACTTTAAGTAGTAAGAATATTTCCTTTAGATCTACAAGGAAAAATCAATTATTCGCACTTTTGCTAGTGCTTTTATACCTATGCAAGGTGAGAGAATTAATATTTGTGTGCATCTTTTATGATTAGGTTCCATTATTCATGCTTATTATTTTGTTATTTCAAGTGATATCAACATGACTGTACCACTTTCCATTTGTACGAACAAGAGCCCTGCACGGCCCGGCCCTGCCCGTTTCAAGTATATCAAACTGAACCGGGCTTGAACCGGGCCGCGCACATTCCGGGTTGGACACAGATGCTATAGGGCCGAACCGGGCACATGTATTCCCGCGCCGAGCCGGGCCGGCCTGATTCGACCCGGACACTGTAAAAGACGGATCGGAAACTGTCAGCCTATGTTAATCGTAATGTGTTTGGGAAACTGACTCTTTATTCAAGACTGTCAAGTACTGTACTACTACTACTACTTCTACTATTATTACTACTGCTATTATTATTATTATTATTATTATTACGACCACTATTAATACTACTACAACTGCTACCACTTCGTGTCAGAGTTGACATGTCTGGTGGTACACAATTTACCTTCTAAAGACAGAAAAATCGGAGAAATGTTAGTTATTATGGCCGGTCTGCGTAGAATGTGGCCCGATGCTTGATCTATGAGGAGCAACAGTGGCTAAGTAGGTAAAGCACTCATATCTGGTGCTAGAGGTCGTCGGAACGATCCCTGCTTGTGCTATGTGCTTGTGCTATGCTAAGCTTTGTGGTGGACAAACACCGTGTGCGTGATAGTTTTCGAGTTGGTCCCGTTTCCTCCCACTGTTTTCATTCCACCAATTCATCCCATAATCATCCATACGAACTGAGCTCTAGTTACCTAAAGAACGTATAATAAAGTCAAATTCTTGACCTACTAAGTAGAATTTGGTACGCTGCCGTTAGACCATGGAGGCCGGAACCGTAAACTGGCGTGTTCATAAGATCAGCGCAATTTGTAGTAATGTTCAATTAGCAAGGCAGATACCAAATGGTGTTACATGTCCCTGTATTGTTTATAGTATGATACTACAAATATAACAAAATAAAATGATCAAATAAATCACCAAGACGCCAGGGTCGATTAGGAGTTCCTGGAACGGTTGTAACACAATGACAAATATAACAAGTAAAAGAGCTCTATGGCGGAATGTGAGGAAGTAAATAAAAAAAACTCAACACAACACTGTTGAACGAAATATACTAGAAACGTCAACTGAGGGATAAATGTATATATAGCAGCTAATGGAACTGCCTCTTAACATCTATATATATAAAAGAGAACGCACAAATCCTTTGTGAACTCATCACGCTAATACGGCTGAACCAATTTCTTTCATTTTTGGGGGGTTATTAGGATTTGGACCCTAGATGGTTTTTATCATATCACTTTAATTTTTAATTACCAGTGTCTTGAGATAATTGACCATTCAAGTGTCCATACGTACAAATCCTTTGTTATTAGTTCATCATAGGTAAAAATAAACGTATTTATATGCAACCCGCATGACCATGTGACTCGGCGGGTTAACATAAATGACAGGCGCTATAATGTTAACATTTACTGCAATTTGAAAGCGAAAAAGTAAAAATTATCTAAGTAACAAAGTTTATTGCGTTCCGGGGTGACCGCAGCGAAGCGGGGTGAACGCTGCTAGTCACATATAATAGAAGGGATAGTTGATAATCTATATATATAAAAGAGAACGCACAAATCCTTTGTGAACTCATCACGCTAATACGGCTGAACCAATTTCTTTCATTTTTGGGGGGTTATTAGGATTTGGACCCTAGATGGTTTTTATCATATCACTTTAATTTTTAATTACCAGTGTCTTGAGATAATTGACCATTCAAGTGTCCATACGTACAAATCCTTTGTTATTAGTTCATCATAGGTAAAAATAAACGTATTTATATGCAACCCGCATGACCATTATAACGAAATACTTTAGTTTGTATAATATTTACCTGTACCGTGGGCAAAAAGTGCTCATAAATATGTAATATACTTAGTAGAATGTTCATTTTAAATTAACAGAAAAGAAGAATGTTTTTAATATATGTAAGAGATTATTATGGGATAGTTGTGGCTATGTACATGTTATGTGTTGACCTAGTCAAGTAAATTTATGTATTTTACGGTCTTAAAAGGAATATTTAAGACATATCAAGCAATAAAGGTGAGACTAATAATCTTTGAGTATCGGAGTTGATTTTTTGCATAAAGAAAAGTTATTATCGTTTCGTAACTTATATTTTACCAGACGGACCAGGTTGACGACGCTTTTCTATAGAGTCGTTATAAAAATTTGGTTTACGGAACCCGGGATCTTTTGAAAATTCAGTTCCCGAAGAAGGAAAGTAGGGCTGAATTTACTTGGATATTACCATTTATGAATACAAACTTAACCGTATTACGAAGCGGTAAGGTCATCAAACGAAAAATGGATAGTGAAATAGTGCAACAGGAATCTAATACCAGTAATCCAGGTGAAATTAGTGCAACACCAAGTTTGTCATCTGAGGATCGACTTTTGTTAGCTGTGCAGCGACAAATTATGCAAATGACGACTGAGATAAAACAAACCATGGAACAGAAGCTCAATGAATCTAACACAAACATGGAACAGAAGTTCTATGAAGCTAACCAGACCATGGAACAGAAGTTCTATGAAGCTAACCAGACCATGGAAAAGAAGATAGAACTGAAATTTAACGAAGCTAGCAAGCAGTATGAAGAATTAAGTAAACGAATAGAACGGATAGAACTGAAATCAGACGATACGAAACAAACAATCGTCCAGGTGATGAACGACATATCCTCGCAGTTTGAAGAGAAGTTAAAAAGGTTAGCCGATGAGTGTCAAGAAAAGCACGATCATCAAAATCATGAAATCTGTGCTGTAAAAAAGGATTTAACGTTAATCGAATCTTCCGTTAAACATCAAAAGATCCAGTTGGCTACTATGCAGGAAGAAATTAAAACGTTACAGGCTAGAGATAATATTTATCGCAATAATCTGGGCAGTGATCGCTTCGAGTTTCCCCGATCACCGGATATAAATACGCCTTCGCCGGAATCTGAGGAGGATATTATATTAGAGGAAAATTGTCCGAAGATCACTGATGAACGAAATATAAATGGTATCATGACACAGCACGCTACGGACCGGAACAATCACACCACAAGAACAAGGAGTGAGAAAAGAAAGGTAAAGCTAAGTGTCAAGATGAGCGAAATCAAAGCCATGAGTAAATTTAGTGGTAAGTGCAATGAAAATGCTAGTTCTTTCTTAGAAAAATTCCAAGACGAATGTAATATAATGTCTATCGACCGATCACAATACATGAAATTAATACCCCATGTATTATTCCCACCTTGTTCCTTATGGTTTAAGGCAATACGTGATCACATTAGTACATATGAGGAATTTAAAGCGGCATTGATCGCGAATTACGAAAATGACTTTTTGCTGGCAAACAGAGATGCCACTCTTAGAAATCAACATTTCAATCCTCGATTGCACAAATCTATTGTAGAGTTTGTTATAAATGTCTATAATGAATTAAAGGTTGTTAATCCCTTGCAATCGGAATCAAGAATAATTGCATCGATTCGCAATTTGCTTCCATTTAAATTACAGCAGATCTTATTTTCCACACAGTGTATGAGTTTCAGTCATTTATTAATGCTTGTACAATGCTACGAAACTCAATACCATGCTATGAATCTAACACAATCAGGAATGGGTAAAAATAAGAATAATTCAGATCATTTGGTCCCTGTTCGGAATTTGAATATCCGAAGTGTGAATAATAATGAACCGAACCTAAGACGAGTATACTCTAGCAATCAAAATGAACAAAATAGACAAGGCTATGTAAGGAATCCGCCTAACCTAATCAACCGAAGTAGACACAAAAATAATAGAAATACATGTCGAAATCCTAGAGATGCTATCAATCCTATGTATAGACATAATCATTGTTCACGAGATGGTACTTCGTATCCAAATTCAAATCACGATGAAAGACAGGTACAACCTAATGTAGAACCTAACCACGATTGTGCGGTACAATGCACTTTATTAGATTCATATGCCAGTGCGAATGTAACATGATTACTGTTAACGAAATTAGGTTAAACCCATGTTGGTTATAGATTCTTGTGAATTTTCGTTTTAAAGTTTGTGTTAATATTAATAATGAAAACGATGATCATAAATATTTGAGATGCATCTAGTTAAAGAGTTAGTAGCACCCAACATTCTTGATCAAATAAATAAGAATGAAAAATAATAATAATAATGAAAAATGTGTTTATTTAATAACAAAAAGGTGTCTTTTGTTTCTGTAAAATAAATTTATTTACTTCCATTTGATTATTCAAACGTAGGTTATGTCTAATTTTTATTCTTTCTTATTAATGTGAAGAATCATAATTCAATTTATAATTAGTTAAAGGTAAAAAAAAAAAAAAAAATTTTACTTTATATCAGATTGATTTGTGTTTAATTGTCAAAGATTATGTTAAGAATAAGATCCATTCTATAAAATCCATTATTCAATAACTACCTTGAATGAAATTCTTCTTTATTTATGACATCTTAGTGCTACTATGTATACATTACAATTGCAACATCTAACTTACTTGTTATACAATGCGCCCGAAAAGAATAAATATTATTTGTCACATCATCGTTTGTAATAATGATCGAAACTAGTAATCTTGATAATTTGTGTTTCACCCTCGTTAATTATATTTCTAAGCGACGATGTTTTTAATGATAAAGAATAAATAATAATGTAATAAAAGAGAAATATTAATGAAATCAAAGATTTATTGTAAATGTATTTATGTGAATGATAATAACTAATATTTTATATATATATGAGGGTTAACAAAAAAAAATAATGAAGATATATACGAGGTGTGATCAAAATATAAAGAACATATGTAATGTACGAACATTAATCTAATCAGACCAGTGGTTCTTGAATATAAAAGCCAAGCCTACTCATGACTTTTATATTCAGTCCCTCTGTCGGGCGACATTTTCTATAACGAAATACTTTAGTTTGTATAATATTTACCTGTACCGTGGGCAAAAAGTGCTCATAAATATGTAATATACTTAGTAGAATGTTCATTTTAAATTAACAGAAAAGAAGAATGTTTTTAATATATGTAAGAGATTATTATGGGATAGTTGTGGCTATGTACATGTTATGTGTTGACCTAGTCAAGTAAATTTATGTATTTTACGGTCTTAAAAGGAATATTTAAGACATATCAAGCAATAAAGGTGAGACTAATAATCTTTGAGTATCGGAGTTGATTTTTTGCATAAAGAAAAGTTATTATCGTTTCGTAACTTATATTTTACCAGACGGACCAGGTTGACGACGCTTTTCTATAGAGTCGTTATACCATGTGACTCGGCGGGTTAACATAAATGACAGGCGATATAATGTTAACATTTACTGGAATCTACTATGGTTTTTATCATATCACTTGAAAGCGAAAAAGTAAAAATTATCTAATTAACAAGGTTTATTGCGTTCCGGGGTGACCGCAGCGAAGCGGGGCGGGTTAACATAAATGACAGGCGATATAATGTTAACATTTACTGCAATCTTCTATGGTTTTTATCATATCACTTGAAAGCGAAAAAGTAAAAATTATCTAAGTAACAAAGTTTATTGCGTTCCGGGGTGACCGCAGCGAAGCGGGGTGAACGCTGCTAGTAACAGAATAAAAATACAACTTCTCCTACGAAACTAATAGTGCAGAATGAACATCGTTTTACTGTATGTCTTTGTACTAATCGAATAGCACAGAAATAGAGTCAACAGTCTCAGGCTTTAGAGCATTTCTCCATTGCTGAACTATATTGCCTGTAGTACGAAAAGCTCTTTCAGTACAAACACTAGAAGCAGGGATGACCAGATAATGACGCGCTAATTTGCACAATTTTGGTAATATTTCCTCTTGTTGCTTCCACCATTGTAGTATATCTAGTTATCTTGGACATGATGGCATGTTGAGGTAGATGTCTACTTCATCGTCCAATTCACCAGAAATTGAAGGTCCATCTTCCCATTCCATTAATTTATTCTTCTTGGTAGGTGTCTCCAAACCGTGTCTGCTTGAGCTACTACCCTTCGCAAGGGAATCAAAGAAGCTAACTGCAGTAAATGACTGACGAAATGAAACGACGTACTTCTGTGTGGACAGATAATCCTTAATCTACAGACATTGCTCGGAGATGACGGTAGTAAGGGCTGAAGGTCTCCACTTTATGATCCATACTAATGTCGACCTTCTCATTGCGAATCTGTTCCACCTGAAACTTAAGTTGCGACATATCATTGGAATCAACTTCACTGTTAACTTTGCAAAGTTTGTTTAGTTTTTCAAACCAAGATAACTACAGCTCAGGCCGCATTGTTAGTTTTCTTTGCCTCCAGTGCTTTGGTGGCATCGTAGAAATCTAAAAATGCAGTAATTTCTTTCATTAAGGATTCATCAAGGCAATCTAAGCGCTGATCTTATTTCTGCTCTTCTAGTATCCGCCGGATGTCGACGACCTGCGAATCCACAAAACAGTGTGTGGCAGCCGATTACCAATCCAGACTTCTTGAGATGTGTAACTACCTTACTAACGCAATCAAAAAGCTTTTTATTGATGGCAGCTCATCTCGGAGAAAGTTATATTGAAAAGCGTTACGCAAAATAGTAGTAATAGTAGAAATAGTGTTAGGGATAGTATTTTTTATGGTAGTTTAGTAGTAGTAATATTAGTACCAGTAGTAGTAGTGTTAATAGTAGTAGTAATAGTGTTAATAGTAGTAGCAGTAATACTAGCAGTAGTAGTATTAATAGTAATTCTAGAAGTAGTAATAGTAGTAGCAGTCGTAGTGTTAGTGTATTAGTAACTACAGTAGTAATAGTAGCAGTAGTAGTATTAATAGATGTAGTGGCATTAGTAGTGGTGGTGGTAGAAATATTAGTAGTCGTACTGTTTTCGTATTACTAGTAATAGCAGTAGTGGTATTCGCTGTCATATTAGTAATGAGTAGTAGTAGTAGTACTACTAGTAATAATAGTAGCAGTGGCAGCAATAGTGGAATTAACATTACTATATTCAATAACTTACACTAAAATACAAATGCTGGGCAAAGCAACATTTTATTATAAAATAATAAATGTGACGTTTTCGGATATCTAACATATCCTTCTTCAGACAATATCAAATTCTGTCTGAAGTGTCTGAAGAAGGATATGTTGAATATCCGAAAATGTCACATTTATTATTTTATAATAAAATGTTGCTTTGCCCAGCATTTGTATTTTAGTGTAAGTTATGGAATTAGCAGTAGTATTCGTAATCGTAATAGTAGTATTAGCAGTAGTAGTTGTAGTATTAGCACTACATACTATGTAGCAGTTTTACCTATCTTCTCTATTACTCGTAACACACTAATGAGTGTAGTACAAGAATTTTACGTCCATGAGCTGTATTGTATAATAAACATGGCTGGACAGAGCAAGCACAGATAACAGCCAGACAGAATAGGGATATAGAAAGCAAATCTTGAGTAACTTTTCACACGATTTTCCCATTCGAAAAGGATAAATAGACATTGCAATGTTATAACGACACATTGCTCATTTTCCATTGCATATTGAAGGATTGACTTGACTTATCAGACTTGGTTGTTCTCAGGCCTGTTACGCGCGGCCCGTTTAGGGTCCGGGCCGGTTAGAGCCCGGCTCGGTATTCTGGGTCGTCTTTGGGCCTAGGTTTGCAGGGCTCTGGCACGAACAAAGAACAAAAAGCTGTGATCCGTTTCTCGTGATCGGAATAAGCACAACGGGTTGAAATTCATTGAAGGCTTTCAGTGCAATATGGGAAAATATTTTACGAAGGTGAAGTGCATGAATGGGTAGAGATGTTGAGAAATGACCAGACAAGCATCTCATAAGAGGAAGAAGAACTTAGACGTCGAAGCACAGCAGTTACAGATTACAACATTGGACGAATACCTGTCATGTTTCTCAGCAACTGACGAGTGTTATGCAATGGAAAGGCGAATTAATTGCAACTTATTCATAGTCTTGTCCATGTGATTACTTATAACACACTTCGTTTTCGTAACATTTACGCGAGGTGGATTCTGAACCGAATGCCAGGAAAGTAAACTATTTGTCAATGCCACAATATGCTACTAAGAGACGAAGCATGGATTCATCACTTTCAATCAGAAAAGACACACCAAAGCACGGAATGGAAACAAAACCTTTCTTCGCTGGTCACGATGTAATTTAAAACACAACGGTCAGCAGGAAAAATAATGCTAACAGTTTTCTGGGATGCAAATGGACCGATATTGGAACATCTAGCCTCCAGAAAGCAGAAAGGTGCTAAGTGCGATTTTCCTTGATTTCTAAGTAAATGCATATCCTGACTACCCATTTCATGTTTAATGTTGTGCAGAAAGGAAACAATAGTGGCAGAAGATAATATGAAAGGTCTGCAGTGAAAACTGAATTCTAGAAGAAAGAAAGAATCGAAATTAATTAGTTTCATTCGTTTTTATTCACCTCCTGAGAAACTTGCATTTTGGCGCTTAGCACCTTTCTGCTTTCTGGGGGCGATATCTCAAAAGGGTACGACAATTAATAGTGCGAGTTATAATGAAGTGTTACGTAGTACGATGAAACCCGGAATTCAAAATAAACACCAAGGTCTCTTGTCTAAACCTGTGTTCTTGTTGCATGACAACAAACATCCTCACACTGCAGTCGACACTGTTGATAGGCTTCAACATGGGTTTGGAATTTCTCAAGTATCGTGCACATACTCCAGATCTAGCATGGACAGATTATCATCTGTTCGTTTAGTAAAGAATGCCTTAAAAGGTCGCAGACTCACTTCAGATTTACGAAGATGCGATGAATACATGACTGCAAGATCAACCAAAAACATTTTATTGTGACTATATTTCAAGTTTGTACAGTCCGCAGCAAAAAAAACCTTCAACATGAGCATGTAAGTTTGTGAAACGACGAAGTATTTTGCTCCAAAATAAGTGTGCAAGGGAGGACGCTGAGGTTTCTCCTGGCGTGATTCGTGTCACTTAGACGTTATGTTAATTCCCTGGACTGTTAGGCGTAGTTTCACAATAAACTTACATGCTCATGTTGCAGGTATTTTGCTGCGGAGTGTACATCGTTGTACCATACACAGTGTGAAACCAGAGGTTGAACACTGAAGCAACGAAATGTTCTCTCCTGTTCTGATAAAATATAAAAAGAGAATGCTGATAATAATTGACTTACGCTCGTACTACCCAACATCATTATTTTTTTAAAAAAAAATAAATCTAACTTGTACGTCCCACGGTTATGCTGCCTTGGCTGAAAGAGACAGTGAGGATGAGAAATAAATGGAATGGTGGAATGAAGAAAGTGAAAGAAAACGGGAAAACCCACGCACACGATGTTTGTCTTCCAAAAAAGTTCACTTGGCGTGAGCTGTGATCGAACCAGGGGCCCCATCCACCAGAGGTGAACGCTCTACCATTGAGCCACCGCGGCCCACCCAACGTCATTAAAGAAAACACGTTTAGAATTTGATAACATACTCATATGAAAAGCAAACTCTATTACCTTGCTCAGTATAGCGGTCAAATAAATGAAAATTCATAACCTCTGCTTTACTTGTTCTAAAACCATTGCATCTCTCATATGAGGGAAAATTTTGTTAGCTTTTTCATCTCATGACACACCATAAAGAAACGTAAAAGCCTGAATTAGAGGAAGAAAGTAAAATCTGTCAGAATACCTGACCAGGACCTTTCACTCACAAGATAGGCATACTATCATCATTTTACAATGGTCGGGTGGATCTGAAAAATATTTTGATAATTTCAATGCTTATATTTAAATTTTGTCAGGAAAATGCTTCCTAAGACTCAAAAAAAAAAAAAAAAACAAGAAAAATGTTAAATTATATGCTACAGCCAATTAATATTTGATTTAGGAAAACTAAACATATTAACATACCAGGCTCTCCTGAAGCTTCTGTCGCTGATTCCGTTCGTCTGACAACTGTTCCGTCATGACTTTTAGATCCTCTAACAATTTCTTCTTTTCGTTCTGGAAGGATTCTTGGCTCGAAAGCAGCTTATTGTTTAACTCGACTTGCTTCTGTATTAACAGCTCTTTAGCCTCCTGTAGCTCACCGATTTTCTAACAAAATAGAACATACAAATAAACAGCAACGAAATACATCAAACTTAAATTCCAGTTCATTTCAAACGGTAGCATTTAACTACAAGGTGACCAGAAAGTCCCTTTACACCCAAACTAAATATGTGTAACAATGTAAGATGTTAAGATAGTTAAGATTCGAACCTCATACCCTAATCATTGATATGGCAATAGAGCTCCTTATGTGAATTGTCACGTTATTTCCGTGTAACTGTCATATGACTGTTCGCCGAGGAAGAAAAATAAAGTCTGTACATTAACCAGTTCATTGTCTCGTCTTTCCATGTTTAGTGAATAACCATGACAGATACCA
Source organism: Thermobia domestica (assembly GCF_964235325.1). NCBI lineage: Eukaryota > Metazoa > Arthropoda > Insecta > Zygentoma > Lepismatidae > Thermobia > Thermobia domestica. Next base: position 56,954,471 of record NC_137459.1, read on the forward strand.
ATGACCTCACTTTGGAGGAGCGCTTAGTGGCAAGTATATGAGTCCATGAACGAAAGCAAAACAACAAAACTATGCCGCAGATGATGGATAGGTTTCGTGAATGGTTCGGCAAGAAGCCACCAGGTCGTCAGACTTTGACCACGTGGGAGAAGAAAGCTTTTCGCCTGGAAGCTCTTCATTTGGTCGTCCATCAACCCGAAAGGAAACGTATGCAGAAGTTAGTGCATTAGTGATGCTTTCACCCTGCAAGTCGACCACAAAGCGTTCTGCAGAACTTGAAATTGCGAGGAGCCCAATTCAGCTCTACGTAAAGAAAAGACTTAGGCCTACATGCATTCCGGCCAATGACTATCAATGAACTAACAGACGATGACTTCAACCACCGGAAGGAAGAATGCAGCATCTTGTTGGAAGCCTCCCTAACATTCCTGCTTGGAAGTGCTTTCTTTTCTCTGATGAATGTACTATTTATCGGAGTTCGCGGGTTAGAAACATCTTCATGTGGGCAAAGAAAAATCCATATTTTTATCAAGAAATTGAGAACAAACCTCTGCACGTCATAACTTGGGCGGGAATGACTGAACACATTTTTGGTTCGTACTTCTTTAAGGTTTCTTATCTGAAGATGTTGAATGACTGGCTTCTTCCACAGTTACACAATTTGAGCATCACCAACATAGTTGCTTATCAAGACGATGGAGCTCCCGCCGACTTCTCACTTGCTGTCCGTGAACGCCTGAACGCACTGTTCCCTGGCCGGTGGACAGGAGGTGGGTCCCTAAATTCACCAGTCCTTTATCCTTGGTCGCTTCGAAGTCCGGATCTTACGACACAAGACAATGCCTCGTAGAGTATTATCAAATTACACGTCAGGAAGAAGTGCTACGTGGACAATTATGCTCTGCGGGTAAGTGTGGTTGAAGTCTTCCAGGTGCATACAAGCACATGCGGACGTCTTGGATAGAAAAATGTAAATATTAATGTAGAGATGATGTAAGTGCAGGTGTAAAGGGACTTTCTGGCCACCTGTACACTTAGTAATTTTTAAATTTTACTTTTGATAAAAGGGAATATTAAAGAGAGAGTTAGTTCAATTTTTACGATTAGTTTTCTCCCAAGAATAAGTGAATGGTTAAAACTATTCTATGCGCATTGTTCTGAGCAAGTTTTCGCTACGAAGCTAGTCTCCATTACCTATTAGAGAAATTATGGTGCATAAAATAAGATATAATTAGAAATGGTAATCTTCCTGGCATTTGTATTGTAGTGATTTTATATGAGGATCTGTCATAACTATTGTGCTTGCTTTCTATGTATATGGTCCCGGATTCGGATCTCATGTTAAACTGTAAATCCACATTTCATATAGTTTTGATGCTGAAAAATGAAGTTCATATCCGAACATTATCTTTGAATACTGAAAAAAAAACTTTAACATCAAGTATTCTAGCGCATTGGCGATTTCGAACAGTGTAAGTAAATTCTGAACACTTATAATCTTGAGAAAAATTTAGAAAAAAATCATACCTTACTTCTGCTAGACACTTCTTCCTTTCTTGCTTCCTTTTCTTCACTTAAATACTGTTCGATCAACTTCTTTTCTGCTTCGAGCTCAGCTTGGCGACTTTGTAACTTAAATACTTCAGTTTCTAAGGACGTTCGCTGAACGCCCAGCACTTGTATTTCCTCTTGTGTTGTATGAAGACTCTCTTCTAGCTTTTGTTTCTCTGATTCCAACTCTGATGCTTCCTACAAGGTGTTGAAAAGCTCAATGTAACCACACATCCAGTCCGTACATATACATTCTGGCATTCACAAAAATATAAGTACAATAAAACCTGTCTAAACTAGTCTTCTTTATGTAACTAATTTAAAAAGTGTCCAACTTAACAAGTTTTACTGTGTATATAATTTCATGCATTTTCTTTTTACGGCTTTTTACATGTAAATAAAAATCAACATAAGAAAATCAATGTAAGGTCTTTTTTTAAAAATAAAAAAAAAACTCTCAGTTATATAGTGTAAAACTTATTTGTAAGCGTCCAGAAAATTTGTAGAAAGTTATAAACGGCTTCGTCAATCTACTGTTGACTTCTTCAGTGCAAATGAAAAAGTAAAGCTGCTTAATTCGTCCCACTGCGTAGTTGTTTCAACTAAGATGATGAAAATGCCAGATTAATGAAAAATTGTATACCTTTTATTATTCCTTTAACTGAAGAATAATTATTTATGGTCCGACTTGCGTTAAGGATTATTCAGTTTAAAAAGTAAACAACAGTTTTAGGTGCCTCTAATAAATTTGTAACATGACAATGTTCTAAAGACACAACTTCAAGCACATAATCAAACATGCACTTGCATTAAGAATACTAGATCACGAAGGAAACGGTTACTATTATCACTTAAAAATTTCAACAGAACACTAAAGTTGTTACTTAGCGTTAAATACAATACTGGTAAAGATTTAAAACTGAATATGACGTAAAGTAATCTAATTTCGCAAATCATAAATGGAAAATCTTCAGAAGTATGAACCAACGCATCTGAAATTTGCAGCTTTACAGAGAGGATGGATGTTTCTGAAATGGCTAAAACTTTACTAGTTAGAGTGACGGAGTGCGGAAGGTGTCATTAGGTTCGCGAAGTTTTAGTCTGTTATTTTATTTAATTTCTTTTCTTTTCAGACTAAGCTACGGAGTCATGGAAGACAGAACACCGTGTTTTTTGCTTATGACAGTTTCGTGAAGAGTAACGAGTCTATTACGGCAGTTCAGCGTGAGTTTTGCAACCATTTCAATATCCACAGAGATCAAGCTTTCCATTCGTAAACGTTATCCTACGCTGCATTAAAGCACTTCGTACACGAGATACACTAATCAACAAAAAACTTTCAGGGGCTACACGAACAACACGTACCCTCAAAAGTATGGAAAGAGTCAGACAAGCTGTGCTGCGCTGTTCGTGTCGATTCGCTCGGAGGTATGTGTCTGAACTTGGCCTCAGCATTCAGAATGCTGTGTTTTCTAGAAATTTCTTCATAACATTACAACATACCATTTTCTACGGCACAATGGAAGTCAAATTTTCATATACATACATGCAAAGGTAATTTCCTCGAAAGTGTCATGCACAATACATCAATAATTATGAGAGTAATCAGGTATTTTCGAACGACCGGCTCGTGTGTTGGTGACAGAACACTACGAGCTTCCATGTATTAACAGATAGAAAATTAGAGAAGCTACGGGCAAGCATTATATTATTCTCCAACTACGAGTTTGCGTAAATTCGGGACCCAGCAGATATCGTGAGGGAGTGCACACAAGACAAAAGAAAAAAAATCTGCTTGCACACCGTATTCACTGTGTATGAGAACTACTCAAAATGAATCAGACATTTTCAAATGAATTTCTTATTGTAGATAGCTGACTACATTCCAGATATATCACGGAATAGACCTCTAGGATAAAGTGTTGTTCAGTGATAAGTTTTTTCACTGTAATGGACATGTTAACACTAGAAACAACATATATTAGTCGACAGAAATTTCTTATGTGCTACACCAAACGCCGTTACACTCGTTGAAAATAGAGGTGCAGTATGCACCATCATAATGAACAGTAGAGCCCATATTTTTTGACAAAACCCTTAACATCTACCTGTACCAGGACGTAATTATGTAATTTCTTGCTTCGCTTGAAGTAAGCGAGCATTATTGTTAACTGCAACCAGATAGAGCAACGTGTTACATGTTCCATGATGCAAAACAGTTTCTTAAAGGAGTGTTTGATGAGCGCCTGACTTCAAAAAGCTTTGTGCATCCTCCACCCTTTTACCCAGATCACCTGATTTACCCTTACCGGTATTTACCCTCTGAGTGAATATCAATATTGTATATACCAACATAATTCACGTACGTAAGATTTGAAGCGGATAATTGTCAGAGATTGCCTATCAACTGCATACTTGTAAGAAAAGTGCACCTAATAGGGTTAAGAGAGTTCATATTTGTCTTAAAGATGAAGACAGATCTACTGTAAACTGTATCCTTTTTCCCTGTCACATGTTATGTCCGTATCTCACTTGTTTTCTATATCTTGAACATATGATAAATGTCGGCTTGCGTGGTAAACTTATCACACGTTACAAATATTTCAGCGAGAAGAACTTTTTTTTTTTTTTTAATATTCTACTCTTACCTTGTTTCACGCCTCTGGTAATCTTTTCTCGTGGTGCAGTGCCTTCTATAGCACACTTCTAGAAAAAATCAGCCATCATGATTCTTTATATTGGACTACATAATTTGTAATAGATTAAACTTCTAATCCGAATTTCATTAAATAAGGTACTCACCGTTCGTAAACGCTGAAGTTCAGTACAAAGTTGCTCTTTTTCACTGTTTGTTTGTGTTATTAGTAGTTCTTTCTCTTGCATTTTTTCTTGTAACTCATTAATGTCTGACTTTAAACGTTCTACTGTAGATCCCATTTCATTCAGCTTTTCTTGAGTGTTTTTTATTTGTAGAGTCAATTCTTCTCTTTCTTTTACACTACTACTAAGCAAATTCTCGGTCTCTTCGATCTTTGCCTGTAAGGAGCTACACAAAGAATCTTTTATTGAGAGTTCTTGTTTCAAGCGGGTTTCCATATCCAATATATCTTTCTGTAGCGACTCTTTCTCTAGTTTCAGTTTTTCTAACAAGGAAACCTACAGAAAAAATAAAAATAAAATATCTTCAGTTGTTTCATTGACTACTTTCTATTTTTAAAACCTCATTGTTCTTCAACAGAAAATCAAATCAATTTCCCCATTTTTTCTTTACTCTATATAAATAAAAATAGAAGTGAATATGTTTATGACTTAATAACTCTTGAACCACCAGACCGATCTCGACCAGATTTTCAATACAGATGAGGTTCGTACCTGGGATAGTTTTTATCGTTTCACTTTGACGTGCAACTTAGGGGAGGTGAAAGGAAAGATATTTAAAAATGATCGAAAACGACCGATAGTAGTGTCGAAACCATAGTTTTTGGGGTCGCTGAGATGAACAGTGACACTTCCGATGCCATTTAAATCCAAATTCAGTCCCGCAACGTGGGAGAGGGAGACAGAACCTCTTGATTCTCACACGGGTAACTTTATGTGGCAATGTCTCGAGTTGGAGATTCCGAAAATGTATATGTTCTGGTTGAAGAATGCAAGACAAAAAACAGTCTATCAGAGAGCACTTCACAGTAATTGTAAAATATGACTAACGGAAGATATTATTTTCTTATTTTAACCCAGCGAAGCGGGTAACTAACATTAGTATTAAGTACTGAGTTTTCCGGTGATTAAGTTGTTAGCGTATTCACCTTTAAAGCGTGTACTCTTGAAATCGATTTCAATGAGAATCTGGTCTCTTATTAGATTACAGGACACAACTGTCGGAGAAAAACAGAGCATTTCTACCTGCCAAAAGGACGGATCGACACCGATCAATGCTGGAGATAGGATTTTATTTTTCATTCTACCTTTGTTTTAATGCGGCTCAATGGTAGATGCCCGGTCACTGTGAAAATGAATATTTGGGGGGGGGGGGGGATAAGGTCAGTGGAAGCATAGTACTGACCACATCACGTACTGTACGTGCCAAAGTCGACTAAGTGAGGAGCTTCCCCTCGACAGCGGTTGTAGGCCACATGGAACTTTGAGCGAAGAATGCAGACTAAATTTGGCAAAATCCTAAGGTGAATATTCGGACCCAACAAAAACGAGAACAGGGTACAGCACAAACTTCATAACGAGGTACTGCATAATTATACCGTTTATCAAACATTGCTAGAGTCATTAAGTCTAGGAGGCTCAGAACTCGTGTAGTCAGAATGGAAAAAACTAGTAACGCTTTTAAAATTTTAACAGGAAATCCAATCGAAAAGAGATTAATTTGTTCAGATCAGAGTTTAGCGTCCCTTTCAGCAGAGAGCCTATAAGAGACGTGGACGTACAACTTAACCTGTGATCTAAACCACATGAGCTCCGCCGAGAATCGAACACGTGCTTCCCGCCCTGAAGATGCGTACACTAATCATATAGCCACAAGAGAGCTATGGAAGAATAAAGATCTCTCTTGATAAGGGGAGGAACATTCAGATGCCATCTGCATGAATAGAATTTGTATTATATTAAAAGCTTAAATTTTTGTGATACATACTACAAGAAACTGGTGATCCTACCCATGCTCTACTGGCCAACTGGCTCCTCGTTGCTATACTAAACAAGGATAGAACCCATACCTAGGCAGAGCACAAACAAATACCAACATACATACATATGTATTTCTTCATACCTGTGCCTGTAATTCCGATTCAAGTTTAGCCTTCTCTTCACTCAACATCTCTCGTGCCTTTATTTCTGATGTTATTTGTTTATTCAATTTCTCTGTTTCGGTAATCCGCTGAGAGATTTCCAGTTCGGCCATATTCAGCTTTTCCTTCACAGCCTTAGCCTCTTCTGTTTTCTCGACCAGAGAGACGCGTGCCAAATTAAGGTTCGTCGTTAATTCATTATTCTGGGAAGAACTTAACTCAAGACAGGATTCCATATCTTTTATCTTCTGATTCTAAGCATATGTAAAGAAATGAATACAAATAATTCATTACAATATGTTAGATAAATTATACAGGAGAGTTTCAAAAAGTAACAGCAAATTTATGGTATTACACGAAATAAATACTCTGTGAATTTTAATCTCCGCGAAGGAAGACGCAGAGAAGTGTTGACATTTTCCAACAGCTATCATAGACTCTTGTTTTAACTGTTCTCCCAATTACGTTGGTCATGCAATCAATCTATCACGTATAAGTAAAAACTAATAAAACCTAATAATTTTGAACCACCCAACCAATCTCGATAAAATTTTCAACATATATGAGAGACGGGCCTTGGGTGTTTTTATCGTTTCACTTTGACGAGCGAATCTATGGGTGGGGGAGGGGGATATATATATGTAAAAAAAATAAAAATAAAAATGACTACCTTTGTGACTTCATCACTCTTGAACCACCCGACCGATCTCAATCAAAATTTCAACATACACGAGTTTAGGGGCAAGGATTACTTTAGGCTATTCACTTTGACAACGCAACGTTGGGGAGGGGGAGATAAATTTAAAAATGATCAAAAATGACCGATATTAGTGTTTAATCCATAGTTTTCGGGGTCGATGAGAGAAACAGTGACACTTCTGATGCTGTTTCAATCCAAGTTCAGCCCTGATAATTGGGGAAGGGAAGGGAATAAACATTTCAAAATGATCGAAAATGACTAATATTAGTATCGAATCCATAGTTTTAGAAGTAGCTGAGATTAACAGTGACAATTCTGATGCCATGTGCCGCAGCACGGAGGAGGGGAAGCTATATATAACAATGATCGAAAATGACCAATATTAGTGTCTAATCCATAGTTTTTGGGATCACTCAGATGAACAATGACATTTCCGATCCGGTTTAAATTCAAAATCAGCCCCTCCACTTGGGAGAGGGCGAGAAAGATATATGTGCATATATATGATATAAGATATATATATGTGTGGATTTAAACGGAAACGAATGTATCACTGTTCATCTAAGGGACCCAGAAAACTATAAATTCGACACTGATAGTGGCCATATATACAGAGGCTTGATTAATTCGTGTGTCAATTTTATGTATTCACTGTGCAAAAGTGGTAAGAGGTAAAGCCGTGCAATTTGGTGTAACTTTAAACGAAGGACATAAGTTTTGTTTCGCCATAGAAGCATGTCACTTGTACTAAAGATTGAAGAGATATAGGGTCAAAGGTCAAATTTCGATTTTTTCCTTATGGGGCTGCAATGGTAAATTCTGAAAGAGCCTGAAAAAAACTAAATCGAAGTGATGATAAAGAAAAAGCTGTATGGTATGATTCTATGTCACAAGCCGACCAAATATGCGTCAATCAAGTGTCAAGGTCAGAGGTCACGGTCAGATCAAGGTCACAGGTCATCTTGAGAACCCATTTGAATACTCTGAAAACAACGCAATGTCCGTACCTCATCATGTTAAATGGGTTCTCAAGGTGAACTGTGACCTTGATCTGACAGTGACCTCTGACCATGCCCACTTGATTGACGCATATTTGGTCGGCTTGTGACATAGAATCATACCATACAGCTTTTTCTTTGTTAACACTTCGATTTACGTTTTTCCAGGCTCTTTCAGAATTTACCATTGCAATCCCATCAGGAAAAAAATCGAAATTTGACCTTTGACCCTATATCTCTTCAATCTTTAGTACAAGTGGCATGGTTGTATGATGAAACAAAACTTATGTCCTTCGCCTAAAGTTACACCAAATTGCACGGCTTTACCTCCTAGCACTTTTGCACAGTGAACAAATGAAATTGACTCATGAATTAATCAACCCTCTGTATATAAATGATCGAAAATGGCCACTATCAGTGTCGAATTTACAGTTTTCTGGGTCCCTTAGATGAACAGTGATACATTCGTTTCCGTTTAAATCCACATTAAAACCCGCAACTTGGGGGAGGGGGAGGAAGAAATATTTAAAAATCATCGAAAATGGCCTATATTACTGCTGAATCCACATTTTTGGGGTAGCTGAGATGAACGGTGACATACAAAGATGTGCATTTGAATTATATATTTCAACCCAGTGAAGCGGGTAATATATGCTAGTATTTTATAATACACATACAGGAACACAAATTGAAAGTTAAAATATGTATATACTGGCAATAATACTCATAAAGGATGTAAGCTTACGTGATGTTGGAAGGCATATGGAAAGAAGAAAAAATGAAATGAGATATTTAAGTTTTACGTTCCACGATTATGTCGGCTAGGCTAAAGGAGACGGTGATGAAGAGAAATGAATGAAATGGGAGGAAACGGAAGAACCCGAGATAATCTACGCACACGGTGTTTGTCCACCAAAAAGCTCACTATGGAAAGCTGAAGTTAATAAAAAAAATACAAGTTAATAAAAAAATATAGAACACATGTCTTTTAGAGTTAGTGCACTAACTATTATGACATTAAAGAGTTTTAACATATTTTCACACCACTGTTTGTTAAAACATGTGAATAACAGAATAGATTATATTCTTAAGCCTTAGCCCTGAAAAAGAATACCCCTCGGCCATACTGGAAACATCGGCTAAAATTCTTTAAAAAGGAACATTATTCAGATGAGTTTTTCATACATACCAGAAACCTACCCACCTTAATTTTTATTTCTTCCTCACATTGTTGCACCTTTTCTTCTGACGATTTTAATCTATTTCTAGTTTCTTCTAGACGTGCATCCATTTCCCTCGTCTTTGAGATCAGCAAGTTTGATTCATTCTTTGCGTCCTGTAGTTCTTTCTGCAAGTCTTCGATGATATTAGATAGTTTCTGCTGTTGGGCATTCGAAAGTTTTATTTGTTCATGAACTTTTTCCTGCAAATTAGTCAAATAATACTAACTTAGTTTATGAAATACCTACAGGAGAAAATGAGATTTCTTTGTCCAATTGTATTTAAAAATATATCAATCTTTGCTTAAATTTCAAAACGTCTGTATTTAAACCAGCATGTAGAATTATATAATTGATAATACGTTTCTTACGTTATCTTAATTTTGCAATTTAAAGCACTCTTTCACTTTTTTGTACAGGTTAGGTGCGAAACTTGGGAAACTATTCCATTCTTCTTCAACGATACTGCATAAATAAGTTCAAATTTTTTACTAATATTTTCTTGTAAGTCGTAAGTTGAGAAGTAAATCATTGAAAATATTAATTAAAAAAAAAAAAAACACGTACATTAACCTACATATTAGAAAACAAGACCAATATAAGGTAGAAGACGTCCTCTCCTGGTCTAACGGCTAGCGCGTGCGCGCGCCTTTGATTCACGTCTCGGATTCAATTTCCGTGGGAAAGTATTGGAATTTGAACGCTTTACGGTGGTTTAGACTTCACCTTGAACTGTAGATACAGGTCTCATATAGCCTCGGTACTAAAAAGGGAAGGTAAATTTCCACAAACGAACAAAGTAGATTGTTTAAGTTATTCTTATGTTCTACACCAAGAGTTGGTTTCTAGCCCAGGAAATGTACAGTCATGTCCAAAATTATTGTCGCATGTATATAAATATGTTGTTGTAGGAATATAATTTGATAACGAATTCGCCCGGTATTTCTTATAATGTTAGTATGTGTATAATCGGCAAAGACATGTATGTGGAAAGTTTCATGTCAAAAGAGCAGTAAATAAGAACAATACAACGAAAATAAAATTTTCTTGTCCATTTAGCAACATTTTATTTTACTCATTCTAATTTTCGTATTTATAATTCGTTTCCTATGAAATTTACCACAAATATACATTTCCTGATTATACACATAGTATCAGTATTAAAAGTACCCTGCACAATCATTATCAAATTATATTCTTACAAGAAGACAGTTATAGATATGCGACAATCATTTTGGACGTGAGTGTACATGACACAGAATAACATATACGCATTATGCAATATGTATATTATTGCATGTAAGGAAATCGTTTTCAAAGTGAATACTATCGTTTTCAAAGTACATGACAACAAGCCGATACTATAAACAATAATAATAACAATTATTATTATAATGTAGAGGACATGAATAACATTTAGAAACTTGGGAGCAGTGTACATTTAATCGTTGCTACTAATATCTACGAAAACAACAGTAAAAAATCTATAATAGCATAATTCTACTTATCGTATTGTATGAATGTGACAGTTCATCGCTGACGTGCAAAGAGGATCACAAACTGTCATCATTTGAAAATAAAATTGAGAAAAATATCTGGCACAAAATGAAACACGGGGTAATTTACTGTTACAGAACGCTAAATTCATAATAGCTACCAACAACAGTATCGTACGATAATAAAAATCGAGATGTCTAAGATAGGCGGAGTAAGTGTCTCTTTTTAAAGGGAATACGTGCGGGTTGTATACAATACCATTAGTGAAGTCAGAGGGAGAAAGGCCTTAGAATAGACCAAGAAACAAGCGGAAGGACGATATAAAGCACGATCTTAGCACAGACCGATAACGACATCCACACTGGATTGAGGGACGTTCCGAAAGTAAGTTTCGTCCTTTGTTTTGAACGAGAAGAAGAGGGAGTAGCAGCATAGACCGGCGTTCCCGAGGTTATTAGATTACAAATTACGATGGCAGACAGACGTGTGCTGACAACGTGGTCGCCAATGGAAGTGCGTGTTGTTATCCAGTGTGAATGGGCACGTGGGACTAGTATGTCTATCATCCATGAACGTCTACAGACTGTGTATGGTCAAGAGATCATGTCTCGTCAAATGGTTGGTCGCTGGTGTAGCATGTTCGGTGAAGAAACACAGTGTGAAGGATGAAGGTTGAAGTGGGCGTCCCTCCACATCCATGAATGAAAACAACATTACTAGAGTACAGGACATGGTGTTAGCGGACAGATGCATAACGGTGTCAGACGTGATGTCCACACTGCGTATTGATTGTGCTCAGACTCATCACATGCTCCATGATGTGTTAGGTTACCGTAAAGTGTCTACAAGATAGGTGCCGAAAAACCTGATCGCGGATCAGAAGAGTGCAAAAATGGGAATCAGCCTCGATCACTTGATGCGGTACGCGCGAGAGGGAAATGAGTTCCTGTTCAGAATCATCACAGGCGATGAGACACGGGTGCACAACTTTACCCTAGAAACGAAAGCCGCCTCAATGACGTGGAAATTTTACAGTTCACCAGTGAGGAAAGAACTCAGTGTCACCCTCTGCAGGAAAGGTTATGGCCACAGTGTTCAGAGACGCGAAAGGCGTGCTTCTCGTCGATTTCCTCCATGATGGGACCATCAATGCGACACCCTCATCAAACTCAGGTCCACCATTCGACGAAAGAAACCAGGGCTCTTGAGTAAAGGTGTTGTGCTCTTGGACGACAACGTAAAACCACACAAAGTAAGGCTCAAACAAGATCAGATTCGTCGCTTCGGATGGGAGAGATTGGATCACCCTGCCTACAGCCCTGATCTTGCCCCATCGGACTTTCACCTGTTGCTTGCATTGAAAGCCGCACTCTCAGGACGTCACCTCCAAAACAATGATGAGGTGGAGCAGGCTGTGCGACAATTTCTTGCATCGCAGGACACTGAGTTTTACCAGAGTGGTTTCTTCAAACTTATTGCACGCTGCGACAAATGTCTCAAAATCGGTGGCGACTACATCGAAAATAGTGCAAGATGTATAATTTATGATGCCATGGTGTATGGTGTGTTTGGTAATAAAGTTACCATGTGAAAAACAAAAGACGAAACTTACTTTCGGAACGTCCGTCGTTTATTATTATTATTATTATTATTATTAAGCATTCCTGGATCTAATAGAATATCCCTCTCCCCTTGTTAGGTTATAGTCTAGAAATGTTTCTCCCACGTTTATCAATATTCAGCTTTCTCCTTTAACTCCCAATACTTTCTTTTTTTCCCTTCAAAATCATTAATAAGCTGTGCTGTTCTTCTTCCTACTCCTTGTTTTCTTTCTCTCCCTCTACGGTGGTATGAAGGCCGCAGGATCTGTCCAATCCAGTTGGCTTCTCTACGAAGGATGCTGGATAAGAACATCCTCTTCTCTCCTACTCGTTTTAAAACATCTTCGTTTCTTATTCTCTCTGTTCACCTTTTTATTCTCCATCTTTCTCTATAACACCATATTTCGAAGCTCTGTAACTATCTTTTCTTAAACTTCCCCAATGTTCAGGTCTGTGAAACATATAATCCCATACTCCATACTCGTATATAGCACTTGGCCAGCTTCTTCCTTAGTCCAATGTTAAGCCTGCTAATTAGGAGTCATTTCTTCCTGTAGAATGCTTCTTTTGCTACAGCAAATTCTTGAACTGATTACTTTGGTGTAGTAAGCGTCTCTCGTTAAAATACTTTCCAGATATTTGAAATGATCGGCTCTTTAAAGTCTCTTTGTTCTATTCTGATCCTTAAAGGCGTGTTTCCACGAAATATTCTCATGACTTTCGACTTTTCGATGTTGAGTTTCATTCCATGCTGTTTCCCAGTGTCAACTGTTTTGTTCATCTGCTGTAGTCTTTCTGGTTCTACCTATGACAACCGTGTCGTCCGCATGCCTCACCTTGTTGATGATCTGTTCCCCAATGTTGAAATCTCCAATTTCTGTTAATTGACCTGGTACAGACTGGGATATAACCGCAAAGTCTTGTTTCTGCGACGATGAATCTTCGGCTTCCTTAAGTCATAGAGCTAGTTTCTCGTACAATCTGAAGATATTATTAACAAAGATCTCTTCTTCACGAGGTAGAAGTCAATGTCATCAGTGTATTTGCATCAAGCGTTCCGCCCTGTTCCTTAACTGAATAAAACGAGAGAGGATTTCATTTGATTTTTCAGTTTAGCGTCCCTTTTAGCAGTGAAGCTATATAAGACGTGGACCTACAGCTTAACGTGGGTTCCGAGCCACATGAGCTCCCGCCAGAAATCGAACCTGACTCTCCCGCGAGAGAAAGAGAAGAAAAAGAACGAAATTTAGTCAAGCATAAACTCAGAGCAGGGTCCTCTTTTACCACAGGAATACTCTATCACCAAGGCAAGTTCGTGAAAACGTTTTTTAAGTAATAATCAAGTCACTTATAATTATTTCTTTTCTTACATTTTAATACACACTGCTTTCAAACAATTCATTAGATTTGAAAATGGGTTACCGCTGCATATTATATTAACATATACTAAATGGAAGAGGAATCATAATTTATAGAGGTTACAGGTAGAAGTCTCCACTCTCGCTCATACTCTTCTAGTAACTCAGTATGTTAGGAAAATGTGATGTTGGATTGGTCACAGCAAATCTTATAATTTAGCGCTTTACGGTAATTTGCATGGGGACATTTTAATCTAAAAACAAGCATTTTAAATATATGGATAACGAACGTGTTGGAGTAAGTAAATATAGCAGCAATTCGATTACCGCTTTGATGACGATCGTGTATATATATATCAATACTGACAGTTCACAGATAAAATATTTTGAAATGAAAATGAAATCTTTAAGTTTTACGCCGGCTAGGCTGAAGGAGACGGTGATAATGAGAAATGATAGAAGTGGTGGAATGAAGAAAGCGGGAGGAAGCGGGAAAACCCCGAGAGAACCCACGCGCATGGTATTTGTCCACCATGCTCACTTCAGGCGAGCTGGGATCAAACCAAGAACCCCATGCACCAGAGGTGAACGCTCTACCACTGAGCCACCGCGGCCCCAGGAAACAAATTTGACAAAACTAAAATCCCCTGATTCATTTTGAAACATCTTGTACATTATTTACAGAAGGGTATAATAGTTATTTTTCTATTTATTTACTTATTTATTCATTTATTAGCAGTTCCAATTATAGATTACCTTATTTTATATTGAATGAAGTCATTTTATATTGGAAATATTAATACCAATGCTCTCCTCTCTAATCCAGCTATAATTTTATTTTTACGTCTCTACTGCGATCACTATAAGACGAAAGATTGCAAATCAAAATACTTTCAGATTTGACAACAGGTAACACAGTGATCTCATTATTTGTGGTTACGAGTTGGATTTTCACTCTCAATAACTCAAAACATGTATGCGTACTTACGTTTTCCTGAGTTAATTGTTGGATTGCTGTACTCGCTCCCTCTCCTGCTTCTATTTGTGCCATCAACTCAGTCCTTTCCCGTTCCAGTCTTAGGTGCTGCTCTCTCGTTTTCTCTACGACTTTCTCTAGATCACGCAGTTTCTCACACCTTATTAAGTGCAAAAAGTAAATTAATAACATAAATCAAATTTTCGTAACAATTGCTTACCTAATCTGCCCTCCAAATTCTAGTAGGATGTTTACAAGGTAAGTTCCAAATTTTCTCTGGGAAGTATCCAGCATTATCAAGAGCGAAAAAATCAAAATTTTAAGTTCAAAGTAATTTGGATACACGAGATGCGTCGAAGCTACCAAAGTTTAAAACCTCTAAATTAAGTATTATCATTCTATATTCACACCTACATGCACACATGCTATAGTGTCATTTATCTTTTTAATAGTACAGGTTTTAAGTAAAGTTCCTATATGTTTTGAACATTCGTAACTCCTATAATCCAATTCTTCTGAAGCTTTCAGAATTTTCCTTTAAGTTTTTGGTAATGATTCCCAGAGAACGTTTGCCGGAAGTTGGAGAGCACACGAGGGTCATTTCAAAAGTCTTGCACACAGCGCATGCGCGACCGTTTGAGTGGTGTAATCAAGTTCAATTTTATGTCACGTTGTGAGTCAGAGTTTGGGCCTGACCGTTGTGTCTGTGTTTGCTGGTTTGCGTGACTGTGTTGTGAGAAATTCAGTGTTAAAATGGAAGGTGAACCCGACTCAGGTCGGATTACACATAGTGACCAGCGTTACTATATCAAAATTGAAACTCTACATGGAAAGAATACAACTGAAATTTACAATGCTTTGAGACAGGTTTGTGGAAATAGTGTAGTGGATCGTAGCACTGTATCACGGTGGTCAGCTCGTTACCGTGAAGATCATGTAAGTACTGCGGATAACCCAAGAAGTGGAAGACCATCAACTGCAACAGACTACATCTCTGAGAATATTGTGAATGATATTTTGCGAGAAGATCGACGAAACACATTTGAGGAAATTGCATATGAGGGCAGAATGTCTGTCACTTCAGTTTACAGAATCATTACTGAAAAGTTAAAGATGAGAAAAATCGCTGCCAGATCGGTTTCGCATAAGTGAAGAGCAGAAAGCATGTCACAAAAGAATCACAGAAGAATTGCTTCAACATTACCGAAGAGCAGGAGTTCAGTTTCTACGAAGGATCGTTTTAATTGATGAAACCTGGATACGAGATTTAGAACCAGAACTGAAGTGTCAGTCGTCACAATGAAAAGGTTCCGACTCTCCACGTACGAAGACATTCCTTGTTCTTATAAAAATGCAATAAATTCATCATTTCAATACTAGTAAATACATTATCCACTGCATTTTACACGGTTGCATATTACAGATACATTGCGGTTCGAGGTGAAAGGAGTCAAAAAAAAAGGCCCCTTATGAAAAAAAAAACTTTTCTACGGCTTTCTTGTCTGGAAAATTTAGACTTTTTTTTTTTAATTCAATTTTACTCAAGAGATAACAGTACGTTTAATCTTCTTTCCTCCATTATAACATCAAAAAAACATTCAGTTACTGCATTCTGAAGAAGAAAAAAAGTCCTAAAAATTTCACGATTCAAAGAGAAATTATTATTTGACGGAAAAGAAAAAGGGTAAATAGATAGACGCAATACATTTTGCAGTACCAACGACTTGTTTGTAGAGCTATTTGTTTAACGTTTAACGACAAAAGTGTCTTAGCAAAAAATTTAATAGTCTTAGCTACAGCTGTTCTAAAAATGAAATAGGTGTCATGGAACAAAATTATTATTTATAATTTATTAATAAACTAAAACTTCTTTATAGTTTTATGTAACATTTATTGAAAAGATGAAAATGTAATGAAATCTTCAAGTTTTACGTCCCACGGTTATGCTGTGTGGGCTAAAGGAGACGGTGATGAAAAACGAACGAAATGGTGGAATGAAGAAAGTAGGAGGAAACAGGAGAGCCCTGAGAAAAACCACACACAAGGCGTTTGTCCATCAAAAAGCTCACTTGGCACGAGCTGGGATCGACCCAAGGACCCCATGCACAAGAGGTGAACGGTCTACTACTGAGCCACCGCGGCCCCATAACATTTATTGAAGTCGTCAAAATTCGAGAGGAAATAAGTTTAAAGCGCTATCTACTAATTTCTTATTTCAAACATTTTGAAACGATATAAGAGTAAAGAAAATGAAATAGAACGAAATATATTAGTTTAACGGCCCACGATTACACCCTTTTAGCCTAAGTGAGACGATGACTAAAGTAAGTGAATGGCGATGGAAGAATTGGCGGAATGAGAATGTGGAAGGAAACGGAAATACCCCGAGAAAACCCAACGGACACGATATTGTACTCCACAAACTTACTTGACCAGGGATCGAAGCAGGGACCTCATGCACCAGAGGTAAGCGCTCTACCATTGAGCCACCGTGCCCAGCAGTAAAGAAAGAACGAATTCTGTGAACAATGGAGTTTTACCACCTACCGTATTAAACTATCATAACAGCTGAATAGCCGTTTATGGTTTTAATTCTGTAAACTCAACTCATATTAGGTTCTAATAGAAAATTTGAAGCTCAGGATAAAATGTTTCTCAAACGGACAACGAGATGTAAGTGCAATTTTATACCAAAACAAAAATAGATTTTATCTGTTTGTCGGTTTGTGGAACATTTTTCTTGCTTGCCAGTTTGAATTTAGGCAACTAGCAGAACATATAACAAGATGTATAAACTCCAGGATGGTTAGGCAACCATGCGTTGAATAGTTTGAATTTACTGACAACCACTGCAAAGCAGTCTGGAAAACCAACCAATCCGAACATAGGGCTCAATACTGTAAACGCGCTTTCTCAATTCTACAGTCCACTTCAGAGAAACACACAAGGCACTTAAGTAAGAAACCAAAAAAGCGAAAACATCTGTTAAAAAAAAAAATCCGGCTTTTCATGTCAACAAACCCTCCATCCCATAAAGAAACGGTTATTTTGCATCTCTAACTGCACTGCACGCACAATTGCTATAATGTTCCACTAATCACTCATTCTGTGCTAGTGCAACTATTTTACAATATTACGAGTAATCATTTATCATATTATCTCACTTCTCCATTATACACAAAATCATTCAAGATTTAATATTGCCCAAATTTTGTTTATCACTTCACTCTTTCCTCCCAGAATTACTATTACCTGTTCCCAAATACTTCTTGAATTGTATTAATTTTGTTTTAAAACTGCGATAACATAATAAAGTTTGTTGGCATCATTGTTTCACAGTTAAATATGACTGATAATGGCAACACTACTCGCATATTTCTATTCATAATATAAAAAATGTATTTAGGAAAGCAGTGTACTTGAGTAAATCTCATAAATGGGACAAAACGCAGTAAACTCATTAGGAACATAAGTCGGATTAAAATAGGTAGAAACAAGTACGAATTATATTTGTGTTAACACAATATTTCTTCAGTATTTAACTGCAATTATATTTTTTCATTGGAGTCTTACGAGTATCTAGTCACTTCCGGAATACCTTTTAGACATCTTTTTGTTAGTGCACTGTTTGGGTTAAAAAAGAAATTAAAAAAAAAAAATTAGTAACATAATTTCCTACTCACAACTTGGTTTTGATCCTCTCGTGATCTTCGAGCTGATGTTGCTTTTCTTGTAGGTCGTTTTTTAAGTTACTATTTTCTCTGCTTAAATCATCAAAACGTGTCTGGAACGCTTCCAATTTCTCCGAGAGAGTCTTTATTTGAGCATCTTTCTCCGCTGACTGACTAGTCACTGCATCCACTTTCAGCTGATACTCAGACTGACACTTTTCACGAGCTTTCACTTCCCTTTGCACTACTTCCTTCATATCCACCAAAGACTTCTGTAAGCTGCTTCTTTCTTTCTCTACCTACAATATAAATTCAATGACAGAAATCTCAACGGAATAATGTCACAAATTTGACAGTCACATACCAAAAGCTTTTGATATGTAAATAAATTTAAATCTACAAGCAAGTGATCGGAGCAAGTTACACCACGTCCAATAATACAATATAGACGATGACCAAACGTCAAAGATAGGAGGGAATACGTAGTTGACATAAAATATCTAGGAGAGGTGCATAGAATACTGGTTAAAAACCCAGTACGAAAACGGGTTTTGGTAAAGCTAAGGGAATAATTTTACGCAGGATCTAAGTAAGATAGGGAATAATAATCATAAACGCATTGATTTAGTATAAAATATGATCCAGTGGCAAAATTATCTTCCTAGCATGTTGAACCTGCGCCTTCTTTATGCTACAAAGTGTAAATTCATTTACATACTGCAGATCACTTCACCCAGGCAAAGAAACACATCTTGCCTTAATAGCCTCAGGTATTATTGAATTTGACAGATTAAAACATAGGACAAAGATAGATTTTTTTTTTTTTTTTACATAAAAGAATCCTGACCCGAGATACAGACTACCAAAGATGGTGATTTGGGCACCATTTTTAATGTTTGATTTTCGGCAAAATATTGAAAAGCTTTATCTCTGAAACAGTTCAACATATTTTGCTGTTTATTGTTTTATTTGAGAGATGACAATTTTCTGATTCAAATAATATCCTCTGTTTGCAAATGTGTGTCCAAATTCTCGCGCTATAACCTTCTGATTTTTTTTAATAACAATCTCAAGAATTTTGATTTTGAGATTGTTGATCAGTACGATTCAGTGTTACATACCCTGAAGCAGAACTTCCATTTTTGAGCTGAACAGGATTTACAAACAACTGAAAATTTTGCCATACATGAAACTTGTTTCCGTTACTCCACTCTCACATATTAGTCTCATGAAATCCCAATTTATTCTTATTGGTTTTCTGCATAAACTCATGGCATTTTAATTCTGCATAAAATTAAGTAACACAGCTTTCAAAAATATTAAAGCTTTCACAATATATGTGTAAATTCCAAAATATTTTACAGGTTCCAAAGCATACCGCTTTTGTGTGCTCTGCTTAGAACTGAAATTAGCACTTGAATGAACTAAAAAAATTACGTACATAGTATTGGACTACGCCTACCGATACCGGTGGCCCACTCACCAGTAGCGTTGCGTCTCCCAACTTCGCTTCAACGAACGTGCAGAATAAAACTTTAAATGGCACTACCCTCCTTACCTGTACAATAGAGTATCTTTTATGTAGTTAGTGTGTGTCTGTTCCAACTTTGAGTTTGCTGCCACAAAAGCTCAGGTAAAACACATTATTTCGCAGAGTATTGGACGTCGAAATAACCTGTTGTGTAGTAGTTGAGTGTTCTGTGTTTTAGGGGGAAAATTGCACACCGTTACAGTAACGAAGAATATGCAGACATGCATTTCTTTTATGGAAGAGCAAATGGAAATATACTGGAAGCAACATGTATGTACCAAGATGCTATCCCGAACTGAAGACATCCAGAGAGTAGGACGTTCACGACGATCCATCAACGACAGCGAGAACATGGAAGCTTTGGATTTGAAGAACAAACAGGTAGGCCAAACGTCATAATAAGCGACGTAGAGGAAAGTGTGCTACAACGCGTAGGAAACGTTATCGGGAAGTTCGTGTAGGAGAATAGCGCTACAGAAACATGCCGTATCCAAAAGTAGTGTATGGCGCATTATACATTGTAATTTTGTTATACCCATATCACCTTCAAAGTGAACAAGGACTTAGTGCAGCGGATTTCGTCCCAGGAGTTGCCTTTTATGAATGGATGAGAAACTAACTTTGCAGTGCGTACACAGTTCATGATGAATATTTTATTTACAGATGAACAAGGGTTCACCCGAGACGGTATTGTAAATTTCAACAATATACACTTTGTTCAACGAAAATCCCCTTGCTTCCCCTGTGCATGAATCGTGACACTAGCAACAATTCTCATTGAACGTATGACTGAGGAAAATAGGAGATAACCTAGTGCGACCATGTATGCTTCCAAGACACATCAATGGGTCGGGATACCTTTAATTCCTTTAGTATGATCTGCCGTGTCTTCTCGAAAACATTTCTCTTCAACAGCGGAAAACTACGTGGTTTATGCATGATGTACCAGCTCACTTTGCTGTACCTGTCAGATGTTATCTTACGCGTCGCTACGGCCAACGATGGATAGGCCACAGTGGCCCTGTAGCTTGGCCTTCCAGATCACTAGATTTGAATCCTAAGAATTTTTTTGTGTCTGGGGACACCTCAAAAACGTTGTTTACAGATCCCCTATTGACACAATTACCGACTTACAAAACCGCATCAAAGATGCGTGTGAAAAGTTACGCAGCATAATGTGAGTGACGGAGCGCATTCGAAACTCATTGCTGCGAACGATGTGCAGGTTGTTAGAACGTATGAACCAGTAGATTTTAATGCTACTCTGTGTTAGATACAACGTTACAAGTACAGTAAGTCGTGTATTCTCCCTGTTATTTCATTACATTACACGACTAGTTGTAATGTACAACAATATTTGTTGTTATTTCTACCCCGTTTCTGCAAGTTTCTATCTAGTATACCGTTTTCGTTTTCCCCCCAGAAAATATGCAACCACGTTCAGTGGTCTTTGCTTTGATTTCCATTGTAGATGTGCGTGCAATCATGTCATGGACAAGTTCCTTCTATATGATTTCCATTTTTAATGGACCGTTTCATTACCCCTGCCATACAGGCATTCCGTCAAACCCTACGTTACGAATAGAGAATCTCTGGCGCAGTTATGTAATATGCGTTTAACAGGTCAAGCAGACATAATTTTTATGTATTTCTGAACCCCCTCCCATTTCCTATCATTATTCCGGTAGGCAGGTGTGAAGGTCCTTTCTCCCCTACTTTCGGAGCTGTCTAGCTCCGCCCCTGTCCACTTCCGGCCAATATGTCATATAAACTATTTTTTTACTTGTTTTCACGTCAGGGATCTATGGTTTCATTTTTGGCCATTACTTTTGGGACATCCTATATATATATATATATATATATATATATATATATATATATATATATATATATATATATATCAATGGATGATATCTGTGATCATCCCATGAAAAAAAAAAAAAAACCAAGAACTTACGCTTCACAGTGCAACAAAATGAATAACACAACTCCTGAATGTTCCCGCGCTTTATCTGCGGAACTTTTAAAAGAATGCCTTCTTGCAATTTTCATTAATCTAAGGTAAGGAATTGCTTGGGCATTGAAAAGGCTTCTAAGTTAATTTTTCTTCACAAACAACTTAATCAATAAACAATTCATGTGAAATTCACAAATTTGTTGTGTAAGTTGCCCCAACAGATTTGGGATAAAGCAGAAGTATTCCAGCTGAACTCGAACAACAAATGGATGTGATACAAATATTTTTATTTCAGCTTTCAGTTTAATGTCCCATGTTTATGCCTTTAGACT
The DNA here is from genome assembly GCF_964235325.1 of Thermobia domestica. Lineage (NCBI taxonomy): Eukaryota > Metazoa > Arthropoda > Insecta > Zygentoma > Lepismatidae > Thermobia > Thermobia domestica. The sequence goes on from NC_137459.1 coordinate 56,976,662, forward strand.
AAGGGAGACGAATGATTTAAGTCATGCGAATGATAACGGAATAATTGGTGAAACGATATTGCGGGAGGAAACGGGAGTACGCAGAAAAAACCCACGGACACGATGCCGTCCACCACAAACTTACTTGGCCGGGGATCGAACCAGGGTCTCCACTCACCAATGGTAAGCGCTCTATAACTGAGCCACTTTTATTTCAAATTAGTGTACTAAATACAACTAATATAACACCAAAATACAATAAAACAATGAAACCGCTCTCCTGATGTAATAAATTCACGAAAAATTATGTTACAACTGATATATGTTGGGTTTTCTCACTATTACATACTAATTATGACTCTTGAAGTCAAAATGCAAATTTGAAGGAACCAAAATATCTCACAATATGAAATTCAGAAAATAATGTTAATTGGGTTCCTGCGTACTTCGCTAAATCGCAAGTATAATACGAATTGAAGAAATCGTAACTTGTTAAAACTCCTTACCCGTAAACTTTATTTATTTATTTATTTATTTTTATTTCGATCAGGATTAATAAGCGTATCATTACATATTTCGAGGTGAGTTTCAGATCTACCGTCCCAGATTGCTTAGGACTCTGTTTTAAACAAAATAGACTTTGATTGTAAATTATTGATTTTTTCTATACTGAAATAAGAATAGTAAGAATTTAAATCAACCCTCTTCACGATTTTGTCAGAACTAATTTTTGTCATGGAAAGGAATTATCAGTGTCCTATTAAAGTAACTCTACAACTTCCGAATCCTGAAGGTTCATCGCTACACGAACAAAAGCTCGCTATTGGACCCTACTCTACCCCTGTGTCACAGACTGCTGTTATGCAACTTCCGTAAATTCTGCTGTCTCTTATCTTCTCACTTTCTTTTTGGTCTACGAAAAGGTCCCTTTACCAAAGGCTTTTTATCTAACATTGATATTTTTCTTTCTTCCTTTCTCTTCTTGTATAACTTACCTCACTGTGTTTTTGTTCCAGTATTTTCAAATTTGTTAGATTACGCTCGTAATCTATTTTGATTGTATCTAGCTCCTCCTTCAGTCTCGTTAATTCTTGGCCTATATTTGTACCTCTTAATTTCTCTTCACTACATTCTTTTTGAACTGAAACTAACTTGGCTTGTACTTCTGACAGCTGTGAAGAAAGTGCTGTGCATTCCTGAGTTTTCTGACTCAACATCTGACTTAGAGTTTCAGATCTAGAAGAAATATTAAACCCACTGCAACTAAGATTAAAGTTAAACAATACTGTTTGCACATCTTATTAAAGACTACACAAGTTACGTCATTAACACTAAACAAAACAACAATAAATACAACTGTCCCTTTCTAGTTTTAATAATGCAAAACAATTGACGAAGTGCAACGGGTTCAGTTTAGAATTCAAAAGAAATAAAATACATTACTACCTCTTCCGCTTCTAAAGAACAGTATTAATGTCGGATCTTACTGCATAATAATAATAATAATAATAATAATAATAATAATAATAATAATAATAATAATAATAATAATAATAATAATAATAATAATAATAATAAAAAACTATAACCAAATATAACACATACAATGACTTTCCAAACTCCTTCAAAGCAAAAGTCCTACCCAACGGACGCAATTTATGAAGTTTAAAAGGAACGTAAAGAGGGAGAAGTTAAGGGTAAAGAATAACAATACTGTCGCACGCCCTCCCTGCTGGATTAGTGCCTAGCGCGCATGTGCCTTTAGCTCACATAGCTCGATTTCCCGGTGAGAAAGCATACTATTCATTACAATGGTTCAGATTCCATTTTAAGCTGTAGGTTTAGGCTTCATTATAGTTTCGGTGCTGAAACACTAAACGTCAACAAGCAAAGAATACCGTCACGATAATCATCTGACTTCAAATTTTAAATTTCCAGGGGAAGTCACGAAAATGTTATAAAATATATTTTTTAACATCGATTGTACACCAATTTCAGCTTAGCCAACCTATTTGGAATGTTGCTCAGATTTTTATCGGAGGTAAATGGAATGTACGTATGAGCAATTGATTACTATTTGTCTCTATAGAATAAGTGTCCTCATATATATATATTCACCGTTACGTATTTATATGTCAACGTGATCCGACACTTGTCATGAGTCAGGGAAATTGCTGCCAAAGGTCAGGGAAAGTCAGAGAGACGTCAGAGGAATAGATTTCTCCAGAACAGTAGGAACCCTGATTTCTGATTAAAACTCAACTTAAAAGCTTTCGGCTGTACTCCTTCTCAGAAGATAAAACCACACGAATGAAAGAAATAAAACTTTTGAAGCATTTGATAGTATTACTCACCGTTACGAATTCAAGAGTTTAGGAGGCGCGGTGGCTCAGTGGTAGAGTGTTCACCTCCGGTGCTTGGGGTCCCTGGTTCGATCCCAGATCGCGCCGTGTGGACTTTGTGGTGGACAAAGACCGTGCTCGTGAGTTTTCTCGGGATTTTCTCGATTCCTACCATTTTCTTCATTCCACCATTTCATTCATTTCTCATAATTATCGTCTACTTTAGCCTAAACGGCATAATCGTGGGACGTAAAACTCAAAGATTTCATTTCAGTTTTTCAAGAGTTTAACTTGGGGCCTAAAATGAAGTCCACGTTTTTTTCTTCTTTTCGTTCGATTATTATTATTATTACTTATAGCGAAAATTGAGTTGAGTTGATTTTGAGTTTAACGTTCCTTTCAGCTGCGAGGCTATATGAGACGTAGATCTAATGATTAACGTGGAATCCGAACCACATGAGCTCCCGTCGGGAATCGAACCCGGGTTTCCCACGCCAAAGGCGCGTACGCTAGGCCAGCAATGAAACAGCGTCTCCCAGACCAAATGAGGAGTGAGAGGAAGGGAATGAAAGGCGCGTACGCTAGGCCAGCAATGAAACAGCGTCTCCCAGACCAAATGAGGAGTGAGAGGAAGGGAATGAATGACAAGTAAAAATAATCGAAAACGACCTATATTAGTGTCCAAATCTATATTTTTCCGGGGCGCTGAGATGAATAGTGACACTCCCATTTCTGTTAAGTCCAAATTGATCACCTATCGGAAATGGAGTAAGGGTTCAGGGTAGGAGAGGGAGAAAGGTACAAATAATAGAAACCAGTTGATATCATTGTCCAATATAAGTAAGAATAGTTTTAGTTGGACCGTATATGACTATTCATATTTTGCAACTTGAATTTAACTCATTTCCCGACGTCATATATCGATGGAATTCTAGACAGTGACGTAAGTCGGATAAGAATACAATGAAGCATTCCTACTTTTATACATTTATATATTTTCATTATGTTATTAATATTCCTCATTCTATTATGCAACCAGAAATGCTTTAGAGAAAGGAAATCATGTTCTTAAAATTTATTTCATTTGTTTCGAACTCCATTCTCCGTGAATAAGGCTTTAGGGGAGAACAGAAAACAAGAAATTGCAAGGATTATTCATGAAATAAAGTTTTAAAGTGAAATGAATAGTAAAAAACCTCAACCGTTCCTCACATCGTCAGAAGCTATCAAAAACAGTGGAACAATGGTGTTCTTTACTCAGATTCCTCCTTTCTAAATAAATACTAAAACTGTATCTGCCACTATAATTACATGTACAACATAACATTCCAGGATATTTTAGTAAATTAATTTCACGTTGTGGAAGTGATACGACAAACATGAAAAACTGATTGAATGTGAAAACATCTTGTATGAAAAATAAGACCAGTTGAGAATGTTCAAAGAGTCTTGTCAGAACGAACTGAAAAAGAATGGAGAAATGAAGCGGGAAGGAATACTGTGATTGTTCCTACATGTAAAAAAAAAAAAAAAAAAAAAAAAATCTTTTTACCTGCCCCTTCTTCTGTTTCTCGCAAAATATCATCTCTCTATGACTTACGGTCTCCGAGATATGGCTCCTTAAATCTCTCGAAATTCTTTTTTTTTTTTTTTTTTTTTTTTTTCAATATCTGGGAAACGGTGGCCAGTTAGCCAGTGACCACTGGTTTCTATTGGTACCAAAATGTTCACCATCATCTTAGGTATTGATCAACACCAATACCATTTCTCTGTAACTTACAGTTCCCGAGATATGGCTCCTTAAATCTCCGGAAATCGGCCATTCTCGGGAACGGTAAGAGTGACGCGAAAACTTCCAGCACTTTCTCAAATACTCTATCGAATGGAGGGCGCAAAATGCAATGCATCTACAATTTTAGTTTATTACCGAAGTGGGCTATTTTTTATACAAAAACCAGTATCGTTGTTTTCCTTTCATGACAAAAAGGTTTTCTTTCGATTTAAGATAGTTAATGCTCAGTGATGAATCTTTTCGGAAACTCAACGTTTCAAAAAAAACAATATACAAAGGACTACATGGAAAATTACTGAAAACTGTAAAACTGCCGATAAAGACCATATCCGTTTCGACAGTGTATTTTATCTGTAAAGAAAGCGGATCAATGGGCTCTCGAAATCCAAGATTCGAGCGTGCTTTTCGGGAAATAAATTACTAGTTAAAACATGAAACTCTCTTCTGGCCTCGTTTCTTCTCATAGTTGTTTCAAAGCATTTGCCTCGAAATATAATTAATTTTGCTACATTCTCCTGTTATGAATTGAAATAACGAAAGAAAATTGGTGTTTGGTTTTAAACGTTTAAATAATAATAATAATAATAATAATAATAATAATAATAATAATAATAATAATAATAATTATTATTATTATTATTATTATTATTATTATTATTATTATTATTATTATTATTATTATAATGAACTGGATCACAGTGGCAATTGGCTAAAATATGAGTTAGGAAATGAATATTTGTATGACATTAAACTACTTTATTTTTATCGTAAAAATGAAGTTTCACCTCTTGGAGTGTAATTACAATTTTCCATTCCTTTAAGTCATTACAGACTCAAAACTTAATAAATAAATAAAAAATTTAAAAAAAAATATGGAAACAAGCACATTCCAAAAATAGTTCACCTTAGACAAATTGTAGAATGTTGATCTTTTTCCCTACTTTGTTTTTCATTATCATACTGGTTGGTAATACACAAACTGTCTCGTTATTTCTTATGTATGTAAAAAAAAAAAAAAAAAAAAAAAAAAAAAAAAAAAAAAAAAAAAAAAAAAGTTTTCCTTCGATGCCGAAAATGCGGAACAAAGCTTATAAATTGCGATGCAAATTTAATTTGGATTCGCAGCTTGCTACGTAAAACGCAAAGTCTAAAATAGCCGCTAATATATATATTTTCAAAGTAATTTCCTTAACTTTTTTTTTTTTTTTTTTTACTCTTTACTATGATTGGTTTTATTTTTAAGGGAAGTACGTTTCTATTTTATCTTATTTTATTTATTCCAAGTTCTATTATCCGTGAATAAAGCATTCGAAAAAAGCACGAAACTAAAAAGTGCAGGGATTATTCAGGAATATAAATTTCACATCATCCGAAAATATCAAAAATACCGGAACAATGGTGTTCTTTACCCAGATTCCTCTTTTCTAAATAAATACTCAAACTGTATCTGCCACTACAATTACACAAAACGTAAGAAAGGTAAAATACTGAATTGATAGAACATGGAATATCTTTAAGCGATATTTGTATCGTAGAAAAGGAAATCAGGTTGAGAATGAAAGAACTTCAAAAGGCTACTTCTAGTAAAATAATATTACCTTAGCTCCTGTGTCTGAGCAGCAAATTTCTGTTGTTCATTATGCTCCAGTTCTAAATTTTTGTACCTATTCTGCAGCTCTTGGAGTTCTGTTTGTAGTTCATCACGTTCCATCTCTCTTTCGCGAGTCATTTTATCCATCATCTTTTGAACCTGGACAAGCTCTTGCCTCAAAACAGATGCATCATCGATACTCTCCCTGAAAGGACAGCGAAACGCTGACAGGTAATATCAGATTGTTTAAATTAGGTTAAATTTCACACAGTTCGCATTACATACACACAAATAAATAAATAAGATTTATCCTTAAGTTTTCAAATTCCTTCCTTTCCTCCAAATAATGGGCCACTTGCAGAAACAATATCTAAGTCAAGCAATATGTGAAAACGTGACATGTAAGCTGTTCCAATTAACTAGCTCATTTAGTGTCTCATTGCCTCAGTTTAGATGATTCTGCAAACCACTCACGGCATCTCAGACACTGTATTCTGCAGTCAACTACAAAGTGTGTATAATTCATTACGGTTAACTTCTCCAATAAGATCACTGTTTACAAACGTAAAATACAGTCTCAGCAGTCTTAAGGTATTCTAAATTCTTTAATAGTGTAAAATTCCAGATACAGAGTTAAATTCTACAGTTCTTATAGAAGATTTAATATTGACATGATAGATTTATTTTTCTTTTATTGATTGGTTAAAGTTTACGGGATCTACTGCTTAAAGTGGGATCTGGACCAGTACTCGGATTACTGAGTTAAATCTCAACTCTTAAGACCATGTGCCTTAGCCACTCGGTCAAGGAGGAAGAACACTTTCCTTTTAAATTTCAAACGTATTCATTTACTGAAAAACGAAGAGCAACGGAAGCGTAGAACCGAATTATAGAGAGGCTGTTCCGTTTATATGTCACCAAATTCCACTTACCAAATAAGTTGCAAAACTCCATAGTGCCAGATGCGGCAGTACTCGATGTGTCTCTCTTGGATACGAACTATGACCCGGCAAGGTAGTTTCCATTGCAGAAGGCTCCGTAGAAGAACTACAAGGGGTCTTATTTCCTTCTTCTTTCACAGCTTTACGGAATTCACTCACAGTTGTCACACGCCTTCTTCAGCAGTTCAAATCCACAAAAGTCCATTGGACTTTGAAACTTCACAGGCATTTCGTTGAAAGGTATGGCTTGTATTTCAATAGCCTCCCTTCATATCTTGGTAGAATGCGAGGGACGATTCCGAGGTATGTGATGAAACTTCGTCTTGATGAGTACAGACCATGTTGATTTCGTATATTTCTGGCAGCTCCTGTTCGTAGGTCGGCCTCAGGATCTCCTGGTAGTACTGCGAATAGATTTAGGAGTTTTCCTTCACATGCGAATTTTCAGTTTGACTCGATGACAGTAGCCGACAACAATCATGAATCCTTACACGAAAGTCTCTTTGCATGCTCTGACCCACTTTGTGAAGTCTTTCGCGCCTTTGTCACTGAACATGATGGCTCTTCATTTGCTGCAGTTAGAAAGATACAGCCAAACCCTATCCAATGTAGCGACGTACGCAGCGTCACCTTTAGCTTGCCAGATGCCATTCGTACAAATTTCGAGCATTATACTTGGGTTCTCATCGGTAGGCATTGGTAAGGCGGAGACCACCAGCAATGAACACAAGATTCAGTCGTTGGAACAAGATGCCGTAGACAATTCCGAAAGACATGTTTAGACGATTCGTCCTCTCTCTGATCCCAGCCCCCGCCAAGTGAACTTTGTGGTGGACAAACACCGTGTGCGTGGGTTTTCTCGGGATTCTCCCGTTTTCTCCCACTTTCTTCATTCCATTATTTCATTCATTACTCATCATCACCGTCTCCTTTAGCCTAACCGGCATAACCGTGGGACGTAAAACTCAAAGATTTCATTTCATTTCATTTTCGTCCTGTCTCTATGGGAAATTCCCTTCCATGACGATTCTGCGAAGTTTCAAATGTTTACCAATGAAAGGACACAAGTTAGATCATCCAAATTTTACCCGGATCCAAGAGAACAAAATCTTATTTTTTCACAGTTTCAAAATTTAAGGGTGAGTTAAATGTACACCTCCGGAAATTTAAGAAGAATGTTTAAGATATTTATGTTCAATGAAAAACAATGGGACTTTGTATTCATACATATATGTTACATCTATTTTAGTGAATATTAAACACAACATTCAAAATTAGCATCTCATGCTAATTCAATTTTTCCGCCAAAATTTAAAATTTCCATCAAATATCAAGTGTTTTTTTGACGATTTAGTACCCACAGAAAGGGACGAGCGGGAGCAACCAAATTTAGAGCAACATATACTCAAGTCCTAGAGAACATTTACGAATATATATATTTTGACAATTTTCATTAAGAGGTGGGCCAGTTTACCCCTCCCAAATTTAAAAACGAAAGCACGAATGTATCCATATCCTATGAAAAAGAAATTACCCTTGTACTGATTTATATATGTATATAATCCATTAAAGCTTCACCAAAGACGATATAATACGTCAAGAAACCTCCAAATTTTGAATTTTTGATAATTGTTTACCCATGTTCGTAAAAGAATAGTAGTAGTCTGTGAAATAAATTTACAGAACATTTCTCAAATTTTGTTTTTTCTCAATTCCCAAATATAAGGGTGGACCAGTGTATCTCTTCCAAAATTTAAGGGGAGTACATCAATATATGAAAAGAAAATCGACCCCCGTACTCAACTACATTAACATTTTTTTGAAGTAAAACCTTACCTCACAAAATAAATTATGTCCATACGGATATTTTGGTAATTTTTTACCCATAGAGGGGAATAAGCAGGACCACCCAAAATTACATTTATATGTTAGAGTCCAAGAGAACACTGAGAATTCCCCAATGTAAGTGTAAGCCAATATACTCCTCCCAAAATTTGAAAGGGATACCATGTTTGTATCCATGTTTTATGAAACAGAATGAACCCGTACTCAACCATATAATCACATATTTTGAAAGCTCATCAATAAATAAATAAAATAAGGTTAATTACTGATAACGTGGCAATAGTAATATTTGGCAATTTTTACCACAGCAGGGGATAAGATGGACGATTCAAATGTACAGTGGTATATATCTGTGTCCTAAAGAACATTTATGAAATTTTATTTTTTGACAATCCCCAAATTTAAGGGTGAGCAAATATACCCCTTCCAAAATTTGAAAAGGGGCGCATCAATGTACACTCATATCCAAAATGATTATCGCATACCTATAACTGTCTTCTTGTAAGAATATAATTTGATAATGATTTTGCAGGGTACTTTTAATACTGATATTATGTGTATAATCGGGAAATGTATATTTGTGGTAATTTTCATAGGAAAAGAATTATAAATACCAAAATTAGAATGACTACAACAAATTGTTGCTAAATGGACAAGAAAGTTTTATTTTCGTTTTATTGTTCTTATTTACTGCTCTTTTGACATGAAATTTACCACATACATGTCTTTGCCGATTATACACATACCAACATTACAAGAAATACCGTGCGAATTCGTTATCAAATTATATTACTACAATAACATTTTTATAAACATGCGACAATAATTTTGGACATGAGTGTACCTAATGTGATAAAGAGCTCTTTCGTGGCTAAGTGGTTAGCATACGCGCCTATGGCGTGAGAGACCAGGGTTCAATTCCCGGCGGGAGCTCATGTGGTTTGGATTCCACGTTAATTATTAGGTCCACATCTCATATAACTTTGGTGCTAAACGGAACGTTACGCTCAAAATCAACTCAACTCATATAATGTGATAAAACCTCATCAAAGTGGATAAAGTGGGTCAAGAACCTCCTAATTATGAACTTCTAGCAATTTTATACTCACTCATATACAGAAATAAATAAAGCCACATCAAGAGGATGAAATAGGTTTAAAACCTCCGAAATTTACATTTTCGGCATTTTTTACCCGTGAAGGAAACAAGATGAACCACCCAAACTTACAGAGGTATATACATCGATCCATCAGTCCTATAAATTTTAGTTTGGTAATTTCCAAAATTTACGGATGATGGTTTAATTTATCCTTTCCAAAACTTATAAATGAGCCAACGTACGCATTGGCAAAATTTAGATGGGGTGGTCCTATATACTACTAGGTCATTGACCCCGGATCACCCAAAACTTTCTGCGAACTCGACGATATATACAGCTAGTGGACATTGAAACTGAAACACCTGCGCAAATAGCATAGAATGTTCGTGGGCTCACTAGAGCCATCTGGTAGATTATATCGTATGTTTGGGCAATGAGTCACGTGTGCGGGTCCTTGGTAGTCACTCTAGTCGAAGAAGTTCGTCAGTGAACGTTAAAAATCGTGTATGTAGAGCAGTATAATAGAGGACATATCCGACTTCAAAACAAGGCAGATCGTAGGGGCGCGTCTAGAATGTGCGTCTGTGTCCAAAACTACAATATTAGTGACGTTTCACGAGCTACAGTATCGAGGGTGACGTATGCATATGAACAGGGAAAACGAACCACATCCACGAGGAACAACTGCGGGGAAAAACAGAAGTTGTCTGAAAGGGACGTCAAGACATTGACTAGGATTATTTGCACGAAAACGGAAAACCATCGCATCGGCAATCAAAGCAGAAGTGAATATACAGTTCACAGAATCTGTGTGCATGGAAACAGTCCATCGATATCTGCATAAGGTCAATATTCATGGCAGGGTTGTGATATCGAAGCCTTTCATCAGTAGCATAAATGCCGCAAAGCGGGTTCAGTGGTGCTAGAAGCATAAAACCTGGACGTTGGATGACCTAAAACGTGTCATATTCTCGGATGAGTTCAGCTACACTGTTTTCCAAACAACAGGGAAAGTGTTCGTCTGGATAAGTCCCTCTGATGCATACAACCCAGACTGCTTGGTACCCACAGTCAAACATAGAGGCGGATCCGTGATGGTTTGAGGTGCAACATCGTGGCAGACTTTGCAGCCCGTAATTTTTCTAGAGGGTCGTGTCGCTGCCAAGGACTATAGCACCATTCTGGAGGACTATTTACACCCTATGGTTCGAACGCTCTTCCTAGACGGTGGTGCAGTGTTCCAGGATAACTGCCCCATTCACACTGCTAAACTGGTCACAGATTAATTTGATGAGTATGACAGCGAAGTTGAACATCTTTCATTGCCCACTCAATCGCTGGATCTCAACATTATTGAGACCGTATGGGGTTTGTTAGAGAATCAAGTGAAGAAGCGATTCCCTCCACCATGTGCACGTGCTGAACTCACCACTGCTCTTCAAGACGAATGGATGAAAATCCCTCTGCAAACGGTACAGGACCTGTATCAATCCTTCCCAAATCGTGTTGCTGCCGTACTGGCCTATATTATTAAATATAAGTTATGTTTTTTCCCAAGTGTTTCAGCTTCAACGTCCACTAAATGTACGTTTCCCTGTACTACTATGGTTTTTACTTGCACAATGTTTTGTCAACATATCGCTCCCATCGCTGCTATTTCTGCCATTTTACACCTGAGTCTACTTCTTAATTCAAGCAGTTCTCCAATTTGTCTTACGGAATTGTCCACGCCGAAAAGTGTGCACCAACTGCAAACCCAAGTACAAATTAGGAGCGTTTGTCATACAGATACATGTGAGGGAGCAATGTGGCAAATTACACGGGTCATGGTTTTGAGTAAACGGCCAGAAATTGAGACCATTGTGGTTAAACTAAATCAACCACAAGTAGGTATAGAGGCAGTGCTTATTTGCTAGCTCTCATCCTGAAATGACAATGTATGTATACCCTCGATAAACAACTTTCCATTAAGAACTTTTCACGCTTCTGAGTATGGTATCTCATTAAAATAATAATAATATCGCCCGAATTGAATATAACACCAACCATAGTCAAGAACAAAATTTAATAGTGATAAAAACCAGGCCAAAACTTACCTGTGAGCCAGCTGTGATTCTATAAGTTTTAAACGTTCATTCAGAGCAGCTTTCTCAGTTTCACTTTCATCTACAGCTGCTTTTAGTGTGACGTTCTGTTTAGCTAACTGAGCTGCCCTTTGTTCCACACGCTGTTTCTGTTTTTTCAAGTAACTTCTTGTTTCCAGCGCTTCACGTAGTAATGCCTTCAGCTGCGGGACATCATCGATATCTAGAAGTATATTTGAAATACAAATTACCGTGAAAAAAAAGAAATTTTCATTTGTCATTACCTCAACATCTATGAAACATCTTTGTTTTATCTATGCAGACAAATTATATCCTCAGTCACTGTATTTCCTGTCCTGTGTACCATATTTTTCAACATAGTTATTATATTTGATCCCAAGATGAATTCTTATGAAATGAAATCTTGCTTTAGTTACACCTAGCGAAACCCTTTAGGGATGATTAACCCAAACGAATTATTATTGTAGAACTGTTGGGAGTGAGAATTAGAATGAAAATGGTTGAACTGTGCAAAAACTCGCGGACACGATGCTGGCTACCACAAAATCAGTTCACCAGGAATCGATGCTGGAAGCCCTCCCAGCAGAGCTTAGCGCTCTACCATTAAGCCAACGTGACTCCGGATGAATTTTTATAAACAGACGTCTTTTCATCTCTAACCACTTTAAACTGAAAAATACGCTCTTCAATTGGAACCTTTCGGAAATTTGGAGAATTTTGTTATACATCATTATTAATTATAACGTTCGCACGAACGAATTATTTCTGATTCGATTCACTCTAGTCAACGACAGGTTCACTCTTTTCAAACATTATTCTCAAGATTAGGAATTGAGAAAAATATATATCCTGAGACACTGCCATCACAATGCGTCTGATCCCTAAAGACTTCTCTCTCTTACAAAAAAGGCATTCACAAAAATGTTCAAATGCTAATTCCCTTAAACAACTGTAGTTATGTGTTATTACATTGTTGTAGTTGTTAAGATCACGCAGTCACGCCTAAGATTGTTCTGTTAGTCCGTACATACGTATAATGTCACTATGCACGACAAATCTTAAACGAAAGCCAATTTCTGAATTCTCTTTCTTGCAGTACAGCTAGTGCTTATCCCCACCAAGCTCCTCAATGGAATCAATCCGTTAACACTTTCATAGGTGATGGTGACTTCAACGCTAGATATTCATATCACGTTTTCTAGTATTGAAACAAAGGCAATACGAGTTACACATCTCACCGTTAGATGGCAGCAAACATCCTTCAGTGACTGACATCTACCGGACGAAACTGAAACTGAGTAATCCTCCTCACTGTCTACCAGAGTTCATTATTTATTAATCTTTTATATTTGAATTGTATTGTTAAAGAAAAACCAAATATTTAAAATAGCTTATACTGCTTTATTATGCAAAAGGATAATGTGTGTTTTTAAGGTACTTTCAATGAGTCCTCGAAACGAACTTCTGTGATGTACACTGTACAAGCGTGAGTTCAGAGCAACGTTTGTGGCTGTCTGTACAGAAGAAATAGATATTTTCCCTTTAGCTTAAGCATATTTGCTGAAAATAGTAAATCTACTCTTAGCAACACAGCTCGACAGGAGTTAACATTCTCCTCCCTCCCTCTCTTGCCCAGCACACCAATCATGGAAAAGATTCGAACGCAAACAAACAGAAGTGATTAGTGTTTTAAGGCACGCATAGTTTTTTCTTCTTTTTATAAAGCAACTCTACCTGAGAACATGAAGTGCTACTCAAGCTGAAGTGCGAAGGGAGGAAAAGACAGGTTTTGTTATTCATTTAAAAAAATATTTGTAGAGAAAATATTATAAACACTATTTTCTTTTTTGCATTAGGGACATATATAATTCTTAGATTTATTGGGTAATGATCCGAATCTTTCATATCAGTTGGTATTTTATTTAGGATATTACTTCAAAGGTTTCATACATTCGTAATGTGAGTGACCAATATTTCTAACTAGATTGACACGAAAATGCATGTCTGTGGCAATTTGGAGTCCATGCTTTAAGTGCGCATGATCCTAGATTCGACTCCCTATGGGGACGTCATTAGTAGGTTTGTTCATCTGAAGTATAGGGTCCTTTTTCAGCATCCAATTCGTATATTCATACTTCATTTACCAATAATAATAATAATAATAATAATAATAATAATAATAATAATAATAATAATAATAATAATAATAATAATAATAATACAATTCCCTGATATTACAGCCCCGAACTATTGTCTACCAAACAACTTTCAGCTGAGTGATGTGTGGTGAGCACATAAACCCTCAACGCGAGTTTTATTGGATTTCTAAGCCAACCAGATTGCATTTAGTTTGAGTTTCGTATAGTCCCCACATTGACCTATACGCGAAGTTACTAGGCCTACCAGAATGATTTTAGTTGAGTGATGTATAACCAGCAAATTGACCTCAATGCGGTTGTTACTGGATTTCTAAGCCTACCAGACGGCTTTCAGGTCAGTAATGTATGGTCAACACATCTGACCCCTTTTTATTATGTGATGTGTTGTCAGTACACTGTTGCTGGATATCTGGCATATGTTTATAGTTAAGTGATATGTGGTTAGCACAGACCTAAACGCGATTGTTACTGGAGTTTCTAGGTATAACAGACGCTTTTAATTGAGTGATGTATGGTCGACACATCGACACCCAACACGGTTGTTACTGGATGTCTACACTTATTAAAATGGTTTTATTTAATAGCCCAGTCAATAAAGGTTTTTGCAAGGAAAAAATTTGGGTAAAGCTGATTTTCTCCCAAGTGATAGACCACTATGAGGGGAACATTTTCCCAAAAGTCCCCGCCCCTCCCCCTGGAGCTTTCCCCACCACGCCCCCTCAAAGTTAAAAAATGGGCGTTTTAGAAAAAAAGGCCATATCTTCAAAACTAATGGACATATTGACATGCTTCTTTTTTTCTCGTAATCTGTGAAATATGCTCTACAATTTCGTATTCCTTAAAGTTTTTCATAAACCTAATGGTTTCTTGGCAATTTTAACCTAAAGAGTAAAATATGAAAAAAATCGCCCGCGCCATTTTGTTTTTCCTCTTATATTTCCTTAGTGAGTTGTGATATGGAAAAATGTTTCAAATAAATCTTAAAGAACATAAAATTATCTTTCCAACGGTGTATATATTGTGAGGGTTACTCTTAAAATTAGCCATGTAGCGAGGTAAGTTTGAAGACGAGCGGGCTCAAATTTTCGCCTCAAATATCAGTCACTATGTTTCATTTCGAAAGAAAAAAATAACAAAGCTTTTTTTTTAAAAAAAATAATAAACCACTGCATGTTAGAAAAGCATTTTTGTTTAGTCCTGCCTCCCCTGTGAAGCTTTAACCCTCACTCTATCCCCATTACCATTCCAAATTTAAAAATAAGCGTTTTTGACACAAGGTATTATCTCCAAAACTATTCAACACAGTGATAATTTTCACATTCTGTTTTATTCTTAAAAAGTGATAAAATTATTTTATTTTATTTTCTATTTTTTTATAAATCTAAAAATTTCTAGATAAACAAATAAACTATAAAAATTTGAAATATTTTGTTTGCTCTTCCTTTCCTTATTTTTTGCCTTGGATCTCCTCAGTCAATTAGCGTATGAAATTATATCTATAACATTTTTTATTATGTTTACATCTTAATTTTGAACGTGTCCGCTATGCTTACTGCAGTATTTTCAACTTAATCTTCCGTAGCTATACAGTATACTATTTAATTTTCGGATGATGATTCTACAAGTTCTTCCTCGGAATAGAAATGTGAGTTTAGGCAAGACAGCCCATACAGTGCTCACACATTGCAGAGCAATCTATTTTAGTTTTTTTTTTTTTTTCATTTACAGTATTGCCTATATCCTTGCTTACACGAACATGATATTATGTACAGAAGCTCGTCTGGTGCAAATGGCTTGCATGTGGGAATAGGTTTCAATGTCTTTTTGGAGCGTCCGTTTTCTTTAATTAATTCTATCCTCCAACCCCATTCTGTCAGGAAGTTTATTTCCTAACCATTTCTGTACTTGCAAAAATACTCTGAGGGAATGTTCATTACACACTTCAGAAGTTGGAGGTAATTTGGCCAGGTCAAAGTTAGATCTTAGTGAACTTTTCTTTGTGAAAGACAAAATTCTGTGGTATCGGGCTTCATTCAAATTTGAGTATTTTCCCAAATCATACAAAGCCAAAACTAATTTTTCACTGGCCCAGTTTTGAAATTCCGGTGATTTGAGCATATCTATTACTTTTAATTTGCCCATACCATAAAAACACGATGTCGTGTCACATCCTGTAAACGCATGACAGAACAAAAGTAGTTGCCGGCAATCTCCAAACTTTTCAATCAATGTTTCGATCCTGAAGTACCGTGTGCTCGGAGTCACACCACCTTTCTCTTTACAGAAATAAACAGAAGAACTTTCTTTCTCAGGAGACAAAGCAGTAAGTAAGACTACCAGGTCAGTATCAGATCCTACAACTATAACTTTTGAAGCAGTTTTCAACTGTTGAATGGCCGTCATTACAATGTCAACATCTGCGTCTTCCTCTGCTGTAATTACAGTCAATCCCCGTTTCACGAGTTCAGACCCCAGAGCCAACGATAATCTCTTCTTATTGTTTCTATTACCTAAGAACTTGTCTTTTCCCGTGGCACAGACTGTGTTTTGACAAAAAAATATGTCTTGTGAAGATTTTTTCGCCGCTCTTCTGTTTTGTTCTTCATTTTTCGTGGTAGGCTCATTAGGGTAACCATCAAAAACAACGATAGATTTTTGACCATATTTATTAAAACATGTGTACAATAGTTCTCTAAGACAGCTCCAAAGGTACAATTTTTTGGCCATGGCAGATGGTGAAGAAGAAACCCTCCGTCTACAATATATGTTGCATCCTTTACATCTAGTTCTTCGATGATTCCTTCTTCAAAAACTTTCATCAAGGATGATTTTGTACCTTTTCGAAGAGAAACTTCGTCAAACAGAGCTGGTGGGCGTACTGCCAATTCATATTCGAAATATGTCTTTAATTTGCTGGCGCACAGGCACACAATATCCGATTAAAAAGCTGTTGAGAATTGATGTTGACTTCTTTTGATCTTACTCTTGCTGACTTCTGTGCTGCCTGTGTCTTCACCTTTTCTGTGCAGTTTGAGTTCTTGGAAATTTTTACATTTAATTTTGTTCATGGTAGACAAACCGACATCGTATGCTTGATCACAGTTTATTGAATCATCACAAACAAACCCAGTGCCCAAAGAGACCAGTTCACCAGACAACTTTGTAAAAGGATTGTGTTCTTGCAACCAAGCTGTAAACTTCTGTAAGTCTGACAAGTCTTTCTTTCTGGATTCTCCTAGTTACACGTGCTGTTCGCTAAACTGCATTGCTGTTCCGAAAAAATCTTCTACAGCCTCATGGATTTTGAGAAAGAATGGTGTTCCAAGTACCCATTTTGAAAGAGTATTGTCAGTAATGCCACGGCCATGTGTCAGTCCTCCAACAGATTTCATGGGTCGCATCAAATCTTGTTCTATGCACATATCAGACCACGTTCCTGACCAGTACTTGCCTTTCCGCCTAATAGTGAAGAATCCTTTCTCCTTAAAAAGGACTAGTTATTGATTTGTGAGTTTTGATTCAAGTTTGCACATCTCTTGTGCATACAAGTGGGCGGATTTAGCATAGGGGAGATGTCCGGCAGCATGAAAATATGGGAGAATTTGAATTGTTGTATTCATATGTAAATCCCAGTTTCTGATCTTTCTGCAAAGATAAACAGCATTATAAGGTCAATTCACCTAAGGAGATTAACCCACAGCTTAATTGTTCTGCTTGAAGTTCTAATCTCCTGCAAGAAATCGTTAAATTTGCTCAAAGCTTCTTTAACAGCTGGTTCTTCTAGAACATCTTCTTCATTAAAACTCTTTTCAAGAAGATCTTTAGAAATATTTTCCAAATATGCAAGATAGCCATTTATTTCAGGAAAACTGCTCTTCATCACTTTAACAATCGCACAAGCAGAAAGGCTATATGCACGGACAGCTCTTGCGTATGCGTGACCATTCAAATGTGGTTCACAGTCAGTTTACCGTAAACTGTAGCCCATAGGTCTTCCAAACCACTCCCCTCCATTATTTTTCCAATAACACCCATAAAAGACATTAATAGATGGAATCCTCCTAGCCTCAGAATAATTTTTGACACTTCACTGTTGGGATTTACTAACGCTACAATTTCAGCCGCCTTTAAAAACAATGGTTGATCGAACGTAACAATACAGGCACGGCGTTGCTTCTGACATTGTTCTGCAGCATAACTGAGAGCAGAGAAAATTGTTGATGGATTGCTAGGATCCATGTTTATAAAGGGAATTCCTAATATATATGTATCCTCACAATCTTCTCTTCTACTCATTACGGAGGTCATGAATCCATTCCACCCAGGCTGCATATCTGCGCCTGCAATCCACAAAACATTCATTGGAAATATGGGGTGTACCGTTCGACATTCAATTCCTCTGGTAACTTTCAAGTCATTAAAATCCTCCACAAAAATATTGGAGAGCCCACTATGGTGACTTTTATTGGCATACGAAAGAATACGAATAGTTTCAGGATTAAATCTTCCCAACGGAGTTCGCTTCACCTCCACTTCTGTTTTAACACATTTACTTAGTGTTATGCATTTTATCCCTCCCATGATATTTGAGGCGAAAATTTGAGCCCGCTCGTCTTCAAACTTACCTCGCTACATGGCTAATTTTAAGAGCAACCCTCACAATATATACACCGTTGGAAAGATAATTTTATGCTCTTTAAGATTTATTTGAAACATTTTTCCATATCACAACTCACTAAGGAAATATAAGAGGAAAAACAAAATGGCGCGGGCGATTTTTTTCATTTTTTACTCTTTAGGTTAAAATTGCCAAGAAACCATTAGGTTTATGAAAAACTTTAAGGAATACAAAATTGTAGAGCACATTTCACAGATTACGGGAAAGAAAGATGCATGTCAATATGTCCATTAGTTTTGAAGATATGGCCTTTTTTCTAAAACGCCCATTTTTTAACTTTGAGGGGGCGTGGGGGGAGAAGCTCCAGGGGGAGGGGCGGGGACTTTTGGGAAAATGTTCCTCTCATAGTGGTCTATCACTTGAGAGAAAATCAGCTTTACCCAATTTTTTTCCGAACTTTGATGTTTTTTGACCTTCATTGACTGGGCTATAAGTGAGGTGCGGTCAACACATTGACTCCAACCCGTTTGTTACTGGGCTTTCTAAGTCTGCCATATTACTTTAATTTGATTGATGTATGGTCAGAAAGCACATAGATTCTAACTCAAATATAAATGCGTTTCTAGGTCTACCACATGGCCTTAGAAATTAGAGTGGTAGCCTATTTTATACTATCAGTGTGCAGTATCTTTTGAAGCTCTTACTCTTGGGCGCATCCAATGTTGCAAAACGTATTTTGAGATGGAAAGTATCGAGTGTACAACATTACGAAATACTTGTAAACACCGCATATACGGACTTTTGCAAGAATTTCATGATCGGGTATAAAGATATAAGAAGAAAGTATTAATAACGATATTACAAAATTTTGCACGAGAGTTTTGGTGTCATCCCAGTAATACTTTTGTAAGAGATGTAACAAATAGTCTTCGGAAAGGCGTAGACATGTGCGATTTGGGCAAAATTAATGACAATGTATGCTATAAATTTCCTTCTATTTATGTTATTTGAAATGTCTGTTTCTCTTACCTATGATAAGTAACAAAACAGTCACAGGTATATAGGGGATGCTGGAAAATTTTCTGCTTACTACTACTTACTAACAGTGACTAGGTGTTCCGCTATTATAAAATTCGGAAGAACAGACCATTCTATGTTTACATTATCTTTGTTTGTCTGTTTAAGCTTTTTTGCTCACAGCAGATTCAAGAGTAGTTGTGTGTGAGAGAAGGGAATTTCTCGTAAACACTTTCGGGCAATGATTTTTCTAAAATTTCAAATGTAGTTTAACACCAAAATTATGCTCTGAGCGACTTAATTTGGGGACGAAGTCCCATCCAATAGGAATGTGTACAATTGGTTTTCCGACTTCCAGCGTGGTCATCACCTTTTGTCAGTGGTGAATTTTGTGGAAGACCTTCATCCCGTCTGTCGTTAGTGATGTTGATGCTGTACATGAATGATAGAGAGATCAGTAAGTGACACCGTGACATTCAGATATCCTTGAGCATTGACATGAAAGCAATACACACATTTTTCCATGGTCATCTAAACATACAGAAACTTTCAAGCTTTTGTACACAATTCGAGAGAAGCTCAAAAACAAGCTTCTGTCAATTGATGTAAAGAGCAAAAAATTTAACCAAGGTTAAGTAAAATCTGGTGTACTACATTGCTACAGAGGATGAAACTTGGATCTATTAATATCAACCAGATACTAAACAGAAATTCAATGTTTGGGTATTTCAAAGGAGCCTAAACCAACAAAAGTTACTCGTCCGATGAGTGCTGACAAGCAAATAATTGCTTGCTTTTTCTTTTATACAGGCCAAACATGTGGCAACCACAGCTTTGGAAGATCAAAGGACTGTAAATGCAGAGTAATATATCACAATTTGTTTGCCAGAGGTCAGCAATAAATGGCGTAAAACAAATGAACTTCCGCAATGTCAGTTCCCACTGAGCACAACAAACTGTTGATTTCTGTCCAATAAAAAGGTTGAATTAGTAATTTGTTGCCCGTATTCACCTGATTTAACACCTAATGACTTACTTCTGTTCCCACATATGATTAGGATCAGGAAATTATATTTCTGGGTTTTCGGCAGATATGGCCATATTAGCTCATCATGCATGAAGTATGACATCCCTCGGCAATCACACTGTCCGGGGAACTGGGGAGGAAGGGAGGAACAGGGAAGAAAAAAAAAGGAGCCTGGGACCATTATGCTTGGTAGCATCCCAGCATTCGTGCGGTGTGAATGAGGAAAACGACCCAAGAAATCCTCACTCAGAATAGCTGTTATACATTTTTAATAGAATGTCTCCACCAGGAATCGAACCCTGGACCGCTCGCACCAAAAGTAAGTGTGTTAGCGACTACGTTACTCGGAGCCACTGTTCCCACACATGAGAAATAAGATGCATGGTGATCGATGCGTGTCACCTGAAGCAGCTGTTAATTCATTCCGAACAGAAGTTTCTGAGGCACTTCTTAAAACTGCTGTAAGAAACAAACAAATCGGCTTGAACAAAGATAATTTAGACAAAAAAAAATTTTAAATTCTTCCGAAATTTATAATACCATCACACTAGCGTCACTGTAAGTAGTAGTAGTTAGGAAAAGCTTTTCCAGTAGCCCTCATGTAAAGGAATAACACATGTAAACTAATAAAATAAACATGAATGCATACCGTCAAGCAACGTCGGATCATATGCTATCTCTTGAATAAACTGAGATTCCCCAGGCAGTTGTCCTCCATCTCCATCCACATCTTCCTACAGAACATAAGTTGATTTCATATATATAAAGATGTATTTCTGTGTCACCTTAATCAAAACAAAGCATTAAACCTACTTCATAATATTATCTAATCTTTGAGTTATAACAGGATTAAAAGGACAAACGAATATATACCGTGTTTACTCGCGTAATAGGCGCACATTTTGTACCGATTTTTTACTGCGAAAATCCAACTGCGACTGTTACGCGAGGAATACTGCCATTCAATTATCGCCACGATCAAAACAATTTCGAATTTTGATACATACAGCATTGTCAACAAAAAATAAAATACAGCCTACATACAGTAAAATATTAAAACTTGTAAAAATTAAACTCGAAACATACCGATTCGTGAGATACAAATGTCCTCTTGGCAATGCCACAAAAGAACGATATATTTACACAATCGGGAAACACATGAATAAAAACTACGTAACACCGTAACGAAGAGCGTAAAGAGGAACATCAGAAAACACGAAAAGTTCTTTTGCTGGGACTCACGCAATATATGCAATTTCGAAGAAAGTCTCGTTCACAAAGACAAAAATCCCGTAGACTGCGACTTTTATGAGGGGAAAATTTTTTGCCGAAAGTTTTTACTTCAAATTTAAGATGAGACTATTATGCGAGTAAACATCGTATATATGCATTTTATACAATATAATATTACCTTATGATGAGAATTTAGAATAAGTGAAATAAAGATAGTTGATCATTTCGTTAACATGATTATGTTAGTTGTCCAAAAGTTTTATTGGACTTTGATCATACAAAAACTGATGTCATATGGTAACACGAAGTAAGACAAGTCAGAAATTGTCTTCCCATCACCACTAATAACTTGTTTCCAACGATTGGATAGACTATGGTTCCCACGATGGTAGAACTTAGCGGAACGTGAACCAAATAATTCGTCCAGTGTGTGTGACAACTTACAAAGACTCGTAACAATCGCACCCTCAGGTGCTTGTCTAACGAATGGAACAAACAATAACGGATGCTGGAATGTCCGGAGAGTATGGTGAATATATTGGTACGTGGATCATTCAACGAAAAAGTTTTCTTATGTTCTCAAAAAATTATTTCTTAAGGTATAGATATAAGTCAAGTTGCGCCAAGTAACGTAATCCTTTCTCACTTTTCAGCAATCTCCAAGGCAGCACAATAATTTATCCCATCGTCGCATGAGTTTTTGAAACCCATCTGACAAAAATTCGGGGACCAGAAAATGAAGAACACTTCTGCTCTTCCTGAACCTCCAAATCATTCTGAAAACGTTGACCCCAGTTGGGACCTGAGTTGAGGAAACAAGTGAAAGTCACTCGGGACCAAGTCAGAGCTGTAGGGTGGGAGTAATCTTTCTCATTCCATTTCTCGAAGTTTAGCTGTGTTAGTGCTGCCGAATGGGGACAAGCATTGTCATCCAGCAGAAAGGGGTCCAGGACGTTTGCGGCGAGTGCATTTTTACTTTCTCCAGTGTTTGGCAATAACATCCAGCATTAGCTGTTTCCCCTTTCTTCAAACAATCTGTGAACATTATTCCCTTGGAATCTCCAAAGACAGTCATAAGAACCTTACTGCAGTTTGTTGAACCTTGAGCTTTTTCCTCTAAGAGGACGTAGAAAGGTTCCATTCCATGGACGTCCGGTTGAATTCTGGAGTGTCGTGATGAACGAAGCCCTCATGCTGAGTCACAATACGGCAGAGAAAGTTGTTCACTTCATTCTGATACTGGGTCAGAGAAACCAAGCAATAAGTCACGTGTTGTTCAGTGAGTTGTGCGAACCAACGTGATGAAACCTTCACGTATTCCAGTGTTTCGTGGATGATATTATGTGCAGTCTCAATGAAAATGTTCAAATCAGCGGCTGCTTCACGAGCTTTGATCCTTCGGTTGGCTTACATCAGTGCATTCACTTTGTCAACCAATGTTACGTCACTGATTAGAGACGGGCCATCGGGCCGATCTTCAAATATGCTTGTTCGTCCTTCAGTAAACAACTTGCACCATTTGCAGTTACATTACAGAGTCTCCATAAACAACAACCAGCTTCCTGTAGATGTCGATAAGCAGCAAGGCCATATGCCCACTCACACTGGATCACACAACAAACCTCTTCTTCACTCCATACCGCCAAGACTCTCTACTCATTATGGGCAGGACACGCTTCTCACTGCATGACTCATGTTAATCACGCGCCACTCATGCGCGGTAGGCCGCACGAACATTGCATTGTTTGGTAAATCTAGAGGAAAGGCGAAAACTACTTTCATGTCAATTATTGAGCTCATACTTTCTCCAAATAAAACAAGTTGAGAATGCTCCAAGAGCATTGCCAGAACGAACTTAAAAAGAATGGAGAGATGGAGCGGGAAGGATAACTGTCATTGTTCCTAATGTAAAAGTAAATCTTTTTATCTGCACCATCTCTTTCTCGCAAAATCTAGCAAAATATCATCTCTCTATGACTTACAGTTCTCGAGATATGGCTGCTTAAATATCTAGAAATTCGAACCATTTTGGCCAGTATCTGGGGAACGGTGACTAGTTGGCCAGTAGATAGTTAATCAGTGGCCACCGATTACTATTTGGTGCCAAAATGTTTACCATCCTGTTAGGTATTGATCAACACCAATATGATCTCTGTGTGACTTACGGTTCCCGAGATTTCACTCCTTAAATCTCCCGAAATCGGAACTATCTTTTGGCCAATATCACGGAAACGGTAAGTCATAGAGAGATGATATTGATGTTAATCAATACCTAGCAGAATGTTAAACATTTTCGTACCAATATAAATTGATGGCCACTATCCAACTGGCCATTGGCCAAACCAGTAGCCAGTTGGACAGAGGCCACCGGTTACTACTTGGTACCAAAATATTTGCCATCCTTTTAGATATTGATCAACATCAATATGATCTCTCTATGACTTACGGTTCCCGAGATATGGCTCCTTAAATCTCTGGAAATCGGCCATTTTTTGGCCAATGTCTCGGGAACGGTAAAAGGGACGGGAAAATTTCAATCACTTTCTCAGATAGTTTTCGATGCTCTATCGAATGCAGGGTTCAAAATTTAAAAAAAAAAAAAAAAAAAAAAAAATGCAAACAGACAGACACACACACACAGAATTCAGTAACGAACTTTTAAGTTCGTTGAAAATTGGGAAACTTTTTCCTTGAACGACCTACGTAGTTCCAAACTAACGCAGACTAATAGCGTATCGGGTGACCTTAGAAGTACATGGCTTCGCAGTGCTGAAGTAGAATTATACTTCGCGATTGACAAGCATCAGCTCCATGCTTTTCAGTTTTACATGCACACGTTACCATCAATTCGAGTATATAGCAGCACTGATTATCTTGTCAAGCGGCAATAGTTCGGAAAGGACGATACTCCGAGCAATCCACCAAGCATAGAACCTGCTGCTGCAGTGGTTGTTTGGGAGTAAGTTCGTGTGGTGCCAACCAACAACGGTGAGCGTTGTGAAGTATCGTAAAGAACCTACTTCATCACACGTAAGCACCATGTCGAGAAATATATCCTTCTCCTGATCTCTTACAACGAAGAAACAGACATGCTTGTACGTGTTGCTTTCCGAGCCGGTTTGACTCATCGTCCACTTTATACATTTCAAAAACTGATGTGTCAACAATTGAATGCTACTTACTCATGGGTGACACTAAAATTCTGATACTGCTTTCCCTGAGTTTACATGAGTAAGAAAGTAAATTTTTTCTCTGATCCGCGACACTGTAAACCCTATAATTTATGGTTAAGTTTAGAAAAAGAGTCCACTTTCCAATCGTCCTCCATTATTCCCACAGCCGTCCAATGCTCTCTTATTCAAATAAATTATTACTTTTTTTACTGTAAATTTTTATTATAAGTCAAGTTTTCTGAATTTGGAACACAATAAAGCATTAATATGAAACGATAATTATACACTAACGTAAAATCTCGGCATTCTAAATTATACTCAAAGAAACACGTAAACGTAAATCATAACTTAGCCTAATTATCTTTTGACAGCCTTTTTGAATATGCATTGATTTTTCGAATTTCCGTCATATCTTCTGTGCCAACTCTTAAATAAAATAATAATAATAATAATAATAATAATAATAATAATAATAATAAGTTACTATAGCTGGTTTTAGTACGAAGAAAGAACCTTACCTCAATAAGTTGATCAGTATTATGTCTGATCCCGTCATCAAATCCCGACGAATTCTCAGAACCTGATCCTGTAAATATAATTCCATTTTAATTACATAATCCATGTTCTCAAGAAACCGTATTATTTACACTTATTCTTTCTTAATTGAAATGGCTTTACATTCCACAGAAATAAATTACTTTCCTTTCTGATCATATAAAAAGACTTCATCTGTAAGTTTTATAAAATATTATACAACATTATTATTCAGCAACTAACGACTAATGTACTACATTATTATCTTCATACATATGGTATTCTCTGCGCTACATTTCGCTTATATGAATCTTACTTAACGTTGCAATGAAAATTAATCATAACAAAAATCTAGAATTATCCCGTCTAGTATTTACAAAGGATGAAGCTCATTTACCATAACTTATGTTCCCAGCAGATAATCCGATGAAATTTGTGTGTTGAAGTACTACGTGATTTGCTGCGAAAAAGCATATTAGTTTGGGCAAAGTTCAAACAGAAGTGCGAGAACTAAATTTTGAAATAATATTATAGTCTATGGGAAAGTACAAAAATAGGATTAACGTTTTTTCTAAAACAACAATATGTGGATTTTTATTATATATTTCCACAATACTTAGTAAGACCCTTAAAATGGGCATAACTTGTTTTGGGAAAATGTACCATTGACGACCTATGGTCAATCAAACTATAAGATTTGGACTTTAGCTACTTTCAATGGGTGTTAAACTGTCTCTGTTATATAAACAAAATAATGTAGTAATTTGTTTAAAAATAAGTCTTCTACAACGAAAAGAATAAGACCTTTGGCATGCAGTCCAACTGGAATGACCATTCGACCATCTGTTTCATGTGATAAGCGGAATCTTATTAGGTTTTTATGTTTAAAATATAAATTTGGTCCGACCTTGATTGACCATAGCTCACCAATAGTGCATTTAAACAGAGGTGGGGGAACTAACATTGGTGAAATCTAAACTTTTATCGCTTTAAAATATGGGAAGAAAATTATCTCATACACTGTTTGTTGTATATAAAAATTAGTACATTAGGTAATTTGTTCTCGTAGTTTGAAGGGAGAAAATATTTTTATTGATGTGACTTCCGTCACGATCCGCCTCTAAAGATGAGTTAGAAGTACCATTTGTAAAACCGATTCCTGATGTAAGGAACTGTTCCGACAAATCAGATCATTATGTATCAATTTATTGAACGAAGCAAATGAATGAAACGACTATACTAAAAACTTGCCATTTTTCTTATCTTTTAATTTTAATATATAGTAAGTGTTTGTGGGGAGCATGCTCCTCCTCCGTCAAGTGCATAGCTTAACATGTGGTTTATTCAGTATTCTCCACTGTGCATTTTTGTAACCGTTACATGGCTTTCGTACATTACGTAAATTCCTTGTGTTCTCTGCGTTTGATCCAGTGGTTTGCGCATGCGAGGTTTATGCACCTGGTTTCGAGTTCGAATCCCGTTGGGAGAGCACCAACATTTAATTTCTCGATCACTCATTTTCATTACCTGTCTTGTCAGCTTAAATGGTATATTCGTGGAATGTTAAAAGTTTCTATTAGTGAATAAAAAAAAAGTTTCTATTAGAAAGATTGAAGTAATGATAAGCTCTTCGTTCTCATAGCTTATTGTATGCTTTCTAGAATCGAAAAATCTAGTGGTCCTTGACATAGCCTTTTCTTATTATTAATTTAAACAATGCATATTTAAAGATTTGATTAATTTAGCAATATACAAAAAGAAGAAGTTAATACGGTTCTAAATTTATCAGTACTTCAAACAAGCAAAGTTAAAAATAATTATAGAGGGAATTACGGCAAGAACCACCATGATTTAACTGATTCGATACCTGAAGAACATTCGGAACATTTAAGGTACTATTCCGAGGAATGAGTTCCTTAGGAATTAATTCACTGAATAAATGACCTAAAGCAAATACTTGTCAATTTCTTATATGATATCATCCTCTTTCTTTGTTAAAGTCATACTTTTCACCCATAAAGTTTCCAAATTTACACAATTGTCGACAGGAGAAAATAGCGTATTTCATATACAGTAGCATATTCAATACGCTGTTTTATTTTATCGATGACCATACAACACTATTCTCATTTTGAACGCAGTAACAATTACGAATAAAGCTGCCAAAAATTAGAAAATTTACAGGTGAAGTACAGTAAAAATTTGGATGCAGAAAGAAACAATAATAGCTAAAGATGGCATTTAAGCATGCAATATACGTGTAAGGTTATGTAGTGTTGAAGAAATGAGAGAAAAGAAACTAAAGCCAATTACGATTGAATCCTCCATAAGAAAAGCCGGCCTATGTTTAGCAGAAGGGGTCCAGCTCTTTTCTCTAAAAAATGTTACAATTTTGGTAATTTCTATTCACATTCGGTTAGTTTAGGGTAGGGTAGGTTAGGTTAGGTTATGTTAGGTTAGCTTAGATTAGTTTAGCTTTCATTATATTAGTGTAGGGATCCTGCATATTTTTTCCAAAAAATGATAGAATTTTGCTTATTCCTACTAATATTAGGTTAGTTTAGGTTAGGTTAGGTTATATTTGGTTACGTTATGTTACGTCTAAGTACTTGCATCATTCATTTCTCCTGTAAATTTTATGTTTTTACGTGCTTCTGGACCCCTTGTACTAAACATACTCCGAAAAGCCTTCTACAGGTTATGGAAAGTGGAAACCAGAGTATTAAGGAGTACCTTTCAAGTCCTCAAACGAGGAGTAGGCTTATACTGCAAAATGAGCATATTGTATAGATAGTAGAAAGAAGAAAGGTTAATTATGGTGAAATTAATAGTAGATATTGTATACATCACGAAAAGTTAAAACAGTTTTGAACTTTCAGAAATTGGAAAAGTTCAAAAGATGAAAAGGGATTAAATTCGTAACTTTCTACTTAGACTATATGATTTTTAAAATTGAAAAAGCAATAAATATATTACCAATTTTGACCTGCTATTGCAGCAAACATGTTTCGAAACTAAAACTGTTGTTGGCGCCACTCGGTTTTCCAGGAGCAGTAGGCATCACTTGTAGTTGTGTTATTTTTATGATTTGAGTGAAATAATTTATTCTATACTTTTCTGAATTCTTGAAGACTGTACGATTACCTATATATATTTTTCAATTAACGTTTTCAACAACTTGTTCAAGAAAATCCAAAAGTGAATATTCTTATTACATTTCTTTAGTTAAAAAAATATTTTTAAGTAGAATTTCATTACTGCACTGTATAAACTTATAATTAATCACTTACGAATATTCCTTGGTTTTACTTCCTTCTAGCATAATGTACTGTAATGTTATTTTTGATGGGGAAAAAAAAAAGTGATTAAGCGTTCTGTTAACACCTTTGGAGACCCATGCGCAAATGTCTTGACTGGTCTAGTTCAAGTTTCATCCTAGGCAAGTTCACTAACATATAGCCGTTCAATCGAACACAATAACTGCAGATTAAACATTTAGTTTTGAGAGATGGCAACATGACTTCGTGGCTGGGTCCGTGACTTTCATTATTAGCATGTTCTAATACTGAACTCGCTAGATTTTAACGCACGGCGCTACACTACAGGATCAGCCCCAAACCCTTTTCTTCTAGTCACCTGACTTCACTCAAATATTCTAGTGAATCATTTCTAAACACATCGGTTGTGAATATCGTCCACTCCATTACCTACGGCGTCCTAACCCTCTGTGTAATTTGTCTTCTGTAATCTGTAACACTCCTGCACGATCTGGTAAATCACGCGAGCTCTTTCGTGGCTAAGCGGTTAGCATACGAGCCTTTGGCACGGGAGACCCGGATTTGATTCCCGGCGGGAACTCATGTGGTTCGGATTCCACGTTCATCAGTAGGCCCCGTCTCATATAGCCTTGCTGCTGAAAAGGACGTTAAAATCAACTCAACTCTGGCAAGTCACGATATATTGCCTCGTGAAAGCATCACGTCCAATTGAGTAACAGTCATTTAGGCAGTAGGACGAATTCTACGTAGAAACACTGTATGTGTATCCATTACGTTCATGGCATCCTAAAATATATATGTGTGGACATAGAAATTGGGCGTCAAAAATACAAGCTTTGAAGATACTAACTTGTGTAAATATTCTCAGTCTGTGCCTCGATTTTATCCAAAAGGTAGGGTGTAGCGTATAAGCAATTGTATATTGGAGGCTATATTCTTAACCTGCATTCTGAATGGGATTACTAAAAAGGTGATAGTTAACACTTTTAGAAGTATGGACGTGCATAATGAAGTACAAGTCACTAACCTGTTTCCTTATGGGAAGATTCATAATGAATTTGTAGTTCTTCTGGGGACTGAAAAGCTTTCATGCAGCTGGGGCATAGAAACCCCTCCGCCGCTTGTTTTTCTAGCTCTCCTTCAGCATTTCTCAAAGGCGAGTTCGGTTGGGAATCTCTTCCCTGTGCCTGTAAATTACAAAAACTGCTGTGAGCACGGACAGTGAACATAACTTAAGTTCCAAAAAAATAATTTAACATTAACATGTCATGCATCATGTAGATTATTTAAATAACGAACTTCACCTACCCTATCAGATATTCTGTGCACAATATTTCTAATATTAAACATTTTTACATCAGTTCGTATTTGCTTCGCGAAACATGCCCCTCAAATCTCAAATACGGTCCTCGTCCTTGTATCAACCCATCACAGTAAAGCAAACAAGATAATAGTGCTTGAAGTCTGAGTCGGAACCTTTGATGTTGATTCTTTTATTATTAATATTTATTTTATTCTTTAAACAAGTATTAATTTCTTTCAGAATAATTGTCAGAGAACTACAAACTGAGTTTAGAGTAGTTATATATTTTAAAGTGGGTTTATGTATTGTCATAACATTTTGTAAAGCAGTAATTACACATTTCTACATTTGAGAAACAGATATACTGTATATTCATACGCTATGTATTAATATGCAGTATATTGATATTATCGCAA
Organism: Thermobia domestica; assembly: GCF_964235325.1. Taxonomy (NCBI): domain Eukaryota; kingdom Metazoa; phylum Arthropoda; class Insecta; order Zygentoma; family Lepismatidae; genus Thermobia; species Thermobia domestica. The sequence continues at coordinate 57,007,114 of NC_137459.1, forward strand.
ATTCAGCGCTCTAATTTGCGATAATAGGCACAACAGTAGCAGTGACGACGCCAGCTTTAATTTCTTAGGGGGTAAAGCAGGGGTAGATATATTTTGGGGCAGCTATTTTTTCATAGGCTACCAAAAATGATACTTTTATGATGTTTAACTTACATTACAGTACAACGTATATTACTTTGTTCTTTTTATATTATATAATTAGAAATTAAACTTATTTCAAATAAAGTTTGCAACTAACAAATAAAGTAACGTCTACATATGAAATATTCAATTCCTGGTGGGAGATATTGACTTTTGAACCCATTAAAGTGGTTCGAATTCCACGTTAAATGGTTTTCTGAATTTTATATAGCCTCGGTGCTGAAAAAGACATTCAACTTATATCTAACCAACCTAACTAAAGATACCTTGCTGCACCTAAATTTAACAGATTACCTATCAGCGTTCGGAAAAAAAATGCTTCCAATAAAATTTAAGTATTTTTCCTCTAGAGCCCAAATCTGCAATTAAAATGACGGGGTTTATATATAATTTTCCAGTTCTGTAGTTTAAAAAAGGAGCATGAGTGATCAAGTGTTTTCGATTGTCTGTAATTTACTGAAGTAGGTAATATCCACTGCAAATGTTTGTAGTGGCTAATATCTACAATTACATTGCGAAAGAAAGTTGAATAATACAGCACTATGTACAGTACATTTAATCAAACAAAATATCCAACCTAGCCGTGCAAAATGTCGGATACGTTTTAAATATACATTATAAGCAGTGCTTAAAGTGAGCCGGTATGAGCCGGTTATGCATCCGAAAGTTAGAAAATCGGCCGGTATGCCATACCGGTAAAAATAACTGATTTAAATTGTAATTTGTGTGTAAAAAAAAAAAAAAAAAAAAAAAAAACAGATTTTACACATAGAAGTAAGTACGGCGTTAGCATTGTGTCAACAAATATGTTTGTACTATCAAAAATTTCGTTGTTGCTGCTTCAAAAGAAATAACAGTTCTCTATGACTCTATTCAATGGCAGAATTTGTGCTCTTGTTTTTTTTTTTTTTCAACATTTGTGCGAGCAATTCCATCCCCTTCAAAAAATTCTACCATATCGCCCGCCTAAAATGTTTAATCTGTATCCGCCCGTGGCATTAAATTCAAAATTATTATTTTCACGTTGTCTGGACTTCTGTGTTTACAATTATAAGAAAATTAGTGTTCACCACGAGACAAGATGAGGCCAGAAGAAGCTTTTCAAAAGGGAAATGAGATTGGAAAGAATCATTAAATACTAGATACTAGAGAGGAGACGAGAGTGCCTACAAAGACTTGAAAACGAGACGAAAAGCATATGGGCCTATCCACTCAAATGCCGCATTGGATCACTAAGTTATTGTAAATGCGATATTTAAGTAAACTTACCATCCGTGTTCTTCCACATTTAGTTCGCCGATATGCTCAAGCAAAATCTTAGAAAAGCAAAATCATTTTATAAATATTTATTTCTGTTAGGCTGATGATAATGAGGAGTAAAACATGTACTATATTAGTCTTCTCTCTCTCTTTCTATAGATTTTTTCGTCAAAAATGGTGCAAAAATGTCAGAAGTAGAGATGCTCTTTAGGGTTCTGTCAATATTACTGCTCTAAGTGGCAATATTTGTCCCATACCGTCACCTCATCTGATGTCACTTTAAGCACTGATTATAAGATAATAATTTCAACATTTTGGGTTTAAAATCAGAGCTTCCAGATTAAATTGGCTCCTCCAGATTTTGTGCGTCGCTTCCGAAATTCGTTAAATCGAGGGATGAGTATATATAATTGTTATTTTTATATTCTTTGAAAATGCGAAGTATTAGTGAAAAATAAAATAAAGTTACCGCTGGACTGGTAGACTTGACAGCAGATCACCCCCTAATTTCCTACCTAATCACCAATTCGAAAAAATACGTAAGAGTTTAATTATTATTTAGAACTGTATCTAGAATCCTAAACCTTGGTGGAACCAAGAATACACTCATGTGTTTTGCTGATGTATATATGCTCGCGAATTTTAATTTAAACAAATACAGGTTTTAGGTCAATATTCCTTCGGATCTGATTAATCCGAGATAGTTAACTTGTAGAACCTGTCATCAATATTCCCTATCACAGTAAAATTGGAATTTCGTCAACTATTTTGCTTTTAAGGTACATACACTGAATAAAACGCAAAATAAGCGTATACGAACCTTGATTCGCTCAGCTCAATTAAGCCAGGTACAATAATTATTACAATAACTTCTATATCTATATAATCAAAAAATGAACACAACGTTATCATCAGTAACTTTGTTTTAACCAATGGCGCAAATCCCGGCGGGGATGAGGAGACATGTCCCCTCCAATCTTGGAACTGGGGGCACTGTCCCCAGGGGCGTCATTTGAGACTTCGCTTGGGGGGGGCAAGAGCACCACCAACATAAGACTTTCACGTGTTGTACTAGTATATTAGTAGGCAATCTATTAAAGTATATGTGTTCCTCAAACTCTTGGGGGGGGGCAATTGCCCCCTCCTTCCCCCCTAAATGACGCCCCTGACTGTCCCCCCAATAATCCGATTTGAAATGTTTCTTTTGGGGAGAAATGTGATGATTTGTGTCCGATTGCCACAAAGGAAACTGAGATGAAATTGATGTTTCCCCGGAATAAGCTTCTAATCTTCCCGCCTTCCAATATTGAAGACAACTCTGATCCTCCACAGCATTGTTTTTCATCTTCATAAATATTTTGAACATTGCTAAAATTATATATATATCTGGGAATGGTCTTACCCCTCCCCCCAATATTTAAGACAGATTATTTGCGCCGCTGGTTTTAACATGTTTACTCATAAAAACATTTTCCATAATTAGATTTTATTGCTTTGTGAGAATATTCTGAGCGTTGATAAGAATGTTCTTTCCTTAGGCCGTGTCCAAAAGATACAAGTGCACATTTAAAGTACGCTTATTTCCGGAAGTGACGTCACCTAGTGTGCGTCAAAAGGTCCAAGTTCACAAGTGTGCGAGTGCATAGTGCGTAGTGTGCGAGGATGTACACTACGTTAGTATACTTGTGTGCTTAATATGGCGATTTCTCGTAGAATGACCTAATAAAATTTTAATAGGCATATTCTTAATATTTTTGTTTAAGTAAATATATTTGTGGACTGATTTTATAATAATTTACTTGATAAACATACAAGTTAGTGATTTTACAAGTCGAATATAAAAATATTACGCAAATAACAAATGTATTTACGTTATGTTCTTTGAGTATGCAATAGAATTTAAAATAGTATAGGGAAAACAAACAAATAGTTTCTTTAATAATGCTATAAAGACATTTGTGCTTAAATATTACATGGTTTATGTAGCTTAATTGAAATAGTTGCACTATCGGTAATGCGGCTATTTGCACGTAAATGACAAATTTTAATGGTGTATGAATATATTAAGTTCTAGCATAGTATACATAGATTATTCATTTCTCTATAGCTACAGCTACAGCCGCAGCCGCAAATGTTAATTCATAGACACATAAGCCTAATTTTATAGTTTTGATTCTAAACGAATTCCTTTCAACGATACCATATTTCCTTGCACTTGAGAGAGACTGTAATATACCAATTACCATACATTGTGTATTTTTGACAGGTACCGAAAAGTGAAATACAGATCAAAAATTCCTTTCTCCACATTTATCAAAGATTTCACAAATTACTCCTGGTAAGTCTTTACTATGGCCATTTCATTTTTTTTATTCTTCGATTTAGCGATTTGATCTCTTGGTTCCGGTTTTAACAACTTGCCTCTTCACCCATATACTGTATATAAGGTAGTAGGTAGGTTGGTTCCTTTTTGTACCAAAGTATAATATTTAATTCACATAATATTGACGAGCGAGTGTTAGCGAGTGAAGGCTGGTTGGAACCCCGCAGAGCACTTTCTTTTCCGTCTTCGTTACGAATCGGTTCATTGAACGATTCATTGAAAGAAATGTCCAAAGTAAAGACTTGCCTTCCTCTTAATTCATATAATCCCATTACTGTACCCAGTATTAAAAGATTATGAACAATAATTTCTTCCGTATAGTTGAACAATGAGAGCCATTACATTACATACTGTATTTTTCATAAAACCGTCTCTTAATTTTCATAAAATTCTTATTATATTTTTAGTAGTTTATTTTACGTTTATATTTGGACGAGGGGATTTGTTTCGTTACTGAATAACCATTTTCGCAGTGGGAAGCATGTAGGAGAGTATATTTCAAGAGAGATCTAGGGCGCCGAAAGCGTAGTAAAATGCACGTAAATGTTGAAGTGTATACAATATACAGAACTCCATTCAAGCAGGCTTATAAGATAGTAATCTCACTTTTTTTTTTATTTTTACCATACTACTTTCATTAGGGTTATTCGCCTTGAGTATGCATTATCCTTATAAATTGGTATTTCATAGCGATATAATAGCTTTTTTCTGTAATTTTGGTCCTCATGTTGTTCAACTTTACCATTTCTTTCCTTGTCATCCTTCTATGTGTTAACTTTTGCTGTAGATTAAGAATACGGAGACACTATTTCGATGATTTCCAGGTAAAATCAATAAATTCACAGTGAAAGAATAACATCTAAGGAACTTCAATATTAGCGCAATATGGTAGAAAGAGTTCAATCAGTATGCCTGAACTGAAAGAATACAGTAGAACTACAACAATTATACTGTCATTGTTGTGAAATCTACCGTACAGGAAGCAATTATACTCAGTATCAACCCTCTCTCAAAGTAGTTTTGTGCCACATTATTGTAAATACCGCTCCCCTCGGTGTCCTAACGCTCTTGCACGTTGCCTACTTTCAGTTGCAATAAAATTCCTAAACTAATTCGCAAAAGTGTCTTCAGCGCCCTAATCACCAGTGCTACTCTTCTTTCGGGAGATTATTAAATATTCCCTCCGCAAGCATGCCTAATAAAGTAGAATATCGCCAATAGTTTAGTGTTTTTTATGCTGTTACGAGTTTATTGTGCACATAAGACAACGCACACATATATTATATATGTATTGCATTTATGCTCCGCTCTTGTTAATCTGCGCGTGAAATACCCAAAATGACAAATATTTGCAGGCACGGCAAAGCTGAAGCTGTTGGCATACATGAAAAAAACTCTTAAATCATTTTATGGTTATCCCATATAGTCAATCTGTACGGTTTATTTATCTTTAATATAACTGGAAAGTCATTCATCTAAAGAAAAAAAAGCATGCTAATTTTTTCTAATACGCGAAATTCTCCCTTCTTTTGTCATCAATGTTCCATATTCCACCACAACGAGGCGCTGTAAGCAAGTGCTGATCAAAAGCTAATTTTACGAAGTGTACACTATTTAGTGTGCACTCCATTTGTAGACTTCGAGTGTGCATCCTCGAAGTGTGCACTATGCACTTTTGGACACGGCCTTAATACCAGTCCAAATGTGTTACGTCATCCAAATCTCTACAGAAAATTCCCTGAGTCTATACCAAATTTTATAATAGTTATTATGGATTTTGTACTGAATACTTGGGACTAGAAATATTAATAATTTCTTATTGTTATTTAAAGGGCGAACTATTTACTTTCCCCTTTTTTCTATACAAGAATTTAAATTGGCGGGTGGAGAGAAGTCCATTTACTTAACTCATGGAAATCCATATGTAAAGCCCATTGCTATATATACGGCTTTCAGTGGGCCGATAGATTGCCTGAAGCTGTCACAACATCGAGTTTCTACAATGTCATTTTTTATTTTTATTTTATTTCCACTTAAGACTGCTAGTTACACACACACACACACACACACATATATATATATATATATATATATATATATATATATATATATATATATATATATATATATATATATATATATACAGAGGTTGACAAAAAGTCTAAAACGTTTGCAAAAGTTTGAAAATCATACATAGTATGGTGTGGGGCCTTCTTTTGCTTGCAAAACAGCTTGGATCCGACGTGGAATGGAATGGAATGGACGGACCTAGTCCCCCAAAATGGCCTCATACGCCTTAGCATTCATCATTCCATGCAGGGCTATGATATGACCTGAATAAAACGACGATATCACTGCCCATACTGTAACAGAACCACCCCCATGCTTTACAGTTGTGAGTAGACAGTCTGTCTCATAGGCCTGCGACGGTGTTCTCTATACGTAAACACGACCGGTTGTTGGAAACAAGGTGAAGGTCGATTCATCGGACCACATTACGTGTTTCCACTGCTCATGAGCCCACGCTGTAGTAGTAGTGGTAGGCGTTCGCCCGAATGACTCATCCTCATTCTCTTTTATGACCAGGATATTTGAACTTCGTTCCCTTTTACGGCTAAGATGAGTGCTTTGGTACCTCGATTCTGATTGGCTGAGAGAGGTCACGTGACGTTAGGCCCCGCCCACGCGGGAAACTCAAATTTCCAGGTCACGTGGTATGACGTCATGAGTCACCCCGCGGGGGAAATCCCTCACCCGGGATTTTTGAAATTTGTTCCCTTTTACGGGTATGATGTGTGTTTTGATTGGTTGATAGCTGTCACGTGATCTTAGACCCTTCGATATTTGAAATTCGTTCCCTTTTACGGGTAAGATGAGTGTTTATGATTGGCTGACAGAGGTCACGTGATCTTAGGCTCAGGGATTTTTTAAAATTCGTTCCCTTTTATGGGTAAGATGAGTGGTTTGGTACCTTGAATTTGATTGGTTGATAGAGGTCACGTGATCTTAAGCCCCCTGTGACTTTTGAAATTCGTTCCCTTTTTACGAGTAAGATGAGTGCTTTGGTACCTCGATTCTGATTGGTTGATAGAGGTCACATGATCTTAGACCCGCCACACGGTGAACAGAATACGTGGGAAAACCCCATCACTCATTTGTTTCCATGTTACGGGTAAGATGATTGCTTTGGTACCACGATGTTGATTGGTTGATAGAAATCGCATAATCTTACACACCCACCCCAATGCTAGACATTCAGAGTGCTATGACGACGACCCACCCTAGACCTGGATTTTAGAATTTAGTTCCCTTTTTATGGTTATGCGTAAAGTTCCCATGAAGGGTTCAACCTCCTCCTTAAATAACCCTTTTTGGTATCATGATATTGTACTGAAGTTTACCTTAAATATTATCATTCTCTTTGACAGATAAGATGATTACCAGCTTTTTTTACCTTGATGGAGATCCTGTCCTTGAATTAGTAGCCTATGTCTCTGGAAGTAACAATGGTGAAAGAGGGGTGTCGCTTGTAGATTTCTTATAACACATTGTTGTGAGTTTAAGCGTTTTATTGCTCAGTAAGCGCTTCATTAATGGAAACAGTGTTGCCAGATTTTTTTTTACCTAAACTGCTCCGATTCTTTTCGAAACGGTTCCGCAGAGTGTAAGAAATTTTAAACTAAAAATTTTTTCGAACTAAAAAAAATTTCAAAACTAAAAAATTTTCAAACAAAAAATTTTCGAACTAAAATTTTGAAACAAAAAAGTTTCAAACAAAAAATTTTCGAACCCAAAAAAAATTTCGAACTAAAAAAATTAAAAATTTTTCGAAAAAATATTTTAAACTAAAAACTTTCGAACTAAATTTTCAAATCAAAATTTTTCGAACTAAAAATTTTTAAAAAATTTCGAACCAATTTTTAAAAATAAGTTTCGTACTAAAGATGTAAACCACATTTGAAAATTTTCAAATCAATTCTTGAACTAAATTAAAAACCAAATTTTGGACACTAAAAATTCTTTAATTATTTTTCGAACAAAATCATGTAAACCAAATCTTGAATATATTTTTCACCTTAAATTTTCAAGATTACCATGATTTGAAAACAAGTGTTCAGGGTTTCAAGAAATAATAAAACACATTTTTTTTTCAACTTGTTGTATTTTAACGAAAAGTATGTGGTCTTCCTATACATGTTTATTAACATAATAAATACAGGATCTAGTTAATGAATATGTTGGACGCGTCATCATCTTCGAATCTTGTAGCCGTATCCTGTAAAGAAAAAGAAGAAACGACGGATTACTTTAAGAATTTCTTTTTTCTGAAACAATAAAAATGAGTCAATATTGATAAGAGAGAAATAAAACTTACTCGTAAATGATGGATGTGCTTAGGCTCATCTTCCTCCTCGGGTACAGGATCACTGCATTTTTTCACCGATGGTGGTGTTGGTGGTTTACGAACTCTTCTAGGTACTGCATTTTTCTAGGTGTTGCTGCTTTATGGTCAAGGTTCCCCCCTTCGGTACGGGATTCTGCATTTCTTCCACTGATGGTGTTGGTGGTGATTTATGAACTCTTGTGGGTACTTCAGTTTCTTCTTCTTGGTGTTGCTGCTTTGTGGTTAAGGAGGGAAAGAAGAAAAGGAAAAGGAAAAAAGAAATGGCGGCCTTATTGGGTATTTACAGTTTTTTCTTCTTCATCTTCTTTTTCCAGTTCCATCTTCTGTTTTTTAACGTACCCGTACGGAACCGTATCATAAGAATTGAATTCTTTAAATCGACGTTTTGTGTACTGGATACTGTACATTTTTTCTTCTTTGCGTGTGACGATGGTATGGTCTTTGGTCCTGCATATCTTATGGGGGATAGTGATGGTGACTTGTCCACGGCATTGATTTGTAATCATTTCTTTTAGCGTGTTGAAATTTAATTGCTGTCCTGCATTGTAATTTAATGTAAATCCTCTAATTTTGCATATGTAACTGGTGACGTTGGTATCCGGATTGTATATTTCTAGGCTGTAATTTTTCGGTCCTCCACTGACAAATGTCTTGATGTACGCTCGTGGTCCGTAAGATTCCATCTCATTCGATAAGCATCCCAAGTACGTTGAAGGTTCAATGGTTGGCTCCCCGGGCTTCTCCGTAAAAATCACAGAATCCGTGTCGAAATATAAAACACGTTCCTGCAACATTTCCAGGTACTTGTACAGTTCCAGACGTGCCTGACATGTTGTAAATGCACCTAACACGACATTGGTGTTTCGGTTTTGAACAGGCACATGTTCATTGTACTCCCAGAACGCATACAACATCGTATCATTGATGGGTACAATTTGATGGAGTTTAATGTCGGGGGAAGTGAGTTTTTCATAAAATTCTTCCGGCCGATCAATAATTGTGGTCTGGCTAAAGTTTGTACGCTGGCAAAGCTTTCCCCATAGAGAGTTCCCACAAAGCTTAGATAAACTTCTTCGTGCAGGATTATTTTCAATTTTGGACGGATCCAATGCAATACCTTCGCGCTCCAGGACGGTTTGTATGAATTTTGATTTGTCTTCTTCGCTGACACAGGAACTGGGCCAACCAGACGCTTCCATTTTTGATTTCAAAAACGTATTGATATATTCCGTGAACAAGCCACCTGTTTTCGTGATGGGATCATATTGTTCAATGTCATAGTCCCAAATTTCAAAAATTTCCACTGGTTGATATCCTAATTCTATTGCTTTCTGGATTTCATATGATACCCATGTTCCAGTGAGGCACCGCTCCTGGTCGTTGTGCGTACACGTTGCTGTAGGGTCTGGGTTCATTTCTTCGGCACACACAGCACACAGTGGAAAGAGTAGTTTCTTGTTACATCGGTAAGGCAGGAGACCATGATAAAGATGGCGACTTGGTAATATCGTCATTTTGATTAAACCATTGACTTTATTTATTGGTGGTATATTTTCATCACCCTGTAGATAAATTCGTGGATGGCCTACAGGGTATTTAGCACACTTATTGATGTAAGGATAAAGCGAGACAATATCGAAATATTTTATTACTTCCCCCGCTTTTTCATCGACTTGGTGGTACAATTTCACGCAATTGGTCCTTCCTCCAAAAAAACTATCTCTTGGATTTAATGGTCTGCGGTTCATGTACGGGTGATTTTTCAGATACGTCGCCATTGCAGGATTTTGTTTTAAGAACTGATTAAATTCGCACTCCCACATTTCATGTACAATATACCCCAATTCACGCAGTCTTGCATTTTTTCTTTGCGTTCGTTCATAACGGAATTCCATAGTGTCTTCTGGATTGCCGTAGATGGGCTGATTACGGCCTGTAGTAAAACATACTTTACACCCGTGGTAAAAACAGCCAGCATGCTCGTAGATGTGCTCCTCTAACGTCTCAGGATCTTGGTAGTAACCATCAACATGGAATCCCGCAATAAACACTTCCTTTTGTCGGGCCGCATGTAAGATTTGTTTTCCTTCGCTTTTTTCAATGTAGGCCAGCCATTGCATTGCAGCGATCGATTGGGTACTTCTCCATCGATAGCCATGTGCCGGTAGAATTCCTATGGTGTTGGGTTTAAGGAAATTCCGGCGGAATACTAAATTGGAAGCACTTGCAATCGTGATCGTCTCCAAGAAGGGATTCACTTTGGTTTCTGTTTCAAATGACGTCATAAACGAAACGCATGCTTGTCGCAGTACATTGACATCTTGAATACAATACTTGATAATTTCTTTCTGGAAATCAAACGTGTCATTACGATGATCGTTGTACCACTGCATGAACTTGTTTCTGTCTTCGACGGCCATTTCATCTGCACCATAATACTTCGTTTCTGGAAGTGGTCCAATATACGATTGATTCTCCTTGGTGTTGAAGAAATGCGGGAAGTAGCCTTTGGTTGCGGGTAAATTGAACGCTTTTGACAATTTACTTAATGCCATAGGTAGGAAGTTCAACGAGTCAATGAACGTCAGATTATTCAAGGTTAAACTCAATATCTTGGTCCCATTTAATATGACGTCAGGTCTCCATTGGCATTGTTCTACCATGGTCTTTAGGATAAAATGTCCATCGTATCCCTTAGCGTTGTGCGCGACACAGAAAATCCTATTTATATTGGGACGACGTTCCCGCAAGTACTGAAGAAAATTATAAACTGGATCCTCTCCTTGGAAAATATGCTGGCGCTGACCACACGTACTGCAAGACTGCTCGATATTAGCGTTTTCAACACATGCATAACATACTTGTTGTGCAACCAATAAATTTGGAATGTGTACATACGTATTATCGCCAATATTTTTGTCCTGCATAGATTCTATATCATAGAATATCAACAAGGCTTTCTTTGCGTGCATGAGTGAAGGAACACCAGGTTTCAAGCATTGTCGATCGGGAAGCATAAAACATTGATGGGATCCTGGAACAATCTTCTTACATACATTGCAAAAGATCTCATTACAATCATGAAGTCGTTGTCCTGTATGCACAAAAAAATATACTCTGTAGCATTTAGTACATTGCTTCACCATTTTGCATACAGGTTCCCCTTGATGATATACAATATTACGATGATTGTTAAAACATTGTTCGCCGTAAAATTAACGATTGCAGTCTTTGCACAGCACTAGCGTTTGGTTCTTGTCGCATAGAGGTCTCTGTAGACATTTGGAGCATGTTACAGGACAATTTTTCACATGTCTGTTACGCTCACTGTATTTTTTATGGCACGCCTCACAGTAGAAATTGGTTGCAAAACAAGCAGTTAAAGATTGGATGATGTCAAAATGGCCAGCCAAACAAATCAAATTTATGGGAGTGCGATTTTCATCGTTGGGCCCCTCGTACATGATATCATGGCCTGTGAAACTGGTATACACTGTAATTTTATATTCTTTGAGGTATGCCTGGAATTGTCGAATTTCATTTACACTGGCACCATGATCCAAATTGACTCCTGCATTTGCACATAACGCATCGACTTCTTGGTCCACAACATATTTCGATTGGCGTTGATACTGCTTATAACGTTGCACATCTACATTCTTGTATGCCTTCAGTCCAATAGCAATAACAAGGGCGTACGCCAAACACCTTGAATCTTGATTTTGTACACGTACAATCCCACGCTTGCAACGTAATAACTCTTCGTTCTCCAGTATTCCTTGCCGCAAACCGCCGCCGTAGCCACGTGGAATATCCACACGATGAAAATGAACGGTGAATGGTTCGTGCAGGAGAAATGCATTGTTACTTTGTAACACTCTTTCAAACGAGGCCCACATCGTTTCCAGTGTCAGGTTTCGGGCTTGGCGAAAACTCACCCAAAATGGTTTATTCGTATTCCGTGGTGATATTACTGATAAACCAACCATCGCCTCATCGTCGACATTGGCTAATAAATGGTCCAGCATTGCTTGGAAACTATTATGTACATACTGCATGATATCGGTTCCTACGGGCGGTGCGTTGAATTGAATTTCGAGCATTCTGCCCTCGATGTTAAATCGTCTATAATGACGAGTGATTTCATTGCGAACAGTAAAACCCGATTCGACCATGGTTAATAAAAGGAGAAAACAAACAAACAGGTACAATTACGGTAAAACAAATATGTAATGTGGGGAAAAAAGGAATTATGCAGTGTGAATTTACTACAAAAGAAAAGAAGAAAGAAAAATCTTAATCACCTGATAAACATGAAATCATAACATTCATGATAAATTCTTAACTAAGCAATTCATGTAAAGGTCCTGAGTTTGATTCCCTGGCGGTGGCGTTCAGAATCTCATTATGAAAGCACATGTACTAGAAATCAAAGTTTTTTAAAAAAAATAATTATGTTACTGAAATGAGTGTTTTATTGCTGTCAAACTCGAGACCATTGCATCAGCATTTAACTGACCTATCATTCTATAGTGATAAAAAGAATGCATGAAATGAATAAATGTTTCATCAGTACTGAGATGTGACAAAGTACGCGTAAGCATTTTTTTCCCCACTCACAACGACCTTTAAATGATGCGTTTGCAAGTTGAAGAGATTCATCAAGCATTAACGATACCCATGCGTAATTGTCGAAACAAAATCTGTATAGCGTATTTTTTTTTATTATTATTGTGACTAAGCGGTTAGCGTACATGGTTCGGACGTGGAAGGTCCTGGTTCAAGCCTCGGTGGGTTTGCTTTTCCACGTCGGTGCATGTCAAGCCTTTTCTGAAATTTAATATTCTCACACGTTATCATACATTCTTTTCAAAACTAAGCTAAATGGTTGACGTGCACACCTCATAATACATAAACGTACATAAATCGTCTATAATGACGAGTAATTTCATTACAAACAGTAAAACCCGATTCGGTCATGGTTAAAAATGAAAACAAACAAACAAACAGGTACGGTAAAACAAATATGTAATGGGAAAAAGGAATTGAGCAGCGTGAATTTGAGTTGATTTTTTGATTTTTAGTTTAGCGTCCCTTTCAGCAGCGAGGCTATATGAGACGCGGACCTACTGATTAACGTGGAATCCGAACCACATGAGCTCCCGCCGGGAATCAAACCCTGGTCTCCCACGCCAAAGGCGCGTATGCTAACCGCTTAGCCCAGGAAATCATAACATTCATGATAAATTCTTAACTAAGCAATTCATGTAAAGGTCCTGAGTTTGATTCCTGGCGGTGACGTTCAGAATCTCATTATGAAAGCACATGTACTAGAAATCAAAGTTTTTAAAAATAATTATGTTACTGAAATGAGTGTTTTATTGCTGTCAAACTCGAGACCATTACATCAGCATGTAACTGACCTGCCATTCTATAGTGATAAAAAAAGAATGCATGAATGAATGTTTCAACAGTGCTGAGATGTGATAAAATACGCGTAAGCATTTTTTTTTCTACTCACAACGACCTTTAAATGATGCGTTTGCAAGTTGAAGAGGTTCACCAACCATTAACGTTACACATACGTAATTGTCAAAACAAAATCTGTATAGCGTAAATCTTTTTAACCACATATTCATGCACTCGTGGCTAAGTGGTTAGCGTACATGCTTCTAACGTGGAAGGTCCTGGTTCAATCCTCGGTGGGGTTTGCTTTCCCACATCGGAGCGTTGTCAAGCCTTTTCTGAAATGTATTATTCTCATGCGTTATCATACATTCTTTTCAAAACTAAGCTAAATGATTGACGTACACACCTCTGGCTCTGGTTCAATCCCAGGTGGTTGCTCGAATATCACGTTAAGCTGAAGGGACGCTAATGGTTTCAAAGGGTATCGAACCATATTATTCTCAGGCATAGTTTCTGAAATTTTGTAATGTATTCTTTTCAAAACTAAGCGCACACATTTTCTGGCCATGGTTCAATTCCCGACGGGAGTTCACATTCAACATTAAGCTGAAGGGGCGCTAAACCATATCATTTATCGTGCTTACTTCTAATGTGTGGAGGTTCCTGATTCGTACTCCCACTTTCCCATTCCACTAATTTCTTCATAGTCTAAATATTTCGTACTAAAAGTAAAACAGTGTATTCGTGATCCGCCCACAAATATAAAATAAAAATGATTTTCGAATCTTGTGTGAAAAATAAAATCTCACTGAACTTACCTCAAATTCAATGAACAAAAAGTCGGTGCAGTAAAGCTTCTTAAATGAAGACACTTTTCAAGAACAGACCTTCTCACACGATAGTTGAGAGCGGTGTAGGATTTGAAAAATGAAATTTAGATTTTTATTTAGGTCGCTGTGAAAACGACGTCACCGTCAGCCAATCAGAAACGAGGAAATTTATAAAATGACATCACAACGAACCAATCAAAACGCTCGCTGCTTTTGTCATGAATCACGAACCAAAACGATGTGTAACAATCGATCGTGACGTCATTCACGTTTCTCAATAGTATCGCAATTCCGATCCCAAATGATTTCTACATGTCACTACTTGTCGTAACTGTGACGACATTTCATTTTCATCATATTCCATACGAGAATGTCAATGTTTGCTTTTTTCATGAATCATGCTGACACGTTCGTAGTAAAACTAAAGTAATGCGATCCGCTGACGTTTGCATTTTTTCAATCATATGTGCTTCTATGTCGTCACACAAAGAAGTCTATCAGCATTTTATTTTAATCCACGAACGGAAGCGTTACACTGTCAGATTTATTTTCTTAAAGTATATGTGTATCCTTTTCAAGGACCATGGTTCGAAACCCACCAAGCATGATTAAATCCGAATTCATTCATAGCTAAGCGGTTAGGATACACATCTTTGGTTTGAAAGACCTGAGTTCGATTCCTGGAGAAACATTTCTTAGGATTTTTCTAAAACTTGGTTTCAATTTCTAGTTCGAAAATTTTAAAAGTTTAGTTCGATAAAAAGTTTGATTTGAGAAGCGTTACACTGTCAGATTTATTTTCTTAAAGTATATGTGTATCCTTTTCAAGGACCATGGTTCGAAACCCACCAAGATCGATTAAAACCGAATTCATTTAAGCGGTTAGCATACACATCTTTGGTTTGAAAGACCTGAGTTCGATTCCTGAAAAAAACATTTCTTAGGATTTTTTCTTAAACTTGGTTTAAATTTCTAGTTCGAAAATTTTAAAAGTTTAGTTCGATAAAAAGTTTGATTTGAAAATTTTTAGATGTGATTTACATCTTTAGTTCGAAACTTTTGTTTTTAAAAATGTTTTAGTTCGACAAAATTTTGTTTCAATTTTTTTTAGTTCGAAAATTTTTTTTGGGTTCGAAAATTTTTTGTTTGAAACTTTTTTGTTTCAAAATTTTTTAGTTCGAAATTTTTTTGGGTTCGAAAATTTTTTGTTTGAAACTTTTTTGTTTCAAAATTTTTTGTTTGAAAATTTTTGTTTAAAATTTTTTTAGTTTTGAAATTTTTTTAGTTCGAAAAATTTTTTAGTTTAAAATTTCTTGTACTCTGCGGAACCGTTTCGAAAAGAATCGGAGCAGTTTAGGAAAGAAAAAAATCTGGCAACACTGTTTCCATTAATGAAGCGCTTACTGAGCGTTTAAAAATCGCTTAAACTCACAACAATGTGTTATAAGAAATCTACAAGTGACACCTCTCTTTCACCATTGTTACTTCCAGAGACATAGGCTACTAATTCAAGGACAGGATCTCCATCAAGGTAAAAAAGCTGGTAATCATCTTATCTGCCAAAGAGAACGATAATATTTAAGGTAAACTTCAGTACAATATCATGATACCAAAAAGGGTTATTTAAGGATGGGGTTGAACCCTCCATGGGAACTTTAAGGTACCAAAAAGGATAACCATTAAAAAAAATCCAGGTCTAGGGTGGGTCGTCGTCATAGCACTCTGAATGTCTAGCATTGGGGTGGGTGTGTAAGATTATGCGATTTCTATCAACCAATCAACATCGTGGTACCAAAGCAATCATCTTACCCGTAACATGGAAACAAATGAGTGATGGGGTTTTCCCACGTATTCTGTTCACCGTGTGGCGGGTCTAAGATCATGTGACCTCTATCAACCAATCAGAATCGAGGTACCAAAGCACTCATCTTACTCGTAAAAAGGGAACGAATTTCAAAAGTCACAGGGGGCTTAAGATCACGTGACCTCTATCAACCAATCAAATTCAAGGTACCAAACCACTCATCTTACCCATAAAAGGGAACGAATTTTAAAAAATCCCTGAGCCTAAGATCACGTGACCTCTGTCAGCCAATCATAAACACTCATCTTACCCGTAAAAGGGAACGAATTTCAAATATCGCAGGGTCTAAGATCACGTGACAGCTATCAACCAATCAAAACACACATCATACCCGTAAAAGGGAACAAATTTCAAAAATCCCGGGTGAGGGATTTCCCCCGCGGGGTGACTCATGACGTCATACCACGTGACCTGGAAATTTGAGTTTCCCGCGTGGGCGGGGCCTAACGTCACGTGACCTCTCTCAGCCAATCAGAATCGAGGTACCAAAGCACTCATCTTAGCCGTAAAAGGGAACGAAGTTCAAATATCCTGGTCATAAAAGAGAATGAGGATGAGTCATTCGGGCGAACGCCTACCACTACTACTCACGCCTTGTGGTTCTTGCACCACTGGATACGCCTCTTCGCATTTACTGCTGTGACCAGGGGTTTGGCGATAGCGGCCCTACCATGAATTTTCATTTTATGAAGTTCCCGTCGCACTGTTTTCGATGAAACTGGGTTCTGTAGGCCGGAATTGAGTTCAGACGTAATTTTCATTGCAGTGGTCTTCTTTTTAGAAGCTACAATCCGTTTTAATGCCCTCCGGTCCTTATATGACAGAATTGTTTTTCGACCACTGTTGTGCTTTGCAGACGTCGTTTGCCCATGAAGTGTGTATGCCCTCGTGACATTGGACAAAGTGCCTTTCGATGCCCCCCACAATGTTCGCCACTGTTGACACTGAAGCTCCAACCAGACGGGCACCAACGATCATGCCTTTTTGGAAGTCTGTCAGGTCGCCCATTTTACCTCACCACTTTCACACCATGACACCCACAGGTGAACTGGTTACTGCTGACGGAAGAGGAAGGTCCACATGACTCACTGAAATCAAAATACGGTCGGCAACCGCAACACGTGTTGTACGGTGGAGGGCCAAACTTACGTGTCCTGTATGAAGTATTTTTTTAGATTTTTTGTTCCCCTTGTATATATATATATATATATATATATATATATATATATATATATATATATATATACATACAGGGTGGACAATTTATCTGGAACATCCGTGATTACGGAGAAACCATAAGAGGGAGAAAAGCGAAACTTTGTGTGAAGAAACTATAAGGAGGGAACATCGGTTTACGTATTAAACACCACCACCCGGTGAACAGTGTTGCCATCCCAGTATACAGTTATATTTTTTCAAATGGCATTACGTCAGATTATTACATATTTCAAGTCAACATGTTAAACGAAAACTTAAAATACCACATTTATTATTCAGTGTTGCAAACTAAGGATGTTATCACAAACTTCCAAAATTTGGAAGCCTGTATCACACATACAGCACAACGGAGATGGACAAGACAATGCACAACGGAAGATCCTTAGCATTGTATACTATTGTCATGGTACGACTTGTTTTGGTTGAATAGCAACGAAGTTACAAGGGTTTGAAAATTTGATTTTTTTTTTCAAAAGGTTTTATTTCGAAAGCATGCTTAGGTAAGTATCATATCTAGTTGCTTGTGTGGTTTGCAATGGATGTGTAAATGATTTTGCCGTTTACAGCACTTCGATATCTTAAACCGTTCTGAAGATATGATAAACATTGTTGAAATTTGCAACACTGCTTAAATCAGGGCACAAAACTTCCGGTCGCCAGGTCGCCATTGGCGAATAGAAATTTACAGCTGGCGACCTGTGTTCAGTATGAATGGTTTCTGCCTTAACTCTCAGGGCTGCACAGTTTATTCGCACTAAAATAATCGTCACTGAGCGAAAGAAAACACGGAATGTGAATTCTTCACAACGGACATGGAAAGTGAAGTTTTCACGTTATAATTCGCCCTTCCTTTCCCACGCTCAATCGAAAACTTCATTGTAAGATTCCCAAATTTACTTCCAATTGTCAAATTTTGTGCAGTTTTACCTGTGAGTACTACTTCATGTGAGAGGCTTCAATAATCTCAACAGAGTTAAAACTGCCTACAGGAATTCACTGGAAACTGGCACACTTTATGATTTGCTGACAATTTCCATCAATGGTCCTTTGCTTAAGGACTTTGATCACTAAACTACAATTGACGAGTAGTACTTCAGAGAAGAGAGAAAGCGTTACACGAAAGGTAAGATATTTGTCAAGATGTATATAAATTGTCCAATTCAAAATTGATTATCTTGAATCTAATTATCTGGTTTTTAAATTTTATACCTTGACGTAATCTCTTTCTTTGTCAAATCAAAGGCCGTGCGGGGGGGGAGCTCATAATTTGTACATGAGAGATACTGGTGACCATAATTTTTGGATTGGCGAGTGCGTCTGACTTTGAAATTTTGCGCCCTGGCTTAAATCATGTAATTGCGAGGACTTGGTGTAATTACACCTACTAAAATTTATTTCTGTAATGCTATGAAAAAGAAGGGAAACAACAATCAGTTTAAATATTATCCAGAAATATGCCATTTTCAGCAGTGTTGCGAATTTTATCAATGTTTATTATATCTCCGGAACGGTTTAAGATATCGAAGTGCTGTAAACAGAAAAATAATTTATACACATCCATTGTAAACCACAGAAGTAAGTAGATATAACACTTACCTAAGCATTTTTTCGAAATAAAGCCTTTCGAAAAAAAAATCAAATTTTGAAGCCCTTGTAACTTCGTTTCTATTCATTCAAAACAAGTCATACCATGACCATAGTATTCAACGCTAAGGTGCTTTTAATGTGCATTGTCTTGTCCATCACCGTTGTGCTGTATATGTAATAGAGGCTTTCAAACTTTGGATATTTGTGATATTATAACATCCTTAATTTGCAACACTAAATAACAAGTGTAATATTTTAGGTTTCCGTTTAACATGTTAATTTGAAATATGTAATAATCTGACGTCATGCCATTTGAAAAAAAAAACAACTTTATACTGGGATGACAACACTCTTCACTCTTCGTAGCTCGATGTTCTCCTCCTTATAGTTGCTTCATGCAAAGTTTGGTTTTTTCGTTCTTATGGTTTCTCCGTAATCACGGATGCTTTAGATAAATTGTCCATCCCGTATATATATGGGCTATCCTAGCCCAACCAAAAAGAAGTGCATAGTAGAATGATGAACGTACAGTTTTGAAGAACATATCCCTGTATGTACAAATGCAAATTTCCATATTAATTTTGAAATTCTTATTGTGTTTTTGAGTCCTCTGAAATCAGGAACGTACAGAAGAGGGTGTCCGAACCCCCCCCCCAAATTTTCTGAGATTATTGCAAAGTTTCATATACGTCTCCCTCCATATATATATATATACGTAGAGAGAGAGAGGGAGAGAGAACATACACCAATGTCAGAAATGTAAAACAGTGAGGTACCAAAGGGAATTATGGTGTTCCCGCCCCCCCCCCCCTACCTTCAAATTTTACTCAGATATATTTTTTATACTTGTACTCACAAGTAAACATTCGTTTTTTGTTTGTTTGTTTGTTTTTTTGTTCAGGCTTTCCGAAACAGTGGGCCAAGGTACGCTACTACATCCTGGTTGGCATACAGAAGCGTCGCAAAATATTTTGAAATGTCATTAAAATGACACAGACCATGATGTTTTCCAAGATTTTCCCATATTCCTACTTTTTCCGTGCAACGCCGGTCATTTCAGCTAGTTACACATAAAGCTTTAATTATTGTATTCATATATTAATGGTCGGTTTTGCTGTCATTTTACGGACTCTTTTGCTATTCAGAATTCAAGGGCCCAAACTAAGATGGCTATCTGCAAAATATTGTGTACTGTAGAATGCGATCTGTTTTAATTGTTTTAATATTTAAATGACTTTTATTTTCTTAACATTACAGTACTTGCATTTAAACAATGGGGGAAGTGGGACAGAACAAGTTTGTTACTAGTCAGAAAATTGTTATCTCAAATGCACAAAATCAATAACAAGGTAGTTTAAATCTTCAGTAATAAGTAATATACGTTTTAAGCAGTCGTTGCTTTGCCCTTTCCACCGGGGAGTTCCAGTGCGTTGCAGTTCTTGCATCGACGATTGTTGCAGCTTTAGTAATGCACCGAAAGCTTTTCATCTAGATCTCAGCGAGAGAGTCAAACATTTGCTGTTTTGGTTGATTGACCTCTGTTCACGGACATACAACATCCTTTCTAGAACCGTGTGACTAAGTGCGTTTCCACACGGCAACGAGAATATCGGTGGAAGCGCCGTTAATGTCGGCGATGAAATCAACTTCAATGTACTCAAATCGTAGCTTGCACACGCCACCGATATTATCGGCCGATCCTCCGACACGCAGATGTTGTCGGTCAAGCCCCCGCACCGATTTTATCGGGGGCAATGTTTTCCTATGATTGGATGCACATGCGGCCGATAATGTCGGCCGGCCAGTGGGTTAAATGAAGAGAGTGAGTGACAAGGTGCTGTGTATATTTGTTTCGTTTCTTGTCTTTGGAATTTTGTTGTCTCCATTTTGTATATTACAATTGTATAATATTATTATTATTATCTTGTCTTATAAACAATTTCGGAACAGCTTATTATTTTTTTTACAGTCTCTGTTTTGGAGTAGCTACTTCCCTTTATTAAATAAGTATAAAATGTGGGAAGTCTGAAGAGTACTGGTTTCCCTCTAAATAGCTATTACCAAATAGAATATAGGAAATTTAGATAACCAATTTATTTATTATTTTCCATTCCTTTTTTTATTTTTGTCCTTTCGCTCTCTCTCACACACACACTTTTTGATGGTATATTTTTTAATCTATTAATGCATTTAAATTTTAATACATTCTGGAAATTAATTTAAGCGTAATTTTCAAAGTTTGATACACTGTGAGCATATCATATGGAAAAAATCCTCATTATTATTACTTCCTTTTATTTTCATCAGAATTGTGTGCAGATCACTTTTCCCGGTCCCACTCAATAAGCAATGATTGAATACAATATATTTTTTTTTGACAAGTCACAGTAGAATTATTATTATTTTGAAACGAAACCAGCACAATCAAACACTCTTCCCAAAGCTCCAAGGACAAGTGGCTCATTTGGCATTTTCTTGATTGCGATCTCAACAACAGGGATGTGACTTGTTGCAGATTTTTTCTCTCACTTCCAAAACTATCCCAAATCCCTCATTTTTAAAAAGAATTTGTGGAATGGCAATTGAAAACAAAGACCAAAGCTATGTATCCAAGTTTTTCCTCTCTCCTTTGTACCGGGATTGACCCCCTGATAGAGTTCTGCAGTTTAGCTACAATGACTGGATGAAAAGTTTCTGTATTATTGCCTTCTTATCTTTCTAGTTTTGCTTACAAGATAGGGTCACGCAGTAGCTCTGCTGAGATCCGAACGAGACCATTCTATTTGCATTTGATATGTCATAACTAGATGAATCCCAAAGTTATACGTGCCATCGGGAGGAATATCGTGAGTTACAACATATTTTGTAATATAAAAACTACAGAAAAATTACCTGGCAGAATAGTTTGAACCGAGTCATTTGTTCAGAAACTCTTGCGTAAGTGGAAAACTCGGCCAACACGTATCCCATCATTTTTAACGACAAACTCTTTGGGGTAAAAAAAAACTTTGTCCCAGGGTCCTCCGCAGGGTCCCAGACGGGGTCCAACTCAAAATTTTCAAATAGCAAGGGGGGTTAAGTGGCACATTATTTGAAAACTGTTGTAAAATGAAAGAAAATGTAGTAAGTTTCGACTCTCTACGATAACCCTGTGCAAAACGGCGACGGATCAAAGTGTAAACAAAAAATTAATTGAAAAGTCCATTGTCACCCCTATAAATCGGGAACGGTGAGACAAATGTGAAAACAGGAAAGGAAGTGTGGCATTATTTTCAAAGTACAACGATTTAAGTGAAAAACGTCTTGTCCCAGGTTCCCCACATGGTCCCAGGTGGGGTCTAACTAAAAAGTTTCAAATGGCAAGAAAGGTAGGACATCGTTTGAAAGCTCTTGTTAAGCGAAAGAAGATGGAGCACGTCTTGACTTTCTACGACAACCCTGTCCAAAATTGCGGTGGGTCAAAATGTAAACAAAAGTGTAATTGAGAATCTATGGCCACCTTGAATCCAAGATGGCCGCTTAAAACCTATATCGAAAGGATAAGCATTCCAAACTGCTGAAGCTAGGGAAACAAATATGTCATTAACGTTAATTAGTAAGTGACTAAAATATGCAAAATGTTCAAAAACGCGACATCTTGAGTTCAAAATGCCGCACTATGTATCGAACGCATATCCAGCTCACACCACTGGTATTGAAGAAGCGAATGTTTATGGTTAATAGTAGATATCCACAAAATATCAAAGAATATAATCTGTAATCTAATATGGCTGCCAGCGTGAAAAATGTGTTTGTATATAAATATGTCATTTCTTGGAATACTGTGACTAAACCAACAAAGCTTGACGCAGCTCGATGTACTGAAATGACTTACACATGTTTGGTACTACTCACCAATATTGCATTTTTTTTTTTTTTTTTTTTGTATATTTGGTATTTGCTTTTAAGTATTGCGATCAAACCAACGAATGACATACAAATGTAACCATCACGAATACGTTAATATAGAGCCCCCAACCTACTGGTGCAGCAAGTTCTTTCTGTATGAACTACGTATGACAAAATTAGAAAAATACCCGAAGGTATTCAACTTTTGTTTAACAGTATGAGTAGGAAGTCAGAGTTGTGGGTTCATCGCATATTCGTTATATTCAAATAAATAATGTCGAGAGAACCGTGACGGACGTGCATTAAGAACAAAACATATATGTGTTGTTACCGAATGAAGTAATAGTTGAAGTGAATCGAAATTCAATTATTCTTTAGTCTTCCTATTATTTCTAGATACATGATAGAGAAAAAAAGAGGTTTAGATATGTACTGTTATGAATGACATAGGTTTTAAGCAGCCATCTTGGATTCAATGTGGCCATAGTTTTTCAATTAAGCTTTTGTTTACATTTTGACCCACCGCAATTTTGGACAGGGTTGTCGTAGAAAGTCAAGACTTGATCCATCTACTTTCATTTAACAAGATCTTGCAAACGATGGGTTTCTTATCCTCTCTTCCTATTTGATACTTTTTAGTTGGGCCTCAACTGGAACCCTGTGGCCACCCTGGGATAAGACACTTTAACTTTAATTGTTGTACTTTGAAAATAATGCCACACTCTCTTTCCTATTTTCATATTTGTCTCACCGTTTCCGATTTATAGGGGTGACCATAGACTTTTCAAGTTTTTGTTTACATTTTGACCCTCCGCCATTTGCACAGGGTTGTCGTAGAGAGTCGAGACTTCCTGCATTTTTTTTTTATTTTACAACAGCTTTCAAACGATGTGCTACTTAACACTCCTTGCCATTTGAAAATTTTGAGTTGGACCCCGTCTGGGACCCTGCGAGGACCCTGGGGCAAACTTTTTTATCCGAAAAAGTGTGCCCTTGAAAATGATGGGATAAATATTGTACGAGTTTTCCATTTACCCAACCGTTTTCGAACAAATGACTCGGTTCAAACTATTCTGCCAGCTTTGTAGCTTTTATATTACAAAATATTTGTAACTCACGACATTCCGCCCAGTGGCATGTATAACTTTGGGACTCGTCTAGTTATAACATATCAAATGCAAACACAATTGTCTCTTCGGATCTCACCGGAGCCACTGCTTGACCGTTCCTTGTTAGATTTTTAGAGATGGCAAGAATTTTTCCATTCGATATTTTAACCCTTATTGAACTTGTGTAATGTAGACCTTGCATATGGGATAAGATAACAGACTCTTTCAAGGACAGAATTGAAAAGCAAAAATCGTGGCGAGAGGTATATGCAAGCCTTGCCCAGGATTTTGAGTTCATGGACAAAAATAAACGAGAAACGACAGGTATGTATGCAACAGCGCAAATCTGTCTTGAACATTGGGGGGACGGGTAAGATCGTTCCCATATTATATATATATATATATATATATATATATATATATATATATATATATATATATATAGCGATATTCAAAATATTTCTGTAGTCGAGAAACAATGCTGTGGAGGATCAGGGGAGCAGAGTTGTCTTCAACATTGGGAGGCGGGCAGATTTGAATCTTATTCTAAGTGGACATTAATTGCATTTTACTTTCCTTTCTGGCGACCGGACACAAATAATCAAATTTCTTCCCCCAAAAACACATTTTAAATAGAATTATTGGAGGAGACAATTTTCCCAGCTCCAAGATTGGAGGGGACATGTCTCCTTCATCCCCCCGGGATTTGCGCCAGTGTATGTATGGAGCAATGTAAAACAGAATTACTAATTCGAATCTTATCATTTAATTTACTATGACATTAGTGTTAATTGCACGGAAAACAAAATAACATACATACATACAATATGTAACAGTGTTTCAACAAAAATTAAAACTAATATAGTTTGCAATGTACCGCAGCATCAATTTTCATCGAAACGAAAATAATGGGCCTTATACAGAGTCATTTTCACATCTGATTAACGCCATATTACGAGATTTGACTAACGGATGGTTATCAAAATTGTATTCAGAGTCTCTGATTAGGACGTAGATTTGACGAAGTTAATCACATGTGACTAATTAATCTAGAGCAGAGGCTAATCTTTTTTTTTTTTTTTTTAACCCACGTTTAGAGTGCGAGACAACATTTCGTATTTCGTATTTCATATATTTTCATTTTTACAGACTACGCATGCGCTGATCTATTTTTCCGTAGTTGCCACATTTATTTTTCTCACCCGATGCATTAGGGTTATATAAGTTAATCATACTCAAATAATCATTTTAGCTGTACTCAAAGTTGACTCTGAATACCAAAAAGTGCACCTTCCTTAGTAAAGAGTTAGTATTGTTACTAACTAGTTTGAGACTAACCCTTGATTAACGAATTCTCTCTGAAGACCGCCCAATATGTTTACGGCATCTATTTAAAATTGCACTGTTTAGGCATAAGCCTATTTTTTCTAAGTTTTGTACCGTCCTCCACACCTTTTCAGAACAGTTTATGTAGTCCTTGTTTTAAAAAATAATTTTCCCGATTATTATTACTTTTATTCGTTTTCATATATTGGAGCAGATTTTTAGAAACGCAGTACAGAATATATTGTGTGTGTCGCTTACTTCGCTCATCACCGGCAACGATATTGTCGGGGCTTCCACCGATATTGTCGGGGCTTCCTCCGATTTTGTCGGTATCGTGTGCAACCACGCTAAGGGTCAGCTATTTTTGGACTGCTTTTCCAGAAAACCTGGCTACTTCTGTTCCGCATCTGTTTCTTCTCTTTCAGTATTGAGGAAATTTTCGTGTCCTCGCGCTCGTGGTCACGTATCTTATACGGAGTTTCAAGACAAGTGTCAGTGAGGTATTTTTTAGTGGTTGTTTTTGTGATGTGAGTTTTAGTGTAGTTTTCTAGTACAGTGTAAACTATTTCTTTTCACGATATTCATAGCGTTCAGCAAGATGAAAAGAAATAGAAACATAAGTGATTTTTTTTAAACCAGTGTGTAAAGTATCCAAGCAAAATGCCGATGATAAGCCAATTAACTCTGACATGAGCGAACTGTCCTATGCAGACGATAAGAGCAATGTGTCATTGGTACAAACGGGCACTGACTCTAATATATCATTGTGTTCGGATTCCGAGAAATCCCAGCCTTCGTGTCAGTTTGATCAAAACGATTTTGGTTCCATTGTTCAGAAAATACGTGAGCAGAAATTCACCGATGAGAAAACACTAGCAATTCTATCTACAAATTTCCGTCCGCTGATTCATCCATTTTTCCCTCTCGCACATTTGGAAAGAAAACCTTTTTCTTCTTCAAATAAAATGGTTAGATAGGTGGAAATGGCTTACATACTCCAAAGCATTAGATGGGGTATTTTGTATTTACTGTGTTTTATTTAGTTCAGAAACTGTAGGCAAAAGTTCCCATCAACAACTAGGGTCATTAGTAACTGCTCCATTTGGTAAATGGAAAGACAGCTGAAACCTGGCTTATACTGTTTGTAGACGATCCAAGAAAGCTTAAACAAGACTCTTGTTCAAGACCATTCAAGATTATTTGATGAAAAAGACGTAAGCACTGACGTCATTTTTCTCTTGAATTCAATAGTTTCGTTCAAGAAATTCCGTTTCGGTCCTGTTCTAAACAATCCAATTCAAGAACATTCAATAGCCAATCAGTGCTCGAGTTGAGTGCAGGAAAATACAAAACAAGTATGATGGCATCGTGAGACAGCTGCAGTTGAATAAATATCTTTTCGTTACTCTTTTCCATAATTATCTGATATTCCCAAAGCTAATATTTGTCTGCTAGTATTTTTTTGTTGATAATATTTACGATTTATATAGTTATAATGCTTGCGTGCCCATAACTTTTGTTAAATTTTGAGGCAATGAGAAGTATAAGTATTAATTTGAGAATTTAATTTACAAGAATACCGGGTGTAGATTAAGAAAGGAGAGTCGATTAAATAAAAAAATATATAACTGACTTTTCTTGATTTAATAAGACGTTTTGTACTGTTATTAATCTCTGATAATATCAAATAATTGCATACAGATTTATAATATGCTCGCAAACTGAAGTATCCTGAAAATGATTACATGTTATCCTACTGTAATCTAATTATTTTAACACAAAATCCACACGTAGTATTTGAGAAATTATTTCTTAAGGTAGTGGTTGCTTTCACGTGTGCAGATTAATTTTACTAGTGCTTTCCCGCAAGGTACAAATGTGCATCCTAACATATGCTACATACAAGACTGTGCAAAAATATTAATTAATAAATAAAATCGAGATGCTATTTAACAGTGTCGGGGCAGGAGCATTGAAGGGGGTCCACGGGAGAGTAGTCCGTACGGAGCAGGCGCGTCATCGACGGAAGTTATAGTACAAGAATAAGAATCGTATAAATTAGAATAGTGCAACAAATCCTTGACATCGTATTCACTCATTTGAACTGAACTATAGCTCTTGTAATGATTTGATACTGGTAACATTAAACTTCTAAACATAAAATACTAGTTTCCTACAATATGCAGGCATGTTTCGACAGTGGGAATTATTACGGTATCTCACAAGTAAACCTTACGTTTGGGTGAATCGAGTTACTGACTGAGACACATATGAGAAAGTAGTACTAAATGTGGTCAGTATTTCAGTAAAGTTGTAGGTGCGAAGCTCCAGGGGTTTAGGAGATACAGCTACCAGAACATCACATGGAAGTACAGAATAGTCTTCATACAGTTGGAGGTAAAAGTCATGTAAGACCTCTTGTAACGACAAAAGGTGAATAACAAATATATGAGTACATATTAGGACTAGAGGGAAGTCATATAGTAAGGGTATACCTGACGGCGGCCATCTTGAAATCCGCCATTTTGCATTAAGGTTAAGTTTTTAAAATAGGAATAGGGTCATGTGATACATGATTTGAGGCGCAAATTTAATCAGAAGAACAATGGTGACGTTAATTTTGATTTACGCGCAATTGGTAAAAAGTTACAGGAAAATTAAATATTGTTGCAGCATATGTATTAGTCCTTTACCCCACCTTGTAAATTTTGTGTTAATGATAATAATTAAATAAAAAAAGCAGGTGGATAAATATTAGGTCTATGGTAAGAGTTGCCTTGATGGCAGCTATGTTCAAATCCGCCATTTTGAATCAGACAAAAGTTTTAAACAAAACGCATAACATTGACACTTATTAATAGCAAATTTTACCATAAATCCAACGGTATAACCATTTTTGCTTTATCATTAGCTAGCATTTGTTATCGCATAAACAAGTTGCTAATTTAAGGAAAAATGACCAAAGTGGAATTGAGTCATAATTGAACTTGGGTCTTTCTTCCAGAAAAGTCCTCAATTAGTACAATCAATATATAGTTCAGAAAAGAGTGCGTGACTTGCACAAATGCTCTGCTCACAGTGAGCACACCTGACAAAAGCAATCGAGTTACACTTGACACATTCAAAATGGCGGATTTGAACATGGCCGCCATCAAGGCAACTCTTACCATAGACCTAATATTTATCCACCTGCTTTTTTATTTAATTATTATCATTAACACAAAATTTACAAGGTGGGGTAAAGGACTAATACATATGCTGCAACAATATTTAATTTTCCTGTAACTTTTTACCAATTGCGCGTAAATCAAAATTAACGTCACCATTGTTCTTCTGATTAAATTTGCGCCTTAAATCATGTATCACATGACCCTATTCCTATTTTAAAAACTTAACCTTAATGCAAAATGGCGGATTTCAAGATGGCCGCCGTCAGGTATACCCGTACTATATGACTTCCCCTAGTCCTAATATGTACTCATATATTTGTTATTCACCTTTTGTCGTTAAAAGAGGTCTTACATGGCTTTTACCTCCAACTGTATGAAGACTATTCTGTACTTCCATGTGATGTTCTGGTAGCTGTATCTCCTAAACCCCTGGAGCTTCGCACCTACAACTTTACTGAAATACTGACCACATTTAGTACTACTTTCTCATATGTGTCTCAGTCAGCAACTCGATTCACCCAAACGTAAGGTTTACTTGTCAGATAATTCTCCTTCATACACACTCACATTTTAACAGTAAAATTACTATTCGTTTGACGGGTTATCCTTAACCAGTACCAAAACAGCGATAGATTTGTGAAGAAAGTCTGATGCAGATATGGGCGGTAAGTCCTGTAGCTGAAAAATATTACAATTGTTTCGTTTGCTTTTCTGTGATTTCAGCCTTTTCTTTAAACAGTCTTCGATGCCAAAGCATAAATAACATCAAAAGGTAGTTATTGCCTCGTGATACACACAATTTTAGGAAACAGTTCGATTTTTTCTTTCTGAGCGTGGTTTTGTCATCAGCACGCCATTCGAAGAATCAGATTTTTTTAAAAAACTGCCTAGTATAGGGAATGATTTTATACCTAAGGAGCATTTTACTTTTTTAACGTCACCTAACTCGCTTTTAATGTAAAAGGGACAAACTACTTAGTGAAAATTCGTTGGGATTGCTGCAAAATCAATTGACCTGTTTTCTAAATTATTTAATACAATCTATTAAATTACAAATGCCTGCAGAAAGTTACAAAAATATGCTAATATTATAGCTATTCGTGCGCAGGTCTGAACTAAATCACTACGCAGTTTTGTTTTCATTTGTTTTCAGTTACAGTCTCTTGTTTTGGACTGCCATCTATTAACAAGAATATAAAACAGATTTAATACCTCTATGATCGTGTAAAAGTTGTTTCAAGTCCGTTCGAGACTTGTTCAAGTGTCTCGAACAATACTCCTTTGAACGTGTAAATTTGAGGTATTGAATTTTCTTGTTCAAGCTTTCTTGGATCGTCTACAAACAGCATTACAGATTCCTACCGCTTTAACATCTCTTCCTATCATTGGCTTCATGATGTTCGCCCAGATGTTCGAGGGGGACTCTCGGCATTCATAAAACCTTACCTTACGTTCTCCACCATCCTCCCATCCAATACCCCGACGTTCAATGTCAAATGGTCACTGTCCACTCTCTCACCCTGGTTAACCTTTATATTCCTCCACACATTCACCTTCGTGATCATCTCTGGCTCTATCTTTTTAATTTCCTTTCCCCTCCCTGGATTTTAGGCGGTGATGTAAATTGTAACCACCCGTTCTGGGGGCTCCCTTTTCCAAACCAGCTGGCTCTGCCCTGTATCGCATACTTCCCACCTTACCCTGTACTCTTCTGAATAATGGCACTCCTATACGTCTTCCCCGTCCCCACGAATTTCCTACCGCTCCTGATCTTACCTTTTGTTCTCCTGCTTACTCTAGCCACCTCACATGGACCGTTTCTTCCGACTCATACGGCATTGATCACTTCCCCATCATTTTACATAACGATAATTCTCCTCCCTTCCTTATCCCCTACAGGTCGCCCATATTCTACTAACCTCGACTGGTCCACTTATTCTTCCTGCTTCGACCATTTCTCATCCTCTCTCTCGTCCCGCGATCCTTTACATCTTCACACTGCTTTATGTTCTCACCTTTACCAGGCAGTATCACACTCCCACCCTGATTTCTCTCACTCAATTCGTTCCTCCATTGTCCATTCTCATTATCCTAAATGGTGGACTAGGGAATGTCAGCAATGGATTTCCGAAGGCGTCAAGCCCTTAAAACATACCTCACCACTCGCTCCTATTCCAGCTTCATGGTTTACCAACAGACCCAGGCCAGCACTACCCGTATTCTTCAACAAACCCGTCGTAATGCCTAGCGCCAATTTTGTTCAAGCCTACGTTACGGTTCCTCTCTATCCTCCATTTGGAAATTTTACCGGTTCCTTCGTAACAAGACGTGCCGTCCTCCCTCTGGTGAATCTATTTCTTCTCCCTGGCTCCATCAATTCCACTCCCAATTAGCCCCATCCACGTGTCTCTTCCCTCCTCTCTGGCTTTCTCCTCTTTATTCCCCAGAACCATCCAGCCCTCTCCATCTTCCTTTCACCATGTCTGAACTCACTCTCATCTTATCCCGTCTACCCAACTCTTCATCTGGCAAACACAGCATACATTACCGTCACCTACAACACCTTCCTCCTCCGTACCAGCAATTCTTACTCACCTTATATAACACTGTATGGTCTTCTGAATGAATTCCCCTTCCGTGGAAAGTCTACCTTATTATTCCCATCCTCAAACCCACAAAACAACCTGGTATCGCTGAACATTATCGTCCTATTGCCCTCTCCTCATGTGTCTTAAAGGTCTTAGAACATCTCCTGAAACGCCTCCAATGGTTCTCTGAACACCGCCTTTTATTTTACAAACAACAATACACTTGTCGACTTGGTTCCAGTGTTACCGACTGCCTTTCCGTTCTTATCTCCGATATTTGGCTTGCTTCTTCTTGTACCCAGTTTGTTTTTGCAGTATTCATTGACCTTTCTCAGGCTTATGACTCTGTTCCTCCTTATGACCTTATGGATATACTTTGGCAACAAGGTATCCCTTCAAAATATCTCCGTATTATATACAACCTTCTGGTCCAACGTACCTTGTATCTTCGCCTCGGTTCCCAACTCTTTGAAGGTCGCAACACTTCTCTAGGTCTTCCTCAAAGCTCTGTATTATCTCCTCTTTTATTCAATCTCTTTCTGGCTCCTATTCTTCACCAAACCAGTAACACTGTACAGCTTCTTTCTTATTGTGATGTTTTAGCCTTCTATATTCCTTTCACCTCCTCTCAACTCGCTATACCCCAACTCATTTCTGCTCTCATCACATTCTCCATCTGGTGATCCAAACATGGCTTAAGAATCAACTGGAGCAAAACTCCCTTTCTCATTTTCACCCGCAAACGAACTCCCGCCCTACCCCCTTACATTTACCGGTATTACCCTTCCTCGCCGTCCCTCTGTTAATTACCTTGGAATCGTCTTGGACTCTTCCTTACGTTGGACCCCCCATTATCAACGTCTATATCAAAAAACATCATCCTTCTTACGTTTAATTCGCTCTATTTCTACTTCTACTTTGTCTACAGATTTCCGTGTCCTTCTTCTGTTATATAAACAGGTTTACTTAGTTGTTTTAACGTACGGTGTTTTTTTCTTTCTCCTCCTTCTAGGGTCTTTTAAAAATTCAAATCCCTTCAATATACTACCCTCTGCCGTACCCTTAGCCTTCCTTCCACCACTGCTGCTGCCGCGCTTTATTCTGAGACCCGAGTTTCACCCTTAGCAATTCAGTTGAAACACCTCTCAGACAAATTCTGTCTTTCCGATCCTCTCTCCTCCCTGAACTCACTCTGCTCCGAAACCTTCATACAGGCCGCAAACGTTCTCCATATCTCACATCTCTCCCTTTCATATACACCAGTTACCTAGACCTTGCATATCTGTTACATATCCAGCGCACTTATACTCTTCCTTGCTACTTCCGTGACTATCATGTTTTTTCCCAATCTCTATCATTTTCCCCCAATACCCTTCCGTCTCTTTCCAACATCATTTCTCCTCTTCCATTCCTCCTCTTCCTCAGCACACTGTGCATTTGTACTGCGACGGTTCTGGCCAGGGCTTGCATTTGGGATCAGTCTTTTACGATTCCTCTCTTCAGCAATGTTTCAGCTTTAAATTGCCCCATTATTTCACTACTTTCCTCACTGAAGCTTATGCGTTATTTGCGGCTCTTCTTCATTCTCTTCAGTATCAGTATCCATCTATCTGTATCACCACTGATTCTAAATCTCTCCTACAATCTTCTCCCTGGACTTCGAAATCCTCCTGGATTCTTTATGAAATTCGTCTTGTTCTACATCGCCGCACTTCCCTTAACTATACTACTTGCTTAATCTGGTCTAAAGGTCATGTAAGAATACTCGGGAATTCCCTAGCTGATGCAACAGCCCGTTTCGGAGCCCTGCACGGCACTCCCATTGATCTTTCAATCTCGCCTATAGACCTTTTCCCACTACTTACTACTGTAGCATAAGTCAAAAAATTAAATATTAAAGAAATAAAAATCAAAATAAATTGTATCAAGTCAATGACCAAAGGAACAGTGAATTCTTAAATCAAATTAAGAGTGCAATTATACTAGTGGTTGCAATCTCTTATTGTCATAAAAAGACAATATTTTATTAATGAAACAACTGACTTACAATGGTAGTATAGTGGAAATTTTTGTAACAATATAAATTATTTAACAGTGAACATCCAAGAGTACTGAATACAGATTATCAGATAAGTATGTCAGATTAATTGTATAACAGATCATTATAATTTTACTCAATGCTTAACCAAACGGAAATATGCTAAATATTTAAACATTCAAATCTGCCTGTCACTTTCAGAGACCTCCTAATTTCATATCACATGCAAAATAGACAGTTAAAGTTCTCTGTAGTCATACATTACCTTATTGCATATTTCGCTTGGTCTTGGCCGGACAATGGTCTTTCTTGCGGCATTTGTAATTTCGTATAGACCATTCCATTGCGATGCTGGATACAGGACCCAGAATGCAGAATGAATTTTTACTTGCAAACTTGGTCATTTTATATGGACTATTGTCCTTGTTTACTTTAATTATTTTTCCTTTTAACTTTGCCAAAAGCCAACATAAAAATTTACAAAATCTTAGGAAAGTCCTAATTACATTTTCTGACAAAATATTGTTGTTATCTAATGATGTAAAAATAAGTATTTTTGAATTTTAATTTACCCTGAGGTTTGCTTTCATCTTTTTCATGATTTTATCCGAATTGTTAATTACTACTGACAAGCAATGTTATTTGACTACAGGTGATTCTTGACTGTTTTGCTTCTGCTTCCAACGATTTCTTGATTATAAGTACTGTCCTTGTGAGTTTTTAAAAATAATGTGACGCATGTATCCAAAAGTTAAAATATTACAGAAAACTTAGTTCCATCTTCACCTACCAAATTGCCATTATAATTTTTATGAAAAAATGATTTTTTAAATTCTCAGTTCATGGTTTCATTACACTACACTTCATTATCAACGATGGACTGCTTATAATGCCTCATGTAC
This sequence comes from Thermobia domestica, assembly GCF_964235325.1. Classification (NCBI taxonomy): domain Eukaryota; kingdom Metazoa; phylum Arthropoda; class Insecta; order Zygentoma; family Lepismatidae; genus Thermobia; species Thermobia domestica. The sequence continues at coordinate 57,041,232 of NC_137459.1, forward strand.
AAAGGCACGTTGGTACTGGCACCATCCTTGTTCTCTCCGTTCTCCATCTTGGTTCACTCATCATACTCTCTCTCTCCCTCCTACCACCATTTTCTTCTCCGTAACAGACTTCACCTTCTGAATACTCCCCAACTTTTATACCATCTTTAAAACGCATTACTCCACTTTGTAACTGTGGTCTCAATACTGGCTCCATCAATCATCTCATTTTCTCTTGTCCTCTCTACCAACAATATCGCCCGCCATTTCTCGTCATTCTCCATAAATTTCATGGTTCTGGTCCATTTAATGTACCAGGTTATCATAAAATAAGTATCGCTGTTCAGAGAACTCTGGAGACGTAGCCACTCGACAGAATGCAACCAAACCTGGTAATAGTATATTTGGAAACATACAGAAGCCATTGGTGGCGAAAATCGGAACTAATTTTTAAATTTCTACACCAATCGCTTCTGCATGTTTCCAAATATACTCCTACCAGATTTGGTTGCATTCTGTCGTAGATTCGTTAATTTTCGCCTTATCTCCACCTGTTCTTAATGCCTATTATCTTTATTTACAACGATCTACGTTATTTCGCATCTTATAAGCATCTCTAAAGATTCGTTTCATTTTATTATCTTTTTCTTTTGAAAGCACCGCCTATAATTGCCGGGAGAGCGATCTTCGCTAAGGCAAGAAGAAACCACAGAAGAAAAAGAATATATGTTAGTTGAAGACCACACGAAAGAAATGCGAAAGGCTAACAAACTATTCTTTATTCTGAGCAGGGGCGTCATTTAGGGAGGGCAGGAGGGGGCAATTGCCCCCCCCAAGAGTTTGAGGAATACATATACTTTAATCTATTGTCTACTAATATACTAGTACAAAACGTGAAAGTCTTATGTCGTGATACTCTTGCCTCCCCCAAGCGAAGTCTGAAATGACGCCCCTGATTCTGAGAAATTTGAAATTTTAAGCTTTGAAACCAAAGCATACTTAATATATAGCCATCGGGAACATTTGTCTAGAATACAATGATAGAAGATTCTACACCTTAATGCGCACGCACTGATATCTGTAACCAATTTTGGCCCCAAAAAAATTACATTCCGCCTTTCTTGCTTGTGATCTTCAGTTTTTATTTCTTGCTACAAGTAAAGCATATTTGACATACCAGATAACGAGCAACGTAGTATATTTCCTGTAGTCCTTCCTTCATCCAAATAATTTTGTGAACATATGAATTTTCTGACATTTACATCAGTAGAAGTGTTGCTATCTGTTGTTTCTGTGTGTACTATGTTCCGAATTTAGATCTAAGACAGTTGCTTGGTACTGTAGTTTTGTAATCTTCCGTTTCCCGATCTTGAGTGGATCAACTCTCTCCGCAAAGAGCGTTCAGTGCTACAGTTTTGGTAGGAGATTTCACTCCATCTTGAATAGTCACATCTTCACTATACGTTATTTAATTTATTATATAAATTTGGAGCTCTGTCTTCGTTCTGGGATTTTGCCCACCAATTTGTCCGTTACGATGGAACAATCTGATCTAACATCTAAGAGCTAAGCCTGGCATTAATCTCATGGGCGTCGTCTTTCATTTGTGCTGCGAAGATGGAACCACAGAAGAATGAATGTTACACATTGATGTAAGCAGCGAACATCAACAACTTTTATAGTTTCTACTGTATCTTTACGCCCTAGATAATCTCAGGAGAAGGAGCGCTATGGCGCTTGGCTCATGACTTCGCCTCCGGCGAAAAAGTAACAGTTACTCTCTGACTCAGACCCAGACGAAATTATCGTTATCAATACCGAACAAAAGCAATCTCATAATACTCCACAGCAAACACCTATCTATTCTATGCTTCAGATCAGTTTGGACATCAAGTCCTTCCATCACTACTCTTATTTCACAGTGAACTTGGAGCCAACCTATACATGCTTGCCTCCCCTTTGATACGGCAAACTGGAAAAGGTACAGACAACATCTTTCCATCAACGTCAAATATTTTACGGAACTCAAAACTGAAGAAGAACGTTACTGTGTCGCTTCATAATTTTAATTTAGGGGAAAAGGGGGTAATGACACGCGTTTTTTTTAATTGCTCAGAATAGCAATGAGAGAGCACCAATGAATCTAATGAATAGTGCTGTATATACCTACGTATGTTTACTATGAAATAACTCGAAGCTGTTGCATAACTACTCTATGTTATAATATGACAGACAGAAATTTGAAACCTTACACTGCGTGCAATTATCCTGCAGTTGAGGGTAATAGCACGCATCAGTTGATTTCTTAGATTGGTATGCCGAATAGCTTCTTTTTTACATAATACTTTTGGTAATAGTCTTAATTTTGACGATTACCTCGTCGAGGAAGTTCAACAAATGGAACGACAGCACATCGCAGAGACCACATTAGAAGTAGAAGACAACAGTTGGGACAGGTGTACACGCTCTTTCGCAAAAGTCACATCTGCGGACATCCTGGACTTCCCGAACTTTACAGAAAGAGACCTAAAAATTCTTTTTACACGTTCCTATCAGTTGTCTCAGGCAGTTCCCTACTCGGCTGAAATGTTGCACGAGAGCTCTCTTCGTGGCTAAGCGGTTAGCGTATACGACTTTGGCGTTGAAAACCCAGGTTCGATTTCCGGCGGAAGCTCGTGTGGTTCTGATTCCACGTCTCATATATCCTCGCTGCTGAAAGGGACGTTAGACTCAAAATCAACTTAATCATGCAATGATGAATGAAGATAACAGTATCAATCTCCATTTCTTGAAAGGAAATACCCACACCGTTAAATTCGAGGTACGATGTCAACATATTAGTAGGAAGACATAGGTGTTATATTGATTTTTTTTTTAAATGTAACAGGGTATTCAGGTATAAAGTCCCTTACCACCCCTTTTAAAATTCGTACGGATGTATTTATATTGAACTTCATGTAGGAAATATATAATAGGGCTAGGAGCAAACCTTTTGGATGATGGTTAGTGGATAGCCGCCATCTTGAATTTCATTTTTTTTTAATTCAAACTATAAGTGCATCATGTGATACATGACCTTAGGCTAAAATTTGCTCAGGATGTCAAATCTGAAATCAAATTTCATGTATCTTTATTTGGTGAAAAGTTATAGACAACGACAATTTATGTTTACCTGTTACACAATGTGCTCCGTGCTAGACAATGCGTATGTGCAGACGCCTCTCCCAATTGCTATGAACACGGAGCAAGGTAGCTGGGAAATTTGCTCACAGGCAGTCATGATACGTTGCTCAACATGATCACGAATTTTCACACCATACACCATAGCCTTAATGTGTCCCCAAAAGTAGAAGTCCATTGGAGTGAGGTCTGGTGATCAGGCAGGCCATTCAACTGGCCCACGGTGACCAATCCATGCTCAAGGAAATTGTTGATCCAGGTACTGACGCACCCGAATGCCAAAGTGGGGAGACATCTTGTTGAAAAAAATTGGGAAATGTACCATCTTCCGACAGCAGACCTGGCAGTTTCTGATCCTGTAACATCTCCAGGTATCGTTCCGCACTTCAAATTTCATGAATGAAAAAAAAAAAAAGAGCACATTTCGAGCACATTGTGTGACAGGTAAACATCAATTGTCGTTGTCCATAACCTCTCATCAAATAAAGATACACGAAATCTGATTTCAGATTTGACATCCTGAACAAATTCTAGCCTAAGGTCATGTATCACATAACCCCCTATAGTTTGAAATTTAAAAAAAAAAAAATTAAATTCATGATGGCGTTTGTCCGCGAACCATCATCCAAAAGGTTTGGCCGTACCCCTATTGCATATTCCCTACATCAAGTTCAATATAAATACATCCGTACGGATTTTAAAAGGGGTGGCAGAGGGCTTTTGAAACACCCTGTATATTAATATTGTCTGTGCTACATTGCCAAAACTGCTACACAGGTATTATTAACATATATTTGGTGCTTTGGTCAGTTTTATTTTATTAATACTGGTAATACCAGTTATGTATCAAATTATTAGTTATCTTAATTCATCTGCACAAGGCTTCAAACATTTACAGACTTTTCAAAGTAATTTTCTTTGCGTCGTTCTTATAATGATTTCAGGATAGTGGTAAATAATACTAAATTTAATAACAAACCAGTTTTATTTATTTTCATCACAATACAACGTTGCTTTTGTAAGAGATGTCATACATATACATATATGTAATTTTCATTTCCAAATAACGATAACATCTGGATCCTTTTCAACGTAATCTTCAAGCTGTTGACTTGATAATCCAGTGTTGCAGCATATTTCGTCGAACGAGCTGTATCCTGTGAAATGACACTGCAAGGGTGACGACCGAGAGGGATGGGCTTCTTCCTTTATATATACAGGATACTAGAAGAAAGAAAACGTCGTTATGAGGTATTTAGTTTAGATTATTATTTCTTAAGAACTACAATTTCACTTACAACAATACTGAACCAAAACAGGTCTTTAGATATAAAACAACCGTTTAAGACAGAGTTAGAATGCTAATTTCACAGTACGCTGTACACAGCCAGATAACCAAACTGCGAGATAAAAATCAGAACCTCATGCCCAAGGCTTTCAGAAATAAATTGTATAACCTGTTCCGTTACCCTGGAATCCAAGTGTTGCTAGAATTCTTAGTTACAAGCGAAAATTATCAAAATTCAAATTGAACACGGATTTTATAAGAAATGATCATGCTTTCTAGTAAATTCCGTTAGTAATAATAATAATAATAATAATAAACTACTTCCCTGTTCGCGGACATTCTCCTATCCTTTGCTAGTTAGAGAATTCATAAATTCCTGGATATACACTCAAGAAGTACTTATTCTGAGACATATGTTATCTAAATCGATAGGCCAAACATTAAATTTCTCAATCACCGAAACAGAGCTCGTACTCGAGGCTGCACAATAGGTAGCTTCCGGAAAAAACTACCTCGAAGTGAAGGCTTCGAGTATCCCCAAAAATATAGCACTGCCAAGACCTCTTTAAGCGTTCTCTTATATATGATCTGAAGGAGCCCCGTCCAGAAGAGAAAGAGATGGTTGAAAATGCAAAAACTATATACAGTATACGGGAAAACAAACAATACTGAAATCCGCGTATGGATGGCACGCAGGTGCAAAGTGGTATGAGCGACAAGCATCACCTGTGTACTCAGTTGTGTGTGGACTGGCGTAGTGTGCAGTTGTCGCAAAAGACAGTGGTATTCACAACGGAGGAGAAGGTATTTATTGTTGAACACTGTTTCCGTTCATATGGTGTGGGGCGTCAGAATGAGCAGAGCGAGATCTCATTTCGTGGGACGATTTAACAAGGCGGCTCTAAGTAACACGATTATCTTGCCTATCACTGAGAAGTTTCGTCATTCTGGATCGGTGTTTTGTCAACGAAAAGGGACGACTGGGCACCGAAGGACAGTCACCGCAAACAAGAATCATGAACGAGTTCTTGAACAGGTGTCACGGTCCTCAGCAGCAATGAAACTTGGGAGTAAGTGATAGATTTGTTAGGCGAATGTTTAAGGTCATTGGTGTATCTGCATACCGTATTCAAATGGAGTAGCGTCTCACTTCAGGAGATGAGCGCCCACGTCTACTGTATTGCTCCAATGTTAGCTATGACATATGAAGATTTCATCAGCAACATATGGTTCAGTGACGAAAGCTATGTGCACCTTGATGGCTACATCAACTGACAAACAACTCATTTTCTCGGGTTTGAACGGCTCAATGTGATCAGTGAGAAACCACTGCATAGTGCACGCTTACAATTTGGTGTAGTGTCCAGACATGGTATTTCATGGAGGATGATGAAAGGTAATCCGCAAACTGTGAACCAGAAACGATACAGAAACCTGATTATTGACATATTCTTGCGTGGTTTCTGCCGCGCCAGAAATCTGCCGTTACAACAAAAATGAATGCAGCAAGACGGTGACTCTCTAAACTGCAAGGGAGTCACTTGTTCTTGTGCAACGATTCTGGATATTGCTTAATTTCCCCCATATCTTTCCCAATTGTCTCATCTCACCGTTCCAGATTCCTGTCGGATATGATGAAGGAAGTAATTTTCCGAACAGATGACCCCCCCTACTATTATACTTTTTTTGGGGGGGGGGGTCGTTGCTGTAACCCGTGTTTACTAACGTGTTTATCAATGTATAGGATCGCTATGAAGAATACATACGACGTAATGGTCAACACTTTGAACACATGATGTACAGGCTTGAATCCTCTTAAATTTACAATATATGTCGAGCAAAACTCAGTTAACATCTATTTCACATTTCCTAAGTTTCATTGTTGTACAACAAATAAATAAAGAAATAAATATCAACGATGTGATTTCACTACTGTTTGTTTTGCCGCATACTGTGAAAAAAAGACAGAGGAAGTCTATCTCAGAACTTGTTTTTACTGAATCGGCAATCCAAAAGCTCCGTTTTCTATCGGCAAGAGTTGCTAACTCGGCTATCTGAAAACGTATTTGACTGAATTAGTATTATTTTTGGGTGGAAAAGGATAGGACATCCTCTAATTAATGGGTACAGAGTTTGTAGAAAATTCAAATAACAATAAAATAAAATAATTACGTATTAAGCACATTACGATAACTGAAAATAATTCAAACAAATTATAATCTATAAACCGACATAGGTATACCCTAATTACTTAATAATATAGAATATATATATATAATTTGTATATAACTATATACAGGCGGTAAAAAAAAAACAAGTAAACAGCAGGTACCAACAAAGTGCGTCATTGCATATATGGCGCTCATTAAAAAACCTGTTGGTTGTACGCCAGTTAGGTTACTAAGGTTAGGCCGTGTACCTATATAGACTGACCGTACTGATTTTGTTCTTTTAAAGTCAAAGTTCTTGACTCTCACTGATGCAAGTGAGAATTACCACCTTACAAATTCGAGTTTACAAGCTCAGTTGAGGTTCTTTAATGCGTTTGCTTGCTCAGTCCAATATTAACTATAAATTTAAAAAAAAAGAAAAAAAGTAGAGTAATTTATGTTATATTGATTTATAACTTTTCTTTTTGTTAACTAGTAAGATTTACAATTAGCATGTGCAATTAAATTGAAGGGAATAAATAAAGAACTCACAAAAAAACGCAAGTTTTAATAGGGATTTGGTTCATACTTGCCTGAAAAATTGATAGTTATTACTGCTAGAAAAAAATATTATTTGCTACCTAGTTTTTTATAAATTAAATGGAAACTATCCCCAAATGTCTACATTCCAAAATTCTGTATCCTGGTCTGTAGCGTTTATCGTAGGAATAAACTACAGATTTAATTTCATCGCCTCGAAGCGATTTTACACAGGGATAAAAAGTAATGTTATGTGTACTTACTACACGCAATATATATAGATATCTAACTAAATTATAACTACATAATTTGAGTTGGAAAGAGAAATAAATTTGAATAAATAAATAAATGGGAAAACTGTTGAAAATACATCAAATGCAGCCTACAAGTTTTTAAAATATCTCACTGAATTACTTCTAGTAACTTTTCATGATAGGATACCATTTGATTATACTGTATGACTTAATAATGAAGAAGACAATAGCGTTATTATTGCCTCGCAGCTCCTAAACATTTTTTATTAAATAATTATAGATAATCAGTAACTGATATATTTCATTTTAATGAAGTTTTGGCGTCACTTCAACTTGTATTATTTTGTAAGAAAAAAGTCAGTCAGTCCTAACACTGACATATTTCTTGTAATGAGAAGTATAATATATTGAAGATCGTTTTGTACTTACAAAATTAACTTCAAAGTTTTATTAAAACCATTGAAAATTGTGTCTGGCTTTCTAAATACGAATAATAATAAATCACTACTTTATACATGTCCCCTCGGGCGTCGATGCACCGCTGCCAGCGCGATTTCCATGATTCATACGCTTCCTGGAAGTCAGATTCCGAAATGCCTTTTAAAGATTTGGTTACGGCCTTCTGCATGGCACCAACGTCATCAAAAGGGCGACCTTTCAGGATTGACTTTGAGGAACAGGAAAAAGGCGATTTTGACTTTGAGGAACAGGCGATTTTGACTTTGGGGAACAGGAAAAAGTCCGCTTTACCTTCCACAACCTCCACAATTTCACGGCACACAACAACTCGTCGTTGTTTTTGTCCATCACTCAACACTTTTGGTACCAATTTTGCACAAACTTTTCTCATGTTCAAATTCTCGGTCACAATGTTGTGTACTGTTGACTTGCACATGTTAAGTCCTTCCGCTATTAATCGCAGACTCAACCCACGGTCAGAGTCCAAGAGTTCTTTCATCTTTGACACGTTTTCATCCGAAGAACTCGTCGAAGGGCGTCCAGATCAGTCTTTGTCCTCAACTGTCTCCCGCCCGTCTTTGAAGTCCTTTTGTCAGAGAAAAACCTGGGCTTTCGACATGCCATTGTCTCCGTAGGCCTGCTCAATCAATGCAAGAGTTTTTGAAGCAGCTTTGCCCAAGATAACCCAGAATTTGATGGTGTATCGCTGCTCTATCATCCGCTCTATTTTTCGCTTTTCATCCCGTGACCAAAATGATGAAAAAAAAAAAAAATGTGCACCGATCGATCCTCATTCTCTCACCGCTTAGGTAAGACCCCACCACCGATACTGACCATTGAGAGCGCTCTGGTGGCAACTGGAGCACTGCGCGGCGACCATTCTCATTACTTCTTGGACAAACCCTGTATGCAGCGAGGTTAAGAGAGACGGTCATGATGAGATGGATGATAATGGTGCAATGAAGACAATGGGAAGAAACAGGAGAACTCTGAGGAAATACATGCACAGGGTGATTGTCCACTATAAAGCTCACTTAGTGGGAGCTGGGACCGATTGAAAACTAGCTTTGACAGCTGAAGGTTAAGATGAAATCCGGGTCACTAATCGAACTTGTATCCGAAGCCTTTTCTCTAAAAGGTCTTGGGGCAGCAAACACGCGCCAGAAACTAGTACCTGAAGCATAAAGCTAAGCTAAGGTAAATGCTACTTTCTCTTATATATACATATATATATATATATATATATATATATATATATATATATATATATATATATATATATATATATATATATATATATATATATATATATATATATATATATATAAAATTTAACGTTCAACGTTTATGCACTTTCAGCTAAGGACATGGATGACTAATGAAAGTGAATGATTATGAAGAAATTGCAGTAAAATGAGAATGGAGGAAGAAACGAAAGAACTTCGAGAAAGTCCACGAACATAGTGTTTTCGACCATAAACCATGAATTCCCATCGAATCCTCGCCCTAGAGATGAAAGCCCTACCACTTAGTCACCGTGTCTCTTTTAAGCACTTCGAAGTTTAATGTACTTTTCAGCACCGAGGATACATAAGATCTGGTTTACAGTTTAACTTGGGATTCGAACTACATTTACTGTCAGTAAGATATTCCGCACAAATGACGAAAAGTTTTAACTATTTAACATTATGTACACTCATGTCCAAAATTATTGTCGCATGTATATATGTTGTTGTAGGAATATAATTTGATAACAAATTCGCCCGGTATTTCTTATAATGTTAGTATGTGTATAATTGGAAAAGACATGTATGTGGAAAATTTCATGTCAAAAGAGCAGTAAATAACAATAATATAACGAAAATAAAATTTTCTTGTCCACTTCGCAACATTTTGTTTTACTCATTCTAATTTTCATATTTATAAGTCTTTTCCTATGAAATTTACTACAAATATACATTTCCCGATTATACGCATAGTATCAGTATTAAAAGTACCCTGCAAAATCAATGTCAAATTATATTTTTACAAGAAAACAGTTTTAGATATGCGACAATCATTTTGGACATGAGTGTACATGATCAAAGTCAACACTATTTTAAGTCACTTTTTGTGTATGTTATATTCTATAAAGACATTAATGTTTTCCCGTGAATTCTTTTTCTGAGCTAGCTAAACACGTTAAAGCTATTTGAGGGTGCGACATATTGATGGGACACATTTAAAATGTCTTTGTGGGGCATGTTGAACACAACATCCAAAGGACAGGAGTTTGGCAATGTGTTGACGACAACATTCTTTACCCTAACAATCATATTCAGCGCAGATTGTCGGCAGAGATGGCTGCAATCTCCCTTCGGGTGCTGTCCTTCAGTTCATTGATGGTAGTAGACTTTGTAAGTGTACACCTTTTCCTTTAGATAACCCCACAGGAAATAGTTCGGTGGCGTTAGATCGGGGGATCTGGGTGCCCAATGGATTTCACCGAATCTGGAGATAAGGCATTCCGGGAAGTGTCGTCGAAGGGTTATCATTGACACTACTGCAGTATGACTGGTGGCATCATTCTGCTACATTCACATGTCCCTTAGGACAAGCCGCTTCGTTTAGAGAATAAAAAATGTTAACATTGTGTTGTACTGCTCAGCGGTGACTGTGACGGTGTCATTACGGTCGTTCTCAAAAAAAGTGACCTATTACACAGGTATGACTCATTGAACAACATATAGTAATCCTGGTGTTGTGCAATGGCGTTTCATGTAACAGTTGCGGATTTTGTCTAGCCCAGAATGAACAGTTTTGTTTAATGACATAGCCACTGAGGTGGGAACGAGCTTCGTCGGACGTGATAAGGTGTCGCACAAAGTAATCACCTTTGCTGATTAGCCAATCACATAATGTGGTTCGTTGAACCTTATCTTGGTCGAACAATTTGTGTACCACCTGTAGTTTGTATGGATACAACTCTAAGTCCTTTTTAAGAATTCGCCACACACTGATACGTGGAATATGTAGTTGATGACACAATTGCCGAGTTGACTTCTTTGGACTTTGGTTCATGGCATTGGACACATGTTCAACGTTCTATGCACTACGCGACAATCGAGGTCTCCCAGGGGACTGTAAGATTTTAAAACTGCAGTTAGAAGTTATGAGTTACACACATGGGTTGTCTTTTGAAAGTTTTCGATCTTTATGGAAGTGGTATTTTACTATGTCATCCATAAATAAAATACCGGTACGCAATTCTATATCAAACTTACCCTCTGTGCTCTTCGAATAAATTCATTCAGTAGCCCAAATTGTATTAACTTCCTTTCGTTTATTTTCCTTGCATGAGGGTTTAACATTATGCACAAATCCTTCACGGTTGTTCCGTATGTCATCCTGCTATACATAAGAAAAACATCTCTCAACGATGGACAATCACGCTCTAAAGGGAGAAAAAATACATTGTCATACAACTTAAAAACACAGAATAATATGTTAAAAAACTTCAAACAGGTTTATACAGAAGCAATGTTGATATGAGAACTTAAGTTCCATAGGAAAGCACCTAAGTAATACAGATGGTAAATTTGTACTTAGAACAAAGAATTGGTGTACAATTGTTCCAGGAAACATAGAAGCTCAGTAGTGTGTCCACTTTTGGCATGAAGAGTCCCTGGATCTATCCCCACACCATGTGAGTGTGTTAAAACACATGGTGATATCTTTGTCTACGTCTAAGAAATATGCTTAAGGAAACACCAACCACAAATTTAAAATTTAGTCATCCAATACAGAGAATGCTGAAGCACGAAAAAATTAGTTCCTTTTACCACTATTTCCTTCGATTTTTTTTTTCCCAGAAGTTTTGGCCATGTCATCTTCCTTTCCATTTTAACCAGTATTTCTCAAAATTTCACCCTTATTACCATTAATGACTAATTATACTGTACGACTGAAACTGTGTGCACTCAAATGCTGCACATAAATATGTATGTAAAGAAGTGAGTAGTATGATAATATTTTTATATGTGCTCCGGGAATATGTATATATATTTCTACATATTTATTAAGTTACTTATACGAACGTCTCCCCAGTAAATATAGATTCATGGTAGAATTTGACATATCAAACTGAACTAACATCTTGGGTTTCAATATAAAAACAAGTTCGCACGTAAACCTGTAAAAATAACTTACGTCTGATTGAAAAAATAAAGAAATAAATAAAATTAAAAATAAAATAAAATAAAATAAAATAAGCACACCTGACAATGCAACATATTTCAGACATGCATCTTGTAAATTATGGTCTTCCGCCAAGTTTCGAAGCTTTGGTGTTGGCACGTATATATTACTATACAGAAAAATTGGGATTAGTCGCACAACTCCATAGTAGCTGGAAAGAAGAGACACTTTTTATAAAGAAACACTCAAACACAAATATAAAGAAACTAATGCATGATACTACTTGTACGGAAAGGTAAAACTAGACTTTCATGGCATTGAATGTATTACATTAGATTTGATTGAAACGAAATTTTTGAGTTTTATTTCCCACGGCTATGCCAGTTAGACTAAAGGAGATGCCTATGATGATAAATGAGTGAAATGGTGGAATGAAGAAAGTGGTAGGAAGCGGGAGAACACCGAGGAAACGCACGCACACGGTGTTTGTCTATCACAAAGTTCATTTGGCGCGAGCTGGGATCGAACCAGAGACCCTAAGCACCAGAGGTGAACGCTCTACCACTGAGCCACCGCAGCCCCTAGATTTGATTGAAGTTTAGCGTCCCTTTCAGCATCGAGGCTATATGAGACGTGGACTCGCAGTTTAAAAAAAAATCTAAATGAAACGAAATCTTTGAGTTTTACGTCCCACGGTTATGCCGGTTAGGCTAAAGGAGACGGTGATGATGAGTAATGAATGAAATGGTGGAATGAAGAAAGTGGAAGGAAACGGGAGAACCCCGAGAAAACCCACGTACACGGTGTTTGTCCACCACAAAGTTCACTTGGCGGGGGCTGGGATCGAACCCGGGACCCCAAGCACCAGGGGTGAACGCTCAACCACTGAGCCACCGCGGACCAACTCGCAGTTTAAAGTGGAATCCGAACCAACATAGTGTCTTCAAATTTTAAGGCTCTCTTACCGAAAATCGATCCCCGCGTAGCCACTAGACAAACAGATACGGCTTATCACATTAGGTAACAAAAATGCAGTAAATAACAAACGACTTATAACCCTAACCACACACACATACACACACTGTAAATGCGGAAGTTAGGCCAACCACTTTCTCCGAATCGAAAAAAATTAATGTCAGGAATTAGTGATTAGTACCCGAGTCCCAGAATCAGTGCTGATCTCATTGAAAGGTTAGGACACTGCAGAAGTGGCTGGGCCAACTTCATTAAGTTTCGACAAAAGAACGATAAGTTTTATCTTTTACTTTCAAGTTCGTTTTTAAAAAATTAAGAAAAACATATTGAAATGTACTGAGCATAATTAAACAAGAATACTTACACAGTATAATGTTAGGTTTTGCTTATTCAGATTTATCGGTAGATCTGATATTTATTAACAGTTCCTTTAGACTGACTTAACTGCAGATATTCGGGGTTAATAAACAAACATCATATTGTATCAAATGGCATAATTATTGCGTAGGAAATAGCGGGAAATAGTTTTACAGGGAAGGGGGGAGTTAGTTCCCTCCTGTAGTCAGCTTATTTTAGAAATGATAGTAAAGCCTCAAAAACTATGCCATATTTCATCGAAATCTTTTACTTTATGATAGTTATTATAAAAGTTCTAAGAACTTTCTTTTAAATTGAATTGTGGGTATTTGTTCCACATCAGGAGGTAAATCACCAATGTCCGTGAAGTTGGCCAAACCACTCACTCTAAGTCCAAAAATTATCGCGCCAAAAGAAACCAGCACTAACTCTGGCAATCGGCACTAATTAGCGCTAATGCTTAACATCAAATTTTTCGATTCGAAGAAAGTAGTTGGGGCAGTGTCAAGCTGGCCCAGTCACTTTTGCAGTACCCTAACTTCTCGAAGAGACCAACGTTAATTTTGGGAATCGGACACTAATTAGCATAAATTCCTGGCGCCAAAACTGATAAAGTCGAAGAAAATTATTGGGCCACTATGAAGTTGGCGCAGTCAAATTTGTTGTGCCCTAACTTCTCAACGAGACTAGTACTCCTTCTTGGAATCGGGCACTAATTAGCAGTAATGCGGCAATAATTTCTGTCGTCAAAAATTTTGGATTCAGAGAACGTGTTTGGGCTAATTTCACGGACATTTCATAGTTAAGAAACTGCACACGTAAACTAGTGAATTTAGTAGTAGGCAATAATATAGAACGTAGCTAAAATACTCACACTAAATTCTGAACACACGCTTTCACTAAGTTGTTGTCAACATCTGCTTCTGCTCCTATTTTTGAAACGTGATTGAATCCATTTATATATGGAAGAACCTATAAAATAGAAAAATACTGCATTTATGTTTGTTTGTTACTGTTTTCCAAATCTTTATTCCCCTTTTAAAAGTTCCGTACGCGAGCAAATATATATTTTTTTTTTCGAGCACTACTTTACAAACATGCTACCTATAACTGCGTTGCGTTAGAAACTAGAAAAAATATGTGATTGTACTAAAAAAATGAAACCTGTTGATGTATTAACACATTTTTCCAGTTGCTTTTTCACACACACACACACACACACACACACAAAAAAAAAGAAAAAAGAAAAATTTTGTTCAAGTCAGTGTCTCTTATTACTCCTAACCTAAGGGGTAATAAGAGACAGGGCTCTCAAACTGGTTTAAGGAAAATTTTCAGACAATTCTGAACAATTTACTTTTTTTCAGACCGGAAATATGTACATATGTTCCCGAAATATCAAGATTAAAAAAAGGAAATTCAATAGTTCGTTCGGAAAATATATTTACCTGAGTATAAAATATCAAAAACCATTGAAACAAAGTATAGTTGCGTTTTACGGAATCTAGATACATCATGGATAAAACTCACACTACCAAATAAAAAAGAATGCTGACAAGAAATTTCCTGGACAATATCGAAAATGAACTTAAAAAGTGCTTAAATTCTCCCTTTTTGGAGAGAAGAAAGAACACCGCATTTAAAAAATAGTTTTAGCTAGCATAAATGGATTGAAAAAGCTACTAAATTGTAATCATACACGAAGAGAACATTGAAAAATGTTGTAAACCTATTGTTGTTCAAATTTTATGTAAAGTGTAGTCTATTAAAACTACATTTTCGAAAAATATGTAAGATGAATATTAAACCTTTTACGATGTACAGTCGAACGATCATTTGAAAAATGTACAAAAGAGTTTGGAAATGTCATGCTAGCCTATGTAAAATCCAAGTTAACATTTAAAAACCTCATAAATGTTATTTAAACTTTAGTGTTACATAATTACAGCAGGTAGGCCTTCTTAATTATCTTAGGCTGGACCACTTAAACAAACATAAGAAAAATGTATAGGCCAAAAAAGAAATGTTGGCATATAGGCATGAGTTTAACAAATATTAAGAATAGTCCTACAAAACACCTAGGCCTACCAAAAGAAGAGGAGTCATATTTAATCTTTCTGTTTTGGTTTCAAAAGTCCTTTTTGACTTTGGTATAAACACAACGAATTTTTTTGGAGCTATCCTCTGGAAATCTGGAATGGCCTATTTCCAACCAGTTTGATAGGTCCATAAAAACAAATTTGGATGTCACTGAATGTCATCATAGGCAGGCCAATTGAAACCACTTAGTTCTTGTTTTAAAAATTTAACCTTGCTCAGTCCTTCATCTGGGAAAGCAATAACCCTCCCAATATACCAGTCAAGATCGTAGTACACGGCGTAATACATTTCTAAACAAGATTCTGCTCTGGTTGGATCAATTTCTCCTGGCAAACTTTCACCAGTTGATCATGAAATTATTGATCCAAAGCATATTCTCCACTGTGACTATCTATGCACAGACTCGGACTGAATTGTCAGAGTAGGTATTTTCCTATTTACTTTCTATGTACAAATAATAGCAGGTTATACTTGTCATATGCGCTAAATAAACGTAAAGTTGAACTGGGGCACAGCGAACTCCACTGAGGGCGGGAATCTTCCCTCCACTCCTTGAGAATCGTGTGACGTCATCGGTCAGTCTTCCAACTTGACTTACACACGGCGAGGGAGTTCGCCGTGACTTACAGTATGCAGCAGCACGGAAATACAGTTTTTTTTTTTTTTTTAAATATTTTTTCTTGTTGATATTTTGTTGTAGAGAAGAGTATGGACTGCCACTATGATTCTATTATTTGTAGTTTACTGTTTTACGCTTTGTAACACAGAAATAATGCTTTGAAAACGTTAGCAAATTATTTAACATTAGCATAACAAATTTTTATAAATTATTATTTTACAAATTTTTATAAATTATTCTCTTAACTATTAAACTGCATAATAGTTTGTGTTGCTTCTCACAAGTTTGAAGGAAGGAATGTTCATTTGGGACACAAGCGAACTCAATTGAAAACAATTTTTCCAATAGTTAGAAGAAAACCGGATGGAACTGATAATCCTCCTCGGTTGATGTTTTCAAAGTGCCCGTCGCCTTGTTCTTCTTTAACAAGCTCTGGACACTGCTCGCAAGTTAGTCTTGTATTAAGTTTAAATACTGCGTATCCACAAACATACAGCAATGCCAACTGATCACCTTTCTGTATTCAACAGCAGCAGTGTCTTTATATGAATCGTTTATAACCTTATCTGTATCTTCCAGTTCTTCACAAAAGTCGTCCCTAATCAACTTCATGGAATCAAAATTCAGCTTTATCATACCATACCTTGCATACTTTATTCCCAGCACATTCTTTCTATCGGCTTCTATTATTTGGATGACGTTAACATTATAATTTGCCCCGCTAAATTGTCTGTACAGACTAGAACGTTTTTCTAACTTATCTGTCTGAAATTTCCCAGGTAAGACATATTTTGCTTTCAACCACTGCTTTCAAAACTGCCAAAGAAAACTTTATTATACTTCAAAGACATTTCGTGCTCTGAATTAAAGTTTACCCTGTATCACTGGTCAAAGAGCCTCCCTTCAGATGTGCATTGTTTCATCCAATTACTGACCCACGTGAGTAAATCCTCAAGGAAATGTAATCGATCATCATCAACAGAGCAAAATGGATAAGCAAATTTATTCATTCAACGAAGACCACAACCCCAACTTTTTGTGTTCACAATGGATCACCATTTCCAAATAATGTCAATGAACTCTGCTGTATCTTGAAAACCGAAAGTAGTCATTGCTGCCCAGGTGCTTTCATCGAACACAGCTAATGCAAGTAATACCTGCTGCCTCTCTAGATTGGTAGGATGCACCGTTAAACTATAAGTAGGATTAAACTATAAGTTTAATTAAAACTCTTTAATCAAAATATTACCTTTTTCATTCTTATAAACTGTTCTTAGATTATTAAGTTCAGCCCTCTTCAAATATTCTACATTACAGGTTTCAGTTTTCGATGGAAACTCAGGAAACATGAAAGTCTTACAATGGTCGTTTTGGTTTACCCAATTTTTTCTAATATTCTTTAGTATATGACCAGTGTAATACATATAGTAGATTGGGTGGTCAATATTTAGGGCAAACAAAATGAATTCATCGTCTGAATCTTCAGCTAATATTAAAAACATATTTTGATTGATTTTGTTGTTGTCAGAAATACACTTTAAAATTACATTCTTCTAATATCATACAGTATAACTCGTGTAGTGATATCGGCCATTTGTGACCTTGAGTGTTTTTACTGCATGTAAAGAGACTACATGTTTAAAGGAAGAGAATGCGGAAGATATCAAATAAGTTAAAACAGTCTTGGCTTCTGCAAGATCATCATGATTCTGTGCAAAACCAGTTATTTTTCCAGACATGTAGTCTATTCCCTCATGAACACATATTTCGTCCAATTGTAAAATAACCCATCTTTCTACTCCCATTAATGTTTTCCCGAGACCCGATCTGATCCCTGCCCACGTGACTTATGCTGCTCGACCGTCTCCAAGAAGGACCGGTAACGTCACACCTTCCTCTACCAAGGTTCCCGCCTTCAGTGGAGTTCGCCGTGACTGAGGTAATAACAGACAGCTGACTCTTATTAGCCCTTCAAAATTTCTAAAAGGGGTAATAAGAGGCATGCCCTCAATTGACCTGAAATGCAATGCTTCAGCATTTTTCAAAATTTCATATCAATCTTCATAATCTTAGTCATAAAGTTACATAGCAGTCATTTCCACATTTGTAACTCATTTTTCACAATAAAATTTTATTTTAAAACAGCCACGAACTTCTATAGTAAGTTCAAAGTGATGGTATTTTTTCATAGTGTGACAATAATATAAAAACTCATATTAGTTCATAAGTGCAAGTGGGGTAGGAAAGTAAAGGTATTGACGTTGCCATTACTTCTTTATTTATAATTTTGATTTGATATTTAGGGTATTTCCTGGCCGTGTCTCTTATAATCCCGGCCTCCCCTACATATATTTTAATTAATATCATCAACAACTATTGTGAAATATATGTATTTCTGTGAATATGAATGTATTATATATTCTGTGCAAAGCAGCTGAAAGAAACAGTAAAACACGAAAACGAATCGAAATTGACGAAACACGCGTTAATACTGGGCTATAAGACCATCTTTAATGAGCATTGATAATAAACAAACAGACCAAATCTTATATTACAGTGATAGGTGAATCACTTGGGGTAAAACTAAGTACATGGGCAATGAACAGAGAAATGTTGAGACTAAGTAGTTTGTGGGATACTCCACTTTCGTTTCTTAGGACAATTTTGAGGTGGCAATAACCACGGTGCTTTGCATATAGTTTTAACAGCTCTGGCGATGAAAATAGTTATAGTTTTATAAAATGGAAGCGAAACGGATTTAGAAGTATCCTCATAGTTATTAAATGTTTATCTAAGTAAAAAGTTTACAGAGGAAATAAATTTGTTAGTCAAAGATGTTAAATACCTGTTGCGTTGTTAGATCCCAATCTTCTGCTTTGAACGACTCATCTTCATTCAAATTAAATATCGGAACATGGTAATCTTGCACAGTGGGTGGATCAGGCTGCACATCAACGACCTTTAAATGCATTCTAGTGGTCCCTTCTGTTTCAAGAAAGAAAAAAATAAATAAAATAAAAAAAAAATAAAATAAAATACATAAAACTATATAGAACCTGTTTTCGTTTGACGTGTTTAGAACAGTTTTTCTTTCTATCACAATATTACAATAGTTTAACAACTTTATTTTCTAATACCATAACAAGGTTTCAGTTCCTTTGCACTGTGATGCTATTGATTATAATCAATATGTTTTATGTTTTAAGGTGTTGTTACGTGCTTCTGTGTTTAATCCTAACCTAACTTTCTTGAACATATTTTCCTAGTTCTTACCACTGAAGATAGTAGCTACAGACAGCTGCTGAAACTAAAATTTATTTTCTTCTTGTACAGCTGTTAAAAGTTTTCCATACTTCAATATATTAGATGCTACAGACTAAATAAACGTTTCTAACACTTTACGTTCATTAATGAATGGATTAAGCAACCAATTTTTAACACACCAACTTCTCTATAGGTGCGAACTTGATGATAGACGAAGAATGAAAAACTTCATAACTGGACCGGGACACGAACCTCGATCCAGTCATGCACTTTTTCACTATATCTGTTTCTTATGTATAGTTCACACGGAATGAGGAAAATACGAAAAAAGAAAAACAAACATAGTATTTAGCGTATACCAATACTTTCGGTGAATCCACATGTTAATAACGCTAGGTTATGTTTGCTTCCTGGTGAGAATACACGTGATTTTGATCACACGTAAGCTCTAGATTCCTGCTTCATACAGCCTAGATACTGAAATGGAACATTAAACTGGAATCAATCCAGCAACACGTATGAACAAAAAGTTCGACATCACATCTGGATGCAAGAAAAGATCTAAAACCAAATTTGTTTATTTAGAAACTAAGCATTGAACTTAAGCTAGTGTAAAATAAGCTTCCTTTCCAACTGTCTTTACATTTTCTTTGTTGACGATGAGGTACTAAAGAAACGTAAATTCAAAAATGAAAATGAAATGTAATCTTTAAGTTTTACGTCTCATGCTTGTGCCGGCTAGGCTAAAGGAGACGGTGATGATGAGAAATGAATGCAATGGTGGAATGAAGAAAGTGAGAGACAACGGAGAACTCCGAGAAAACTTAAGCATACGGTGTTTGTCCACTACAAGGTTCACTTGGCGCGAACAGGGATCGAACTAGGGACCCCATGCACCAGAGGTGAACGCTTTACCACTGAGCCGCCGCGGCCCCCACAACGTAAATTCAATATTACCACTTCTTGAATTTTAAGTCTATTCTGTTCACCTGCTTTCAGTGTCTATAGAAGCAGAAAGCATGTTATTTGGAAACTTGTGTCGTAATTGATGAAAACACAAGCACAAAATAATGCCTGTTCGGAGTTCAACATACCCTTTCTGCGCAGAGGCTATGTAAGATGTGGGTGGCTCTACTCGTTAATGTAGAATCGTATAAAATAAGCCTTAACTGAGTACTGCTAACTAGACAAGTGACCCAAAATTTCTTCAAGTTCACACTTTAAAATTATATTCCAATTTATAACTTACTTTTGCTAAGTTAGGAAGTTAAAGAAAAGAAAAAAAGGAAAAAAGCTAAAGACAGAAGCTGACAGGTTCTACTGAACCAGTTTTCAATTACACTAAATATGTTGTATAATCAGCAGTAGAAGTTCACTTCATTCATGAAAATTAAACTATAGGGGATACGCGTGGATTATGAACGAAAATAAAGAATATTGTTAATTGAAATTAAGTCTGCGTAGATCGGGAAATTAACAATGGTCACCGGATGGTCATGCTGTAACCTAGGTTCACTATCTTCAATAGGGTTCATCTCATAGAGGCTCACATTAGCTCAGATTTCCACTTACTCTAGCTCCAGCTCGCCATCCTCAATAAGATTCGGTCTAGATCAATCTTGCATTCATTTACATCATTAGATTCACGCTCACTAAACTCTCTTGACTCTCCGAATATTTATCTGTCGTAATTCTAACAGTGGAATGTACTCAAAAGGAACAAATCAAGAGATTTACCTCCAACTGTACACACTCTATTGGTATTCAAATCGTGGATGACCTGCTTCAAAATTTTAGGAAGCCCTGATTTTTCACTCTCAGTGCGTTTAGGTCTCGACAAAAATCCATTCTCGAACTCCATAGTTACCTGTTCAGTAAACATAAATACAAATAAAAAATCAGCTCTACCTTCTATTTTCTTACTAAAAATTTGAAACAAACGTACGTAAAAGCAATGTGATTCAGGTTAAAGAAGTGCGTATCTCCTTAGTCAAACTTTACAACTAATATTTAGAATATAGAAATTTGTCTACCCGCTTTGGTAATTTGGAGTAGTGATGTTCTTTAACACAGGGAAAGCTATACTGCTGTTTATCAATTTTTCAGATAATATTAACATCAGAAATTGTGTCACGATTTAAGTGCTTCTTTAATCAACTCTACAGAGAAAATGAAAACATTTTGTCTTCAGCTAATAATACATTACAATAGGATAGCACTTATTAAATGCAACTCTCGTGATGAAGGGGTTGTCCAATAATATTGTCTGGACAATAAAAATGCAACACCAAGGAGGAGACTTCGGATTAACCCCCCCCCCCCTTCCCTCTTTCATTTACAGAATGTGTAATGGCCGAGTGTGGCTGAACGGTCAAACAAAGCCTCGCCGTAGAATACGGCAGCAATTCCAGCAGGTTTCAGCCTCTGATCGCGGAAAAATCATGGTATTTCGCGACTATGGATTATGCTTAGACGACATTGGTGCCCGTCTTGAACAGGGTGCGCCACAGGGATGCGAAAATATCATAGCTCCAGAGTGAAATGCACAATGACATGCAGCATGACAATAACCGTGTCATAACACCAAATGAGAAGGCAGACTTCTAGTGTATTTGGCTATGGCGGGTTCAACAGCCACATCCCAATTACTAGCACACGAATTCGGGGTTGTTGCGCACCGGCAAGTATCTTCATTAACAGTTCAATGGCGACTTGTGGGCGGGGCCATAGCGCCCATTGTTGCGGCTCCCTTTTCACTGCACAGTATAGGCTTGTGTGTCTGCTGGAATGTACGTGAATGTCACGCATGGAGAGCCGCGTCGTACAACATTCTCTTCTCCGACAATCCTACTTTTGTCTGTAGCATCAATACATCATCAACATCAGTGGCGATATTGGTGATACATACAAGCTGAGCAACGACTGCATTCTGCATCGCCAAACCGAACATTTTGTTATGGGATGCCATTGGATTCCATTCTCCCTGCCTCTAACACAAACTGACGGGTTATCGATGAGGTGCTGGTCTCGGTTGTGGTACATTCGCTGGAGTTGCAGCATGTGCCACGTAACATCCTATAACTTCTTGGATAGACATTCACCGCTTACTTGGCGCGTTTACCTATCCTCGCTGACTGAATACATCTGGTCTAGGATTGCACAACTCCTCGCACACCAGAGACATCCACCAGCTACAGTTGAAGAACTCTTTTAACGCATCACACACGCATGGCTTGTCATACCATACGAAGACATCTAAAGTTTCATCCTCTTTATCCCTCACAGTTTCACAAACGTGCTGGACACCAATGGCGGTACCACGCGCTACTAATCTTTGAGTTTTCGGCTGAACTTCAGTGGCATATTGACACGTCGCAATGGGTGTTAAATTTAATAATTTCACATTTGTATCTTAAGCTATCTGTCTGTCACATTTGGGGCTGTTAGTTCTTGATGCTACTGTATTTCTAATGTCCAGTAGTATAAATCCTCGTGTTTCAATCAGTTAGATTTTTAGATTTTGCGTGTATGAGTGTTCTAATAGTCCATAAGTAAATTTAGAAATTTTAATCAATTTTTAGTATATATTACCCCAAACACAACGCATTTCACATTGTTTACTAGTTTATTAGGTCTTAAATATTAGCGTGAGGTCTTTATTTATTTATTTTAAATGAAAGTTTAAGTGATCAGTTAGGTAATAACTCAGATTACTTAAGAAACACGATAAAGTAAAATAGCACTTTAAAATGCACCGTGAGTGAACGTAAGTAAAAAAAGGATCTAGACTACGTACCAAATATTCTGAAAGTTTTTTCACTACAGGCTCATATTGAACAGTTCTGGCCCATGCGTCACAAACAAAACACAAGTTGAAGTAGAAAGCATTCCTATCATACTTGGGATTATCGATTTTAATTGGAAATCCAGTAATCTTACATCCAAGTACGTTCCTACAGAAGAAAAGACAACGATTGTGAAACTATTGGAGAGAAAGTGTTTTTTAAATGTACAAGCCAAAAAAGTACAAAGAAGATAATGTAATCTCTGCAAGATATATGAAGTGTTTCAAATGTTTTCTGTGAAATTAGGTGGAGTAATCTGGCAACACGAACAACTGAAGTTAACACTTTGATGCAGCGATTGTGAAAAAAACGAAGCTAAAATGAGTAACTTATTTAGAGGTACAATCTTTTCGTTCGCCATTAAAGGTTAAAATAAACTGTAATAATAAAGGAATTACATTCATAGTGAAAGCGGGAGTAGTAGTATCAGTAATAAGTTTATCTCAATGGAACAAGTGGTTTAATCGTAGGAAATAATCCAATATGATGGGAAATTCCGTAACGTAGACACTTATATGATCAATATAATGAGACAGACTTCAACAGATGTTCAAGTTGAAGGTACAACTTCGCATCTACCATTTATAGTTTTGAAAGAAAATATTGCTTCCCCTGATTTAGGACCGAAAAGGCTAAAGATTGTGTCCCCGGATTAGCGAGAAAATTACATACCATATTTGTTGAATAATGATCATATGGCACGAGTATCGATACAGAATAATAAACTAAAGGTTTAGAAATAAAAGCATTATGCAGTTATATCCAGATATTTTCTAGAATAATAGTGATGAGCCAGTTCTTGGATTTAAAGTCTCCATACCCTTAAACCTAAGCGCGATTCCAATCCTTAGGAAACAATACGAAAAAGCATACGCCTTAATTAATCCAGTCAACGTGAATTAAGAATATCTATGCCAAGCGAATATTTTGAAAAAGTTAGAATACTTAGAACAGACTACGTCCATGGTAGTAAAGAAAAAAAAATGGTCAGCTGCGGCTTTGGTTTTCGTCAAACCCTAAATAGATGTACTGAGAAGTCGACATGTCCACGTCCAAAGATTCCAGGTATTTTAAATAAATTAAGTGGTGCCAAGTATTTTGTTCTTCTGAATTTTAAGCTTGCATACCTACAGCTGGAAGTAGAAGTGCGTTAACCCAAAAAAATATATAATGATAAATCCGTCTTGGGGGTGTTGTCAGCAAAACCATTTACCCTTTGGTATAAGTTGTGCTCCATAAATTTTCCACGGATTTATAGAACCAAATATTAAAAAATTGCGACGGAACAACAGTTTATTTAGATGATGTGATTATATGGGGAGATTCGCCACAGTAATGTTACCAACTCACTATCTCAGTATTAAATAAACTTGAATTACATAATATTAAGTTGAACAAGGGCAAAAGTTCCTTCTTTCAAACCGAAATAACACATCTAGGTTATGACATTTCTAGCGCGAAGATCACTCCAGCTACACCTAAATTACAACCAATATTAGAAGGAACGCTTCCCACATCAGTTCACCAATTACAATATTTTCTTGGAATGGTAAATTTTTATAATCCCCATAATCTTCTATCAATTTTTATGGAAATGCCATCACTGTTCGCATTGCTTCAAAAAAGGGGGGAAATGAGTTGAAGCTCGAAACATCGGACAGAATTCGAATGAATGAAGGAAGCAATGAAACAAGCTGAAATTCTGCATCCCTTCCTGGAGGATGAGATCATCATCATGACGGATGCATCACTAACAGGAATGGTGCAGTTCTGTTCAACAGGCGTCAGGGAAAATTGCAAACAGGGCAGTGCGAGACCGCTACATTATCGAAAGTAGAAAAGAATTAAGCTCGATATCAAAGAGAAGCACAAGCTGTTGTCACTACGATAAGAAAATTTCATAATTTTTTACATAGTCGGAAACTGAAGTTACTAACTGATTTCCAACCAGTGCATTGGATTTTTGGGTCAAATGTTCCACCGATTACTGCCGCTCCAGAACTGCAGCGTTGGTTTCTTCTATTAGCTAACTATAATTTTGAGGTTATCTACACCAAAAATGTGGACGTTGCTGATTTCTTGTACTGATTTCCGTTAGCGAATCCTACACAAGATGAAAGAGAATCTAAACAATAAATGCCTTTGTTTTAATTAAAGAAAAAAATAATATGAGGAACAACGATTGGATGCAAAATGTTCTGAAATGGACGAAAGGAAGTTGGCCTAGAAATCTTCCCGCACTGTTAGACTGTAAGGAATGCAAGATTTTCTTTAAAAGCAGATTTATTTTGGAATGACAGGGGAGAGCTATTAATTTTTAAAGGCTGTATTATTTTACCCCGTGAACTAAGACAGACGTGCCTAAGGACACATAGATACATTTACATTTAAATTGTAGGTACGAATACAAAATTGGGAGCACGACGGCTCAGCGGCATAGTCCTTACTTCTGGTGCGTTGGAGGTCTGAACCGATCCCAACCAAGTAAGTTTGTGGTGGAGAACATTGTGTGTGGAGGTTTTGTCGGAGCACTCCCGTTTCCTCCCACTTTGTCATTCCACTCATTCTTTCATCATCATTCACTTGGTTTAACCATCCGTCTCCCTTAGCCTAAAGGACATAATCATGGGACGTTAAAATAAAAGAAATCATTTTTACAAATACAAAATTAGTCAGCTAGGTAGTGAGGGAAATGCCGAGACATGTAAAAGTAATCCAAAATGACCGATATTAGTATCAAATCCATAGTTTTCGCGGTTACCGAAAAGAACGGTAATACTTCCATAGCCATTGACTTCCAAATACTGCCCCCATGCGAAGAATGGGTATATTCAGTTAGTAATCAATAAAGGCCGATCGCTTCGCTCCAAGTTTGCAATTATTGGATACCTAATTAGTATTAGGAAGTAGTAATGAATATTTTATACAAGCACACATGCAAAGAAGACAAGTCAGGTCTATCACATACAGTACAATGAGCGTTAACATAAAGGAAGCATTTGTTGTTTTGGGTACACCAACCATTTTAAACTAGTCAATATGTGGCGTCAGGGTATCATTTTCTCTCTCGGTGAAGGAATCTGATAAATAGTGAGAACAATAGACAGATCGAGGGCGAAAGGAGCGATAAATATGAACAATATCGGCAGTGTAGGATAAGATGACTACTTCGAGAAGTATCCAAACAATAAATTAAGCTCACAACGTCTGGCTTGTACTTGTCACCACTGTTTCTACAAGGTCATTTGGTTTTGTCTATTCCATATGTGTCTCTACCATGCAACTCACAAAAGAAAAAGAATATCGTCAGACAACCTCAAGTCGGAAACTGGGCTAACCCAACCAGACTATGCGCTTTTAGGTAATAATTCAATAAAGTTACACAATTTAATGTGGAATTCGAACCGCCACGGAAAATAGGTCCCGATCTCTCACACTAAAGGCGACTATTGTACCTATAATATACACGTAACACAGTGAATGAGGAAGTAATGTACGTAGAACTAAAGATAATATAAGTACATGTATAATTATTGTATTAAATGTTACATCTAATACTGAATATTAAAGTAAAATATAAAAATAATTACTAAGTAAACACTTCATTTTCATTATACAGAACATTTATTAATATTCAAAAGTCAATAGTATTCAAATGCAAACTTCACAAGATACTTACACTGTCAAAATACTTCTTTGAAGTTGATGTTTTGGTATTATATACACACTGACAGCATCGAACACTTCTTTCGACACATAATCTTCAGGGACCTGCAGAATAAAAATAATAAAAATACTCATAGTATTCCGTCGTCTCTGATCTCAGTATATACAAACTTTCTCACACCTATCAAACCACTATATGCTACTAAACAAGCTAGCAATGCTATCCACTTGGGATAAATTTAACGAAGGAGGATTCTAAATATCTAGAAGCCTATTTTTCACTTTATGTATAATAATGTTAATTACTAATAAATATACTTCCTTACCTACGAACACATCTACTTATTTGAAATTATAATAGCTAGTTGGATTACTCTCTCTTTAAAGAAACTCTTCTCTCTCCAAACAAAAAAATATAATATTGATGATTTGCGTATTAAAAAATTAATGTCTTTTAAAATGAACAGGTCCTTCCTGCTTCAGGAAGAACCATACTTACAGATAAAATAAACACATGAGATTTACTGATAGGTGCTATGGGATGCATTTTAATTATAAAATTACAAGCTTACCCTTGTACCCGTAATACTCTTCTTCTAGTTTCTGTTAACATTTTGACTCCCGCTGCAGTCATGTTCGTAACCATTTGTTACTCTTTGTAGGCTGGGACTCTTACAATATCATAATTGTCTCCTTGTATAAATCTTGTGAGATAAATGAACCTCTAATTCCCGGACTTCATTAGCTTCCTTTAACCTTATTCACTTGGTATCAAATGTTATTTCTTGATGTTCATTTTTAATTGTCATCATGTATACGTGCTTTCTATGTAAGTTTACTCACTGTAATATTGAGAGGTAAATATATACAACTTTGTACAAATGCCTTTTCGTATTTAAATATTCTTTTCTCGTCCCACTATTACACGATAGAGGATAGTGATATTGTTAAAATAACGCATTTCCATAATGCAATATTTAGGCAAATAACACTGAAGATAGGAAACTGAGATCTTTATTATAACTTCATGCATGTTTTCTATGGATATTAATTAAAAAAAAAAAAAAAAAAAGATTGAGAATGAGACTGACGCCACAAATTTAACATAGTTAGCATTCGGCCGCATAAGAGTCACACTATGTTCCTAATGCTAAATTTCAAAGTTGAAGAATGTAGGAGAAATGCAAGAAAGAAAGATTCGTTGAGAAAGGATGTATACATCAGCTTCTCAGAAAATACAGATTCTAGTCACTTGAGGTCAGTTCGATAGGCACCTGGCGGTCGAAAGACTCGTATGGATTAACAAAATTGATTGGTATTCGGTATCTAGGGAGGCTTTTGATCGATCCATGAGACGACCACCACGACGATGGAAGCATTTGGAGAGAAAAGAGCGCCTTGGTGCACTTTCTTTAGTACTAAAGTTATCGATTAGTTATTTTGACTAAACTTCCTTGTACAGTAAGTTAACGAACTTAACATAGATTTCTAAACGAAGAGGAAGCTGGAGCCATAACATTCGTCGGAAACCTGCTGAAGATTTTCCAAAAGGACTACAACTTATCAAAGAAACTCCTTTGAGCCACAATGAGCAAGTAAGTACCACAAGACCTACAGCTGGCATGTCTTGCTTAAAGCTCATTGAGACCGCAACTTAGTTTCACATATACTTCTTCAACAAATCTTACGTACAAACATTTCTCTGATTGCATCTTTATCAA
The DNA here is from genome assembly GCF_964235325.1 of Thermobia domestica. Lineage (NCBI taxonomy): Eukaryota > Metazoa > Arthropoda > Insecta > Zygentoma > Lepismatidae > Thermobia > Thermobia domestica. Next base: position 57,069,805 of record NC_137459.1, read on the forward strand.
ATTATCTACAGAAATGCGTCAATTTTAAATTCGTGAACCGCCTTGGCATTTATGCCGTCGCGCAAGCAATTCAGTCTTGGTCCTGGTTCTTTTTGCGTATCTCTAATTTTAACCCATGTCTTTATTTTGATCCATCGTCCCAGCATAGATTTCAAAAAACAAGTAATTTTCAGCATCATTTCCTATTCATGAGATAAGAGGAAATAGAGAGATGATTTTTACGTCCTAATCGCTCCAAATTGCAAAAAGTAACAAATGATAGAAAATATGACTCCAGTGCGAGTCGAAATATTAACGTTACTAAAAGAAGAGGCTTACGGGTGCAAAGACAAGATTGTACGATAAAGGAACAGAATGAACACATCATTGTATTATATACATTTGAAGGTGCACTCTTAAGCTATTTTTCCACATAATCGCAATGCAAATGAAGACACTTATCTTACCATGGAATAAATTTTTCAATACCGTCGTGGTAGAAATCTGCCCTGCGATTTCAACCACTGGCACACTCTGGCATGCAATTCGGCATCGGTATCAAAAGCATTGTGTAACGAGCCATGTCTTCTTCGCTGGGAAGAGAGGGGTAGTCGCTCGACGCCAAATCTGGGTTGTATGGCGGGTGATCGAACACCTCCCGTAAACTGGAGGTCCTCATCATGAATATTGGAATTGCCATTTTCAAAATCAACGCATCATTGCTTTACTCGGCCTTCACTCCTTATTTCATGTCCGTACAGTTCAGAGTTGACGATGGATTTCAATTGGCTTGTGGTTCCCCCCCCCCCCAAAAAAAAAACTAATTACAGAACGCAACTCACAAGAGGCGGGATTTTCTATTGCAGCGCACATTTTAATACGTCACAGTCCTCACGCGTACTGAGTGTGACAACGTTCTGACACCAAGATCGCCGCCCACTGCCGCGACAGGCCAAAATATCTGGTACTTTCTCGACAGCCCTCGTGTTTTACAAAGATATGAAACCTCTAAAGTACACTCAGTGTGTGAATTCAGCGCTGTACGAAATCTAGAATTAATCTTTAATGAACGTTACGGCGAAGCTGAGTATTAGTTAGCAAGATTATGTGAACTTTGCAATAGAAATGCGTTACTCACAATGACAGACACACATAATAGAAATAGTTTCGTGTGAGTGGTTTAACCAGTACAAACCGGTATTTAAAACTTATCCCAGACGGACGATATAAAGGCTAGCAAACAGAATGACATCGTTGGCTTTACAGTGATCGAACTGGTTATAAATTACCTTGGGTAAGCTTACTTGGTATAGGTGAAGTTCAGGATAGACACAACAAACATATTTGTAAATATATACTGAGTGTTAATGAACTAGATGACAAACTGTAAGAGGTCATTTCTCACATCGAAAGAGAAAAATAGGCCCATATGGACCTGTTGGAAGAAAAGCATAGGTTTCAAGTTGGAGCCCTCCATAAGCGTGGAAAAATACATTTCAACACGCGTTAAGCCATGGAGTGGCGTAAAAGAATACTTACGCCATACAAAAATGCACATTCGGCAATGTGCAATAAGTGGACTAAGGCATAAAGATTTCTCAGATATGCTGGGATTTAAAGGTGAGTCCTCCCTGCCCCAACTCGATTAAATAGCATTCGTGCCGTTTAGTAATCACCTAGCATGTGTTTTTCTGGAGTTAAACGGGTCTATTTCGTTAATTGGTATTCTGAGGCGATTTTTTAAATGAAAGTAGTTCGATGACGTTGGTTGTTACTTTGTTTAAAATTGTTAAACATAGTCAGATATTTATAATAATAATGATGCTACTGTTATTTCGTCTATGGGGCATTACGGAGGCCTTTTATCAACATGTTTGTGTTAAAAGAAATTCAATTAAAAAATTAGTTTTGTGTTTGTTTATTGACATTTGTTATTTCCGTCACTCTACAGAGAATGTTTTGAACCCAACTTAATACATACTCCGAGATGGAGTTTTTTTTTTTTTCTTTGTTGAGAGTGAGTTGTCACAAGCACACTTCTTTAATGATTCATGGTTTTAAGCATTGCGATTGTTGATGGTGCAATATTGTACGACGTGTGTGACGTGTTTTCTATGTGCGGGTTGTGAGAGCTACTCGATCACGGGATACGCTTAGTACATGATTTTCCTTTTAGTGTTTGTCCGAAGTGGATGTTATAATATTGTGTGTTACTTTTTAAAGTACATTTTGTTTCAATCACAATGTACACTCATGTCCAAAATTATTGTCGCATGTCTATAAATATGTTGTTGCAGGAATACAATTTGAAAACGAATTCGTACGGTATTTCTTATAATGTTAGTATGTGTATAATCGGCAAAGACATGTATGTGGCAAATTTCATATCAAAAGAGCATTAAATAAGAGCAATAAAACGAAAATAAAACTTTCTTGTCCATTTAGCAACATTTTGTTTTACTCATTCTAATTTTCGTATTTATAATTCTTTTATTATGAAATTTACCACAAATATATATTTCCGGATTATACACATAGTATCAGTACTAAAAGTACCCTACAAAATCATTATCAAAATATATTCTTACAAGATGACAGTTATAGATATGCGACAATCATTTTGGACATAAGTGTACATGAGTTAAAATTTGTTATCTGAATATTGAAATAATGGTACTTTAAATGTATTTTTAGGAAGATTAATAAAAAAAAAAAAATGTCATTACAGTGTTATTTTTTGCATTGTAATACTTGGAAATAGTTTGTTCCTTTCACTTTTATTCTGGATATTTTCGGCCTATGTTTAGCAGAAGGGGTCCAGTTCTTTTCTCTAAAAAATGTTACAATTTTGGTAATTTCTGTTTACATTCGGTTAGTTTAGGTTAAGGTTGGTTAGTTTAAGTTAGGTTACGGTAGGTTAGTTTAGTTTATGTTATATTAGTGTATGAGTCCCGCATAATTTCCTAAAAAATGATAGAATTTCGCTTATTTCTACTAATATTGCGTTAGTTTAGGTTAATTTACGTTAGTTTATGTTAGGTTAGGTTAAATTTGGTTACGTTATGTTATATCTAAGTACTTGCACCACTCATTTCTCCTGTAAATTTTGTGTTTTCTACGTGCTTCTGGACCCCTTATACTAAACATACCCCATATTTTATTTCACAAATACAATTAAATCATCATTGGTTCACTATTCAGATAAACGTTTGAAACTTTATTTATTTTAGTGGAATACCAATTAAGGAACGTCATCCATTAGTTCTGGTGGCCCCGTTGAGTTCGCGCTAAGTGAGGTATTGTCTTGTTGTCCAGCGCATCTCTCTTGGAGGGCAATAAGAAGGTGCAGTTTTACTATACGGATGCAAAGATTCTAAAAAGTATGGAAAAAATTGGAGGTCTTTAATTTGCCCATTTTATATCGAGAACAGAACCCAGCGAACCTCTGCGGGGCTTCTAACCCGTTCCTACTCCTACTACTATTTATACTATGGATCTGCATAGTAAAACTGCACGATGAGGAAATTAGTGATTTATATAATTCTTTTGGGCAAGTCTTTACTTTGACTCAAACAGTGACTTTAATCGGTTCTTATATGTTCAGTTACTTCCTGGAACTGTTTCTGCGTGAGTCACTTGTTGGAACTGTTCGTGCCTTTGGTGTGACGTCCTTAGTTCAAGATTGGTTGTAGTTCATATTTTTCCCACTAGGTGTCTCCGTACAGTCATATGGTAGCAAGGATGTTATAAATAGAGGATCTGTCCATATGTATCTTCATCCTATTAAATCGATGAAGCCAAAAAACAACCGAGCATCGGCATGTCTGATTGGCTACTCTAGTTTCTGTAATCGTGTGATTGGCTACTTTCGTTTCCGCCATGATTGTTGGCTCAAAACATTGCGATCCTATTGGGCGGAGTGGGCTGAGTAGGGGTGGCGAAACTGTGACGTATGGCTTCAAGATTTTGTTGTAAGGGCAGATCCTCTATTTTATAAGATCCTTGTATGGTAGTTTGTTACTGTGATGTCACATGTTCTGTGTGCTTGTAAGTGTGTGCTATTCCTGGTGGCATGCGGGGAGCGCGTAATTGAATTTTCGTTTCATGGCGACAATCGAGTTAGCAAATGCGATTGAGAAACCATTTCATGAATTTAATACAAAGAATTTGAACTTGTCGTTTTTAAACTCATGTCGCTTTGCAGCACTGTGTGGTTTAATTGGGATTAAGTATAGCCCGCTCCCCCCAGTGATTTTTAACGAATCATAGTGATTCTAACGATTCATACTAGTTCATAATGAATCGGAATTGCATGTTATAAAGATTTAAGATATAAATCTTGCGGTAAGGAAACTTTAGTATAAGTAATAGTAGCGGTAGTAGTAGTAGTAGCAGTAGTTAGTATCAATAGTAGTAGTAGTAATGGTAGTTAGTAGCAATAGTAGTAGTAGTAGGAACGGGTTAGAAGCCCCGCAGGGGTTGGTTGGGTTCTGTTCTCGATATAAGTAGTAGTAGTAGCAATAGCAGTAGTAGTAGTAGTGACTCTTCCAGTTCCGGTGACAAAGAACTGGGGGGAGCGGGCTATACACAAGCCTTTAATTGAGTTAGAGAAAACTTGTCATGGTTCTGGTCGAAGGCTGAAGATATTTCCGACGTATGGTAAAAGTGGGCGTTTATTGGTTTTTCTTGTTTGTAATAATAGCAAGTTTGCTCGCTTTGATAAATCGACTTGTGTGCGGAAAGGAACATTTTTCAGTAATGTGAAATTGAGTATTGGGCATGTGTCCTTGCTATCTTATTTTTTCGTGTGTGCAATCAGCAATTATGAGTTCATTATTCATGAGTGTTCTTCTATGGCGAAACGGTGAGTGTTTTCATTTTTTAATTGATATTATTTTTATTCTTATTTGTTGTGCATTTGAGTATTTGGTAAAGTATTTCGTTTGCTGCTGGTTGTTCTATTGTCTTGCAGAGATGTAATTTATTTTTCTGTCATGCTGCACTGATTTATAATTAGTGATTTTTTTTTTTTAACTTTTTCCCTCTTACGTTAACTTTATAGTAGTTGTTTGATCATTTATTGTTGTTTTGGATGTTTTCATGGTACTTGAGCGGGAAGTTTGGGGGGCAGTAGCCCCCCATTTAGACCCCAAAATTGACAGTCACCGCTTGACGTGAATTGATTTCTCGAAAGACTTTAGGAATGGTGTCTAGTAGCATTTTGGCCCTTGTACTTATAGTATAATTCTTAACATTGTACTGTACATTACTTTGACTCGGACAGTAATTGTAACCGTATCAGATGAATCGGTTGCAGTCTCTGAGTCAAAATAAGGATTTGCCTTCTTTCGAGTGGTATCTAAATTTAATTTGCACGGAAAGCGGTATTTTTTTTTTTTTAAATAATAATTATTTCTACTGGTGTTCTCAAAACTTAACCTGAACATTTTAATCTACGACAAATTGATTGATTTTAAGTACCGGTATGCATTGCTATAATGTAGATCTTAGGTTATGTTAACCCACCAATCTATATGAAACTTACCTGGCATGTTATTTTAGGACCTGCAATGGGGTGAAATTCACACAAAAATATACATCTTATAGGTCCCTCCCTCCCACAACCTTCGTAATATTCGTCATCCATTCTTAACCACTCAGTTACACTTAATATCTATTCACAATCATAATATCGCTTTTATTCTTCAAAACAAAACACTAATCAGCTTTCAAATGTGGCAGAAACAGGTGTTCGATAAGTCTTGAAGTACTGTACGTTGCTAGGCTATTTAACATTTAAGTTAAAACAATAATAAAAAAATGTTAGCCTTAACCAATACTATGAACTGTACTTTAGTGTCTGTATATTTCTCTAAAACATATCTTCGTACGAAAGAGTGCCAACTGCACAGCTACAACGTCAATTAAATATGTTCCTTTTAAATTCTGCATGTATTTCCTTCCAAATAAACTTCACGTTTCTTCTTCTTCTTCATTAAAAACAAGAAATACTACAAACAGCGGAAACTAAGGCCTCATTCCGTAACAGTTTTAAATGAAATCTTTGGTCCTTATGCAGAGTAGTTTTGACGACTGATTAAAATCGTACTACGGGATTGACTAATGGATGGTTATCAAAATTGTATTCAGAGTCTCTGATTAGAACGTAGTATTGGTCGAAGTTAATCACATGTGACTAATAAATCTAGAGCAGAGACTAATCTTTTACCCACGGTTTAGTGTGCGACACAACATTTCGTATTTCGTAATTCATGTATTTTCAGTTTTACAGACTACGCAGGCGCTCATCTACTTTCCGAAGTTGCCACATTTATTTTACTCACCGATGAATTACGGTGTTATAAGTTCTATAAGTTAATCATACACAAATCATCACTTTAGTTGTACTCAAAGTAGACTTTCAAAACCAAAAAGGGCAACTTCCCTTAGTAAAAAGTTAGTATGCTTACTAACTAGTCTGTGGTTAACCTTCGATTAACGAATTCTCTCTGAATTCCGCCCTTTATGTTTTACGTCTCGTCTCCTTTAGCCTAACCGGCATAACCGTGGGACGTAAAACTCAAAGATTTCATTTCATTTCATTTTATGTTTTACGTCCCACAGTTATGCCGGTTAGGCTAAAGGAGACAGTGATTATGAGAAATGAATGAAATGGTGGAATGCATAAAGTGGGAGGGAACGGGAGAACCCCGAGAAAACCCACGAGCACGGCGTTTGTCCCCCACAAAGTCTACACGACGCGAGCTGGGATCGAACCATGCCACTGAGCCACCGCGCCCCCCAACGTAACAGTTTATATATATGGTGGTCGAAGTGAGGCGGTACGAGATGGTATGTCATACCGCCTCTGGTTTTTCAGTAATGTAGACATAGGGTCTTATGCACAGGCGTTCTGACGCGTGATGGCAGCCATACTAAAGAATACGACTAACATATGTTTTCTGTAGTAGTCAGGCCTTTAGTATGACGCTAATCAACCTTCATGACGACTCTGCATAAGACGGATACCGTCTCTGGTTTTTTAGTGATCAAGACATACCCTAATTAGGAAGTAGAAACTAATATACCTTTAATAAATCCATTTTTGTACACAGTAATTTACAAATAGCTTTGCATGTCAAAGATTTTATTTCGTATGTAGAAATAACTTCAAAATCAATCATTTTTGTTCTCCTACCTTTTGTTTTTAAAATGTGTGTACAAAGAAGCTCACTCCTTGCTTCTACGCAAAAATTCATATTGGTGTGTTGGTTGTAGATAAGGGTCAGATTAGAGAAAGGAATGAATCATGGCCCCAATCCAAAGAAAAAGTAATGTATTGAAGCAGCTCGTTTAAACTAAAACCAGAAATTATTGTTATGAGTTCGTTGGGATTTCTTTTGTGCCTACAACGGTAAAGAAATACACAACTGAGTTCGGTACGAGAGAAAAAAGTATAGTTTATGCAATCAAAAATCTGTTGTTTTCATTATAATGTAATTTTTGCGTCTTTGTAATACAACACGTGTCCAGAAAGTGTTTGAACATTGGTGGAAATTTGTCGAAAAGTAGATCAAGTGTGCTTTTTAATGTAAAAATAAATTTGGCTTGAACAAACCTGTTTTAGTTTTTTTTTTTAAACGGATCTTACTTTCCAAACATATCTCGTAATTAGAAAACACTGTGAATACGTGTGCGGTGATTATCTGTATATGTGAGTGTATCCGTAATATTTAGGTCTTTGTGGAGATTGCTTTTAATTCAATCTGATATTGTTAGTTAATGGAAGTTAAATATTTTCAATATGGAGAAGTTTTAGTTAAAAAAAAAGACAAAAAAGCTCTTTTATATGCTTTCACAATAAATTCATTTATCAGGAAGTTAATCCTCATGATGTGAATTTCGCTGCATTTCCTGATCTTACTAAAATACAATAGGAGACCAAATTTAAAGAATATACATGACTGACATTACAGGACCGGATTAACCCATCTAGAGATGTGGGGCTAGAAAAAATATGTGTCCCCTACCAGTACCGTAGCCAGGATTTTTGGTTGGGAGGGCCTTAATGTTGGCACACACACACACACAAACATATATATATATATATATATATATATATATATATATATATATATATATATATATATATATCGTCTTTATTGCAGAAACTTCAGAGGACATCCAAAGCATCGCAATCGTCAAATCTTAAATTTAACGATTAAAATGCATACAGAATATTTACAAAAAGGTCAAAAATGGATACAGAATATTTTTACAAAAATATTAGAAAAGGATATTTACAGAATATTTACAAAAGGATCAGAAATTAAAATATATGGAGTGTGGTCCTACGCCTAGTTATAACTGCAATACATATTGTAATATATATAAATTCTCGATTATAATTCCAATACAATACAAAGAATAACGATATCAACAAAAAAACAATAGATGGCTACTATACATGTGAATTCATTTTTCTCATAGTTCTTCAGCGCTATGTTATTTAACTTTAACTGCTTTGTAATTTCATAGAACTCTTCTATATCATACATTGGATTATCTAATAAGAGTGATTTAAGTTTACTTTTAAAAGTACCCACTTCGGCATCTACCAGTGCTTTAGGGAGAGAGTTGAATAATTTTGCTGACGTGTCAATAAAACTCTTTTGTGTTTTGGTATAATTGTAATACACTGTCATTATATTATTTCTGTTTCTAGTGTTATATGAATGATACCTGGAATGTTCAGGGTAGTTATCTCTGTTCTCTTTTATATACATTAAACATTGAAAAACAAAAATAGCAGGAATAGTTATTATTTTGAGTAGCTTAAAGCTAGGTTTGCAGTGACTGCGAGAAGGAAGACTACATAACAATCTGACAGCTTTCTTTTGCAGCTTTAAAAGCTTATGAGTGTTACTAGACTCACCTCAAAGAATAGTACCATATGATAGGAAGCTGTGGATTTGGGCAAAGTAAACAATTCTTAAGATTTTCAAACTAATGCAACTTCTTAATTTTCTCAATATGTATATACCCTTTGTTACATTAGCTGCCGTGATTTCAATGTGATTGTACCAGTTTAACTTTGAATCAAGTTCAAATCCCAAAATTTAACTTTAGAATCTTTTTCTGTGTAATCTAGATTGTTATATGTAACATTAAGATCTTGTATTTTACTCAGGTTTAAACACAATAAGTTTGCAGTACACCAGTCCTTAACTACAGCTCTTATATCTTGGGTTAATTGTTCTTTTTCGACAACTGATTTAGGACTTACACAGACTCCAAAGTCATCAGCGAAAACGTAGCCTTTAGCGGGAATACTACTCACATTGGGAAGGTCATTGATATATATAAGGAATACAATGGGACCCAAAACTGATCCCTGTGGTATTCCAGAACACACTTGAATATTTGGAGTCCGAATTATGGAATTGTGCTCTTTGATATCTGTCTGATAAGTATGATTTAATAAGGCTTAACGCGTCAAGTTGAAATCCAAAGTATTTTACTTTACTTAAACTAATCTTATGAGATATCGTATCGAACGCTTTTGATAAGTCATAAAATCTCACTTTAGTAAAATATTTTCATTCTAAGCTGTCTAAAAGATCTTTAACTAAGGAAGTTGTTGCTTAAGTTGTATCTAATCCTTCTCTATATCCAAATTGGGAACTACTAAACAGTTAGTTACTCTCAAAATATTTAACCACAGAGTGTCCAATATACAATGGAACCCGGAATTTTTGATAGTAGAACTTTTGAACCTGAAGTGATACACGATAAATGGTTATACCAAATGAAGCCTTGTTCATGCATATATTTTTAAACTAGGATTCAACGATTGAAGTACATTAGGAACAACACAGTGTTGCCAGATGTAACCGAAGGTGTAAATCAATTTTTTTTTGCAAAACATGTAAATTTACTCATAACTCATGCGTATGGATGTTCTGTCGTTAATTTTCAGTTTGTTTAGTTGGACTGGACTGGAAACTATGGAGCAGAAAAAAGAATTTTTCATTTCCACCAATAACTAATCGGATGAGGTCTCTGTAAGGCGGAACTAGGGAAATCTTAGTTTTCATAAATTAATACTCTGAATTGGCAACTTTGCTGTTGTTTCATGCATCAAAAGGTATGTTAAGGATCTGTCTACATTACGCAATTCCTGAAAACAATGAAAAACAAACTGAAATTATCGTGATAAAACGTTTACTTACATGCACCCGGCGGCACTGAAAATTAACGACAGAACATCCATACGTATGAGTTATGAGTCAATTTACATGTTTTGCAAAAAAAATGATTTACACCTTCTGTTACATCTGGCAACACTGTGTGATTCCTGGTGTACTTCAATCGTTGCTTCCTAGTTTAAAATATATATTCATGAACAAGGCTTCATTTTGGTATAACCAATATTTGTGCATCACTTCAGATTCAAAAGTTCTACTATCCCAAACTCCGGGTTGCATTGTATATTGGACACCCTGTATTTGATCATTGAGCGATATTTCGACAAGTTTGGCTATTACAGGAATTATAGATGTAGGTCTATAGTTGTCACATTCTGAATCATTGCCCTTTTTGTGTACTGGAATTACTTTAACATATTTTAACATGTTAGGAAATATCGACTCTAACATGCAACTGTTGACAATGTGTGTTAAGGGTTCAACAATGAAATGTATGTCACTTTTAAGTACAATAGAATTAATTAAGAGAAATAATAACGTAAGTCGTGAGTGGGAAAAATTAAAATGAATGAATTTTGGAATTTTTGCTTTGTATGTATGTTTTGTTACTGGTTAATTTATATCGGACTTCCGAAGAGGAACATCGAAAGAATCTAATGACCGTGTCTATAGCGACAACTCCCAGTCACGACCCCCTCTTCAGTTTTATTAAAAATAGGAAAAGAAAGAGTGAGAAAGAAGAGAAGAAGATAGGAGGAATGAAAGAAAGAGAAAGTAGGAAAGGAAAAAGGAACTGGAGATGAAGGATTACTGGATAATGATGAAAATATGGTAAAGAAACTTGAATAATTTTAAAAGGGTGAGTTATACCCTAATTTTATTATTTGAGAATTCATTCTGAAGTGATCCCGAAGAGACACATGTTCCCTCATACGACACTGACCTGGATCCAGGCAACTGCACAAGTAGGAGTTGCCCTGACCCAGCCCAGGTGATGAGAAGTTTTAAGTTAATCGTTTATCTGTCATTTCCAAAACATTAAATAACATTTATCCAGTCGCTGAATATCCATAGTGGAGATCAAACACAGATTTGAATTAAGGAAGAAAAAGGAAAGGAAAGAAAAACATCGAAGTGATGTACATATTTTCCACAAATAGAAGTTTTTGAGATTTCTGAAAAGACTGTCATTATTAAAGCTCATCCTGTTGTTTTGGCTTTCCTCCCAGAGCCGATTTAGAGAAATTTAGGGTTAGTTATCTTTTATGACTTAGGTTATGCTCCAACGCATATAATTTACTATTACGCACATATTATAAACGCTATCGTCGTAAATCAATATTAGATGCTACCACTTAAAACTAAGTTTGTCATTCATTCACGCACACACACATACAAACAGGACAATGTATTGATATAGGTGAATCAGTTTAAAAGAAACCATCATCTAACTACAGTTGGGGATCATTTATTACATCTATTGAGAAATTAAACACAACATGTTGAGAACATGCAAATAAGTATACATATATCAACATCAATGTAAATACATAAATTTGATATTAACAGACAGATGGAAAAAGAAAAGTAGTAAATTTTGATAAAATGTGATCTAAATCTGAAAATAGTCACATTCTGCGATATTACGTATAAAAAAACTTAAAATGACGGTTAAAATGAGTCTGTATCTCATATGAAAAAAAAACTAAAAGAAAAGATGATTCAACGAGTTTTTCTCGTACATTCAGATGACCTGTTATGTCACACTTATTCGTAAAGCACCCTTTTGGTGTCCATGTACTTAACTTCACTTTATTTAGATGTATACACATGAGATCATATTTATAAATCGCAAACAACACATATTCGGTCTGTAGACGTATTTATCTATACATTTTCCCCATTTCCGGGATTAAGAGAACAAAGTTTTGTCACTAATATCACTACGTCACTTATCCGGTCATTCCATTTATTATCTCGTTCATTAACTAGCTTTAAATCACTATCGCCTTGTATCACAAGCTGCACACATTTGTAGTTATATTTGCACAATGTATAAAGAAACGAGAATTTTCTAGGTCCAAAGAGATTTCTCTTTTGTATCAAGACCGCTATTACTGAGGTAGAACACTGTTCAAGTTTGAGGATTCGTATATGATGGATGAAATTGAAATGTAATTGCACAGAAAGATTTCAGGTTTATGAACTTGAGAGTAGATTTAATAACACATTAGGGTTACGATGACCTGCCTTAATTCCATGCTACATTCAGTTAGTGTAATAACAGACAATGTTGATATTTGCATATGTTAATTAATCCTATTACAAAACTTAAAGATATCTAACATGCGGCTGTATTTTTTAAATTCACATTTTATATTCGTCGGATATTTAGAAACTATGGCAACAAACGACCGTTCAGGGTAGGTACCGAGACCCGTTACACATATTTATCTACTCAATTCAACATTATACACTTTACTTTAATATCATATTTATATTCAACACATTTATATTTCAACATACATATACTCAATCATCATCTAATCTTGCAAACCAATGACCCCGACAAATAAATTTTTCGGGTTGCAACACTACACACAAGAAAAATCCGACTATATCACAAATTCAACTAATTAACCGCGCACAATGATAAAAGTTATATTCTCAAACATTCTGTTTACACGAGTGGACATTTAATGTGCAAGGCAGGCACGTAAACAGAAAATATAGATATAAATGACTCTAAAAATGTTAACAATACTTTTGGCCCCAAACATCTATGACAACATTCACCTCTATGGTAATCAATGGAAACAAAAGTAAAAATAATGAATAGTACACCGGAAAATTTCAGATGGATAATAATAATAGAAACGAAAGCAAAATCGAATCGTATACTGAATTGTCGCTCACTTCTGCGGTGGGTCAAATTGGTGATAGTATACGGACCCTTGATATTTGACATTAACAAATGCCTTCACGAATTGTGTCTCGCGACATCTCAGTCGGTAATTCAGGGTCGAATGATATATGTTAAATGGTTGATATATGTCAAGTTCAAAACTCGGGGGGGGGGGGGAGGTTGAAAAATTAAAAAAATAAAAAAATAGCGAGATAGAGAAGAGAAAACAACAAGCGGCGTGCCAAAGGAAAAGACACTAGTACAGTAAATACTACAAAGGTAAGTGGTCGAATTTAGATACTTGACTATCCACAGCCAAATATACTTTTATATGCCGAAAACAGGTGGCCTACTAAATATATAGCCTAAGATAAATATCTCTAAGTGCGTGACAAGTCCGTGCCCACAATGGTATTTTCATAAAGATAAGGGCTTTAGGGAAATCCCACTCCTCACTGTATCTGGTCAAAACGCCATTGGAGACTCCGGCCCTACCGGAAGGTCAGTGTGCTTTCTAATTTAGAATTTCTAAATAAAATATATCCGACCCCTCAGAAACTGAGAGAATTTTCGAGTAAAGTATGGAAAAACTAGAATAAAGTTGATAAAATAGAAGAAATCCTAACAGGGATTTGCCAAAATTAAAAAATAAATAAAATAAATTTTATACTAGTAAGTTGTCTGCCAAATCTTACTAGTCGTTACCTGTCCGCAAGGGCTCTAACCTTGAGGCGTCAACTAATTTCAAACACTATATACTAGAAATAAAAGAAGTGAAAATTCATGGACATTGGGATTTTGGACGGCAATACGAGATTCTACTGTAATAACTTACTAGGCTATTCAATCCTATCCACTTCGTCACCTCTGCAAACAATAATGAACTTGTCTTAATCAGGTGACGTGGAAAAAAATCAAAGTTTCAGAATAGTATCGCAAATGTAGGATGAACGCATGTTTTTAAAATATACCAATTCTGCAAACGGCTATTTTGTTCTGTGATTACTTGAAAACTATCCGGAATCATTTCCTACATGACCACTATTCACATTGTCAGACCAGATGAGCAGTTAATATCTACGGTTACTATTAAATGTCGAGCCACGAAGTGAAAATGCAATCCGTTATTTTCACATAACACACTATCCTCACACAAAATTCGGAATTGTCAGTGCCCGAAACATTTATTATTATTATATATAAATACAATCAATACTTTGTGGCAAAAATTACAGCTGGGCACATATATTCACGGGTGTCCTATTATTTATTCACACTCACTACAATATATATATTATCAGTATCTTTATTCATTTATATTTATTCTCATTTATAACAAACTTCTTTATAGACACACTAATCCATCATTCAGCAGTTTCATTATATATATATATATATATATATATATATATATATATATATATATATATGTATATATATATATATATATATATATATATATATATATATATTAAAATCATCAAGTCACTATAATACACTGATCAATACGCGAGAATTTGTATGGGCTCATACTAGATTCTTTCAGTACAAACTACAGTATATTTCACTTCACGGCTCCATATTATTTTTATATGCAATTAGAATTCAATATCACTAACTATCATTAACTAAATGTAATTATATTTTAAAAAGCACAACAATGAGATCGTTCACAGAACGTAACGAAGAGAGAGAGAGAATTTGAAACTGCAGTCTGATGACAGAATAATGCCATATAGACAAACTTTGGTTTAAGGACGAAAGTAAAGTATAATTTTATTAATAACTAATTGAATGTACCCGTGCTTCGCACAGGGGCTGCATTTGGAAGTCAACGCCTGTGGGAGTATCACCACTGATCCCAGCGACCGCGAAAACTATGGATTTGATATTAATATCGGTCATTTTGGGCTATTTTTTTACATGTCTCTGTCCCCCCCTGCTGACTCACAGCCCGCATGCAATTGTGACTAAATTTGCAAGTCATCGCTAATGGAAGTGTCACCATTGATTTCAGCGACCGCGAAAACTATGGATTTGACATTAATATTGGTCATTTTGAATTACTTTTATGTCTCAGTATCTCACCCACGGTAACCCCCGACCAGGAGCCGAATAGTGTGAATTTGGAAGTTAATGCGATCGGAGTTTCACCATTGATTTCAGCGACCGCGAAAACTATGGATTTGATACTAATATCGGTCATTTTGGGCTATTTTTACGTCTTGATATCCCCCCGCCGACCCCCGGCCCGCATACAATTGTAGCTGAATTTGCAAGTCACTGCTAATGGAAGCGTCACCATTGATCTCAGCGACCGCGAAAACTAGGGATTTCACACTAATATCGACCATTTTGGATTACTTTTACATGTCTCGATGCCCCCCCGATGACCCTTGTGCTCGTCGGTTTTCTCGTGGTTCTCCCGTTTCCTCCCACTTTCTTCATCCCACCACTTCATTCATTTCTCATCATCACCGTCTCCTTTAGCCTAACCGGCATAATCGTGGGACGTAAAACTGAAATATTTCATTTAATAACTCTTGAACCACCATACTGATCTCTATCTAATTTTCAACATAGATAAGGTTTGAGCCTGGAATGCTTTCTTCATTTTACTTTTACAGTACACCGAAGGGGAGGGGGAGATATAGGTCAAAAAAGTAAAAATAAAAGATACTGCCTTTGTGACTTCATCACGCTTAAACCACCCAACCGATCTTTACCAAATTTTCAACATGGATAAAGTTTAGACTTGAGTTTTTTTTACCATATCACTTTAACTGTAGAACTTAGGGGAGGGGGAAGGGAGGGGACAGATATATAAAAATAATTAAAACTTAAAACTCTTGAACCACCCGACCGATCTCAATCAAATTTTCAACATACATGAGTTTAGGGGCAGGGATTGCTTTAGGCTACTCAATTTGACCATGCAACGCAGGGGAGGGGAGGGGAGAGAAAAATTTCAAATTGATCAAAAATGACCGATATTAGTGTTTAATCCATAGTATTCGGGGTCGATGAGAGAAACAGTGACACTTCTGATGCTGTTTTGAATCCAAGTTCAGGCCTGATAGTTGGGGAGGGGTAGGGTACAACATAGGGGAGTGGGATAAACATTTAAAATGATGGGAAATGACTAATACTAGTATCGAATCTATAGTTTTAGGAGTAGCTAAGATTAACAATGAAAATTATGATGCTGTGTGTCGCAGTAAGGAGGAGGGGGAGGGGGAGCTATATAATAATGATCGAAAATGACCAATATTAATGTCTAATCCATAGTTTTAGGGATCATTCAGATGAACAGTGAAATTTCCAATCCGGTTTAAATCTAAAATCAGACCCGCCACTTGGGGAGGGGGAGAAAAAGATATATGTATATATAAATGATCGAAAATGCCCACTATCAGTGTCGAATTTACAGTTTTCTGCATCCCTTAGATGAACAGTGGTACTTTCGATCCCGTTTAAATCCAAATTCAAACCCACAACTTGGGGGAGGGGGAGGAAGAGATATTTAAAAATCATCGAAAATAACGGATATTAGTGCTGATTCCACATTTTTTGAGGTTGCTAAGGTGAACGGTGACACTTTCGATGCCATGTCCCGCAACATGGGGGTGGGGGAAATATATATGTATATATATAAATGGTTAAAAATGACAGAAACTACTGTTGAATCTATAGTTCCTGCGGTCGCCGAAACGAACAGTGACACTTCTGATGCTGTTTAAGTCCATTTTCAGCCCTTACATTTGGGGATGACATACATTAAAATGATCCAAAATGAGCAATATCAGTATATATTTAAATTATTTATTTCAACCCAGCGAAGCGGGTAATATATGCTAGTAATATATAAATAAAGAAATTATTCCCTAGAATATAATTCTCCCTGGATTATTCCAAAGCTCCCAGATTTATTTTAGTTTGAGTAAAGAACAAATGAATTTACTGCGCAGACCGAAAATTATGTGTTGAAAAATCTACATTACACAGTACGTTCGTAAAGTATTGGGTCCCTCCAAACAAAAATTTCATTACCTTGACTGTAATGGCACATGCCAAATTGCAATGCCAAACTCTAGAGCAAAAACCTTAAGGTCACCATATGCATATAGGCTCTCACTCTCTTTCCTTCCTTTCGGGGGGCGTGGTGGCTCAGTGGTAGACCGTTCACCTCCGATGCTTGGGGTCCCTGGTTCGATCCCAGCTCGCGCCGTGTGGACTTTGTGGTGGACAAACACCGTGCTCGTGGGTTTTCTCGGGGTTCTCCCGTTTCCTCCCACTTTCTTCATTCCACCGTTTCACTCATTCTCATTATCCCAGTCTCCTTTAGTCTAACCGGTATAATCGTGGGACGTTAAACTGAAAGATTTATTTCCTTCCTTCCCTTTGAACAGAAGAGGTTCCTGGAAAACTCGATTTCCAAATTCCCCAAAATGCAGACATTTTTAAAGAATAAAGACGATGTTGGCGAACACAACTTGTCTAGGAACTGTTTAGTGACATATTTTGTTTTCAAATAGAGTACGTGAAAGGCAATTGCTATTTCTTCTGAGAAAAAATGACGAACATCAAAGTACTCAAGTACATTGTTGCAACCCTTTGAAGGGGGCCCGGCACCCTAGGCCAACCCCTTCACTATGCCACTGGCCCCTACCAACCTCGCCTAATACTTTTCTGTGAAAGAACAGTAGGAAAGTTAAGGGAATATGTTTCATATTTTTAGTCATATTATGTTTTATGATGATGATTGTATCCTTGTGATTCTTTTTAGGTAGGCAGTTGAAATTTTGATCAAAGGAGAGGCCCCAGACTATGTGGAGGCCCGGGGCTATAGCTCTCCTAAGCCCCCACCTTAATCCGTCCCTGCAACGTACAATAATGGTGTATTTGGTTGTTCTACATGTACAAGTGCGAAGGGAATTTTGGATGCATTCAAATCACAAAATTTGAGCATGTGCGGATTTAGGAGTTGTCTGTTGTAGAGAGGGCGGACCTTCTGGGAATCTGGAATACCTATCAGTCGAATAGGAGTCCGGGAGTTTTGCAGCGAGAAGTTATTTAAAAATTGTTCATATAAAAACTCGATTTTTGAGCATTTTTGCATATGCTTCTCTATAATAAAATAAGGGGATTTCTTTTATTTTTCTGAGAAAGTTGGGGAAGGGGACAAAGCCTCTCCATGCTCCCTTTCCCCGTAACTACGGAGAAGCTCTCCCATGGTTTCAAGTCATATGAATGTAAGTGCAATCTTTTCTATGCAGCATACCCTCACTATATTTCAACATTTAGACAGTCGGTATGTCGAATTAAAATTGTAATAAAACATACCGCCTCCGCTTGTTTTCCACTTCGAACACTATCTATCTATCTATCTATCTATCTATCTATCTATCTATCTATATATATATATATATATATATATATATATATATATATATATATATATAATCGCTTTTTTTAAAAGGGCATCAGTCAAAGTTTTACCGAATTCGTAATCTTCAACCATATTTTCATGTATTGGTGTTAAAGAGGCATAAAACTGATGAATGGAAATGGTCAAAAACAAGGCGGGAAAAAGCTAAGTTGTGTTAAGAAAAAAAAAGCATCAGTTACTGACTGATGTCGTTTTAACACAAAAGTCGGTAAACGCCTTCAGAAGCGTAAATTAATTGGTGAATACATTTTCATTACTTTCTTTGCCTGTATCATGTACTATTAGTTTAAGTTGATTAATATGATACAGTGCTGATGAAACTTGAATCGAACGAGAGATTGTTGCCTGAAAAAAGGACATTTCCAGTTGGCAGTAGGAGAAGTGCGGGCACGACTTTTGGGAACTGATGGAAACCGGAAGTTGTTAATAGCTGATAATTGTGATTCACATTACATTCACTGAAGTATAACTGACGGAAAGTTTGTTGTTTTCATGTGTCTAGCAATGGAAGGTAATCTCGAAGAGACTGGGAGGAGAGTAAGAAATGCGTGTAAACTTAAAAGGAATCCGTGACTTAAAATTAGTTGGGAAATCGCCAGAAGACCAAAGAGGGTAAGGTTGTGTCTAATGCCATTCCACGTGAAATAGAACTGATGATTGGCAACCATATGAAGGGTAAGGGAAAAAAACAGAATGACCATGTGTGTGCTTTATCGGGTGCTTTTTCTTATCTGTTGGTGACTCTTGGTACTATTTGACAGTATATGCCATGCATGCGTAGATGTCGAAATGTCATGTAAAAAGCAAGGTGACCAGAATTTTTACTTTCAAAAACGGGACGCATACGAATCGGCGAGGGGGGGGGAGACTTCCACATTGCATTTTAGGACAGCAGTGTTTTCAATTTACAAAATACACAAGTAAGAATTATAACACTACGTTTTTAACTTAAGTACTAGACCTACCCAACAATACTTTTAACTACTTGAACACTCAGAATTCCCACTTAAACCACAAAACACTCCATTCTCATTTGAATATTCAGAAATTCTAGGCACGCCTGAACCTTACCATTGAGTGTTGGTACGGAAGAGTAGAATTTGCATTGACCATTTATATTTTGAATAATAATTACGGGATATCTGGGTCATTTTTGCTTAAAAACGGGACATTTAGGCGTCCCGTTTGAGAATCAGAAAAAAACGGGACAACAGTTGAAAATAAGGGACTGTCCCGGCTAAAATGGGACGTCTGGTCACCTTGGTAAAAAAGGGGCAAAAGATTTGACTACCGTATTATTTTTTACGCGGTTTAAAATATAAAAACGTCGTTTTCTCGAAAATACAGTTTTGTGACATTCCTCCTTTTCTCCCCCTTACCCTTCATATTGAATCATTTCTGGTAAATGTGTCGCGCTATTCAGAACAAAATATATGCTTCTAAAATGCAGACCTTAACGGTCTTCACTACAGGGAAATTAAACTACCGCTAATTTCAGAGTTTTTCTGAAATATCTTCAAAACAAATAAAAATATTCGAAAAGCGGAAACGTAGTGAACTAGACGACACGATTTTGCATGTGATGTCTTTACCACAATTCACCTGTCTGCTTTTGGTATGCCGCTATTTACAGAACCCGCAAAAAATTGCTAAATCTATCTACAGTTGTAAATCGAAAGCAGATAGATGAGTTGTGAAAACGGTATCACATGCAAAATCGTATTGTCTAGTTCACTACGTTTCTACTTTTCGAATATTTTTATTTGTTTTGAAGATATCACAGAAAAACTCTAAAATTAGCGGAAGTTTAATTTCGCTGTAGTGAAGACCCTTAATATAACGCACATATAGAGGTAGTTTCCTGATGTCAAGTGTTCCCACTGAAAATACTGGGACTATTTCCGAAACATTATAACTATAGATTTGGCCGACAACAAATAGATACATGCGAAGAAGTGGTCCTGAAAATTAAATCCCCTCACTTGAACGAAGCAGCCAAACGTGCTGCAGTTGCCGAAATGATGGTTCATAAATGGAAATGCAACAAATTTGACAATGAACTTAAGTATGAAGCGCCACCAACAGATAAGTAGGAATAACATGAATTAGCGCTTGCATTTGACTTCTTGCAGAATAAAATATGGCACTAACAATATGTGTGCGTATCGGGAGGGTAATGAACGTAAAGGCCTCGACAAAGTGCGTACCTTTCTGAATTATTATCTAAAGCATTTCGTTGCTGCTGACATTATGGAACTCAGGTTATTTGCTGTCAACTGCTTAGCTCAAAACAAAACGCGGACTATGTGCAGATATATTTTATACCTAACAGACTCGGGACAGTTCAAAAGAATTTAGCTGTTTTTCCGTTACTAGGCACAGTTTTCTGCCCTGTGATATATATTTTGGGGTAATGAGGTGCACATTGCGACGCCATGATAGGATATACAACGACCATGATGTCATAGAACATAACATTCTAAGCACGAACCTGGGAAATTTACCCATAATGTCATAGAAGCTTAAGAGTTTCACTTGGTTTTTGAAAAGTAAAGGAAAGTTTATGTCATAGGCTACAAAACAATCAATGGTTTCATTCAGTAGCGTAGCCAGGATTTTTGTTTGGGGGGCTCAGTGTTAGTATATATATATATATATATATATATATATATATATATATATATATATATATATATGTGTGTGTTTGTTGAGCCAGAATGTTTAGTTTTAATAAAAATAATAATGTAATACTTAATCTTTCTCTGAAGTGTCGGCTTCTTTAGATATTTCTTTGTTGTTTCTCGATTGCTGTTTCTGGACATTTTCTTCGCCAAAATTAACACCACTACTGTCTCCTTTTTTCGTTCTAGCACTTTTCTACAGCGATTTTCGACTCTCTCTGAATTAATAACTTGTTTAGATTTCCCCCCGTTGTTTTCTTTTTGGGGGGGTTCTTTGCATATTTTATTTACCGAAATTAACACAATTGTCTTTTTTTCTTTCTTTTTTTTTTTTTTTACTTTAACCACTACTGTAAAACGTATTCCGACATTTTGCAATTGCAAAGTAAGTTCTTATTTCGACACTCTAAACACGTCTAACTCAAGCAAATCTTCTGAACTGCTCTACTGATCAAACATCAGAGATAGCTGTGACATAATCACACAGGTTTCCTTCTTGTAAGTTAAGAAAACTAAATTAGCTGCTGAGCATTTACCATAATCCATTGATTGCTGCTTTCTTTAATGTCAATTGCGGCTAGAAGTGAATGGTATTAAACAGAGGTTTCTTGTAGTTAATCCTATTGGAAACGGCTGTGAATGATTCAAAATGGACCATGACAGGTCATGGGTTTTGTTATTTTTATCGAGGTCAATGGTTTCTTGGGTTCAAACATGTCTATTCCCTCTTAACTCTTCATCTAAATTAAAGTAATTTTTTTCGGAATTTCCTTTTATGATCATAAAGGAACTGATTCTTTTCAGTGTTGCCTGGCTCAGTCTGGAAAGGCTTTGGGTCAAAGAAGACACGTAGAAACTGTGGTCATTGCTATGTCAAACTGTAGAACAATAACTTTAAGGTCACCATATGCATATAGGCTCTCACTCTCTTTCCTTCCTTCCCTTTAAACAGCAGGGATTCCGGGAAGACTTGATTTCCAAAATGCAAACATTTGTAAAGAATAAAGACGACGTTGGCAAACACAGCTTGTCTAGGAACTATTTAGTGACATATTTTGTTTTCAAATAGAGTACGTGAAAGGCAATTGCTATTTCTTCTGAAAAACAATTACGAACATCAAAGTACCAAAGTACATTGTCGGAACCCTTTGGGAGGGGGGCCCGGCCCCCCTGAACTCACACCTTCCCTACGCCACTGAACATGCTAAATTGGTCTCAAAAAGTTTCGAAACTAGTCTGTGACACGCCAACAGATGGCATAGTGTTGCCAACACTCAACGACAAAAAGTGGCTAAAATCAATAGACAAAAATGGCCAGAAATTGCTAGAAAAAAAAGCAAGCTTTCGCGTTGAGACAAAGCTAAATAAATTCTGCTCCTATAATAAAAAAAAATAAAGCAAAACTCCCTTAACAGAAATAAATTTCATTATTATCTACTTCAGGTTGAAGTGTAGGTTCGTTCATCTTGGTTGCTTGTACCAGCCTGTTTTTGTTTCAAATAGTTGCAAAACTATGGCTGAAATTTCATATAGAAAATAACACTTTTGCACACGGTTCAACCCAAATATCACTCTTATAATTGAAAAAAGTATGTTTGTTTTCAACATATTACTGAAACTATTTTTGACAATATTCCTCCCCTGGTTGAATAAACACTTGACTTCCGCGTTCGTATGTGGAAGCGTTCAGTGGCGGATCCAGAAGATAAAAACTGGGGGGCAGCCAGAACCGAGACTGCCATAAGTATATCATGAGTTTACTAAAAAAAAACTTTCAAAAATATATAAATAATAACTTAAATTATTTTTGTCACTCAAAAACTAGGTGGTCTAGGCCTTCTCGCCCAGGGCTAGATCCGCCACTGGAAGCGTTAATACGAAAAAAAGTCAACGAAACTAATTCCGAAAATGGACTCTCCTTTAGTATCTGTATACTAATCTACTTCTTGCAGAAATTTTTCAGTTGAAGACATAAATTTATCTTCGGCACTGCTCTTCAATTTTATCGATTTATGCTCAAGTCCCGAAGCGAAAGCTAAAGCTTCAGTAAAGGACTGTTCCAGTGGTTTGAAGTCCTCTCTGAGACTGAAAAGCTTCGTTTTCCAAGGATGCCTATATAATCAAGTCTATTCTGAATTTCTTTAACGAATTTTTTACTTACACATCTTCCCTGAATATTTTTCTCAACACCTACTGGTAATATACAGGCTTTGAGCTCATTCTCTAATCTGTAACCAAGATAAGGGGAGTGATCAACATGACCATCAATGCTACCTTTCATAGGGTCAATTCTAGCCAAGGCTGTTAGGATGTATAAAAATAGAGGATCTGCCCATACTTATCTTCATCTTATGAACTCAATGAAGCCAAGAACCAAATCGAGCATCGTCTGAGCCTGCACGTCCGATTTGTTACTCTTGGTTCGAAACATTGCGATCTTAGTTGCGTGGATTGGGCAGAGAAGTGTGGCTAAACTGTGACGTATGACTTCACGATTTTGTTGTATGGGCAGATCCTCTATTTTATAACATCCTTGATTCTAGCATTGGTGTTTAGAATGCTGCCACTCAAACTTCAGAAAATAGCAAAATGATACACAGAATATATCAAAAAGTGGCTTAACTCAGAAAATGGCTACAAATGGCTGAAAGCAAAAAGCAAATGGCTAGAAAAGCCACTAGTGGCTTTTTTGAAAAATTGTGGTCAGCCAGGTTCTCAAAATGGCCAGATGTATCCACAAAGTGGCTAAATTGGTAACCCTAAGATGGCAGCGCAAGGCTGTACTTGCAGACATAGAAAACACCGACTTTCATAAGTCAGTGTGCTAAAAGACATCGTCCTGTGTAGCTGGTGTTGTTCTGACTACTTGCGTTACCACGTCTGCGATTTCATCATGGAGAGAAAGTTAAAACAACGAGCGAACGTGAAACTCGGTGTGAAACTGAGCAAATACGTCATAGAGCCGTTTGACGATTCGGCAAGTGTACAGTGATGCTACAATCAGTTGTTCCGAGGATTTAGTGACACACGAGCTTCGAGGGCAGAAGAACATCACTGGAAGACAATGGGAAATCAGGACGATCTTCAACGAGCACAACACCCGAAAATGTTGAAACCATTCGGCAACTTGTGCATGAGGATCATCGGGGAATAATCCACAATATTGCTGTTATTGTCAGTGTGTCATTCGTAACAGTGCAGGCGGTGCGTGTGATTTGAACATGCGCCATGTTGCTGCCAAGTTCATCCCCAGGCTGCTGACCCAGGAGCAGAAGGAACACCGCGTTGAAGTCTGGGTAGCCCGTCAGCGTGCCGTGGAAGACCCGTCCTTTATGTTGAGGATCATTACCGGTGACGAAACTTGGATGTATGGGTACGACCCTGGGATAAAGCAACAGTGTCCACAGTGGAAGAGCCCATCATCTCCACGACTGAGAAAGACAGGACAGGTCCGCAGCTCGAGTAAGTGCATGCTCATTGTCTTTTCCAACATTCGCGGCATTGTTAATTACGAATTCGTCTCCAGGGCCGTAGCAAGTTCTACTACCAGGTTTTAAGGCGTCTGAGGGAGGACATTCGGCGAAACTTACTGGATATATGGAGTGCAAAATACTGGCTGCTCCACGACGACAATGCACTTTGTCACTGTACTCTCCTCACACATGAGTTTCTCACCAGAAACAAGATGATCGTACTTCCGCAACCCCGTACACGCCTGATTCGGCTTCTGCAGACTTCGCCATCTTCCCGAAGCTGAAGAGCCAGTTTAAAGGTTGCCGTTTGGACACCATTGCGGAGATCCAGCGCAAATCGCAGAAAGTAATTGATACGCTTCTAAAAGAAGACTTCTACGGCACATTCTACCAGTGGCAGAAAAGCTGGAAGCGCTGTATTACTGTACAAGGTAACTATTTTGAAGGTGATAGTGTGTAACTGTAAATAAGTTCTTTCTTGTAAACAGAACTAGTCTCGAAACTTTTTGCTATAGGCCTATATAAGACTCCTTCGAAAAAATATTAAAAAGTTCTGCTTATTAATATCAATAAGAAAATAATTCTGCTCTATGTTATTTTTTCCTTATTTTCACCAGCAAATCCTCCTGAGGTCTTGCTATGAAAGACGGAGAAACCTAATATTTATTTATTTATTTCATTTCTCGCCTTAAGCACTCTGTGTTCATGGCTTCATCAAGATATACGTTATTACAATTAATAGTACAAATATTATATGCAATATATCTATATCTATCTATCTATCTATCTATCTATCTATCTATCTATCTATCTATCTATCTATCTATCTATCTATCTATCTATCTATCTATCTATCTATCTATCTATATCTATATCTATCTATCTATCTATCTATCTATCTATCTATCTATCTATCTATATATATATATATAACAATAATACTAAACTAAATGTGTATTTTTTTAAAAATATTAATTGTACCCTGTTTTTATATATTTCGACTTTCAAGTAAGTCTTTATATTGATATTGTACAGAAAGATCAGACTGAAGGTATTCCTCTAAACCATAGAAAAGATGTTTATGTAACAACAATTTGAGGTGTCTTTTAAACTGCAACATTTGTTTGACACAATCTGGCAATTTATTATATAGTTTTATTCCTATGTGGTGTAACAAATTTTGTGATTTTGTTAAACGGAAATTTTGTAATGAATATGATTGGTTATTCTAGTGTTATATTGGTGTTGGTACGATTTGAGTTTTAAGTTTATTTTATTCATATGTATCAGTAATGTTGTTTCGAGAGTGTATATACACGGCAATGGTAATATTTTTAGTTTTGAAAAAGTGATCTACTTTGTGTATGAAACGGAACTGATAGCATTATTTGCAACATTTTCTTCTGCATTGTAAATACTTTTATCACATGACAGGTTTTACCACAGAAAATGATTCCGTACAAAGAATTGACTGGATCAAGCTGAAATAAGTTGTTTTCAGTGTTTCCGTAGTTAGAATCTTACTAAATATACGTACAAGGTAGACTCTTGTGCTTAGTTTCCCCAACAAGTCATTCATATATTCATCCCAGGTTAACTTAGAGTTTCTTTTTAATCCTAAAAATTTATGTCAGATACCTGCATGAGTTCCCCGTCTATATGTATTTGATGTATATTTAGAGAGTTTAGTTTTCCCTCATTAAAATTTATTATTGTTGTTTTCACTGTATTTAAGTGGAGTTGGTTTGCTTTTATCCATTCTTCAAGTTTATCTGTCTTGTTCTTCAATACGTATTCCTCGGAGCAAGACTTATTTGGGATTTCAACTAAAATATTTATGTCATCAGCAAAAAGGACGCTTTTGTTGGGAACTATATAATAAGGCAGATCATTAATATGTAAAAGGAAAAGTATAGGACCTAATATTGATCCTTGTGGAACTCCGTGCCTAATGTGTCTTACCTCTGAGTTGGACGGACTCAGGGTAAAAGGTAATAAGTCATTTTTATTCATTTTTTAGGAGAGCCAAAAAACTAATTGAGGTATAGTAAAAACACCTAAGGAATTAATTTAAAAATCTGCAATTTTTACAGTATGTTTCGTTGTAGATACTTTGAAGTTACGAGTTTGAATTTTACTCTTACCAACATTATTAACGATATTAATAATCGTGCCTAATGTGTCTTACCTCTGAGTTGGACGGACTCAGGGTAAAAGGTAATAAGTCATTTTTATTCATTTTTTAGGAGAGCCAAAAAACTAATTGAGGTATAGTAAAAACACCTAAGGAATTAATTTAAAAATCTGCAATTTTTACAGTATGTTTCGTTGTAGATACTTTGAAGTTACGAGTTTGAATTTTACTCTTACCAACATTATTAACGATATTATGGTATGTTATGTGACTTATTACTTTCAGTTCAGTTATATGTTGATATGGTAAAAAAGGAACAAGTCATCATCATAGTCAATTATAATTACCTTATTTCTTATAGAACACTATAGAACTGTCGTGTTAAACTGCATAAATGTTTACATTGATACATACTTTGATTTACTAAGTGTACAAATTAACCAAAATATTGTTAGAACGTTTTCAGCAATATCACATTGTTCCCATAGATTTTCACGTATTTAAATATAATGAAAATGAACTAGAAAACACCTAGTTGACAACACTGTTCAACTTTTTTTAAATCTCATATTGTAAGACTTCGTCTCATCGCATCACCACTATCGGTTGTTAAACGTTAAAAAGACAAAAAAGAATTTTAACATACACGGCTGTGACGAGTTTGCAATAAAAACTTGAAAATCTCGGATACTCGTCGAGGTTTTCAACTTTTATTCATCACCCGTCCCAATTGCATGTGTTCCAATTCCGTTTTGTCTTTTTAATGTTTAACAACCGATGGTGGTGATGCGATGCGATGAGTCTTAAATATAAGATAAAAAAGTTTGTCAACTCTTATTTTATTGGAATACAATTTCTAATCTTATATACCTTTCGCACAGGGGCGTCATTTAGGGGGGGCAGGGAGGGGCATTTGCCCCCCTGAGTTTGAGATGTATATAGATTTTATCAACAGAATAGTAGTAAATCAGTGAGAAACGCGAAATTTTACTAATATCAAGGGGTCTTGCCCCCCCCCAAGCAAAATCTGAAATGACGCTCCTGCTTTCGCAATATAAAAACTATGATAAAAGCAGAAAAATTGTTAATAAATTTACTATTAATTTAACGAAAAACATACTTTCTAACTTTGTAATCCTTACAAACTGCTAAAAATATTAGTCATGTTTCGACATAGAAATGTCTATATTGCTAAGTATGCCTGCGTGCACACCGACCAAGAATACGTTTTGAAAGAAACTCCTCCCGTTTATATTAGAATTAGAAGTAATATGATAATGACACTGTGAGGAGCTAACTACAAACTCCCCCTCCCCCATCAACTACGTTTATTCATCATCTTCAGAATCAAGCAGTGGATCTTGCACATTGGTTGCAGTAGGTAAACTTGTGTAGAAGCCATGAAATATTGGTGGAATATAAGGCAAAAGAGATAACAGGTCTCTCTTTTTCTCTGCTGAGATTGGCAATAATGCACTGTAGCACACTCGAGGTTCCAAAGTGAGATTCTTTATGCGTCGTCGAGAAAGGTCCATAACACAGAATTTATCATCATTGAGTGATGTTTTGTAATATAGCTTCAGTGGTTCATTACGAAAATAACGAAGCCACTTCACAGACTGTCATACAAATTTTGCTCCCTCTTCGTTTGTTTTTTTCATCTGCAGCTCAGTTTTTGCCAGTGTGGAGAAATCAAGAAAATCATCTTGGGTCATTTCAATTACTTCAAAAGGATTTTTCTTGGAAGCAACTCGTATTAACTGTACCCAGTCATGAGGATGAGAGATGGGCATTTGGTATCGTTTTTTAAGTTTTTCGATCTTCCCATGGTCAGAGTCACACTCCATCCTGCTGTGCCCTGGAACCAGAAACTTGTGATCCAAAATATTAATGTGAGTTGTTTTGCTCATAAGTGATACACACATTGCCACAAATGGAGTGTTTTTATTTTGTCCAGAGCAAGAGTCACTGTAAAGCACTACGTGATCAATGTCCTTTGGTAAAGCTGAAATAGCTTTTGATACACATGGAGAAATCCCATTTGCTCCTCTTTTACCTACGGTTTCAAACCACACATAGCATGAGGTTTTCTCATTCTTTAGATTACGGACAGTTAAGTTATATGTCCAGAGTTGGCTTTTATAGAACGCAATTGATGTTTGTATGCAGGGTGTGGGAATACACTGTTGAGGATCAAAAACAAGCACTGTCATATTATTCCCTTCTTTTGCTAGCATTTTATCTGTGATTTTAGTCTCAGAAGCTAATTCTGCCTCTTTGTGGTGTTTTTCCTGTTGCTTTAATATTTCTTCCTTATCTTCACTCAAATCATATGTAAGTTTAATTTTAAATGCATCACAAGAATGGCAGGTGTCCCTTTTTGGGGGGCTTTTAATGGCAATATTCATATTATGGAAGATACTTGCAAAAAATGAATAACCAACAGGATTTTGTGTCTGTTCTCTGTATTTCTTATACACCTGAGCTAATGTCATATACGGTTGCAACTACTTTTTACTAGTTTCTTTTCAACAATAATGGCTTTCATATACTGGCAAAGAATTTAGGAAATCACGAATTTTTCTTAATCTGTATGAGTTTATTTTATTTGGAGGAGAATGTTTGCCTCGCTTGTCAGGAGTCACTGTACATCCTGGAGATTTTTGCTTTTGTTGGCAAATAAGCCACAGAAATTTGCTTCTCTCATCAAACACTTTCACAAAACATGACTTGCACACTTTTACATTACTTCCATCTACGGAGACATGATATTGATAAGTAACTATTCTGTTGTTTTGCTTTTCTGGTGTGTCTCTTCTCTTTCTTGAAACTTTCGGGGAACTAAAATCAATTAAGGCTTACAAAAACATGCTCTACGGTTACGAGAACCCATTTTCCAATATGTATCAAACAACTTCCTTTGCGTCTCTTCACTAATTTTCTGTTTACATTTCATACGACATGTGCCTAACCTAACAAATGATCTTTTCGTGACATATTTTCCACTTTCAGTTACGTAACCCTGTCCTGTATTTTTGGATACCTTCCTATTCTTTCTATTTCCCTACTCCTTCCTTTAACACTTTTTCTTGTACTGGCACTATTAAACTCATTTTCTTCTTGCAGTTTACTTGCTTCCTCAACATTTGGTTCGTACACAGGATCCTTATCACTGTCGTCACTACTCAAGACATAAGACACACTTCCCTTTTCTTCAGTTTCTCTCACCGTTTCTCTTTACACTTCCGAAAAAAATATTATTTTTTAGGTACAATTGACATTGTTCCAATTCCACACTGGATGTACTAGGCTGATGGGAACCTTCACCACTGGTAGGCTTAGTTAGCCTAAATTTTGAATCCATAAAATTCAGTTTTCTTACAACAGTTGAATTTACTGTAGAAACCGGTGTTTCAGTTTTAATTTCTTCATCATGTTGTTTTGATTTTCCATTTCTAAAACTTTCTTCCCTCTTGAGCACATTGTTGCTGCATTGAATTTTAGTCCCGCTCACACTCTGCCACAATCAAATTAAAATGAGAAACATGAAGGAATAAGTCAATATCTGATCACAACGTATAGTCAGTATTTTTAACACAAACTCCTCGGGGTAAAAGGTAACAAGTCATTTTATTCCCTTTTACAAAGTGTGTGTCCCTTTGTAGTTTACTTGTTCCCTTTTGCACATCTCTTGTACTTCTTTTTGTTCTTGTTTTTTTATATTGCTTTTCATACAAAGGAGCAATATTTAAAATTATACAACTCTGTGTTAAAAACCGAAAATTGAAAAAAAGTGACTTGTTACCTTTTACCCTGAGTCTGTCCAGTTGGTTGTTCCTATTTCCACATATTGCATGCGGATAGTAAAACAGGATTGGAACCATAAACTAGTATGACTTCTAATACCATAACGATGTAATTTATTTAATAGATTTTTGTGATTTACAAGGTCAAAGGCTTTTGTGAGATCCAGAAAAATCAGCTACAGCATTGTTGATTGATTTGCACTTTTAAAACCGAATTGGCTATTTGTGAAGGTATTATTCATTTCCAGAAAGGGTACAAATCTGTTATACATAAGTTTTTCCAAAATTTTGGAGATAGAATAGAGATAGGACGATAATTTCCTGAGTCAGTAGTTGATCCTTTTTTGTGTATGTCTTATTTTTGCAAATTTAAAATCTGAAATGTTGTCGTTTCAAGAGAGGAATTGCATATATTAATCAAAGATATAAGAAAATATTTCAGACATATAATATTATAAGCAAATAATAAGGAATATCGTCGGGCCCAGACGACTTTTTCGTCTTCATTTTTTGTGATAATCGATCTTATTTCTAGCTCTGTGGTAGGTATTAAGTATATAGATTTAGAGTTGCTACATAATTTTGTTAGTCTGTTCAGCCCCAGAATTATGAGAGTATGTTTTAGGAAGATTGGCAAAAAGTAGGTTTGCAATATGGTGTTTATTTGTTATTTCTTGGGCACTGTGGATTATTTTTTTAATTAACATTTTCTGCAGTTTTGGTGCAGTTGATTGTTCGTTTACTATTTGCCATAGGGTTTTGTTTTTGTTATCTGAGTTAATTATTCTATTTGATGTATGTATTTTCCTTGTTTTTTTAATCACTTCTTTAAGAACACAGTATTTCTATATTTATTAAAATATTGTTTTAGTTTCCTGTTATACGTCTTTTTCACAGTTGTATGTAATTGTTTCTTTCTCATGCAGGAATTAATTAACCCCGTATTAACCAGTTACATCTTGTTTTGTTAGAATATACCTTTATCTTCTTAAGTGGGAATGTTATTTCGAAATAGAGCCTAACGGAATGAATGAACTGTCTGCATTTGTTATTTACGTCATTTTCTAGTAACGTATCGTTCCAGTCTTCCCTGCTAAGTAGATATTGAAAGTACTTTAGTTCGTTTTGTGAAAATTTCTTGCTCACTTACATTCTTTTTGTATCAAATTTCCGGTTTGGGGGTGTGTTATATTTATTTGAGCTTCATTATGATCGGAGAGTGATATGTTAAGATTATTTGTTATAAAGGAAGTAGTTTCGTTACCTATTGTAATATGATCTATACATGATTTAGAGTTTTGTGTAATGCGGGTTAGAATGTTTATAGTGTGTTGTAGGTCGAAGGATTGCAAAATATTTGACAATATTGTTAAGTGATTTGATGGTGTCAGGAAATCAATGTCTAAGTCACCACATAAAACGATTGGTTTACTTTCTTAACTAGAGTTAACAGTTCTTCTAATTTTTCAGTGAACCAGTGAAAGGAGCGGTCAGGTGTTCTATACAATACTATTATAATGAATCTTTGTCCTGACTTTTCAATTTCTATCACTGCATGCTCAAACGTCTGTTCCCCATTTAAGTGTGCTGTAAGTTTTTTACTTTATACTCTAGTATGTACCTCACAAACATTAGAGCACCACTGCACATACCGAAAGTCCGGCAAAATCCACCAGCACATCTATAATTTGGTAGGATTTTATACTCTATTTCACCTTCCCTCAATCAGTGTTCGGTAACAAACTTCATCTGGGTTGATCAGTTCACTGTCGTTTCTAATTAATATGTCTACTTCCTCTATTTTATTTCTTATGGATTGTATATTTTGGTGTAGTACTTTTAGTCCAACTGTATCACTGTAAGTGATAGTCTACTGTCCTAGAAAAGTTGTTTCCAATTATATCGATGAGTGGAACAGTTGTTGTCTCTTTTGATGCTTAGATTTTCATCTAATTTAAACATGTTCCCCATTAACTACCTTAGAAGTGACATTATAGTCTCGTCGCATAAAAAATCACTATCCCTGAGTCCTTCCGGTAATCACTTTTGACGATTGGTCACATGCATACTACGAGGGAGGATCAAATGCAACCTTAAAAGTGCAATAAATGTTAGAATGTAACAATGAAAAGGAAATCTTACCTCTTATTTTTCAACGTAGTCCCCTTGACGTTCAATGCAAGTACTCCACCGTTTCGGAAGTGCATGGATACCTCGGTGAAAGAATTCTTTTGATCGAGATTGTAGCCACTTGTGCAACGCATTTTTCACCTCTTCATTATTATTGAAATGTTTGCCTCCCATCGCTTCTTTGAGTGGTCCAAACAAATGAAAGTCACTGGGAACAAGGTCTGGTGAATAGGTTGGATGAATGAGACACTCAAATTTGATGTCATCGATAGTCTCAACGGTCAAACGGGCAGTATGCGGTCGAGCGTTGTCATGCTGTAGGAGTACTCCTAAGGACAAAAGTCCTCGCCCTTTACGCCTGATTGCAGGGCGAAGTTGATTTTTCAGCATGTTTGAATACGAGGCACTGGTTACTGTCACTCCTTTTGCCATGTACTGTTTCAAAATTATTACATCAGAATCCCAGAAGAGAGTGAGCATGACCTTTCCTGCTGATGGTTGAGTGCGGATTTTTTTCTGTTTGTTTCGGCGAAGAGCTATGCCGCCATTCCTTGCTCTCTTTCTTGGTTTCTGGTTGATGATAGTGAACCCAGGTCTCATCGCCTGTAACAATCCTGTCCAGAAATGCATCACCCTCGGCGTTGAAACGACGCAAAAGTTCTTCACAGGCGTCAACGCGACGATCTTTCAATTCAGCAATCAACTGACGTGGGACCCATCTTGCTGATACCTTATTGAAATGCAGAACATTATGCACAATGTGTTGAGCTGAACCAAAGCTAATCTTCATTATTTTTGCGATTTCTTTCAGGGTAATACGCCTGTTGTCCTTTACAAGCTGTTCCACTAGCGCAATGTTGTCGTCGGTCACTACGAGGTGAGCCTGTCCCGGTCGAGGAGCATCCTCCACAGATGTTACGCCACTTTTAAACTTCCTACACCACTCGTATACTTGCTGCAGGGACAAACACGAATCACCATACTTTGCTGCCATCCTGCGATGAATTTCAATTGGTTTTACACCTTCACTACTCAAAAACCGGATCACCGAACGCTGTTTTAATGCGGTGCATGTGGACAGTGGGGCGGTCATCTTGAAACTGTTCCTGTGCTGGCGCTTTTTTGACTAGACTCTTTTGCCACCTACTGAAGAAAGGGAATACTTTTAGAAACAATATTGCCAACTTTCACAGCAATAGCACAACATTTGACATTTATAATAAACTTGTAAGGTTTTCATTTGATCCTCCCTCGTACTACTAGGGGTGCCTGCTGTTGAATGTGTATGTTTCTTCTGTGGTATCATGCATTGAGAAATTTGGAGGATAATATCTGTGTTTGTTTTACTGTATTCCGAAACAACGTTTTCACTGCCTTCTCCACTACCATTAATGAAAGTAGCCAAGGATTGTGAACTCACTGTAGATATATCTGTACTACTTTTTTTTAAAGTTACATGTTTGCTTGAGTGTTGTCTTTTCAGTATTATGATTTACTAGTGTTATCGGTGTACGCCCCAGATTGTCTAGCATCTTGTTTACTACTAACAACGTTTGGTTATCCTCACTGTGCACTTGAAGCAACCCATTCCCCATAACTAAACTGAAACTTAAGTTGGAAAACTGAAATGTGTTACAGTAGATACATCTTTTACTGCAGTGCAATTTGACGTTACATTTGCATTATTAGTAGCCCGTTTACAGGCTAAAGATGCTGTTTGTCCATTTGTGTAACTACCTGATTTAACACTTGGTTGATTTCTTATTAATTGATTTACCTTATAATTTACAAGGTAATTATAAGGTAATAATATGAGGTAATTACCTTATAATATTAAAATAAAATAAAGGAAACGTTATCAATGGTGAACAAAGAAAGTTTATTGTTTGTTCATATAGGGTGATTTACAATATAAGTGAAATACTCGACATCAAATAGAACAAAAGCCCGTAGTTTCGAAACGAATTAATGTGCCAATGGTGGCGACCGAAGTAAGTACCCAGCAAAGAAAATTGTATTCACAATTTTCAGTTGTTCCAAAATATTGATTAAACAGCTATTTTGTAACTAATTCCTAAAAATTATTCTATTTTATGAAAGAAGAAAGAAATTAGTTGGCTTTTTCCCAGTGCACTTACGTATAGTTTTTTTATAATTTATTTACATGAAATTATTCTATGGAAACGATTTACTTGGATTTGCCTCTGGCTTTTAAAGCAAGCACTTTCCAATCTACACTTGCTAGAACATTTTTGTTGTTGCATTTGGTATCAGGAATAATCACCCGAACTTGTCACTTGCATTATAAATCACCCTGTATAAATTACTGGTGGTGTTTGAGAATTCTTAATTAATAATTTGAAGAAGACATACTTAAAGAAGCTGTACATTTATTGAAGTAAATCATGGCAATAAATACATACAAATGTAAATGTTGTGTTCTTGTGAAAGCACTAGTAGCAGCTGTATATAAACTCACACAAACCTATCAAACAATACTAGGGGCATGGGAAGAAAATGCTGGGAATAAGATAAAAGGTGTACTCATGGGAAGACAGGAAATACTCGTCACTGAGTGCCACTTACACTGGCAGTCTCTTTGGCGGAACCAGTCTTACTGACAACAAATACACTGGTAGTAACAACACAGTAATTAGGGAGACATACCTGGTTATCGAAATAATCAATCATGATACATCAGGAGAAAATGTGCACAAAGAATGTTAACCCTGAATTTATCATGATGTTAATACTAGCTACCGAAGAGTAATTAAGGAATGTCTACAAGTTTGAACAAAAGAGTGAGTAAGATGTGGACGTCATGTCACGTAGAAGTGGTAATCAGCATTTCCCATCTACACATGGCACGATCTACCTGCGCAGGATATTTGAACAGAAACAAGAATTAAATATTTGTATACTCTTATATGTATGTGTATATGTACTTAAATATATATACACACACACACGCACTTTTTTCACCAAAAAACAATTCCCGTAGGAATATACAAAGTGTAATAATGCATTAGCTTCGTTCTTTTTCATCCAACAACAGTGAGTAAATCTCTAGTCGTTAATACATAAATTATCCACTCAGCGTTCAAGTTTTTATGGCTCAATCAACGAAAATGCAAGCTTAACAAGCTCTTACTACTTCAAAGACTTTTCGGCTTGATTAATTATTTAGAATAAATCTTGTGATGCTAATATCGTTATTTTTCCCTTTTGCAACCTATTGAAGAAATAATTTCTAATTTATTAATTTTGAAACTTTATCAAAAAATTGTATTAAACTAATGCAGCAAACCAACCAATTCTGTTTATACAATATACTAGTTCAAAAGGACAGAGGCGATGTATCTAAAGAATGACTTTTGTACATTTTCGTTAGAGCCATAACCTGGACAGGTATAGATACCATACTTCGCCGTAGTATCAGCATCTATGAACATCAAATACAACAAATGTTTACTGGTAACACATACAGGTTTATCTTTTATAACTTTTGTTTCATCATAGTTGGTTGTAAAAAGCATCACAAGTTTAATAATGGAGGCAAATAAATAGCTTTATGGCATGCAATTGGTAATGCAACGTCGTCTTGTAAAGACTGCTTGAGAACTCTGGAACCATTGACCACAGTGCTCTTGGCAGTGATTTGGCATGGATCTTAAACTGTCAATTTCATCTCTCTTCTCTCATATATATATTTATATTTATATATAAGATAGTTCGTTCAATACGGCACAATGCCTTTTATTTGCTCGACAGTGATGGCAACGTTTGTCAAAGCATTAAATTCTAAGCTTTAAGCATTCAGTTGTTTACACTTTTTACAAACGATGGTACAAATGCTATAATCTGCTCTTAATACTAAGAAATTAATGAAAGTCAGTCATCTTTGGTTTTTTGACATGTCCTTGCCATATTTAAGGTTTAGAATTAATATATTAACTCTGATGAGCAAAGGTGTTACATAAAATTGCTTATCATCGATTTTTCTTTCAGTTTTAACAAATATTTAAAGCATAATCCAATATATTTTTTCTTCATGATTTGATTGTATAATCTCCTTGGTTTTTGTTATCTGCAACCCTGTTCTGGAAGCTAATGTGTTCCAGTAAACATTAAATGGGATCTGCAGAATAAAGAAATTCACGTGAGGAGATCTACAGATGCTTTTGGAGGATCCTGAAGTAAAGCATAGTATAACATTGTTCGTATCTGAACACTGCAGGAAAACAAGGAGCTCTTACTAAAATGATCTAATTGTATGGCAAGTCCTATACCT
Organism: Thermobia domestica; assembly: GCF_964235325.1. Lineage (NCBI taxonomy): Eukaryota > Metazoa > Arthropoda > Insecta > Zygentoma > Lepismatidae > Thermobia > Thermobia domestica. Next base: position 57,106,861 of record NC_137459.1, read on the forward strand.
TCCCTTCTTTATCTGTATCTTTACTCTTGCCCCAAAATTTGTCAAATCTGGTCCGCGCTTTCTCCAAAACATCTGACGCAAGAGATCGGCCTGAGGATGGGGACACTAGAGAGACAGTTTTTGTGGGTGATTCTTGGACAGGAGGGGGTACTTCTGGGGCTTCGAGTATATGATAAGGAGTAGACCCACTCGGATGCCGAGGAACTGAAACTTCTGATGGTCCCTCGAGCACACGGTAGGGGGCAGGATGTTTCTGAGGGGCTGATGACTGGGGGCCAGAAGATGGTGCCTCTGAAGCCCCACTTCCAGCTCCTAGCTCCGTGGGCTGGTACAGGACATCAGAGGGCACACCTGGAGCTTCTAGCACACGGTATGGCACCTGAGGGATGTCCCGACCGGGCCACGCCTCCAGAACTTTGTAGGGACCGGATTGGGACTGAACAGCTTTTGGAGGGACACTTGCGGGATCGAAAACAAAGGAAGGATCATCCAAGCATTTGAGAGTGGTCCCTGATGCAGATTTCCCTGCGTCAGATGTTTGGGGCGAAACATTCTTTTCTTCACTTTTTTCTTCCACTGTTTCGGTCACTGATGGGTCAACTTTTTTCTCGTCCTCCTCTTCTGCTTCTTTATCTGCTTTTTCATCGTCGTATCCATTCACAGCTGTCAAACTCCCTATCATGGAGGTAGTCATGGAATCAGAGCTGATGGGTTTCCAGCCTGCAAAAACAATAAGGCCATTCAGAAATTAATTTCGAAAAATAGAGAAATGTCTTACATCATTCTCAACAAGCTATGCTCAATACTGCTATTGTACTCGATAATTTCGTTGAAAGTAAATCACAAGAAAGGAGGAATTGATTGAGGGTACAGAAAATGCTTTTAGAATTTTGAATAAATCTCTACTATGGGTTTGTGCTATTTCATTGGGATTTAGGGCATCATGAGGTGGGAAAATGCATTTTATGGAATACGTATCTATATTCCTTCACATTTTGTGGGCACGTATTTGCCTGTGTACGTATCTATATTCCTTTTTATGTTATATCCCAATCTACGGCAACGCAAGAGAATTTTGCTGCATGCAAACGAAAAAACATCTTATACTCACGAAACACTTTGTTACTGTAACCACTACTAAGTACAATGTATCTTAGCGTTGGAATTGTTTGAACAAACTATTTATTTGAACGTTATGGAAACGAAAGTAGCCTTGACCTATGGAAATGTTACGGTTTGTTATTCTGTAATCATAAATGTCACTCGCTACAGCTAACATGTGTCATATAAAGTTGACTACAATATGATATGTTATAACATGTGTTTAGCCTTAGATACATTCCTGATGGAAAGTTACGAAGCTTACAAACTTACTAACCTCACGTTCCCTTATATAGTCTCACAACTACGGCCATCCAATTTGTTCGTCGAACTTACATTCAATCAAAAATTAAAGGAAAAATTGTCGATCATAGTGAATAAACAGCATATTGTGATGAGAATTCTATTAATTATAACAAGTTCTGTAAAATTTGCTTCCATAGTCTATTGTTAAATTCTCATTTCAAATATATTAATTGAAATTCAAATTTACTTACAGATCTGAATTCCTCTTTCGATTAATTCATTTTTTCTTTATTGTTCTTCGCCCATTTATTTGAGGCTATATTTTACTCCTGGTAGTTTTCATAAATAGTTGGTGTTAGATTTTCTAATACCATAAGAAGTATTTGATATTAAATCATATAAAATTTTTAGTGATTCAATTACAGAATACTTTATTCTTAAATATTGAGTATAATATTTAAAATTTTATTTTCAACTTTGACCGACGGATTATTGTGTAATTGTGTTTGCTTTATTAACCTTAGATATGTTATGAAATTACTTTTGTAAGTTGAAATCTTAAAGCTTAAGACAAGAACATGATAAGCGCACAAAAATAAATTCATCGAAAGGGATTTTACCTTGGATTTTAAAATTAACAACCCAATGTGCTAACCACCACTCTAACTTTTACTGAAAGATGTTCATTAATGGAAGACATGAGTATGAGAAAGCTATTTTGACCTTTATATATCTAAATAGGTAGTTTATTAATACACATTCTTCATTTGAATATACTCTTTTTCAGCAATATGGCTTTAAAATGTATTGGTTGGTGGAATGCTTTTTAAGAACTCAATTTTGCCAATCGAATGACACTGCTTTCTCTCTCTCTTTCTTCATTTTCAATTGGATGCTAGTTTCACACGAGCACCAAGGAACCACAGGAGGATGTGTGTGTGGAAAATATAGTATGAAATATGTTTTACTGATTTTCACAAAAAGCATAAATGTGAAAAATGCGGTAAAGTTCTCGTTTATTTACCAGTTTGGTTAGTGAAAACAAATAGAAACTTAGACCAGTGTCAAGTTATGTTGCAACCTCAAACATGAAAAATAAGATTTGTAACTGTAGTGCTGGAACAAAATTCAGTACATTTTCTTGTCAGGTTTTTACTTGACAATTTGACAATTCCCTTTCAATTTTAAAGTTATTCGCCTATCTTTTAGATTTCGCTAGTCACGAACCTTTAAATATTTATTTTTATTGTAAGTTTTTGTAAGTTAAACCGAAGCAAAGATCTGAATTCATTCATGATATGTAAAAAATAAAACTTAATGGTTACGCTTAACCCTTGTTGTTTCCATGAAAGGAAAAATGTTGTGCTCTTTAGATTTTCCCCTCTACTTGTGCCAAATTCCAAGTTTTCCATTTCGCACATTTATACAGATACAGAAAGTAAACCTTTCAAGTTTTAGTGAATAGGTGAGTCAGTCAGTGCTATTTGCTAAAATATGCTGTTTGCTGGTTTCTCTGTCTCCTAAATGCTTTGAATTTAAATGTTACAATTTTACTGGGTCATGACTAATACAAGTTAAGATATACCCAATGTTTATTTAACTAGTTCAATGAGAAGAGAAGTTATGAAATTGGCAAATACACCTTGAGTTGGTTTGTATATTAAATAATGGTAATACTCAATTCCTATATTTTCCAATAAAGGGTAAAAGTTATTAATTTAGACATTTTCCTTCACTTCTATCCCAAGACTTCATTTGTTCCAAATGTGAAGATTGTACTTTTATAGGAAATTATCATGAGCAAATGAGTCAATCATTCAGTGTCCATATATGATTTCCTAGGGCTACTATCTGCTAAATGTTATTTTCTCGACGTAATAGGTAGTGTTATAAAACTTGCAATAGCATTAAATTTCAACGTTGAATACGTTAAATTTCAAAGATAAACTGCGTTTCTGTCAAGAAAGCGTTCTTTCATTCAAATATGTCACGAGTATAACGGCGATCGTAAGGATTAGTTTAGAAAATAGCTTTGCGTGATATCTTGATAGGACGTTTTCTGTTTTCTTTCGTGACAGGGGTTGGGACTCAATACAGACTTGTTGACAAGACACAGAACTATGGCAACTACATTTACCTCGAAATCCGTAAAATGAACGGGAAGTGAAGTTTATTCCAAACTTTTTCCTGGTTGGGCTGAAACAAGAATAGAAAGGTGCAATCCTCAGAGTATAACACTTTCCAATCGTTTTCTTTATTGTACCGTTAGGTCGAAATTCGGTTTGGATATCTATTATCATAGCTACAAATCACATTGCATATTATCAGCAGTATACAATTTTCAACACGAAGAACAAATATGGCAGCCAATTTTGTTTTTGAGGACCTTTTGATCTGAATTTTATTTCTTGTCATCGTATTGCATGATTGCCACAAATTAAAACCTTGTTTGTTTACGGGCATGCAACTGACTTAAATGTTGTGGTTGTATAGTCTTATGGAAATGTGTTGCCAATCGATCTGTGATTTTGAATTATTTTTAGTGACGGCCATACTTGTCTCCCAGAGAAATGGGTATAATTTTCAGTTGGTATTGTACGAAGATACGCACCTCTGCATTTTATTGAAATCAGTACAGCAGTTCAAGTTATGTATATGATTAGATCTCCCATTCTGTGTTTACGAGTATTTTTCACACAGGGTGTCTACCGATGAGGGAAAGACAGCAACTTTTAATGTTTATGGGTAAAATATCAACAAGGTTTGAAGAACATGCTGGACTGAAAATGTATCTGCAGCTGCTCTAGTACTGGAGGCACTATTGAATATTAGAAAGCAATACAATCGATACAAGCTAATATGAAACAGCTGCTAAATTGTAAAACTTGCCTTAGGGTCACAATTTCTTGAAGTATGACTCATTAAACTGCCAGTTGGTCGCTTGTTTGGCAGAAATCATTGATACTTTTTCTCCTTTATACTTGAAGTTGGAGATGAAAATTTTCGTAGGATGTTCTTGAAATCATTTGTTATCAGCAAACTATTAATAGAAATGGATATGGTGAAAAGGGAAGTCTGGTTTCCTGTCCTAAGTTTAGTGCAAAAGTGTTCTCATTTCTTTTATTCTTTCAAGAGTGAGACATAATTTAATAACTTTGGGGCTGGCAAGACCCAGAAATGCAGACTTTATATATATATATATATATATATATATATATATATATAAAGTGAGAAGAACTCACTGTCTTGGATCCTCTAGTCATAACACAGTGAAGTTGGGGAGTAGAAGGATTCCCAATTGCTCTTAAAGCTTTAATTTCAAGTTAAGTTACAGCGTAGCTGAAGAAGACAAAAAAGACAGCTCTCAGCAGTCATAGAGCCTCCAGTTTTTAAAGAAGAATTTCGGACTCTTTACAAGAAGAAGAAGTACTGTAATAGCTGCTCTACTATAATATTGACAAAGAGGAATATAAACAAACTGACCTTGTGAAGAAACATATGATATCTTCTGCAACTGTCTGTTCGCTTGGGCTTTAACAAAGTAACTTTTCTGCCATTTTCAAAGTTAACTACTTATTTCACAGCATCTGAAGAATGACAGAACTCTGGAAACAGGAAACACTAGGAACATGCAAATGTCCATGATACGCCAGACGCAAAATTGAGCTGTGATTCGCTGAATAGACAACACTTTCGTCTTTGGTGGGGGAGACCAGGTTAGATTGTAAATGGGAGTACATATACAGTTAGAATGGTACATGTATTTAGTCTTGGGCTGAAATCAGACATTTGGTAATCAATCTAAAAATTATTCAGTTTGAATAGTTTACTGAATGCAGGATAATAAATCTAGGTAATCAATATGTTTAAATGTTTATGAACAGCCATGGAAAGCACAGGAAAACATTAATAGAATTCATAAAACATCAAGGAGAATAACTGTTAGAGTTGTATTTTTTTAAAATAAAAAGTCTAAATATATTTGGAATGTAGTACAAATAACGTACTACACTAGAAACTTGCATAGCATCAAAATACGTTATTTTAGGTGACGAATTTTCAGAGCAAGAAAGTCAGGGAAGATAAGAAAAATCATAACTTCTTCAAGGAAAAGTCAAAAAAGTGTATAATATTTCTTCGGTAGGCACCCTGCCACTTCATTTGAAAATTAAATTTAGATTTGTTTAAATATCCCGATTGCAACAAACATTTCCTTTGCTGTCAAAACTAACCGTGTGCGAGACAAGGCTGATTCATTACATTCTATGAACGAAAATGCCACACAATTTTCAAAATTCTCATTCAAGATTACTTACTGTAGAATTTCATTGTTCTAACTAATATCGCTGAAAGTCTTTTCTAAAGAGTGTTTGCAGAGAGCAAATAATAAAGAGCTTCGCCAAACTTCAGTATTCATCAAAGTTTCAAAATATTTCAGAAATTTAACAAATAAAATAATAAACAAAAGAACGAATAGATTAAATTTTATATAGCAGTTTTTACTTCTTTCAAAATACTATTTAGATAAATGGCATTCTTTGCTAAAAGTTTCTTGTTTTTGAATATGGTACTGTACGTCACAAATCTACTGTGACATAGCATACGTGGGATAATAAAGAATTGATTGTAAAAAGTAACATTTCGGAAGTAGTAAAAAACAGGTTGCACAATTCTAATACTAGAGTTGTCCTAGTGAAAGATATTCTAGCGCACACGATTGTTTTTTCAGGTAACAACCACTCTGGGCTATAACATGCAAAAGAGGAATGCAACATTTAATTAGAAGCTATTGACAATAGCAATACGCTATTGATAATAAGCATGTTTTGGCGATGTGGCCTGATCATATTGGATACTTATTGACGCTTACACAATGATGCCAAACAGTTAAAAAAAATGAAGCATAGAAAAAAATACGCATACAATACAGAAGATACAAAAGTCAATATTACCAGTAAGGTTACAATATAATTCAGTGAGAAAATGTCTGGGTTAACGCAAAATGTATATTGTAAAGAAATACGCATACTTTAATGCAAAAATTAATTTATAGTTCAGTTTTATTTCTGACTAGAATTGTTTTTTTATATCCACTATACAAAAAGCTCCAAATTAGGTTCTTATAGTTCTTGTAAGACCTGTCCTCAGTTTCTCTCAAACAATAGCTTCAAACATATCACCTAAACTCGCGCTATCGACCAAAATATTTTAACCACTTGTAGCACTGTTCTGTGGTCCGATCAACAAAAGATGTAATCTTTCTCTTCTGGTCAATGTAACCAAGTAACGAAACATTAACTTTGCCATTTTGAAAGCGATGGTAACCTTGACCAAGGGTTACCGGGTTAACGCCGAAACACTCCTATATCATATTGCTAAGGTAAATGTAAAAAACGCTTGAATCGTCAACAGATTCCGGATTCTTCTTCTTCTTTTTTTCCTTTCTTTTAACGACGAAACATTATTTGCAATACGATAGCCAGATACAAGACATGAATGTTGAACCTTTGCCTAAAGATAAATCCAATCAGTGCTCACAGGAAAATTTATTTCGTCACCGCGTTTCATTGTCATGGAAAAAAATTTAATATTGAAAGCATGATGGTAGAAAAATGTCTTGTATCCAAGTCTTTCAATTAACTGAATATTGTCACGTCGTTATAAGAAAAAGTAATCTATTGACGAGACTTTAGACTAGTTTGTTTTCTATGCAGTGTTGTTACGTGAATAAAGAATACAGAACTTCAACTGCAGGATGCTCCAAAAAGTAACTAGGTGATTTCAAAACTTAATAACTTTCATAATAATTAATATTTTTTTTTTTTTGTTTTTCTTTGAGATTTAAAAACTAGAAACTCGGAAGTTTTGATGTATATTTTTTATTGTTTCAGATTTGGAGATTTGAAGACATTGAAGATATGGAGAGATTTACTATTGAACAAAAGTCGTAATTGTCCAACTATATTTTGAAAATTAAAAATTAATTACTGTGACTCAAAGTGTATATCGCAGACGTTTTAATCTAAGAAACTCACCCTCGGAGATGACTATACGCAATCTGATCACACGTTTTCGACTGCAGAAGTCTGTAACTGGCGTGCCTCGGATAGAGAGACCACATTCTTCCAATGATATTCTGAACACAGCGGAATATTCGATGTGTACAGGGAGAGTGGAAGAAGATGTGGGAACATTACTCAGACGGCTCAGCTAAGATTGTTCCGGTCAAGACTTCACCGTATTCAGAGGCATTTTCTTACGTCTTCCTATAAAATTCAATTTCCCGTGATTTACTAACCTATATATATATATATATATATTATCAATAATTACTCCAATATAGCTTCGCTTTCAACAACTGTGCAAAGAAGAAAACAATTTTCTCAACAGATTAATCACAAGTGATGAGACCCTCTTCGATCAGAATGGATATGTCAATAAACAAAATTGTAGGTTTTGGGCCATGGAAAATCTGAAAGTAGTCCATAAAAGACCTTTCATCCCACAAAATGTTCAGTTTGGTGTAAAGTTACTGCTCAAGGAATCATCGAACTTTTGTTTTCGAAAGAGAAGATGGATATTCTCTAACTATTACTGGTGAACGTATAGAGGTATAGGAAAAAAAAAAAAAAAAAAAAACTCTACAAAATATGCCAGACATGTGATTCCAACAGGATGGAGCCACATTTCATATGGCAAGACCAGAAATAGAGCTGTTAACAGATTTCTTTGGTGAACGAATCATTAAAAAAAAAAATCTAAAATTTCATATTCGCCACGTTTCCCCGACCGGATGGCCCCTGACTTTTCCTGTGGGGTTGCCTCAAGGAGAAGGTATACATCAATAAACCCACAACCCGCGAACAGCTGAAAGAAACATCTGAGCTGAGATCAGGCTTTTAAATGAAGAGAATTTAACATCTATAATTGAAAACACCTTAGAAAGAGCAAGAATGTACGAGGCTGAAAATGGCAGGCACTTGAAGAATGTTATCTTTAAAAAGTAATGAAAAAGCTTCATAGATTACACCGTATTTTTGTGTCAACCATTTTTGTAGAACAAAATTCTTTGAAAAGTTGTTAACTTTTCAAATCACCTACTTACTTTTGAGACACCGTGTGCTTATCTTTGTTTCATTCTGACGATCTTCATCTCTTTCTCTATTTATATATAATCGCTTAAATTAAAAAAAAAAAAAAACGTTTAAATAACGGGAAGATGTGCTTTGAAGTTTGATTAACACGTTTGATTATTTGCCCACTAAATTGTTAGACATTAAGATAATTAGTGATATTTCTCTCCTCTGTCATGTAACACTAAAGTAATGTAACACTTATGAATTTAATTTCAAATAGATGTACTCTTCATAACAATGGTTCAGAAGGTATTTGAATACTCCATTGTGTTGTGTACATGCTTAATGACAAAAAATATTTAGTTGATTACGTTCTACTCCAATCCTTCCCTTCACGTCAGGAGTTTCACAGCGAATAGAACTCCTTTACTAATGACCATTGATATTTTTCAGAGTTTTTAAATTTAATTTAATTATTGTTAATTACCATATCTTATTGAGTGTGTTCATCATATTTGAAATGTGAAACTATTAATTAACCAGTGAAAATAGGTAGTTTGTATGCATGCGGTAGAAGTAGACGTAGGAAAGAGATTTGTTATAATATTTCAACCCCTTAAGAATTTCAAAACTCATTTATATAAGAACAATTAATGCACCTATCCATCAAGCTTTTGAAGTAGTTCCACATTACAAACTATCATGGAGAATCCTCGTTAACTTTGTCCTCTTCAAATCACTAATTTAGTTCAATACAAATAAATGATAGAGGCCATGATAATACCGCATGGTAGCACGATGATCTTAATATACCGATTAAATTAGGAGTTGCTCACATTTAGGAGTTGCTCACATAGTTTTCTTATTCGAATCTCTTTATACTTTTGTACAAGAATTTTACAGTGCACATAATCGTAATCATTCGGAAAATTTATAAATATGTATATAGGGTGTCTCAAAAGTTCCCTGACATAGCGTAATTCTGTTATTATCAGAGCTACAACAAAATGTAACAGGAGAAACTATCTCTAAATATGATGTTTTCAAGCTAAAGTTAAGGAGTTTTTAAATCTTACGAGCCGTTTGTTAAATAAAAACGCAACGTTGCCATTTACCTTGACCCACAACATAAGTGAATCAAGTTACTGTCTTTTACGCTAACGTCTCGATGGCCAGCCTCATTTCAAACATGGCCCCATTCACCATACTCTTACAAAATTTATCCACTTCCAGTAAATGGAAACGTTGTATTTTCATTTAACATTGGGCGCATAAAGACTGTACAGCCCAAACGGCTCGTCTGATTTAAAAAAAAAATCCTTCACATTAGATTGAAAACATCATATTTGGAGACGGTTTCCCCTCTACATTTTGTTGTAACTCTGATAATAACAGTATCCCATGTCAAGGGACTTCTGAGACACCCTATATATATATATATGGTAAATATAAATAGAAAAATTCGATAACAAATCGTCTGGTCAATATTCACTGAAACCTGCTTGCATAATTTTGCTATATTTTCACTGCTGTCAAGCGTGTCCTGCTTTGACACGTTTAAAGTGGCATTCCTGTGAAATTGGTTTATCATTTACTACTAATATTTTTCCGCGAATCTGTCATTTCACTGCTTTGATTAAAATTCCACAAACTACCTTTCGATAGCAGGTTTGGGTTGTCCCACACTTTAGTGCGTATATGAAACAGGAACCTACCTGTCCATATGGATGTTGATCAACCCTGTCGTATAAGCGACGTTTCAAAAATAGCTTCAAATTTTGCTGTAACTAATGTAAAAATTCTATTGGATTTTCGATATTCTGAAGTACAATTTCCTCTAGGGGGCAAGCGCCCCACCTTGCCCACCCTGATGGGCGCCCTTGGTCACCAATATGCTATATGTTTATAGGACCTCCTTTTTTAGTTATACATATATATAAGTAATGGTGGAATGATGTATATTTATATTAAGTGATAATGGTGGAATGAAGGAAGTTGGAGGAAATGGGAAAACCTAGAGAAAACCCTCACACATGGTATCTGTCTACCTCAAAGCTTACTTGGCGCGGGTTAGGATTGAACAAGGGACCCCACGCACCAGAGGTGAACGCTCTACTACTGAGCCATCACTACCCATCAAAGGACTTTTAATACTAGCTATTGTTTCTAGAGATATGAAGTGAAGGCTCAATTACAACACTTGAAACTAGTTTCACTTTCTTTTGTCAATATGCACTAATTATAACTTTCAGTCTTTCAGAATTTGCTTTCTGCATGAGTAGTTAAAATTTTTATCGATGAGCTATTTTGTGATGGCTTAAACAAATATGGCTTGTTTCTAATAACTTTAGTCATGGATCATGGATCATATAAATAAAGAAATATAACATGTTAAGTTAATTGTTTTTTTAAAAACAATTATGGTTTATTCGTAAATAAATAATGTATTCGAATTCAGATAGTTCAAAATAGTAATAAGAACGGAACTTTTTGTGCTACATACGATATTAAAAATAAAAAAATCGCACCTGCAGATTTGCTGGGTAATGCTGGTTCAGTTCCACCTGTTGGCGGTGTCCATGGTTTTGATTCGCTGTGTGGTCGACTCGTCTCACCTGGAAAACAGTCACAAACATTTTCTATTGAAGAAATCTAAAACGTCACTTACAACCGAGTAAAATTTATTAAATGACAAATAATAAATATTAAGAACGTAGTAACATATAGAGACAGATCATTTTGTGTATGTGTGTTCCAGCTTCTGGGATATTCTCCTAAGGTTTCTGGAGTATAAAGAACGACACGATATATCTTATTGTATCAAAATTTTTCTAATTGGAAAAAAAAATATGGAAATATTATAATGTTTGAAGATGGAATTTCGAAAGACTAGAAATAAATATACTATACTTACAACATTGATGTTTTGCAAATAATTAGATTGATTACTGAGAGACTTCATGTTCAGACCTGCTCAAGTACACTAATATTATTTTGCAGGGAATTTGTAATTTATTGATAATCATAAGAAACTCATGTACATGAGCAATTAATTATTAGTACAACAAAACACCAAAATTGAAAACTTCTCTATTTTCCATGCCTTGCTTTCTCTAGAACTAAAAGAAACCTATATGTATATCTATATCTATATCTATATCTATCTATCTATCTATCTATCTATCTATATATATATATATATTATATTCGTATATAATATATATAAGATTTTGTATAAAATATATAATATTCGTGTAAATCTAAACCACCAACTATACAAGTTTAACAGTTTTCGAAGAAAAGCGAACATGCCCAACATAATAGAAGCTTTGTTTACTACTTTATGTTTTATGGTTGGTTATACTCTGTAAGATAATCAAGAGAACAAGAAAGGTAAAAACACTTGGCTATTCTGGCTCAAATTATTAGTATAGAATGGATCAGTGAAAGGGATGAATGGGATATGCCAGGGTTTGGTTCAATGGGATCTGCTTATTCTGTTAAAAGGATATTCTAAACATTATATTTAGTTATGTTCTCTTGATTCATCAATGTTTGAGTGTGGGGGAGTACTAGAGCCATGACAGTCTCTATGGTCATTCTGGAAAATTGTTGTTCACATGAGTCATGAAGTGTCAGTGGTCCAACAGTGGTGTACGCGATGAAAGGCATAGGGTTACAGCAAATGGTCACCCACGATGCATCGGGGACTGCTTGGACAGAACAATCGTCCGGATCACTTTAATTAACAGCGATCGTCTGTCCAATCAGAAGAGCTGGATCCCACGTAAGGACATAAAAACTGAAAAATCTGTTGTTGAAGGTAGGTCTCCATTCCCGTGTTTCTCTCGCACGACTCCCACTGACACCTGTTCATAACCACGAACGCCTTCGGTGATGTGAGAGAGACTGTAATGGAGAGGTGAATGGAGGGTGGTGGTGTTTAGCGATGTGTCGATTCTGATACATACACAGTGATTGGGTGTGAATGTCCGTAGATGTGCAGGCGAACAGCAAAATGCAAGCGTAATTTTCCTCTTATAATACAGGACTCACATCTGGCAGTTTAGTATAGCGGCAATAAAAGGGTTTCTACAGACCTTGAAAGTCAGGGAAAAGTCGGGAGACTATATTAATAGTAACAAAATTTCACCAAATATGATATTCCGTAATTGTAATTCCGTGTAATCAGTATACGTGGCCCACAGAGCAGATGGAACTAAAATAATGGAAACTGAAACCACAAGAATTAAAATGTGATATAAACATCTGTAGGAAGGTTGATATATTTCGTACTTCGTAACTAAATATTAAATTGTAATATCAAAAATAACCTGAAAAGATAGAACATAAAGACGAGGTATGGTCAGCTACAAGGGGAGGAGCAAATCGAGAAAAAAGCGAGCAAAAATGTATGTTGAAGTCAGGGAAAATTAAAACTAAGATAGCTATAAAAGCCCTGAATAAGCTACACGTCCCACTGACCTCTTGTCATTATTCACGGAAGTATGACTAGTATAACGCTTGGACACGACTTGGTATACACGTTGTACAATGACCTACTAAAGCTTCGAATCTAAGCCCTGTCGAGTACGTGTACCATATGTTGGAATGACGCTTGACTGGTAACTGTGTGCCGACAACGACTACCTCCCAACTACATAAAAATTCATGACGAGTGTGGGATACCATATCGCAGACAGACATTCAGCATTTCTATGACTTGCCCGAACAGCTGGTTGTGTGGTCACTTGGGGTGGTTGCACATGCTAAGGTAAGTACTGTTTGAGAACATTTTATATAACATATTGGAATATCCCAGGGGCATTATGTTACGGGCTTCTTCTGTACGAACGTCGTGCCAGTTGCGAGAATTCATAGTACGTGTTCTTAAACACATCCCCATCCGTGAAATTGCATGGCGCCAGTAATATTTATCTTATTATAATATTTATCTTTATTATCTTAGAACGAGATATAAGCAAAAAGTTCAAGATTGAAACTAACTTACGTTTAATATAATAATAAACGCAAGAAGTTTTTATTAATTACTAGCTGCAATGTCCGGGTAGAATAAGTTTATGCAAAATATTTGAATCCTCTTCTCCCATGAATACGTATTTTAAGGAAAGTGTAGTGATAAAAATATAGAAGATACTCTACTTCTGGCACAAATTTTGAAACATGCTACCCCCATAGAATACGCCCTATAATTAAATTAATATGATTAAAGAACCCAGCTTGAGGTGGGTACTAACTATGATCCAGAAGTCATTTAAATCGGTCAGCCGTTTTCCCGAAACCAAAACCTATAAATTTGACACTAATATCTGTCGTTTTCAATCATTTTTCTTACCCCCTCTTGCCCCCGCTAGATATTCTAAGGAATCTTATTCCCACAGTACTGTTTCCCAGACTGTATTTAATACGTATACCAAGTTTGGTTAAAATTGCTCTAGACATTCCATAATTATGGCGAAATATACATACATATATGCGTTTTACTTACAAGCAACGCCTTCGGTGTTGCCCCTATAAATTCCCGAACCAGCTGAAATGCCCGCTCTTACATAAGCTTGGATTCAAATGTCATCGGGTATGGCACCCAACAACTAAGCGATCCCGAAAACACAGTAATCGACGATGGACTCCGATGGATTCGGCAGTAATTTCGGTCATCTTGGACTTAGACTTTTTTCTCGCTTCTACTCACCGTCCTAAACGATGGATACTGAATTTGGACTTTAATGGTATCTGGAATGTGTCCACTCATCGCCGTAACTCGAAAAATTGTGGATTTTACACTAATCTTGGTCGTTTTCATTTATTTTTGCATATCACTACCTTTCCACCCCTTGGGATACCAATGGAAGCTGAACGTGAACTTGCACGGCATCGGAAGTGTCACTATTCATCTCTCAGCGACAAGGATTACAAACTAAGGATTAAACACTAATCTTAACTATAGGGTATATATAAAACTACATGAGCTGACATAAATTAAAGGGGTACTTCCGGTTGATGTGGAAAATTGAAATTTGGCATGATTATAGCTTTCCGAGACTAACCAACAGGAACATTGTCAAAAATGAATATTTTTAATTTTTAGGGGGTCTAAAGGGGGGATGAAGAAATTCCCATGTTATTTAAATGGGTGTTTTCTTGGGATACAAAATCTTATCTTTTAGATATTTGAAATAGGAAAAAAAAAAAAACTTGAAATTTGGTAGAATTGTGGCTTTAAAAGGTGCGAGGCCGTAGGTCGTGTAAACGTGAGGGTCAGGGGGCCCACAGCTGTGCCAAATTCAGGAAATGTAATTAAAGAGCAAATGCATAAAATTCACTCTTGATGCAAAGGCTGATACTTAGAAGATGCCAGGCCGTAGGCCGAGCAAATGCGGGAGTCTGGGGGCAAAGCCCCCAGCTAGCCAAAGGCTAGTCTATATTATAAAATTGAAAGTGACTATGTTTGTGACTCTTAATCTCTTGAACCTCCCGACCGATCTCGATCAAGTTTTTACTTAGATGCGGCTCTGGCCTGGAAGTATTTTCAGCTATTCACTTTGACGGTAGAACTTAGAGGGATGGAGGGGGAATTATAAAAAAAATACTTACAACTTAATAACTCTTGAACAAAACAACCAATCTCAATCAAATTTTCAACATAGATTAGGTTTGCGCCTGGGCGGTTTTTACCATTTCATTTTGACGGAGCATCGTAGGGGGGAGGAGGGGAGATATATTAAAATCAATATATATAAAAATGAAAGTCACTATGTTCGTGAGTCAATAACTCTTGAACCCCTCGATCGATCTCAATTAAATTTTCAACATAGATGAGGTTTGAATCTGGAAAGTTTTTTTTTCTTTTTTTTATCATTTCACCTAGACGGTAGATTTTAGGTAGGGGGAGGGGAGGAGAGAAAATATATGAAAATGAATAAAACTTAATAACTCTTGAACCACCCGACCGATCTCGATCAAACTTTTAACATAGATAAGGTTCGGGCCTGGGATGTTTTCCTCATTTCACTTTCACAGTGCAACATAGGGGAGGGGAGGGGAAGATATATGTTTAAAAAATAAAAATAAAAGTGACTGTCTTTGTGACTTCATCACGCTTAAACCACCCGAGCGATCTTAACCAAATTTTCAACATAGATGAGGTTTGGACCTGGGGTGGTTTTTACCATATCACTTTTACGGTAGAAGTTAGGGGTGGGGAGGGAGGAGAAGATATCTATAAAAGAAAACTCAATAACTCTTGAACCACCCGAACTATCTCGATCAAAATTTCAACATAGATGACGTTTGGGCCTGAGATAATTTTTGTCATTTAACTTTAACGGTGCAACGTAAGGGTGAGGGAGAGTGAGATATATGTAAAAAAAAAAAATGAAAGTGACTGTCTTTGTGATTTCATCACTTGAACCACCCGACTAATCTCGATCAAATTTTCAACATAGATGAGGTTCGGGCCTGGGATGGTATTTATCTTTCACTTTGACGATATGACTTAGGAGAGGGGAGGGAGGAGTCAACAATAAATAAAACTTAGTAAGTCTTGAACCAAATGATCAATCTAGATCAAATTTTTAACATAGATGAGGTTCGGGTCTGAGATGTTTTTTTTATCATTTCTCTTTGACGGTAGAACTTAGGGAAGGGGAATAGGAGTGGGAGATATATAAAAATAAATAAAACTTAATAACTTTTGAACCCTGGACAGATTTCGATCAAATTTACAACCAGTCGTTCTTTCAGAAAAAAAAAAATGTTCCGAGGAGGTACTCTTAATATTCTGGGGGGCATTGCTGGTACTATTCTATTTATTATCATACTAGCAGCGTTCACCCCGCTTCGCTGCGGTCACCCCGGAACGCAATAAACGTTGTTACTTAGATAATTTTTACTTTTTCGCTTTCAAGTGATATGATAAAAACCATAGTAGATTGCAGTAAATGTTAACATTATATCGCCTGTCATTTATGTTAACCCGCCGAGTGACACGGTCATGCGGGTTGCATATAAATACGTTTATTTTTACCTATGATGAACTAACAAAGGATTTGTACGTTATGGACACTTGAATGGTCAATTATCTCAAGACACTGGTAATTAAAAATTAAAGTGATATGATAAAAACCATCTAGGGTCCAAATCCTAATAACCCCCCAAAAATGAAAGAAATTGGTTCAGCCGTATTAGCGTGATGAGGGAACAAAGGATTTGTGCGTTCTCTTTTATATATATAGATTATAGACGTATTATTTTGGTGTCCTCCGGAGCAACACTCTCAGAACTCGGGGGGGGGGGGGAAGTGCCCCCCAAAAACATGTCTGGAAGAAACACTGTTTACAATCTAGATGAAGTTTAAACTTGAGATGGTTTTCATCATATCACTTTGACGGACGGTGTAACTTAAAGGTGATGGAGGAGAGAGACATTTAAAAATGATAGGTATTAGTGTCGAATCCATAGTTTTCTGGGTCGCTGAGATGAATAGTGACACTTCTGGTGCCGTTAAATCTAAATTCAGCCCTGCAAGTTGGGGAGGGAGATTTATATATAAAAGTAATCGAAATGACCAATATCAGTGTCGAATTCATAGTCTCAGGATCGCTGCGATGAACAATGACACTTCCGATGCCGTGCCCTGCAACATGGGAAGGGAGGGGGATATATAAAAATCATCGAAAATGAACGATATCAAACAGCGCTTTAGTAGTAGTAAAAAGTGACTGACTAACGGAACATATTACTATTTTTCCTTAATTTAACCCAGCGAAGTGGGTAATTGATGCTAGTATCAATATATATATAATTTCTACTCGTTCCTCCTTCCTATACCCCATATACGTTGAGGAATTTTTTCCACACTGAGAACTGAATTTCAACTTTTAAAGGGCATCTGAACTGTCACCAGTAATCTTAGGAAGCCCGAAAACTATGGATTCGACACTAATATCGGTCGTTTTCGATTATTTTTAATGTCACAATTTCACCTCACCCCCGTGCTAATGGGGGATAAAATTGGGCTTTAACTTCATTTGGAGTATCACTACTTACCTAAGTGATAAGGAAACCAGTGTCCCAGGGGAATGTTACCCCAACAGTATTGTTTTACAGACTGTAACTAACATGTGGATCAAATTTGGTTAAAATTGCTCCAGGCACTCCAGAATTATGCTGGAACACACACACACACACACACACACACACACACACACACACACACACATACACTCTCTCTCACACACAGACATCTATTTTTATTTATATATATAAAAGATAAAAGATCACAATGGTAACTATTTTATGGCTAACTTTTTTTTAAATATTGCTGCACCACCGATTTAATGTAGGTTTTCACCTTTCATTGCTCATGTCAAAATGTTTCCGTGAAAATTTGTTTCACTTTCTTACTTCAAAGAATGAAAGTGGATTAGTACATTTTGTTTTCTTACGAAAAGTTTCACGTTTTCATGTGTTTTAGAGCTTTGTCATTTTGTCAATAAATATGTAAAACGAGTGTCTTATCTGAATCCTGCTGATTGTAGCTTTAGAACTTATTATTACTTCGATAGGTGTAAAATCTGAACTTCTTGCTACTAATCTGCATTACAACTTTGGCATTATAAAATTGCCTTTGTCAAACTTACATAAGAGGTTGAGTTACAAAATGAATGTCAGATATGAACCATATTATGCAGGAAAGGCAGAAAAATAGTTAAAGAAACGGTTAAACAACACAAAAATGATATTTATATTAGGAAAAAATGAGATTTAAAACTAATTATCCAAGACAAATACAAAGACATGTTATATTAAAGAAGGAAAGCAACGCTGTTTATAAACACGTGAGAGAAACAGGACATGATATATACTGGGAAGATGTAGAAAGACTAGGAAGGGAAAGAAGCTATAAGAAAGTGGACAGAAACATAGTTGATAGGAAGAGAAGAAAGAAAGATTAGTGAAACTAATGAATTAAGTATTATTCTTACTCTTTTATGCTATTCCTCTTAAGCTTTGGTGGTGTGATTTGTTATTCTAATATACAGTCGGCAGCAAAAAACGTGCAACATGAGCATGTAAGTTTATTGTGAAACTACGCCTAACAGCGCAAGGAATCAACATAACGTCTAAGTGGCACGAATCACGCCAGGAGAAACCTCGACGTCCTCCCCTGCACATTTACCTAGGAATTTTGGAACAAAGGACTTCGTCGTTTCACAATAAACTTACATTCTCATGTTGCAGGTTTTTTGCTGCGGACTGTACATGCTTAAACAGAACATAAAGATGACAGTATAGAGGACAGTTTTTACGAAGAACTAAGAGAACATGTACTTCACCAAATCCCGCGGTATCATATGAAAATTCTATTAGGGGATTTCAATGCGAAAGTAGGAAGACAGGATATTTTCAAACCGATTATAAGGAACGAAAGTCTGCATAAGGAAAATGATGACAACGGTGTTAGATTCATGAGTTTTACAACATTCAAAAACCTTATCGTAAAGAGTATAAAATCCCCATATCGCGACATCGCTAATTTGATTATTTAATTTGATTGGAGTTAAATGTCACTTTTCATGCTACATTAGAATCAGAATCTACAGATTAACGTAGCTTTGGAACAACATAAGATCCCACCAAGAACCGAGTCCGGCTCTTCCAGATCAAATAAGAAATGGTTAACCATTTATTCACACAAAAAATTAACAGCTGAAAATTTTGTAAATTATGATTGTTGGTTTTATGAATCTTTTCCCGTAATATTCATTGATTAACATGCAAGGCATGTAAGTTCGTTTATATATTTTGTTACTCCCACTTACCATCTCTAACATTTTGAGTAACAGTAAAAGTCTTTCCTGTATCTAGTGGGACAGTCCAATTGACTGGTTCTGGAGATCGCATTAAAATTTGCTCAGGAGATTTGACCCTTGTGGGCTCTGGTGGAGATTTTACTAGTGGTTCTACAGGTTCAGCCGGCACAGGAGGTGGCTTCGCATCTTCTGCGGGAGCCTCTTCTTCTGTACCTGAAACAAACAAGATCATTTTATCATCTAAAGATCAATGTTGATAATTATGCCTCAACTTTACTTGCCGTTACGACACTCACAATGCAAAATTACCAAACGAAAACTTTCATTACACAAGTACAGCATGGGATTCCACCAGAGGCATGCGGGAGTATACCTTGTTACACTACAAGTTGTAATCATGGTAGTGTGTAAGTATTAATAGAAAAAAAGTTGGTAAAATGAATCTATTTAACGTGATTAACTTGTATGAAAAACAATCAGAAAGTGAATCATTCAAGTGTACATTGTATAAGTTTACAAGCAATGCGTGCGTATCATTGAAATACGAATATTATTTATTTATTTTTTTATCAACGTCAAGTGGTATGGATTTTAAACAGTAAAACATAGCAATGTAAGTGTGCTTTGTGAAAAGGGTGATTCTTTAATACACGTAATTAATATGAGAGTGTGTGTATTGGATACTGACGTTAACTACCAATAATAATAATAATAATAATAATAATAATAATAATAATAATAATAATAATAATAATAATAATAATAATAATAATAATAATAATAATAATAATAATAATAATAATCTGCGCATTTTTATGACGATTTCACCACAGATTATTTTTTCTCCAATCTATAACTATTGAACTAAAACCGGGAAAGTTGTATTTACAAGATGCTAATTTATATTAAAGCCGTTGTTTGGGTTTGAGAGGCAATGTGCAAACATAATTAAAAGTGAATATTAAATAATATATTTATAAAAGCATGATGTTTACAATGTATAACTACAAATTTGAGGTACATGTGCTCCATTTATATTGTAACCTCTTGCGTTTTGATCGTGCAAACTGAAGAACTCAGTACAATCGAAGAGTTTCGTAGGTGCAGAGTTCGTCAAGAAAATGTACACGCAATTTAATGGGTTATCTCTGTATACTGTTTTCGAAGTTAAATTATTATTGCAATATATGCTATGGTGTTTCTTAACAGATGTTGATGTTTTCATGACTAACTTTCGTTAAACCACAGCCGAAGAGAAAGGATTTGTAGCTGCACGAGGTCTTCCGGATCCACCCTAGTGCACATCACCAATGGTACCACTTGTCTCAAATTTGTCACAGAACCTTGCAATTCTCAAGTATGTGTAAGGTTCTATTTCAAACTTACGCTTCCAGTGACGCTGAGCTTCAGCGACAGCACCAAACTTAAAATACCTCTTTAAAATGGACTTCCTTTCTTCAGATGTCAAGCGTGCACCGGCCATTGTGTCCCTTATTATAGGGCACATGTTATAGTGGTGACAATACCGACATCTATTGAGAAAACACCGTACTACATACTGTGGTGATAATTCAACTTCGAAAAAATACGCAGATACCATCTTTTAAATTATATATATATATATATATATATATATATATATATATATATATATATATATATATATATATATATATATATATATTCCTTTGACGGACTCTGTATACAAAAAATGAAAAAAATTAATAAAATTACTTTTATGGTGTTATGGACGAAAGATCTAAGTTTGTTTCACTTCTAACACGCAAGAAAGGATATTTATTAAAAAAAAAAGTTTATTGGAATTATTGGATAAACGACCTGAAAAATATTTGCATATGGGTGTGAAGTTGAAGGAAAACATTTTTTTCTCGCTATGTTTTACTTTATTACTGCTATGACATGACTAGATAGAATCTTAGGAAAGCATACTGCTTCTGCTATTTTCTCAACTTTGAACACGGAATGAAATATAAACTAAAGTATTGTAAAAGCGCCATTTTAACAGAGTCTTCTGTATATATGCCTCTGAAGGTATAGTAAATATTTCATAGGAGGTCGGATGGATTATTATAGTAAAGAAGTTTATATAAACATCTATATAATTTTGAATACATTTGGAGATAGGAAACTAAAGTCCTTGAAATGGCTTCTCCAAATATTTACGTGAGCTAACTATTTATTTTTAATTGAATGATATGTGATTAGTACAACAGTTCCAATCGCTGTCGTTTCTGACTTTCTAGACAGCCGTTCTTCATTTCTTAATCAATGGAGCTCCCCAATTACATTATCCTAAATCAACACCGAAAATCTATACCCCTATTGAGTATCGAAACTGGAATTATGAGCACCAGTAGCACGTTCCAACCATTCAGCTACACTTGTAGTCTTAACAAGCTATTATAAGAGATATTTAAGAACAAAAACAGCTTTTTCTTCTTTTTTGCATTTATTTGCCAATTGAATGATATTAACCATAAACAAATGACAAGGAATTAAAAATACACGGCTATATATGTACGGAGCTCCGTCGTGCTGGAAGAATATTGGATTTTTAATCATTGAAATTTCCTTCACTTGCAATGGATGCTCATTTATTTTTTTTTCTTTTAAAGAAAAAAGAAATGATAAGTGAACCCTGGAAGAATACTCGATAACACAATTTGCCTGATCAAGTGACTGTATATTATATCACATCACATGTATTTTTTAGAAAAACGATGTAAGATTTTTTACCACAGTGATATGTGATATTAAACAGACTAACAATTCATTTTTATTTTTCATTTTCATTAACCATTCAAAAGCCAACAAATATAAATAGTATGTCAAGTCTAGTAACACGGGCAGTCTTGCAAAATAGGCAAAATTCCATGTATCTCGCGCCATACAGAGTAAATGGAAGTTACATGAGTAATGACCTAGCAGCCATTTTGGGAGTATCTGCGAATTGTTTCGGAAATCTTGATTGGCTAATCGTCTGTTTCAGCGTTCTTCAATCATTATTCCATTCTCAAGTGGAGAATGGTTGGCATTACTCGTACAATTTTAATTTACTCTGACCTTAATGACCGAAGCAACCTCCACAGAGTAATGGTGAAATCCTGTGTTACTGTGCTGCAATTGGAACTTTATCAAATTACGAGCGTATCAACAAAGCTACTTAGCTTGAAGGTAAGTAAATTCAGCTGTATTATTCTGAGTTTGCTTTCATTGCTCTCATACTTCCGATGCTCTTATTTTAATCATTTAAAGCAAACTCATGTATTTAAACATTTTTTTTATACTAGTAACATGCAGAGTATAATAGCAACATCTTATATTGACAGGTGCTACCTTTTACGATAGAGATCCAAAAATCTTCGGTGATAGCTACTCGTGCAATACATCAGGTAAGTGGCTGTTTTGAGGAAGAAAATATTTTGTAATATATGAGGCTGTAATAAATTTTCTTGAAGCATTATAGCTGCAGTGGTCGAAGTGAGACGGTATGCGGTGGTATGCCATACCGCCTCTGGGTTTTTAGTGGTGAAGGTACAACGCTTCTGGTTATTCAGTGATCAAGACATACCATCACTGAGGGTAGATGCTAAATACCTTTAAAAAAATCCATTTTTATACAGAGTAATTGACGAATAGCTTTCCACGTAAAAAGATTTTGTTTTTTACTGTATGCATAAATAATTTTTAAGTTGATAACACTGACATTTTTATTATCTTTTTACTACCTTTTATTTTTAAAATGAAGTGTCTTCAAAGAAGTTCATCTAGTCATCTAGTTTGTATTTTAATGTGTCATATTGAATTGTTTATTTCTTATGTATATCTGTTTCTTCTTGCCTTAATAAATATAAATGTCGTGTTTTGAGCATGGGTTTGGAATATCCCTTAGTCGAGTGGGGATCCGAGAGTTTTCCCACAGGAAATTGTTAATATAAAAACTCGGTTTTTGATCATTTTCGTGTACGAGGGCAAGTCAAGAAAGACTTGGACTGATTTTTTTCCCGGCAGTTCTGTTAACGCTGGAGCTTCATAGTTTGGCATACAAGTAGGGTGGGTCTTGCTGTGCACATATATAAAATGTTGTTAAGGAATCATTGCATGTTTGGTAACCACGACTTTTTATTGCAGGTGATGTTCTGCGCCGCCTCTAGAAGTCGCCTGTAGAAGAAATGGAGTCATTACGAGATGAACAATTTGCAGCTATACGGTTCTGCTATCGCCTGGGGAAAAGTGCAACAAAAACTCTAGGTATGTTGAGAGCAGCCTACAAAGATGACGCTCTGCCACGAAGTACCGTGTTCTGGTGGTTCAAAGAGTTTAAAGAGGGCCGAATGACAATCACGAAAGCTGGTGGACCAGGTGTATGAGCGTCAGCTGTTACTGAGGTGAACATTAACACGGCAGCAGTCATTGTTAGAGAAGATCGCCGCATCAGTATCGACGATCTGGCAGCCGCACTACGCATATCTCATGGCAGTGCCTTCAAAATTTTGCATGACCACATCCACATGAGCCGAGTGTGTGCGCGATGGATTCCGCGACTCCTGACACCAGAGCAGAAGGCCGTTCGAGTGGAGACTTGCAGGGAGCTGTTGCAAAGATTTGAGGATGGTGGAGACGCCTACCGCACCGTGCGACTTTTTTCTATTCCCTGCCCTAAAATCCAGACTGCGTGGACGCCGCTTCTGCGATAATTCCGAGGTTCTGAAGGCATCGGAGGCGGTTTTGAAGGACCTCTCAAAGAATGGCCTGCGACACGTGTTTGAGGACTGGAAGACTCGAATGAAAAAGTGCATTCAAATGGGCGGTGACTACTTTGAAAAGGATCATGTGCCTGTTGTTGAGTACTAATAAATTGCCTAGAAAAAAAATCAGTCCAAGTCTTTCTTGACTAGCCCTCGTATAATTCTCTATAATACAACATAAGGGGATATTTGTTACTTTTTCAGAAAGTTGTTGGCGGGAATCAAAGTTTTTTCATGCCCCCCCCCCTTCTAGAGAGAAGCTCTCCAATGGTTTTCAGTCATTATGTAAATAGAAATACAATCTTTTAGGTAACATACCCTCATTGCATTTCAACATTTAGATAGACGGTGTATCGAGTCAAAATCATAATAAAACATACCACCTCTGCCTTTTTTCCACTTCGAACACTGATTATAACAAACAGAATTTTACCATTAAATAATTCCACTTTTGTGCTATAGTTTCTCATAAGCGAATCATAATGCGAGGTATGTGACTGAAGTTTTGAAAATCTAGAAAAATAATTCACACATTTGAATAATTTATCAACTAAATTTTTGGTATAAAAAGAGTATACAATTTGCATAAGAATAAAATGTTTAATATATGGAAAAAGTTGTATCCATCGAAGAGAGTATTTTAAAACAGAACTACCATGAAATACTTAAGCATCTCTATCTCTACCATTCATAAGTTCAGTATAATAATCTTCTATATACATATAAAAGAGTAAATGCACTGATTTGTTTACCGATTCACTCATAAACAGATCTCCGAAACTGTTACGAGTAGAATCTTGAATTTTCTGCAAATATTTTCCTTACAATTTAAGCTGAAGATAACACGGGATTAAAAAAAAAAAAAAAAAAAAATCAGTTTCTAAAGGGGAATGATTTTTTGTCGTTCGTCAGATCTCCTAAACTATTAGGGGTACAACCTTGATATTCTGTATAAATATTTTCCTTACACTATAATCTCTAGACGCGACGGAATTTCTTGAAATGTGGCCTCTAAAGAGGGATAGAGGTGATTTTCTTCCCCTTCGGCAGATCTTCGAAACTATTGGGCATATAACCTTCAAATTTTGTGGAAGTGTTCTTCTTGCATATTAAATTGTAGAAAAGACGACCTTTTTTTCAAAATGAGGTCCCTAAAGGAGGATAAGAGGGCTTGAATAAGTTTTTGCTGTTCACTACATATCCAAAACTATTAGACGTACAAACTTGAAACTGTGTGTAAATATTCTCCTTGGAGTTTAAGCTGTAGAAAAGATGGGATTTGTTTTTAAATGCGGCCCCTGACAGGGAATAAAAGAACTTGAATTATTTTTTGCTGATCACCTCATCTTCAAAACTATTAGGCATACAACCTTCAATTTTGTACAAATACGTTAAGCTTAAGTAAGGCAGTAAGAGGCACAACGGGTCATGATTATATATATATATTCGGTCGTCGCATCTCCGAAATTATTAAGCGTAGAATCTTGAAATTTTGTATAAGTATTCTCCCACACGACACACCTGACAGACTGGCATCTCAGATACTCTTGCACAACTAATCGCGCATTCAAAATTTAACTAATTTGAAACTCAAAGACATATTCAACTTTGCCCTTTTAAACACGTGCCTCCTTTAAACTTTACCTGGCGTACTTTAGACGATCACATAACACCACTAAAAATGGCCAGGTGCTATACAAACACAAAGAATGTTACCACCTCACACGTCTTACGTGTTGCTAACTATTAGTGTTTCCATGTTTTTTAATAACCATCTTTATACCTATCTACCTAGTATAAATAAAATAAAAAGTTTGTTTATGTGTTTGTCTGTCTGTCTGTGTGCGGCCTGGGGACCAGACGAGTGGACCGAGAGTTACCAAATTTTGGTCAGGGGTACCTTGGCCCAGGCCCCAGATCAAGAAGAAGCTCTTTTTTCAAATTTCGAACCAGGGGGTCTCAGGGGGCGTTTGCCGGAACAGGCTTGGGAATCAGACAAATTGACCGAGAGTTACCAAATTTTAGTCACGAATACCTTGGTCCAGGCTCCAGACCAGAGTTAAACGTTTTTGTCAAAATTCGAACCAGGGGGGTCTCAGGGGGACGTTTACCGGGACATTTAAAAGTAGTAGAAAATTACCGATATTAGTGTCGAATTCATAGTTTTCGCGGTCGCTGAAATCAATGGTGAAACTCCGATCGCATTAACTTCCAAATTCACGCTATTCGGCTCCGGGCCGGGAGTCACTTGGGGGGAGGGGGGATACCGAGACAGGTAAAAGTAATCAAAAATGATCGATATTAATGTCAAATCTATAGTTTTCGCGGTCGCTGAGATCAGTGGTGACACTTCCATTAGCGATGACTTGCAAATTCAGCTACAATTGAGGGGGGCGCGGTGGCTCAGTGGTAGAGCGTTCACCTCCGGTGCTTGGAGTCTCTGGTTCGATCCCAGCTCGCGCCGTGTGGACTTTGTGGTGGACAAACACCGTGCTCGTGGGTTTTCCCGGGGTTTTCCCGTTTCCTCCCACTTTCTTCATTCCACCATATCACTCATTTCTCATTATCACCGTCTCCTTTAGCCTACCGGCATAACCGTGGGACGTTAAACTTAAAGATTTCATTTCATTTTTTTCAGCTATAATTGAATGCGAGCCGGGAGTCAGCGGGAGGCGGGATACCGAGACATGGAAAAAATAGCCTAAAATGACCGATATTAGTATCAAATCCATAGTTTTCGCCGTCGCTGAAATCAATGGTGATACTCCCGCAAGCGTTGAATTCCGAATACTGCCCCCGTGCGAAGTATGGGTATATTCAACTAGTATTTAATACAGATAAATTTGACTTGCAAAACGTGAAAGAAATAATCAAAGAATTAAATATACTGTATTAGTGATATCACTATTAAAAAAAATCCAGTCCTCATCCAGCTATGTTAACCTTTAGAAACTCCATTTCTTAATTATAGGATGTGCATAAGTTACTGACATATCAGCATGGATTTAGTTTTTATTATTTAATTTTCATTATTTCGTTTTGTTTCAGTTTGTATTCTTTAGTTTCCTGATTGATCCTGACATATAGCATTAACAATTATAGTTGTAAGTACCTGAGAATATACAATTCCGTATTTTCTAAAAGAAAAAGATATTATATTCTAAGTTGTTAGCAGCCTTTTACTTATCGTTTTCTTGTACTGTTTAGAAATGAAATCAACTATTAGTATGGTGCCGCGGTAGCTTACTGGTAGAGCACTTGCTGGTACGTGGACTCCGTGTTTGATCCCAGCTTGCACCAAGTGAGTTTTGTGGTAGAGAAACTACGTGTGTGGGGTTTCCTCGGGATTCTTCCGTTTCGATCCATTATCTTTATTTCACTATTTTGTTCATTATTGTCATCACCGTTTCAATTAACTTCCAAGTATAATCGTGGAACATTAAAGTAAAGAAGAAGATTAAGAATTCCTCCTCCTATTCTTTCTTTCCTTCTCCGTCTCCGTCTCCTCCTCCTCCTCCTCCTCCTCCTCCTCCTCCTCCTTCTTCTTCTTCTTATTATTATTATTATTATTATTATTATTATTATTATTATTATTATTATTATTATTTTTATTATTATTATTATTATTATTAATTTATACCGCCTGACTCTCAAAATCTCATCGTTCGTTTTTCTTTACCATGTATCAAAATCTGGATTCTGAAGGAACCAGAAATAAACTATAAGGAGCGAAGATTAATGTATAGCCTGTACCAAGAGCAGAAGGCAATAACTGAAACAGAAAGACAGAAAAGAAAAATAACAACTCAAAGAACAGTTGGCAATGATGTTCACTGTTACCCATTTTATATTTATTTATTTACTAGCTGAAAATATCCATTCTTCGCATGGGGACAGTATTTGGAAGTGAACGCCTATGGAAGTATTACCATTCATTTCATCGACTGCGAAAACTATGGATCTGACACTAATATCGGTCATTTTGGATTACTTTTACAAGTCTCGGTATTCCATCTCCCCGCATACAATGATAGCTGAATTTGCAAGTCATCACTAATGGAAGTGTCACCATTGATCTCAGCGACCGCGAAAGCTATTGATTTGACACGAATATCGGTCATTTTGGATAATTTTTACATGTCTCGGTATCGCCCGCCCCCCGTGACCTCCGGCCAGCAGCTGAATGGGGTGAATGCGATCGGAGTTTCATCATCGATCTCAGCGACGGCGAAAAACTATGAATTCGACACTAATATCGGTAATTTTCTACTACTTTTACATGTCCCGGTAAACGCCCCCTGAGACACCCCTGGTTCGAATTTTGAGGAAAAAAACTATTAGTCTTGGCCTGCGGCCTGGACCAAGGTACCCGTGAGCTAAATTTGGAAACTCTCAGCCCAGACCCAGGCCGGTCCTGGTAAACGCCCCCCATGAGAACCCCTGGTTGGAAATTTAAAAAAAAACCGCTTCGTCTCGATGACCCCTCTATTATGACCCCCGTTCCTAAGCTGATTGATGCTAAATTTCAAAGTAAACGGGATCTTAAGTTTCACCATTGAGCTCAGCGACCACAAAAGCTATGGATTTGACACTAATATCGGTAATTTTAGATACTTTTTACATGTCTCGGTAAACCCCCCTACATGTGACCCTCGCCCGCATACAATGGTAGCTGAATTTGTAAGTCATCGCTAATGGAAGTATCACCATTGATCTCAGCAACCGCGAAAACTATGAATTTGATACTAATATCGGTCATTTTGGATTACTTTTACATGTCTCGTTAAACGCCCCCCTCAGCCCCCCTAGTTCGAATTTTGACAAAACGCATCGTCTTGGTCTGGGGCCTAAATCAAGGTATCCGTGACCAAAATTTGGTAACTCTCGGTCAATTTGTATGGTCCCCAGGTCAGTCCGGTAAACGCCCCTCTTGAGACCCTCCTGGTTCGAAATTTGAACAAAAACGCTTTGTCTTGTTCTGGGGCCTGGACCAAGGTACCCCTGACCAAAATTTGGTAACTCTCAGTCCACTCGTCTGGTCCCCAGGCCGCACACAGACAGACAAACACACAAACGAACTCTATATTTTATTTATATTAGATTTATTTATTTTAGTCTGTTCATTGAAGAAGCAATATAAGAAATCTAGAGCACCAATAGTAGGAATTATATTCTTAATGGCAAAAGATAAACACGCGTAGATTTGCGTACAATATCGCGCTGTTAGCAGATTGTAAGAAAAAATAGAAATAAATTTATAGGGAAAAATAGAAATAAATTTATTTAAAGGCAGTGTTAAGCAGCAAATATAACATGAAGATCAAGAGAAAGCCAAAAGTCATTTGATGAGCAAGAAATGAAACTACACGAAATAAAATAAAGGTCATAATAGGAAATCACCAAGTAGAAAAGTGCAGGAATTCTGTTACTTAGGGAGTAAAATCACCAATACTAGATTCTAACACGATGGCAAATCCATAATAGTTTAAGCGTAAAAGATAGTTGGTGAAAAATAAGTTTGTAACAGGAAATATCAACATAGATTTCAAGAAAAGACTGATGAAATTACAAGGCATGATAAAAAAAATACAGTAAATGCATTATTTATCAGTAACTGCTGATGCTACAACCATTTGATGTAATTTGTCTGATAGCCTGATTCTTTGAGACAGACAGCGTCAAGTTGGAACACGTTCTGACTCGTCAGTCAGCGTCCAGAGTCGCTAAAGTGGAGTTATGTTTACCATGTCTGTCGTGCATTTCAACAACGCTTGAACATTATGTCTTGTTTCAAGTTGCAAACAAGTGCCAAAGAAACCCATGAAATGTTGAAATTTGTGTATGGCGATAATGCTGTCACTCTGAAGAGTGGTATAAGCGACTTAAAAGTGGTATAAGCGACTTAAAAGCGGAAATGAGTCGATAGAAGACGAGCAACATTCGGGAGGTCCACTAACCTCAGAAACAAAAGAAAATCCAAAAATAAGTGGCAAAAGTTGTTTTTTCAAACAGGCGAATGACTATTCGAGATCTTGTGGAAGAACTAAGCATCTCATACGGGTCAGTGAAAGCATTTTAAATGCCGATTTGCAAATAAGAAGAGTGGGATCGAAATTCGTCCCCCGACTTTTGACTGACGAACAGGAGTTTTTGGTCGATAAAAATATTGGTGTTTGTCCACATCCACAGTATTCTTCGGATATAGCACAATGTAACTTCTGGCTCTTTCCCAAAATTAAAGCCATGTTTAAAGGAAACCGTTTGGACACCATTTCTGACATTGAGAGGGCCACGACAGAACAGCTGAACGCCCTTCCAAAAGAAGCCATCCAGAAATGCTTCCAGTCATGGATTTAACGTTGGGATAAGTGCATTGCTAGCCAGGGAAGTTTTTTTTGAAAGAGATTAAATCAAATTCCATGTAAGCTTATTAGTTTGTTTCTAATAAAATCATTCACCGTATTTTTTGATCACACCTCGTATATGTATGGATGTGAAGCATAGGCTTTAGGGGAAGGCAAAACAGAGAATGGAAGTCGAAATGTAGTGATGTAATGTGAAGGGATGGAACAAATTGGTTGTTGAAAATTAGAAGGGTAGATAAGGTGACGAATAAAGATGTGGAAATGGTAGGAGTAAAAATGAGCATACTGAAGACAATTTCAAGAAGAGATAAATGATTGAACACCCCCCCGGATGAATCGCACTATTAACCATTGGAGGAATGGCAGAAGGAAAAGTACCCAGAGGAAGACCTAGACTGACATGCATCAAATAATACAAAATGTAGGTTAGGTTATAAAACAATTATAAGGAAATGAAAAGTCTGGCTTAGCTAGGGAAATCTAGGAAACTGCGTGAAACCAATAGAGAAATGGCTGACCCAAGAGAGAGATTAATATTAAGAGCTTGAAATACAATCTTTGGTTCCACTTTGATGTTACACAATATATGGGGCGTTCAGAGCACAAGGGATTCAAGCAGTGGCGTATTTACGATTTTATTTCGGGGGCCTTTGCTAACTTTAGTCCTGGAAATGTGAAAATTCTGCAAGATATTTCATTTACTCTAATATAGTAAATAACATTTCGGGGGGGGGGGAGAGCTTAAGCCCGGAAGCCCCCCTTACATACACCATTGGATTCAAGTCTAATTACCGAAGTTGTGAGAGAAAGAGACAAAGTTTGTATTCTCCGTTTAAATATCTACAGAAAAGTGAACATTTCTTTTTTTTAAATTATGAGTTATTTATAATATCTAGACATGCATCTTTTAAGCACTGAAAAAAGCTTCAGGCAGAGGCCTTAACCCTTATCCGGGCAACCGGGGCCTCCCAGGCCCAGTAGCTTCATTTTTCTAAAATTTCTCAATAACCATACATATTTCGAAGACATAAAATACTGAATTCTTCTATCTTTCGTCGAAGTTAAAATCATGAACATATCGAGTTGGTAAAGCTAATGTCTTTTTTTTTAAATTTGAAAATCTTTTCCTGACGTAACCGGGCAACCGGGGCCTAGGAGGCCCCGTATAACTTTAGTGAAATTCCTGTCAAATATTAGATCAAATTGTCACATAATTATATATTGAACACGTGACTATTGTAACCTTTAGTCGGAACAGTATGCGGCAACAGACATTGAATTTTGAGTGTTCTGCACTTAAAATATATGCTGGGCCTCACAGGCCCCAGTTGCCCGTTTACGTTACAAAAATGTCTGGACCGGATAAGGCTTAAAGATGAAATATACCCAAAATGACCAAAGGAGGACTTCATGTCCTATATCAGATTAAAAGAAATACATTTAAAGTGAAAAATAAACAGTTTTTAAGTTATCTTTATCTGCGGACTCTAGTAGATTAACAGTAACGAAGTTATTATATTGCATGCTAAAGTCAGTCGATCGTTTATTTCTTAGGATACATTCCGCATAAAATATCAGTTTAAAGAGAGACTTCCATTGGGATGAACAGGCAATACTTATTATAAATTATATATTCGTAATTGTTTATTTATCTATTTACAAAGTTCTAAATATAGCCGTGAAACAACTTTACACTGAAAACATTAGCAATGAAACATGAGAAGGAAGTTTGGGGTGAAGTCGATAGTAGCATCCAAGGACTATCCTGGTAGATCTGAGGAAACCTCTGCGAAACTTCAGTTAAGATAGCCGGTTGCAAGGTTTGAATCCAAGATCACTGGATACCAAGTAAGAATTCTAACCATTTCCTAAGCTCATTCGGTTTTGTACATTTTGACGAAATAATTTCAATAAGATAGCCTCGAAACCAAAATTTTCCACTTTCCTTACTATACACAAATTCTTTTATTATTATTATTATTATTATTATTATTATTATTATTATTATTATTATTATTATTATTATTATTATTATTATTATTTCATCTTCAGATTTAATTATCGGTATATAAATAAGGTTAGCTCTGTTTCACATAATATACTATAAATTTATAAAAATTTACAAGCAATTGTAAAGTTGCTAATTATTATTTGATGATATGGCTTTTTTTTCTTTTTTAACAAATGAAAGTAAGTTCTATCTTAATGCCTCAATATCTGTTCCGTTATAACCTATATTCAGGCCTACTTAATGTGCACTTAAATAGCCCCTACATATTGGAAACAATCACGAATCGTGTAAACAGTTACGTTTTCATTTAACTACAAATAAAATGGCTTATCGTTCTTAGAATCAGAAAAAGGAGTTAAATATTGTTAAAAATTAAAATTTTAAAATCATGAAGAAAAAAGAAAAGATTTTGAGTATAAATGTTCATTACAAACTATTGACTAAAGTTTCTAAGGCTACACAGAAGTTCTATTGAACGTCATTGGTTTTAGTTCAAACACTTGCTCAGGTATGGGACAACAAATCTCTACAAGTAAGATGAATAATTGACATGTGTTTAGCATAAAATCGGCCTGTGGCGTGGATAGAGTTGAGCATTAATGTACTGCGCACGACCACATTTGGAGATCATGACACTGATATATCTGTATCTATCGATATACGAGGCTCATTTAACTCGAAGTGGCAACACAGTTGTGAAATGGAATGTAGTGAATCACTCACCTTAAGAAGCTTACAGTCCTTCGATGTAGTCTCCTCCAATCTGTTGAACCCTTCGCCAGATGTCTGGTAACCGTTGAATGCCTGTCAAAGCCCCCCTTTGTGAGAGGGTGTTGACAGTGCGCTCTAAGGCACGAACAATGATGGGAATGTGTCTGAAACGTTTGCCCCTGAGAGGTTCTTTCCTTTTTGGGAAAAGATCAAAATCGCAGGAGCTCATATCCGGGGAGTATGGCGGGTGCTCCAGTACCTTCCAACTAGTGCTGTCGAATTTTTGAGACATATGCGGTTTTCGGTTTATGAAAAAAACGGTTTCCTGAACACCGAAAACCGCAAATTCGGTTTTCAAAACCGAAACCACAAAAGCGGTTTTCAAAACCGACATTTCAGTTTTATGAAATTTTACTTTTCAAAAACCGGTTTTCGTTTTTTTTAAATGATTTCGACAGCACTACTCCCAACCTCATGGTCGTAACAGAATCTGTACTGGATTCGCTGTATGGCATCTAGCATTATCGTGCAGGAGAACTGGTCCAGACTCCAGGAGGTGTGGACATTTGCGCCGCATGCGGTCGCAAATGGTGACTGAGGTATGAAGTATGGTATGTAGCATTGACGGTAACGCCCAGTGGAACTTGATGTGATAGGATAATGCCTTCGTGGTCGTATGACATTGTCATCATCACCTTCACGTTTGCTGGCTCTTGCCTAAGCTTTTTCGGTCGTGGGGATTCTGGGTGGCGCCATTCACTCGACTGACGTTTCAATTCAGGCTCGTAGGATCTTACCCACGTTTCGTCACTTGCAATAATGCGGTGCAAGAAATCATCACCTTCCTCGTCGTAACGTACATTCCCACCTATACCACTTTTGAACCTCGGTCAGAGCATGAGGTACCCATCTAGCTGCAATTTTCCGCATGCCAAGATCTTGTGTTAGCATGGGGAACACTGATCCGGAAGAAATGTTCAGCTTCTACGCCAATTCACTACAAGTCCAACGCCGATCACTGTCAAACAGTGTCCACAGTCTTGCAAGATGAATTTCGTCCGTAGCCCTTCGCATATACTCTCCATCGTGCATTTTGTCTGTTGACTGTCGTCCCGCCTGAAATGTTGCAAATCATCCGCCATTGTCCGATATGGTAGAGCAGCTTCACCACAGGCCTCTACTAATCCTCTGTGAATTGTCCTAGCATTACGCCCTCGTGCCACCTGGAATTTCATAAACACACGCTGTTCTGCACGCGTGAACATTCCGTTAGGGCGGTATTTCACACAACAATCACTTTAACAATGTCTATTCGCCATACACACCGTACTATGGGACCGCAGCAGCGTTGAACTGACTCGTAAACATCCACGGAATACACTACGTTTGTCATTTGTCTCCTGCTCACACGACACTCCAATCGTAGCAGTGTTGCCAGTTCGAGTTAAATGACCCTCGTATATATATATATACGCATAAATCTAGGTTTGGAATTTTAGGATGTTGATGTGCATAATTGTTAGCAATCATACCAATATAGTCGACAATGTTCAAATTCTTCTAATGGTATTGCCGACATTGTTAACTAAAAGTCTTAAGAGTTTAATTACTGATATAATGTTCACAGTTGAAACAAGATTCTTTTATAGGATTCACATTAATACTGAAATAAGAAGAAATAAATGGGTCATTAGTAACGATTTCCGCTTCTAATATAATCAGAATTATAAGTGCCATGTTGTCAGATGAACTTGAAACCCTTACTACAAGGGCCAACTCGAAGTATTAAACTCCACAATATCAGGTTATAGGAAAGGGGTAAGGAAAGTAATGATCACTGATCCTAATCGCTAGTATTAGAAATACATTGAACTCTTTTGTTCTTCAGTTGATGAATTTCTCTGAATTGAATTGTGTCCGAAGATTTAAACTTTGTAAGGATCTATCGTATCGTTTGTAAGGATGTACGGTATCATTAGTGTCAAAATCAAGGATTGTAACATGCGATCGCCAGACCAAAGTTCAAATTAATGAATATGCTTCAAATGTGTGTATATTCATTCGACATATAAAGTGAGGACATTATTACTAGTTTTCTTGTTTCAAACTCTAAATGTGAGACCACCATTCAAACGGCATCGATACTTCGCTGCTACACCTTCATTTAGGCAAGGATGATTTGCTTAAGAAATATTTTGTATATATCAATAGTATTCAAAATGTTTAACTTTCTTGTTGCTAAACGGTTAGTGTCTCTCTTTTGGTATGGAAGATCTGGGCACAAATCCCGATGGAAGTGTATATCACGTTAAATTTTTGGCCAACACCTCATGTAGCCTCGGTACTAAAAATGGATATTAAGTAGTGAGATACATTAAAAAAAAAAAAAAAAAACTGTTCAGTATCTCATTTTATTTCTATTAAAATCATTCGCTGAAATATTTGTGATAATCTGGAAACTTGTGGCTAATAGATTGTGCGTAAATGTGTTTCTGTAAAGCATGAGCACAATTTAGGTGCAATTGTTTCGTGTGTGCAGATATTATTTAGATTTAATTTTATGATCACAGTGTCAGTTGCATACAAGTGTATCCGTTCTGTTTAAAAATTCTGGCATATTTTTCATATGAATTCATGCGAAACTAGTGTAGAAAGTGGTAATCTTGTGTACAACACTTGAGTTACTTAATATCATAATACATAAATAATACAATGTAGCATTAGTAGTAAGACGCGACAACTATGCGAGTTGCCTTTCACATGCAAAATACACAGAAAGAAGTTCAGTGGTTACGGATACATTATAAATAGGAATATCACTTACTAGTTTTTTTTTCTTTCAAAGTTACATATTTAATATAATATATTGATTATATATTATGAGCTACCCACTTTTTATCATAGAAAAGGAAAATATTAGCACACCACAATCTTATCTTCTCTAAAACAATATCCCAAACGTGATAACATTCTACATAAACATAAACATGTAGAGTTCACATATATGATGAAACATGCATAAATATTTATATATAAGCGACAAGTTTGGTAAGTGGGGTAAAAAATAACATATTGACTTACTAACATCGAATGATTTGCTTGGAATGAATTTTTAAAATTTAAATTTTATATATATTAGATATAATTAATACCTTGGGACTGAATATAAGGCATACTTTTACTTCGGTATATGTGGAAAACTAGATTTTTGTTCATTAGTTTACATTAGTCTTCTAAGAACACTCGTAAAAACAGCATATGTCATTCCTTTTTTTTTTTTTCGCTGTAGTATCTGTGTCTTTCTAGTCGTTAAATTCATGACTTGAGTACTGTAATGCAAAGGCTTTGTAGATCTGGATATTAATTTATAGTATAGTATAGTATATGAGAATATAATTTTATGACTAAATTACAACTAATTTGAATACTCTATGGGATTCATCAAAGTTCCAGTCCCTAATTAGAACTAACATGAAAACATCCTGTTTTGTCATCCGGTGCTGTCTAGTAAGTCACAGCAGTTCTCGAATGCTTTAAGAATGTCACTAACAAGATAACAAATAAGGATTTTTAAAGCATTCTTCATAGAGTTTAACTTGACTGAAGTTACTTTTCGAAATAGTTCAAAGCTTGTAGCTAAGAGATACTAACTTCTTTTTTAAACACACAATAAAATCTGAATATATTTATTACTACCAACCTGTGTTAGAGTTTCGGCAATTATATATTGCTAAAATTATAACACAGGTTATTAGAAATAATTGTTTGCTTTGGTCAAATTTTATTTTAATTTTAAGATATACGTAGTTCCAAAGCTAAAAGGATTAGTAACTTCTCTTTGTAATGACTACAGGTAAAGAAAAAGATGAAATATACTATGCCACTATCTACTATTAAGA
This sequence comes from Thermobia domestica, assembly GCF_964235325.1. Taxonomy (NCBI): domain Eukaryota; kingdom Metazoa; phylum Arthropoda; class Insecta; order Zygentoma; family Lepismatidae; genus Thermobia; species Thermobia domestica. Next base: position 57,143,874 of record NC_137459.1, read on the forward strand.
ATTAATGTAATTAATGATATATGTTAATAGTGCTTGGACATTGTTAGTAATCTGTTGTATTTCTTTGAAGTTTGATAAGCATTATGAAACAATTGTAGAGCTTCTGAATAAGAGGTAGCGACTCCAGCTTAAAAAGACAGAAATAATGCCCTTGGAAGCCGGACCACAAGTCACCCAGTGAAACGTGTATCATTTAGCTGGTTATAGCGCTTCGTGCTATGCAGCGCCAGGGTACCTTATTATGTTCGAGTTAACAAACAGTTTAGTGTTCTTTTATGATTCCATGCTTACACATAATTACACTAAATCATTTGTAAAAGATTTCTCTCTGAACGAGCTAGAATTTAGCTAAGAAAGAACTATTCTTAGGAACACGAGATCCAAGTAAAGATTTATACCACGATTATTATCTGATCAAATCATTGCTTTTAATACGAAATATATTGCAACCTTAATTCTTATAATGTGATTATGCGCAAGTAACCCATATTTGTAATAAAAATATAAATATTTGTTTTAAACCAATTTATATTTTGATCTTTTGATTCAAGATGCATTCATTAATAAAACGGGATACAAGCTGTCATATCGATCAAAGTCGTTATTGAATTGTAAAGCCAGGGAGTTTAGTTTTTGATTTAACATTGTTTTACATCGGTAGAGTAAACTTCATTACTTTTGCGTCACGAACGACCTAAGACCATACTGTTTTGTAAGATTCTGCAATTTTGTATTTTAGTTGCTGTAAGCGTTGATAAAACCCTTCTGTTTTGTTGGTAGTTCGGCTACTCGACTAGTTTTTATTTGCCCTGACATGACCGATACCCGTATCCAAACCTAAAATATTCAGATTTAAGTTCAAAAATTAATTAAGCTACTGAAAGTTTATGGTTCGAATAGCCCTCGACCAATGCCAATTATCGGTATAACCTTGATTGAACATCATAGTTCCTGCGAAAATTAATTTTGCACTTAGATAACTGGTGTCCACCCACACTTATCTGTGGAAGCATTGCAAACTCTTCAGCTAACTTCAAAGTCGCTGATCTACTCCATCTTGCTCTGTAAGGAATGACTGTTTACATACTACTATACTGAAGTGTATGTTTAACAAAACTTGTATTAAGTGGAAACATTTTTTTTTCAACTTAACAATTTACAAGAAGGGAGGCGGTTGCGTAATCCTGTAAATCTAGCATTCTTAGAGGCGAAATATGTGGTGTGGAGGAAACGGTCTATATAGTGCAAGGGTTCATCTTGCACGATATTCTATGCGTTTGCCAACTGCACCGGATTTAACCCCCAGTCATGGTTTGGAACTCATTCATAGCCTCTGTAGTGCTGTATTAGGACGCAAATGACAACATCTCAAATTCAAACTAGGTTTGTGAGCTTATAAAAACCGTACAGTAATTTCACTTACATTAAGTGGAGACCTGTTCAACAAAAATAATTCGTGATATGCGAATTTCTGGAAAACAGGATTTCACTGGTAGCTATTAACAAATACGGCACTGCCTTTTTATAATTCTACGAGAGTTTAGTTTACGTAAGCAAGAAAAACTTTTACTGTATTTCTGAGCAATAGTTTGATACTTTCAACAATAAAAGAATAACAATATGGATGTTCAGAGTTACGAGAAAGTCCAATATTTTGTCCTGCAATATATGAAAATTTTATGATTTTAATGTCATGCACTTAGTTCTCGTAATACCCACAACAGCGGGGAAAAAAGTACGATAGGGTTGGTTGTTTTATTAAGGTGGTTTAAACTTCGCGGAAAAGTGATTATTACATAATCCGTACGTATGGGTGACTATAATACAATAATAATAATAATAATAAAAATAATAATAATAATAATAATAATAATAATAATAATAATAATAATAATAATAATAATAATAATAATAATAATAATAATAATAATAATAAACCCTTTTAACTTTGTGGGAAAGTGGCTATTGCATAATCCGTACGTATGGGTGACTAGTAAAGGAATAATAATAATAAAAAAAAAAACTCTTTTATTTTTGCAAGTAATATCTACTGTGACAGTGGTTTACGTAAAAGAAAGTGTAATGAAACCATTATCACTATAAGTAGCAAGTACAATTACAAGGAATGCAGTAATATTCTTTTGAAATCCAGTAATTAACATAATATACATGGATGGAAAATGAGAATAATTGTAATTTATATCATTATATATATATATATATATATATATATATATTAATATATATATTATGTAAATTATATTATGTATTATGTATATATAATATATATATATATATATATACATAAAGAAATCAAATGTTCATTTCTGCTAATGTGATACGAGTAACTTGTCGAAACTTTATAAACAATATTAAACCTACTGAAGACGTTAGAAACCTTCTGTAAAGCAAAAATACACAAGTATGGTGGCGAAATATTACAGAACAATTACTTAAACTAGAGTAGTCACAAGTTTCTAATACAAGGAAGTCACTGATATGTTATTTTCATTTTTGTAAGAGAATTTTAAAGATTTTATTCCACTGTTTTAGACGTGATTCTACTTAGAAAAATAAAGTAAAAAGTCTATGTGAAAGCGAAGTCCAAATCAGATTTTGTTTCTGAGTTGCTAGTCTCGTAGTTACTGGAGAAAATAAAGTTTGATACTAAACAGCACTAGGCTAAGTACCTTTTATTATGGTTATGCTACAATCAGGAAACAAAACACCTACTTCCTCAATCGCAATAAGAAATACTTCCTCAATCCTTTAAAAAATCAACGACAGTATACGAGCTCAACCGAACACACCCCATCGGAATCAATCTTGGTGTGGTGATAGGCCTTGAACTGCTGTAAAAGAATGTGAAATATTATGTTGTGTAGGCATTTGGTTCCCGAGTTGTGGACGGTAAAATTTTGAGTCACATTTTCCAAAACAATAAGTTATACACCGAACTCATCCAATCGGGATCAAATTTGACATGGTAAATCTTGATCTGTTGTATAAATGTGTTATATACCATGTTGTACAGTCTTTTGGTTCCTGAGCTATGGACGGTCAAGTTTTGAGTCACAGATTAAAAAAAAAAAAAATCATCAGCCGAACTCACCCGCTCTAAGTCAAATTTGACATGTTGGTAGATATCCACCTGCTATATAAGCCTGTAAAATATTGTGTTGTACGGACTTTTGGTTCTTAAGTTATTGAAAAGCTATAAATCAATACATTGGGCATAATAAAAAGATAATAAGTACTGTTTAAATACCAATTAAAGGTTAGTCTTGAACAGTAAACAATTAAATGAAGGACAATCTTCTACGACTATATGTATTTCACTTGTCTCAAAAATGCATCTGTAAATTTTGCTAACTTTTCGTAAGTAAATTTGGCACTAATGCCCATACTACAATATGAGCATATTCGTTTGCGGCGGAAAAGTTCTTAATTTACCTCCAAACGAGGACATTAATTCAGTGATTTTGTGCATTTCAAACCGTGAGATTATTTACTCTGGCTTTGCTTTGAAGCTTGTTACAATATATTACCTAGCACTGCCAGTGAGAAAACGTCAGTTTTAAGGAAAACCGGTAATGCGGACGATGTTGCATTATTGTCCGTGCTAAATTCAAGCTAATGTACTCTTAAAACGGTACATCATAAAGATTTGCTGCTTGTGAATTTAAGAAAAGAGAAATGTGAAACTACAAAAATGGCATAAAACGTAAGATTAATATTAACTATATGAAAATAACAGGATTATCTGGAACTAACTGTTTTTCCAACTTATAATGACCAACCTATTAAAAGGAAAACACTGAACAAAAATAATTCTGTTTTCTTTTTTCTTCTCAACTATTTTATATTCTTTTTACAGTTTGTAGTACGGTTTTTACTAGATCTGCTCACCACTAGAGTTCGTAGTACTATCATTGGTTTTCAAGGCATTTTTATCATCACTTTCAGAAATATCTTCATCTGGAATTATATTGTTATGTGATATAGGGCCTTCACACCATTTAACTTTACTTTCCATCTCAAAATTCAATCCATAACAATTATGATCAACATCATTACTCAGGTAAACATGTTTTCACATCCAGGATACATTTCGCTTCACTTTTTGTTCTATGGTTGCTTTAATAAAGAAAAAAACGAATTGGATCAACTGGCCTCAGTTTTGAAAAAGGGCCACTTGTTTCTGAAGGAAATATTTTCCTTTCAAAAAGTTGTATGCTGTTTCTGATACCGAGATACAGAGAGTGCCCGTAGATAATATATACGAAGTTCTCGAGACCATTATGCATTCTCGAGAACATTATACAGCAGCCAGAGTTTTCTGTTTAATTATTCGTTTTGAGAGGAAGTTTAAATTTTATTTTATCTTGACTGACCAAAACAGTAACGCAATTAAATCTGTCAAAGCATGACATATGGTCAATGCCTCAACCATATTTCTTGTGTGAAACATCAATTAATCTGTTTGTTTGTTAGAGGACACCTCACATCCAAGCCATAAGTGGGAGCTCTTCAAGTGATTCTGGTCATTAGCAACAAAATATTCAGGTTCTGTTATTAACCTACATTTCTTTTAATAATTTCTCTGTGTGTATGCTATATGATACTTGTCCTTGTATACAGTATACGCCATTATGATGAGAGACAAGTTCAAATCTCCTTCATGTCAATATTACTCCATGTTCGTGTATAGATCATTATCAATTTAATGGATTTGGAAACACGTCAGATGTCTGATTGGCAACAGTCAATCAGCGATCGCAGCGGCGGGCTTTTGATGGTGGTATGTTGAGGAAACTCAGTACTATGTTAGGAGCAGTAGAACGTCAGTACTCAGTAAACTGAACAGACAAGTGATAATGTTAAATGGGCGATCTGTCTGATTTTCAATGAAAGCACATTGTTGGCGCTCGGTTATGTAGCGTAATAAAAGTGGAAGTTCGTTGGTGACTGCCTATGAAACTCACGGAGGAATCACATTAGGGAAGAACTGTAGTTGATAAAAAAAGAAAAAAACTCAGTAACAGGCCCCGCAGAGCAATAAAGTGGAATGTCACTCAAGCACCGCCTCTCACAGCACATGTCGACAATCACAGTCTGCTGAAAGTTACACGGCATGGATATACGAGGTCGAGTTGCGGGGGCGAAACTGCTGATAAAGGGCCATAACGCTTTAGCACGATGGCAATAGTGCCGCAAACATGGAACATGGACCGTTGATAACTGGAAATGTGTGATACAGTCAGATGAGCAATCATTCACTTATTTCACACTGTGGGGCGTGTTTATGTGGCAGACACTCAATGAAGCGCAAGATCACAGTGTTTCTGCCCAACCTTAAAACAAGACGGTGGCTCTGTGATGTTGTGAGCCGCAATCTCCTGGTTTCCTGGTTTCCAGTAGATTCTGTACTGATGTTTGCCGGTCGCGTCACTGTCCCGTGGTTATGTCACCATTTTAGGGGATAACGTGCACCCTATGGTTTATGTTGTTTCCAGGCAATGGCGCCATATTATAAAATGATAATGAGATCATTGACACAGCATGAGCTGTTGCAGTGTTGTTTGAGAACCTTCCCAATCCCTGAGCCTGAGCATAATTGAACACCTGTGGTCCGTTTTGGAGATGGCGAAGTCGGCGGTGCAGAGGTTCCATCCTCTCTCAGGTAGCTGAGTGACGCACTGCACACGAAATGTGTAATATTCCCTTTGCTACCATTCACAACCTCTATGACTCCATTCCACATAACATCAGAGCTGTTCTGAGGGCGAAAGGTGGTCCAACGCATATTTATCAAGTCTATTAAATTAATAAGTTTTTTTACATTGGAAACTAGTGTTGTCTATACGAAGTTTTATTATCATTCAGATGACAATGTTGTGAATACGTCTCATTCTTTGCACGCGTGTTTCAATTTCGACACTGAAAGTTTCTTTTTTCTTTATGTTCACATGTAGGAACATACTTCTTTTATAATGATATTTTGGCTTTATGAATGCAATACCAGTGTCCTTTCTTGTTGGTGTGTCACAAGTACTCCTCGAGAGATTATTGCCAAAATCTTACTGCAAACTTTTCATAACTGTGAGGAAACTGGAGAGTGTAAAATGAACATGGCATTAGAAATGAGTGTACACACAATTTGTTCCAGAGTCAATGATACAAGGACTGATATCAAAGTTTTCCTCCTGTTGAAGACTTATTCTCAAAGCTATTTGCCCAGGATCTGAACAGTTTTCGAAGTAGATAGAGATGCACAATTAGCAATTATCTTTCTCGTTGGTAGTTGCTACATTTTACGGTTATTGATCATGTAATACTTTAAAGTATTCAAAATGTTTCTGTGCCACTGGAATAGGCACAGAATTCTTTGTCCGACTTCCTAGAAATGTTACATTTTCAAGATCTCTGTTGCCTTTTATTTATTTATTTATTTATTTATTTGATCCATCTTTCTTGAGGGTTGGTTTAATCTGATACACCACTGACTTCCAGAAAACTTCTTAAAATTTTAACAGCTGGCATCTATAACAGTGTTTAATAAGAAAAACAGAATAAAATAACAAACCAAAAGCAATTTCTATTTTATTACGAATAACTAAAAGAAAAGCAAACCACAACACACTATTCTAGAAATACATTAGTTTGAATTTAGCACTGCAGAAGGAAGTGACAACCAGATTAATTAGGTTAGTATTCGTACTTATACTACTAGTTCCTTAGGACCGATTTTTTGTACACTGAATGTGATGGACAACACTAATAATGAACGTTGTTCACGGTAAAAGGGCTAAATAAAATGCAAACTTTTACTTAATCTACATTTTCGATTGGAACTTCTACAAAACTAATTAAAGACATTTTATTCATCTGTTTCCGAACTCTTGAATTGCTATCTCGAATTTTACAGCTGTTTATATCATCTAGAGCAGAAAGTTACTCTGAACTAAAAGAATATACAACCAGACTCATGTATTTATTCTAAAATGTTTGTATGAAAATTTACTGTAAGTCTCGATATTGCTAATGATTTTCATTATTTTATTAGATATGAATTTTCATTTTCAATAGTTTTCGTTGATACAAGGGTAAGTCATAAATCAAGCAATATTCTGGAACACAATATGCCAGTATTTATTGCAGTACAATGAAAGCAGGTTAACATTCAAAGTATATCCCCTTCTGCAGCCACCTTTCTGCTAGTTTCATGATTTCACGTTGATAGCACTTCTTGTTCTTAGAGGCAATTGCGGTTGCTGCTGTTTTCACTTCGTGCTAGTTGGTTAAGCATTGCGATTTCAGGAAGTGCGCAATGGAACGAAACAGATAATAATCCGAAAGGCCAAGGCCAGAAGTATAAGCCGGCTGTGTTATCAGTTCAATGCCATAAGGTTCCTGAAATTTTATTGCATTTTTCGAGCCGATTTTTTTTTTTTTTTTTTTTTTTTGCGTTATCCCGTGCAGCAGGGCGCGCTTTCGGTCCACCAAAGCAGGATATATATATATATATATATATATATATATATATATATATATATATATATATATATATATATATATATATATATATATGGTATAGTGTAGCATACATCCGCTCCAAATGTTCGGAATAAACGTCAGCATTGATGGTACTACCGTTAGTAACGAACTCGAAGTGAAAACACCACACACAAAGCATGAATTTACGCTCGAACTGGCCTTGTTTGACGACCGCTTCTGGAAGTTTACTCTTGCACAACCACTGTTTTTGCACATTTGAATTTCGGAAAAAGCATCTACTTTTCACCACATGTGACAATCCGTCTCAGAAAACACATCACGCGGAATTACAGCAGTTGTCGGCACACATCCACTCTCCTCTGCGCCTAAGATGGGGTCAATTTATGTGGCACAATACGGCAGCTCCTGGTAATTTTCCCAAATTCGTGAAGGTGGTGCATTACAGTAGGCTGGAGCATGCCAAATTGATTTGACAATTGTTGTGTGCTATGGGATAGATTTTAGTAAATGGCGTGTCGTATGACCTCAGAATCTGTTATCCTGGGAAGGCTGGGCCATGGTTGTTCAACATTTATACAACCTGCACAACAATTCTGGAACTAAGGATTTGCTGTAACATTGCTCGCTACACATTTTCCTTTCGCATGACAAAAGTCTTTGGTTGCTGCCGCAGCGTTATGCCCAAGTTCGAACTCATGCAATAACAGTTCACGTATTAGACGCTGTCCAGTACTCATTGCCGCTGCCACTAAAACTGATTGAAGATACTGACAGAGTGATGATGGTTTCCGTGTTAAATAGCCCACTTACTGCACTACCTCTTGGACCAATTTGACTCGATACTTACGGTGAAACATGGCATATACAGGTGCCTGTTGTTTGAGCTGTGGAAACATTGCAAGACTTATGACTGATCCGAAGGAATTATTGGAATTCGTCCAAATTATTAGGATTTGTACGCGAGTGAAATCTGCCGTCAGTACCATGTTACGTGTTAGTTACTGGAGTTTGCGTTGTTAGTTGACAGGTTGAAAAGGAGTTACACTGATGACCATTAAACCTATCATAATATTAAGTTATTTTGAGGTTGAAAATTTGATTCTTTCTTCCTATACTATCTTTACATATGTTTATTAAAATAAATTTTAAGATTAGGTAAAAATGTTTTACTTTTTTTTATCTCTTTATGACAGTCAGTTTTATGCTTACGTCCTTTGTTCTGACGTAATAAATCACATATTATACATACTAAACAAACTTACATAAAAGTTTTATGGGATTACTGCTCCGAAACTGAGTGTTATATTTGAAATGTGTTAGCAGTACAAGATGAGTGTAGAATAAGAACAATAAAATTTCAATGCATTAGACAAACAAATAATATTAGCATGCAGTTCTTCAAAATGTAAGCAAGAATTGAGGTATTCTTATAGGATCATTGTATGTTAAATAATATAATAGTTTTACCTGATATTGAATTTTATGAAATTTGTCTCTATAGTTGATTCTCAATTTAATTCTTAATGAGAAATTCAAGAACTAAACGTATATCTCTAGTAGAATGTTAGTTACTGTAGTTATTTAAAAAAAAAGAAAAGAAAAAGAAACAAACATCTCATGAAAAATGTTAAACTGAAAACTAGTGAGAATAAAATTTGAGATGTGTATATTTCTCACTATCTCAGAATAGTCAAAAACAAACTCAAAAGACTAATCAGTTGATGTGGAATTATTTTATAAATATTATTTGTGTGCATAGTATGAGGAAATTAGCCTTCATAAATGACAAAAGACTTGGTCAAAATCGCTATTTTCAAATGTTATAATAGTAACAAACGTTTAAATTTCATTATTTTTCTTGTAGATCAATCTTCTACAAGTAGACGAATCTTTCAAACATTAAAAGTTTTACAATTTTGCTGTGAAAACGTACATATTATTTCATTACCTTACCTTTATGTCAAACTCTGAAAAGTAGAATATTCAATACAAACAAGAAATAGACATATTATTTAACGTTATGACTAATATCTTAAATAACTGGAGCTGATGTAACCTCAATTATGTAATATAATCAACTAAAAGGAAAAAAAAAAAGAGAGATATCTAAAAATAAACAGAAAAAAATGCAGTTTAACATTGACACTGAATACTGGAGAAAATTAGGATATTAATAGAAAAGAAATATGCAAACTTGTAAGTTATTTTAAGAAAAAAAAGCTACACAAAATACTTAATTTTATATTGAATATTATGAGTTAGGTCAAACAAGTATTGGGATAATTTGATAAAGGCGTGAAAGATATTAAAAAAAGATGATAAAATCGAGCCATTGAATATACGTACACATAAATGCATCTTGTAAATGATAAAAGACAAAGTGGTACAGTAGCATTGACAATTTGAATTCTTAATGAATTTGTCATGTAGATGCATATGAAAGACACACACGAAAGCAAATAACAAAATTATTTGTTAAAAAAAAAAGAAAAAAGAGCAGACTTTGCCTCACCCTTTCCATGCATTATCACTGCGATTCTGCATTTTTTAAATCTTCTGTAATATTTGATATTTTATTTCCAAGTAATATTGCTTTAGAATCAGTGTCACCATGATTACACTTTGTAGTGCACAAAATAAAAAAAATATATATATAAGAAGAAGGGGTTATTAGTAAGTGGTAAAAGAACACCACAAATTAATTGATGAAAACAGCATCAGGAGCAGCAGATTATAAAAACAGCACCAGGAACAACAGCCACAACAGGTTACAAAAGACTCAAAATAAGAATAAAGAAAGACACCAAGCCAAGGCTTCACGACAGCACAGCAATATGGTTCATCCTGCACCACAGACAGCCTGCACACAATATTCCGGTGGCAATTTATATACGTTTCCTGGTTCGTATGCACATGGACTAAGCTCTTTCTTTCACTCTCTCTCACACATACGCGCAATCACACACATTTATAACAAAAAGAAATAAAATTCTAATCTTGCAACAGGATGTCAGTGGATCACAAGACAGACAGCAGAACCTCACTGTAGAGATTCTGGTGTTACTTACTAGCTTCCTTTTTCTCCTGAATTTTCGTCTTGTCTCCTTTGACTTTAGCTGTCTGCGTTCCATTCACCGATTTGGCAGGCATGTGTTTAGGTTTGATGGCATGGTGGGATTTGCCTTCTTCAGTTTTCAGGGGTACGGAGCTACTTTTGGGTCGGGATGGGGTAGTAGTAAGGGAGGCTAGAAAAGGCGAGAAGCAGTTGAAAATATTAGCTTCTGGATACCAAAGCTGGCATCTTCTACTAAAATCACGACATGAATCAATAACATAAATTTATTGGAGATTCTATCTCTCCCTCTCTCATCACATATGCACACACTAACACACACACATTCACACTTCAAATCTCTCTCTCTCTGTCTCTCTTTCTCTGTTTCTTTAATACATATAGTTATCTCTCTCTCTCTCTATCAATGTTATCTTTCTTCTCTTCTCACTCACTCTAAATAACAAAAAATAACCAATATACATTTCAGTTTAGAAATAGCATATTAATTTAGCTGAGATCACTGATTAACACAGGGAAATTTCTGATAAGATTTTCTAATTTCTAACATCTATGTTCTTGACTAAACTTGAAAAAATAGACAATTTATTGCCTACTTTCATTGAAAAATGAAAAAAATATATATAATCGCACTTTGAAATGAAACATTGTATAATCTATTAGCATAGGATAGTCCTAGTCTAAACATAAAACACAGTAGGTTAATTTGACACAAAATGCCTCTAACACATATCACAAAATGCTCACTAACACGTAAATTCGGCGTAAACACAGCAGACATGAACTTTCTTTCGTCACATTTAATTTCATTGTAGATGTAAAGGTTGCATTCAACGGATGTAAAAATAAGTTATCCACATAATTCCTCTCACAGGCATGCTATGCATAAAAAGCAAAGCAAATAAAACGAAATATTTGATAATTGATGAGGAAAATAGGAGAAGAATTTGTTTGACACTATTCAGGAAAGGGTAAAGCAAAGTGTTTGAGAAAAAATGTTTCAAACACAAATTTATGTTTGGCAAGAAGAATTATATAACACTTCACCTAATTCATAATTGATATTCCTGAGCTTTCATTAAGAAAATGTAATAGAGTACCATTGAATATGTTTCTTCAGTTCTTCTATTCGTAAAGAAACAAAAATGTTAAAATAAATTCCAAATTGAATGATGATAAATGATGTGTTAGTACCAAATTAGGAGAAATATATTATAATAAAAGCTATTTCCAATGAAGTAAGAATTGAAAATGCTACCAATAGTGATTATTTTTCAATTCGATGAATGCTGAAAAATACATTTATTATTTTAACTCTAAATTACTCGAAATATTAACTTGTGCCTAAATTGTTTTGTCTAAGAGTACAATTGGACTCACTTTTTGAACCGTATACATTGTTAATGTTAAAAATACTATAGCAAAATTAGTTATTATGAAAAAAATTACATTAGTATTTCTAAATCCATTTTGCAATAAACGTAAGCATTTATAAGTTACGAGTTGAAAAACATCTTGTTAGTGCCAGAAAAACAATGAAGAAAATATCAATAATGGAATATTATAATATGTGAGCACACACATATACACATTTAATAACCGTAGACACGCCGTTAAAACATCAGTAATATAATTTAAACGATCGCATTTTTGTCCAGTCTGAAGTGTAACAAAGGTTCATACAAATTTAATAACCATGATTAATCGTCTTATATAGAAAATTCTACACACATATACAAATTATGTTAAAATTTCGTCGCACACACGCACCCAATCACACTCACACCAGACACACTATTATACACAATATTTATGAGAAATAATGGAAAGCCATTCTTGTCACCATTTTGAATCAGTTTTATGATATTTATTTTAAAGCTGATCATCTTTTTTTAAAAAAACCGGAACACTGAAACAAGAAGAAATTAAAAATAGGGACTAGAAAACCCAACACTTTTTCATACAACAATGATGTTTATATTGATTCTGTTTTACACATTATTTTTTATTCTTTGCTGATCAAAATGGAAATGCATCTTTAGTATTGATAGTGGCAAAACGCTAAATATACATATTTGTTCCAAAAAAACTCACGATTAAGACCAGAAGAAATGAAGAGTTAAACAGCGAGATAATAAATCTACCAGTAGTTCTTTTGTTCTTGGTATGTTGAAGGTAATTCTATATGCAATTTTTAATTACCAGAAAATAAGGAGAAATTGTTCAAAAGTGAAGTAAATATATTTGTAAATGTTTGTCTAGCAAATATCTATTTCTGTCAAGAGTTATTGGTTATTACATTTAAGCCTGCCAAATTACCTGTTATTTGTTTGCAAGACATTCACCAAATTTTAATCTTTTTATTTCACAGCATATAGTTGCAAATTTATACTTATGGACTGCAAGAGACGGAAATTTCTTAGCATTACTTCGTTTCAAATAATCATTTTTAAAGTTTTGCTATATAGATATTAAAATATTTAAGACATTTTGTTGATTTTAGAATATTCAGAGAATATATATAATTTTGGAACAATTTTACTCTTTTAACTGATTAAATGTGTTTCTGTTCCTTTTTTCCCCAATAAAAATACAAGATCTTAAGTGTACATTAAAAGTTCCGAATAATTCTGGTAAAGCTTACAAATTGTTGCAAACTAAAGGAAAGGAAAGTATAATATTTACAAAATGAAATATAATATCCATAAAATAAATTTAACAGAACATTTTAGGGTACAATTTAAGTATTAAAGTTTGAATACATTCAAATTCAAAAGTGTTGTGATTTCAAACGAAAGACTAGATCATTTTATTAGTGATTCAAATATATAAATGCTAAGAAAAGAAGCCGAGGTTTTTTTCTGTTGATACGCTCTGAAGCATTTCCATTCACTTTATTGAATACTAAAATAAAATAGAATACAGGTCATGACTCCAAGATAGATGAAAGTAAAACTATTTAAATATGTTAGTAATCACCAAGATTTCATTAGAAGGGGATAAACATTCATTTGTAAGTATTTTTTGTAATGCTGAAGGATTCATGTAAGTATCCAAGAGTACAATTTATATTTATGACACAATTAGAGATAAATTGAATAGTAAAGGGAAATCTGTTTGTGAGAATTATTCCTACTGGCGTTGGAAACACTTTCACCTGAATATGTTAGAAAGCATAGAGCTATTGAAACGCTTTGGTCGCTAATTACCTGTCGTTTCTGGATGACTGAGTCGATAGAAAAAAATATTTTTGCTGCCATTATTTCTGTAAATGAGAATATTATTGCAGATGATCGATAAGCTAATTTATGATATAGTTTATATTCTATCCAGATTATACTGATAAGCATACTTACATTCAAACATAAAATTGTACATATTTATAGTAAAGATATGCGGTAGATATTTTTCTAGTAATGTTGAAATTACTAATTCACTTTCTCAGAGCTATTTTGAGCAATTCTGTCACGAAAAGCAGAACGAAAATGTGTCGTTGGAGAACTTTTTTCATACATTTTTCATCTGCACAATAAAACTACCAGCAAGAAATCAGATCTAAACAAACAAAAATCATATTAATATTTTTAGAATCTATATTTGCTACTTATATAGGAACAGAAGTAAAAGAATGACTGCGTTTTAAATATTGAGTTCAACATACAAGAGAAACTTATTATTAATATTTGAACTACATGCACTCATTTAATTTTATTTTTTTCTCTTTTTTTATTTAAAGGGGGAAACAACTTTATAAAACAAGTTTAAGCATTTTTGTAATTTTTATTACATATAATTCATGCAAAACTCATGTTAGTCTTAAATATAACGCATGTTAAGATCAGTTACATGTGTAATTGAACTTTACAAACCCACAGATTGTTACACAACCAAGTTCAAACATTTGCGGTTCTCATTCATATCTTAGAAACCTTTTACCCTGAAGTAAAGGACTATGTGTAAATGCATGGTAAATATTTGAAAGCTAGAAAGAAGCAAAACTATTGAATTGCATACTTCTACATAAGGCTATAAATATAGAGCCTTCAATATTTAATTGACAATTGTAACTGTTTTATATGGAACAACACATTTCAAAGTAGCTTTTTACTATCATGCATTTGATCTTTTTCAATTAATTCGTGACATGTTTAGGAAGATCATTCCTGAACATTCTTGAGCATACGCATGCTTTCTAGTTATTACATGTGCGTTTAGACAAACTATGAAAGTAATCTACATCACGTTAACATTATAAATTTTTTCATGAAGAAACTTGATCTCGTTATTTCTAAGAGCAATATTCTTTGTCTTCGACAAGGTATTTTTATTGCAGGGTGTCCACATGAAACCCCTGATTACAAATATTAATTGCATGGAAACTATTAGTGTCAGATAATAGAGGTTTGCGGCATCTTGAAGAGCAACTCAAAGTTTTTTGTTGTTGATTGTTAATTTTTGTTATTTGATGCAGGTGTTCAGTAACAAAATTTATATGAATTTTTGTTATTTGTTGCAGGTGTTCATGATCAAAGATGACAACAGCACAAGAGAGAGCGCAGTATGTGATGTAGTTGGCTGAGATTAAATCACCAATTACTGTGCAAAGGAACTTCAGACGAAAGTACCAACAGGACCCACCAGATGTCAAGACTATTAAAACGTGGTTTGAGAAGTTTTTAGCCACGGGAGTGTCAATCGATAGCATGGCTCGGGCAAAGCACGAACGTCTGAGGAATTTGTGGATAAGACCAGGGTGGCCTTCACTAGACACCCAACAAAGTCAGTTCGCAGAGCGTCACGCTAGCTGAACATCCCACGTTCAACGGTCCATAAGGTGATTCATGCATAAAAGACTGCGATTGTATTAGGTACAAATCGTTCAGACGCTATATCCCGATGACCTACCAAAACGAACCAGGTTTGCAATGGAGATTCCGGAACGGATCAAGGATAATCCTGATTACTTGGGAAAGGTGATTTTCAGTGATGAAGCAACCCTCCACACATCAGGTAAGGTGAATCGTCACAATGTGCGCATTTGGGGTTCCGAACCCCAATACGTTGTTCGTGAATATGTCAGAGATAGCGAGAAAGTGAATGTGTGGTGTGCTTCGGGACGCGACAGAATTATCGGACCATTTTTCTTCAAGGAGCACACAATAACTGATTCCATTTATCTGGATATGCTTGAACATTTTGCTTTTCCACAGCTACTCCCTTTGCAACCAAATGCGATATTCCAACAGGATGGTGCCCCACCGCACTGGTGTTTAGATGTTCGTAGGGCTTTATATCGAACGTTTTTACAGCGATGGATTGGACGCGATGAACCCACTCCTTGCCAACCGCGATCTCCCGACATAATCCCTATGGATTTCTTTCTATGAGGCTATGTCAAAGATAGAGTCTACGCCACACCTGTACGTGATATTCCTGCTCTTCGTCACAAAATTGAAGAAGCCATCAACTCGATCACACCGGACGTGTTACACAACACATAGCGGGTGATTGAATATCAACTGGACATTCTGAGAGCTACTAACGGGGCCCAGATAGAAGTGCATATATAGAAGAAAGAAAAGAAAAAAAAAAAAAAAAAAACTGAGTTGCTCTTCAAGATGCCGCAAACCGCTATTTTCTGGCACTAATAGTTTCCATGCAATTAATATTTGTTATCAGGGAGGTTTCGTGTGGACACCCTGTGCTTTGTTAAAATTTCCATTTCTGAATGTTTACAAAATATGAAAAAAGAATCTTATACGTAGGTTCTATTCGTCAAATATGATTGTAGAAAATACTGGAGAAAACAGTACTACTATGTCCTGAATTTTGTGCACGTTACTTTTCGAGTTGATGTTATAATGCTAAAGAAAAATATGACATAATAGAATTCAACTTGAAACCTAAATATTGATTCCTGCAAAAAACATTGAATAAGATTTTTTTGGTCTTTTTTTAAAATTTTTAATACGAATTTTCTCCGTTACTAAGTTTAAAGTCTGACAATATACTAATTTGTACTATTCCAGTACTTTTTTTTTCAGTAACTCAGCTAATATTTCGTATAGAAACAATACACATTAATGTTTACTGCAGTGTGTTGCTTCATGACACGTTACTGAACAGGCAACTGAGCTCGATGCGAAGTAAAATAATTTGTATTCGTATACGAAAGGATAGTATGTCTAATGCATGAAAGCTTATGAAATACATCCAGAAGTTTTGCATCGAAGATATATATATTATTATTATTATTTGTTTAACGTTGATTTTACAGCGTATCAAGAAGTTTCAGAGAACATTGTGTTGTTTTTATGAAAGAGCACCTGAAACCACGTAATAAAGTGCTCTTTGAGGATTAAGTTTTAAAATTTAACTATTTTATAACTAAAACAATAGGATTTTGTTCCAATGAAATGAAATTCAAGTTCATTTGTGCATTTTTGTATAAATAAGTTGTATCAAAATTGAGGTTTATCTTCTATTAATGGTTGTTTGCAGAAAAAATATTGGCTACTTCTTTATTTTATTTTTATTATTATTATTATTTTACTGTGAAGTATAAGGAAGAATATTATTGAATACAAGAAACACGGTGTAAAAATAACAGACAACATGCAGGCTTCAACAATTAATTTTTCAGATACAAAGATACCAAAACGCAATTATTTAACTTCAAAAATGTACATTTTTTTCATAATGGTAATA
Source organism: Thermobia domestica (assembly GCF_964235325.1). Classification (NCBI taxonomy): domain Eukaryota; kingdom Metazoa; phylum Arthropoda; class Insecta; order Zygentoma; family Lepismatidae; genus Thermobia; species Thermobia domestica. The sequence goes on from NC_137459.1 coordinate 57,161,173, forward strand.
TTGAGAACTAGCTTTGCTCTTTTCTTAAAGAGTACACTAATTGGAAACAACAAAAACTAAAAAAAAAAAAAAAAAAGTAAAGAAAACAAAATTAAAAAAACGTGCAAAATTATAGCAATAAAAGTACTTGAATACTTATTTTGTTTTTTTATTAACACAATAACCTAGACTTTTGTCTAGGATTAGGTGTGAGAAGAAACTATGAAACTTTTCTAGTCTCCATAAGAAATTGTTTACCAAACGTTAAGTTTCAAGCCTCATTAATCAATTCAATGTGGAACGTTTGAAATCATTCAAAGACTGGAAGCATTCAAAAATGACAACGTTTATTATTATTATGAATAATATTATTATACAATATTTGACAATTAAGGACTTGCCAGTTAGTTTGATGAGAGGAAAAGGTGCTAATGTAGAAAAATTAGAAGTAATGCTAAATTTGATGAATGTCTTGAAATATTCACCCTGAAAAATTAAGCATATGAAAGTAATTAAATTGACAAGTAAGATTTGAAATTCCTTTTTATTAGCAGGTTCATATCTATAGCTACCTCTCACATTTTATAACAATATTCACAAGGAATAGATATTACGAAGAGTGAAGTATTTCTTTTTTCTCTTGTTTCAAATTAAATTTCCTCGCGCTATTAAAGGCAAATGTACTCATAGTGACTGTATAATCGAATGATAACAAATAATGATAAATTAATTTTGGCAACAAAAATTATTGAAATGAAGCTGAGCTTTCAATAATGCTACTGCTTAAGACATGCAACTTGAATTTATTTCATTCTCATTGTAAATCTCATATATTTTCTTGCTTAATTTGGCATTAGTGAACCGTATACACTTCTGATTCAGAGTCGGTTTGCTGTGATTTTAAAAAGAGCTTTCATTATGTTGTATCGATGAAGAAACAGTTTTTGATTGCAAAACATTAAAATGTTTCTTACAACTATTTTTTTTTCATACACATTAATATAATCTAGTATCATTCATGACCTCATTAGACTAATTAAAATTATTTTACTGAATAAACGCACTTATCTTCTATTATATCATATATATATATATATATCATACTTATTGTTTCAATATATATGTACATAGCAGCAATATATCTCTTGCTTACTATTTTAGTGTAACGCACGTATCACACTTGGGTATACAGGACTGTCTTTTGCAGTCCAGCAAATTACACTGAAATGAGTGGTTTTATATATATTACTGCTATGTAAATTACGGAGTAATATGAGATCATACAATGCTGAAACAAGCAGAAAAATATAATATTTCCTATATAAATATATATTATGTACATGTAAAATCGAAAGCGACACAGATGTATTTGTTTTCATACATAAATTTATAAGCAATGTTGAATGCTTTGTAGAAAAAACAGCCATTCAACAGATGATACCATATCTCTGCAGTGAGGTAGGCTATTTAACTGGGGAAAGTAGGCAATGACAGGCAAAATCATTCTATTTCTCTATGTAATGCTTTTCTTAGTGACAACAGAGGCACTTTCAGAGTGAAACTTACCAGAGACACGTTTTGTGTTGAGACAGTGTCTGCGAGCTGTCGTTTTTGGAACAGCTGAAACAAACATTTGTTTAAGGTTTTCTAGGCGTATCATGATGTTTCAACACTCAGAAAAATGACGTTTTTTTTTCTTTTTAGAAAATAGTAGTTTTCTATGATGCACATGGATCTAGATTAAAAAGAGAATTAAAACGCTAAAGTGGAATAATGCCAAATTTAAGAAATTTTAGATTGGTTTCTCTTAGCGAGATATAGGAGCTTGGAAAAACAAAATAAGATTTCCAGTGTTAGAGATAATTCTAATTATAATGTGGACTTTTTATAAGATACATTTATTTCGTAATGTAATGCATTAAGTAACAAAGTAACTTAAATTTATATTAATTCAATAAAGAGGGTTCGATGTTGATTCTTTTCAAATCACTACAAGCCTCTTCTCTCCCATTATCATTGTTCCCACACATAATTACACAAGGGAAAATTGTTACTCCAAAGCGTAAAACTTTTACAACTTGACACATACTAATAGTTTTGTTACAAAGTAGTCACATAGGAAACCAGGAAGACGCAATTTTTCTATTAGTTTGAAAGAGACATATACACAATATCAGTAAGGAAAGTTTTGACAATACTTAGCATGAATCTGTTACATGATACACAATTCAGACTACTTTAAAATGACAATATTCATTCATGTCTGAAAGTGTCGATTGTAATGCGCAGCACAAAAAATTATAGATAAGTTCTATTCAATAGTAACAAATTAATTACATTTTTAATTCTAATAAAATGTTATTCTATGTGCTTGGCGCTCGTGATGCAAAATATAAGTAGATATGCAGAATGTTAAAGCAGAAGTCATGATATCACAGTAGATGAAACTTAACTAAACATTAAAAAATATATATCAAAGCGTGTACCGGTAACAGAGAACGTACTCAAAATGTAAAATATATTGCAAATATTTCTAATACAGATTCTCCATTACATGTATTACTTTGTATTTTTAATAGAGGAACCATTTATTTCTTTAAAATGGTTTCCTTATCTCAAAGCTTTGCAATTTCATGTAACTGTACCATTTTTATTTGAGTATTTCTCAGCAAATCTTTACTAATTACAAACGGAGTAAATGCAAATGTATTCAATATTGTGAATAATCAAAATTAAATTTCACAATTAGTTTGAAGTAAATGCTAGAGAAATAAATATCCATAAATCAAAATATGAAAATTTAATTAGACCATAAGTTAAAATGCTGCAAAACGTTAAAACGTTATTTTAAGTAAAATCATTTCTTTGTTGCATTAGGAAGTGAATATATATATATACATATATATATTATATAAAATTTGAGAAGAATAGAGTTTCCTATTTTGATGCTTGGTTTCACTGGTGCACTTAAATTTACGTTATCTGTAATGAAAGTACCATTTGAAGCAAAACCAATAGAGATTTATTAATTCTATTTGTGGAACTTTATTTTGAGGTCATTTTTATGTTCATTTGTGATTTCATAGTTATCTCAACAGTAAAAGACAGATTTTAGTGTTGAATCTGTTGATTTGATATTTGATGTTACTGGGACTTCAATTTATAAGTATAGGTAAATAAATGAAACAATAAATAAACTAAATACTTGAAGCTAAAATATCTTTGTTTAGTCAGGTATTTATTTATTATCTTTAGAAACTTAATTGTTTCCAGAAACCCATATATTATTTTAGGATATCAAAATTACTCGACTTAAGTAAAAAAAAAAAAAATCAATTTTGGAAATTCTGCTTATTTTCTTTAAAGATAAATTTAGACATTACAAAATTGAAAGTAATTTGGAAGTTTGTCCAATCTGCAGCCTAAGGTTAAGAATAAACAGAAATATTTGATTCTAAATTTCTACCCTTAATTCCTTTACTTAAAGAAATGGTAATCATATTGGAAGCTACGACTTATATTTATTTCTAAGGTAATCAATTTACAACACGTGTCTTAACGTAAGATTGATTATTGTATAAATTGTAGTAAGTTGGTTGTCGATACAAGTAATGATGAATAGTAATATTTATGAACATTTAAAATTGATCTTGAAGCAAGTGTGAAACAAACCACTATCAAGAACAATATACTTATTCATTTGTAAAAGCATTTACTATTTTTCTTCTTTACATTTTTGTTTCGTCCAAAAGAAAAGAGTTATTTTTGTAAGAATGTATAGAAGGTACTTCCACTAAGCCTCAAGACTAAATTCCTTCTTTCAGTTCTAAATCATTCGAAGTCCATTTGTCCTTCTTTTGCATGTATATAAAGTAGCAAGATGCACTAAGTGCATTAGTATGCCTGTGACATGTGTGTTCTCATTTTCAGTGGTTCATTACTTTCTGCATTTATTCAGGTCTGTTCTATAGAATTAATAAAACAAAATGACCAACGCATCAAATATATATTAATAATACTTGTGTTACCAAAACTGTTACATAAGTATTATTAATGTACATTTGGTGGTTTGCTGAGTTCTCTTTTATTAATATTGTGGGATATTTTCAAAGCTATAATGAACAAGATACAAAGCCTTCTTTCTACTGAAGATGCAGTAAAAATCTGATATAGTCTGTGTAGAGCAGTAACATATAGCTTGTAAAGATTGACAAAGTATTCGAACTTGTAAGAACACATGAAAATAAAATACAGAATGTTTCTGATTGGCAGAAATAAATTTAGAAGCTGAAAGAAAAGTAGTAATATAGCAGATGAAATTACGGAATAAGGTGTTTTACAGAAAAGAAGTAACATCCACATTTATTACATTTGTTTTATTATGTCTTAACTTCCATTGCAATTAAAAATACGTAGTTTGTAATAAAGCTTTAAAAGATGGTTTTAGAAGGCAAAATATTATGGACTACATATGTTTAACTTTTTTCTTTAGACATATTTAAACAGTCGAAACGCATATTGCATTAACATAAAGCGAATACTTCCAGAATAAACAACAAAAGGATTTAGAAGCAAATCTAAGCTAGTTACACTAGTTTTGATGTATAAAAAAGTTGTCCTTGTATGTAAAATTATTCTCATATAATATAAATCAATTTTGTTAAATTTCATTTCTTTTTAAAGTACGAAGTTTCTGCTCTTTTTAAGTATCAAGATAAATTGTTTTGCTTATTACTTTTCACTTAATGCAGGTAGTGTTTATTATTTGTCACAATTTGTTTTGTCTGTTGTAATAGATAGAACATTGTAGACATTATTTCAATGATACACCTTAAAACTGAAGATTTTGCAGCAGAACTAAGAGAAGTTTATACTTGAGCAGTGTTTTCATGGTTCTATTTCCAAATATTTTTTAAAGCTTTCGTGTAAACACACTTCAATCACAATAATGCAATTCCCTATGTTTTTAATTGTATGTCTTATGGTAGCAAAAGATTATCAAGCTTTTTATAAGCTAATATAAATTATACTGTGAGATATTGTAAGACTAAATCAATTAAGATAATTATAAACGCAACATGAAAAGAAGTTCTAATGAAATTACATTTGTTCAAGTTGTGAAAAATACTTAATGAAAAAATAATTGAAAATAAATGTGAAAATATATATTTACCATATTGAACTGTTAATGGTTTATATAATATGATTAAGGTACTTCTACTCATATGAAATACAATAAATTGTGACAGTGCATTATTAGTCATTACTAAATATTATTATTTTATTACGTCATGAACAAGACATCCATAAAACCTGGGGTGTAAATGAGTAAGTATTGTATGAGTGTTATTACAATGCATATTAAAATATGTATACTTTCAAGCAAATAAATGTAAGACCATACTTTTATAAACAAACGTAGTGAAATTATCATTTAGACTTAGTAAAAATGTGAACTAAACTTGATAAGAAGCAATAGTATCTTGATTTACCACACACAATTTTGACGATGTATCCTTAGACCGAATTCACTTTAAGTTACTGTCTTAAGAATTGCTCATACCCCTTTTCCCGCAAAATTTTGAACACAATAGTAGATATGCTTCATCGAAAATTCTATTTTCTCCTTCAATATTACAGAGAACCTAGTACTTCACATATTGTAGTTTCTAGGATTAAAATTTCAGTTACTCATAGAAGTTTTAATGTTGTTCCGTGTAGTTCGTATAGTAGTTTACAGTTTGGATTTTTTTGTGTGTTTAATATTATACTTTTCTGACAAAGGAACTACACAACTTTCATTCTTTGCAATGAATATACAAAGTAAAATATGAGAGCAGGTAGAAATTAAATTCTATTGGAATCAACAGCTTAATTTTGACACACACACACACACAAATCATCTTTAAAATATTCTCTAGGAAAGTGGTTTTCGTGGATAAATATGATTTTAATAATAACTTATTGGTTAATAATTGAAAATAAATCAAATTATAACATTTCTAAACTTTTATCTGGGAAGCTGATGTTGGAAAATTATAGTATGTTGCAAGTACAGTTTTTAATTGTAAATAATTTAAGGAAATATACATATAGTAGTTAAAATTTCTCCATATTCTTGTTCCATTATGTTGCTCAAATATGTTTTCTTTCAGTTACAAAGAACCAAACTTTTTTTCTTTTATTTATAGAAAATACAGACCTTTCTAGAAACAGACCTTCTATAATCAGCTCAATCCTGATTATGTGTTATGGTCTTGCGTCTACACAAAGTGTGCTCATAACTTCTTAATTTAAATTATAAACAAGATAATTGAGTCAAATTCTGCTTTTTTGTATGGTCAGAAACTTACACATTCAGTTTATAAGAAACATATCAAAATTAGGGGTATAAAAAATGAAAATGTTTACTCTTTATTTTTATACTCATTGATCATTATTCCATCTCAGCATTTGTTGTGCTTTTCTTACCTCGATACATGTGCATCAATTCACCCACACTTCATTCAGAACTTCATTGATTAATATAGTTAATAAGATGACAACAGAACAATTTATTTTAGAAATAATACTTACTAGGGCGTGGCCGTCTCTCTGCTTGTACAGGGCCATTGACATAGGTCTTGTGCACTTGGCTTCCTGACGGAGCTACTGAAGGTGTTCGTGGTTGTCTCTTTGGTGATCGGTTCTCAGAACTCACACCAGGACCAACGGAATGTGAACGAGCTGAAAGAATGATTAGACGTACATATTATTCCAATATACAATATCTATCTATCTATCTATCTATCTATCTATCTATCTATCTATCTATCTATCTATCTATCTATCTATCTATCTATCTATCTATCTATCTATCTATCTATCTATCTATCTATCTATCTATATCCATATCTATATCTATATCTATCTATCTATAATTTCATTTATCCACAAGAAATGTTCCAGTTAGGTAGTGTAGAACGAAGTTGACAATAATGTACTTAACTTTCATTGACGACAGAAAGATTTGTAAAGTAATGAACAGTGATGTGTGGAGGATATCAAACTTGCTGAAGCAGTCGAACTTTTAGTATACATTTCTCCGTATACATGATAAACTTAATATTATCCAAGCTTTACAAATACAACTGCATAATAATAATATCACACACACACACTGTAACGTTTCTCTTTGAGCGTTACATTTCTCAAAGAGATTATTTGTGGAAATGTTTAATCAGCTCTTAGTTAGTGTTATTTTCTCAATTCTCGACTCTCATGAAGGATTCAAGATGGTCGACAATTGGACTAGTGTATGTAATCGGAGTATGCTATTTTTCTTTGTATGTCTATGGTTTGCGTCGAGCGGATATCTTTCAGTTTCAGAAGATAGCGCTGACTGCTTGAAATAATTTGAAATTTTGTGCTTCGTTTAAACGGAGGGATTATTATAAATGTGCATATATAAACATTGATTCATATAAATTCTATTTCTATTTAGTCATATACATATTATTATTAAAGTTGTCGTTTCGGTATTACGCTCTAATGCGTAGTAAGGAGCGACCAATCAGAGAGCGCGCGGGATGCGGAAGCGTGCTCCCTTTGTTTTCCGCTCTTTGCACTGAAAAAAAATATGGTGGAAGTGAGAATGGAGGCGTAGTTTTGTCATGTCTTTTAGACATGAATTACTGCGTATTGTGCAGTAAGTGATCATTTTCTATCACGAACAATTTAGTAAGAGCTGCCGTGACCGAACAGTGATGATAGATTAGTGTACGTGTAGTGAACTACAATAATTCACCTACAAACACTCAGCTTGTGCTCGTTCAGGATATTACTGGGATTGGTCTGACACTCGCTAATCGTTTGCTGTAATGTAAGTGGAAGTCTCATAGTCCTCCTCCAAGAATTGTCTCTGGGACCAAGTTCGATCTTGTGTATGGCCTCTTCTTCTTGACGTAGTGACTCTCCGTCCACCGCCTTTCCTTAATTTGGGACTCCATCCCCTGTTACTTGCCGGCTGATTCCGCCTGCTTTTGTGGGACTCAAATGTATCCTTCAGTGAAGTTCTCATCTGCGGTCGTTGTTGTGAACGTGAGTGTTACAGCAACTTTGCAGTGAAGTCTCGTTTATCTGGTGAGAGAAGTGGTGAAGTGTACTCGGTTGCTATTAACCAAGAAGAGGTTACCATTTGGTCAATCTGCGCCTGTGATTATGATTACGGCTACTACGTGGTGAGATACCTAAGAAGTCGTTGGAGACCGGTTGCCACCCTAGGATGCTGCCCGAAACGGAGCCCTCTGAACTGGCCTGTGGTGCCAGGATTGTCTACTTGTAACCGTAAAAAAAAAAAAAAAAAAAAAAAGTTGGGTGAGCTTTGGTCACCGTCCCAGGTAACTATGTTTCATTATTTTCTATCTCACTCTATGGAAGGAGTAATGTCGTCCAGGAAACTGTGAAGGAATTTGTCCACTGTTCATATAATTCGTTCAAGTTGTCTCTGTTTACAATATCCAGTGATATATTATCACTGTCGTGTGTTTACTCTATTGTCTCAAATCGTTTTATAAAGCAAAAACAATATACATATTCCAATCATTGGTTAATTAGTGAACTTACATACTATATGTGTATCAATTCTACAATGTCTATAATCTCGTTTCAAGTAAATCCTGTCCGTAACATGTCTGAGCAAACGAAAGTGAGTCTCTATCCAGTAAGTCGAATCATACGCCGACGGGGTAGTCTGATATCAACACCGTTTCTCTCTTGCTTTAAATGGAATCATTTCCCTGAGTTGCGTAGATGTATAATGTATCACTTGCTACCATCTAGCTTATGTTCGCCCAGTAGCGGGCACTCCGTATTGTCTATTACAATATATATATATATATATATATATATATATATATATATATATATATATATATATATATATATAGAGTTCATAATCCAAGTATTAAGTCGCCACACAGAAAATCTATGTAAATCCTCGAGTTGTCTTCATGTCATATCTTTAGCTATAATGCTATTTACTAGTTCAGTAGGACGCGTCGAAGATGGTGGGCATACGATAGCACTCGCACTTTGATGTGATGGTGTCAGGGGTAGAGTGTAATTTACTGGTTGGTCTTGTACTTCCTATAATGTTTCTGCAGTATGTATTGTTATTACCGCCGCTGTTAATTTGTAAGTTATGTCGAGGGAAATGCCCTCTTAACAGCTGGTTGCGGAAGTAGTGGAAACGTTGTGTGTTTAGGGAGGAAGGTTAATCGACGCAGCCACATGTTTACTCCCTCTGCGGTTAGATGTTTTGTAAACAGTAATGTAATTGGTAATTTCCTCGCTGTGATGCAGCCTACCGAAGTTATGTCCTAATATTTAGTCGAGAAATGTAAACAACTCTTTTACTGTTATTAAGGATACTGTTCAAATATTGTTGTTACTCATCTTGAGTTGTGTTGGCGCTAGAAGTTTTTCTGGAATCTTTTAAGACTGAATACATATGAGTTTTTTTTTCTGACAACTGAGTTTAGCTGTCCATGATCACTAATGTTAATGATAATTCCAATATTATACGTTATTACAAGAGAGTTAAATAAACATGATTGCAAGGTATGTGGTGTTGTTCTGAAATGATTTTTTTTATCTTCCTCTTTCTCCGTACCGACGATGCCATTAGTGTGCAAGAGTCTGGAGTTAAATAGCGTTGTGCTCACTGGTCTATAATTATAGCGTAATGAAAGGAATAATATCGGCGACCCAATTTTTTTTCTTTTCCCTCTCCCCTAACGTCAGCTATGAATACAATTTAGAATCGAACTAGCGTAATTAGCGCTTTTCAAGTTGGCGTACACAGCCAGAATTCTAATTACTGTAAAATGTTACTTTTCAAGTTGGCTCTCGCAGCCAGGATACAATTTAGAGTAAATGGCTCTTTTCAACACACACACACACACACACACACACACACACACACACATATATATATATATATATATATATATATATATATATATATATATATATATATATATATATATATATAAACTTGGAAATACTCTGAATTATGAAATCTTATTATAATAATTGGAATCCCTGTTTCTTTCCTTTCCAACCTATTTTATTCTATTGTACATTAAATATGAAAAAAACAATAAACTGAAACACGTATTTAATCACTTTAAATGTTCAAGAATTTCAAGTCTCTAATTTATTAAGGCACAAACGAGTTTTCCCAGTGCTGGTAAAAGCTGAATAACCTAAGAAGTCTAACTTGAACCCTCTGACTAGGTCTTATATTTATGAGTTTTAAAAACCAATGTATATACTAACACTAATACATATTATATATGTACATCATTATAATTATCTAAGTAAAATCGTTCTTTGTAATACATGTATGTTTAAAAGCATATTTTGTGGATAAAATGATCACAAATCTTAATTTTGTGATTTTTTTCTTTATCTTTCTTTCTTTCTTTCTTTCTTTCTTTCTTTCTTTCTTTCTTTCTTTCTTTCTTTCTCCTTCTTCTTCTTCTTCTTCTTCTTCTTCTTCTTCTTATTATTATTATTATTATTATTATTATTATTATTATTATTATTATTATTATTATTATTATTATTATTATTATTATTATTATTTTGAAAAGCCCTCCGGCAATAGTTACCACTTCGAAATGAACCAGATTTGTTACGCAAATCCATTAAGTCTCTGATACAACAATAATGTGAATAAAGCTACATTTAAATAAACAGAACTCTCACTTAAAAAATCTAGAAACTTCCATGCCTATTATATTTCTGAATACTTAATGTTCTTAATTTTTCTACGGGCCCATACATATATTTATGATCCTCTCAACTGAGTAATCATCCTTATGTCTACAAAAAACAAAGATACACACTACTACAAAAAAAAAAAAAAAAAAAAAAAAACTGACTCAAACACCAAAGTGAATTAAAAAGTTTGTAACAAAAGAATAAAATTTTTTATACATTTCTGCTAAATTATAATAACAGGACAATTAAAAAGATATAACACAATTAATATATTTCAAAAACTAACAGAATTTTCATTTTCTTTACACTGCCCAACAGTTTTACTTCATGAGTAACTAAACTCCAATAGAAAATCAAATCTAATTTAATTCTATTACTTATGTGAACAAATTCCAGAGTTTATTCAAAATGAATGTCACATATTAAAATGCAATAACAACTTAATTAAGATTATCAAAACAAATTAAAACGACAATTCACTCTTATTTACATTCTTATAATACCAGACAATACCATAAAATTATTTTAAAATGTTCACTATCCTTAAATGTATAAAACTAGTTTGTATAATCTAAATGTGCGTTTAAACTTTATATATTCGATTTCAACGCTATTACAGCAATACGTTTGACAAAAAATTAGGTACATTAATTTTTTTTAGGAATTTTTTGGTGTTTTTGGTAATCGCTCTCTTAGAAATCAGTAATAACTGGTAATATTTCCCATTTCTTATTATCGTTGAATTTAGCCTTTAAAACATCTTACTTCTTAATTTTTTTTCGTTCTAAAGCAATTTCCTCCACATTACCGTCTTCAAATCTAATTGTAGCATATAAGACGTATCTATGATTTAGATCTTCGATAACTAAATCTGGTTTAAGTTTACTATTTACTATGTCAAATTTCAATTCTTTTCCAGTCTTTAACTCCTAAGGAGGGATGTCCATGTTTGGGGTCAAAATTTTCGATTTTTGAAAATTATCGTTTTCAGAATCTACGATCTTTGAAGTTTCATCGCGGGAAGTTTCATGTTCATACGACAGCAGGTTCGCTTCGAGAAATGCAAATTATTGTGTGCTTCTGTTGTATTTTCAGGCTTAAATATATCTGTTTTCAGTTTTGATGTTCATTCCAGATTGTTCGATCATTCCATTCTTCCGTAATGATGTAGAAAATATATTTTTACTTTGTCGTTCCGAAAAGAATACATAGTACATCATTTTGGTTACTGTTGTTTACTATTCAGCGTTAACAGTTTTTCCCCTTATTTGTCTGTGTTAGTAAACTTAGTGCCAAAGAAATTGATAGTTTACAGGTATATTACAGGAAAGCAATCAGGGGGAACGTTGGTAACCTTCAGGAGATGAAGAAAGTAGTATAGCCAACTCTTTTCCACAAATATTCAACTGATGAGGAACAAATGCATATGCTTTGTCAACCAAAGGAGAAAATTTCTAGTGCGGGTATAACAGATCTCAAGCTACTGGAGTACATTATGAATATAAGCATTAATTGCCTGTTGCAGAATCAAACCTATCTACAGAGCTCTTGCGGATCCAGCCCTTTTGAGAAAATGTTTGCATTGGGAAACACAGAACCCCAATGAAAGCTTCAAACCAATGAAATAGTAACAATGCCCTAAAACAACATTTGCGGGTTCTAAAATCGTACAAACTGCAGTGTATGATGCTGTTCTGTGTTTTAATAATAGCCGTGAAGCAAATACTTGTGTTCTGGAAAAGATGTGAATACATCTCCAAACTACTACGATACATGGACAGAAAGCGAACAACTACATCGAAGTTGGCAATCCTGAAGCTTACCAAGGAATCAAGAATGAAGAAAAGTAGGTGTAGGAAGGATGAAGAAGACACAGCCGAGCACGAAAATTATGGTGCTTTATGAATGTTGTTATTCGCCTTATTGATGAAAATCCATTGTAAATTTTAAACCTTCAAAATTGCATTTTTTTAACATATATATACCATTTTCTCACAAACTACTAAAGCTAAAGTAGCCAAATTTTGCACAACTCTTACTTATATGCACCTCTATTTACTGAACTAGAATTATGACATAGTTCCCTTATTTCTCTCAATACTCTTCGGTGAATAGAAAAAAAAATAAATCACATTACTAAAATTGATCGAAATTAAAAAACAAATAATTACTGGCTTCGTATGTAACCTAGAAAAATAATAATAGTTCGGTAGCATTACCAGCTAGTGTAGAGTGCATGGTATAAAAGTAAACGAATGTCTTCAGTAGTTTCCAAGGAAAGGGTACAAACACTTTTAGAGCTGTGCAAAAAATTTGAGCTCATACCGTATGCGTAAAAGGCAAGATAGAGGGGAAAATATTAACACAGAGATACTGACATTCTATACACATCTACCGACCAAAAATTGAACTTCTGCAAGCAATAGCAAGCGTGGGTTGGCAAATTTCTCGTAAGAGGCCAAAACACGGACATCCCTTCTTCATCTGACAAGGTTTCTCCAAAGATATTAACAACTTGATTATGTCTAAAAATTCTGCGATTAGCATTCTGAATACACTACATGAGCAATAGTTTTGCATGGTTTCTTACAGATTCTACCTTCAACGTTTAAGTTTGGCTGGGCTCTACCAAGAGCTACTTTCACACTTTAAGTATTCGTACACATTTTTAGAGCGTCAACAACCTGTTATCTGGGAGAACATATTCATTGAAAAGAAAATAATTAGAAATGAGGTTATTGTGAAAGTATTGAATATCTTTGCCCTGGCTTATTTTATTCTTCCACATATAAAAACCACTTATCCTTTAACTTAGACTTCATTTGATTAAGTACTACTAAATTATAAGATCTTTCAATATTTAATTTATTTACTATGTTGTATTCTATTTTATTTGGTTTGGACACAATTTCATTCAGAAACTTAAGAGATTCCAAGGTATGAACATCTTATTATAATAATTGTACACTCCACTCCTTTTACCTTCTCACATCCTTTTCTTCCCTTGTAGATTATATATATATATCGGATGTTCTAAAAATGGCGCCCACGGACCACAGAACACTATTCTACAAGTCAAAACAAAGCGAATATATATATATATATATATATATATATATATATATATATATATATATATATATATATATATTCCGGGTCCTCTCCTGGAGACGTGAATTGCACTATATGGCAACAATGCAGATAAAGAACCATAAAGTAGATCTACCAATCAATCAAATAATTCCATAGAGTCTTGCCAGGAGATAGTTAAAGTTCATAGACGTCAACACTAGCGCCACTTCTTAGCGTAACAATTGATGTAACTGCTTGATGGATTCGTATAGTACTGCTAATGATTCCAAATTAATCTGCGACGTTGCCACATAGTGAAATTTTGAATCCCGATAGCGGCTGAAGGAAGCCCTGGAGAGTATTTCATCATATAACATTCTCGCTCTATTTTGACCTGTAGAATGGTGCTCTGTGGTCCGTGGGTGCCATTTTTAGAACACCCGATATATATATATATATATATATATATATATATATATATATATAACACTGAAACACGTGTCTAATTGTTTTAAATGAGAAGTCCGTATACGAAATTCCATGTTTCTAACCCTCGGAGATTGCGAGATATGGGCATTTAAATATAACACTATTCTTATTTCCCCTCTTCGTCGAATTTCCAAAAATCCTTCCTTAGTGGTACCTTATGTCACAAATACTCTGCATTACCCAAATTTGAAGTTTCTAGCTTAAATGATTTGGCCTGGTCGTTGATTAGTCTGTCAGTTATTTACGATTTTTTCTTTTATATATAAAGACTGCACATTAGATTTGTAAGTTACATTTGCATAATTCTTTGTTGCATGTACAAGTTACTAAACTATAATATTAATGAAAAATAATGATTGGAAATTTAAAATACTAACAGAATGATATATTTTTTAATAAAAAAATCTGTATATTATGTGATAAATTATTTTCCAAATCGCTATGTAAAATCTGTAGATATAAAGATAAATCTCTAGACCTGGCAACACCAATAGGACCAACTGCAGGGTGATGAGCTGCTCAAATGAAGCGACATTCACTTGTTTCTTTTAAACACGATGTTTTATAACGCACCTCAGACCGGCTGGTCATTCTATATCATACACTTTAATAGCAGTTTCTCACTCTTAGAAAAATGCATAACTACTAAAATGCGATATACTGTTCATTCACACAGCAAGCGGGTTTGTGGGTAGGGACAATAAAAAAAGAAATAAAAAAAGGAGCAGAATCGTGTTCCATCTGAAAGTTTTTGAAAGAAAAGAATTGGAAACTCAGTTAGACTGCGCCTGAGAAAACAAATTGCTTACTGAAGCAGTGTTTTACTTGCTTCGATTAAATGTATACCACTAGTAATGAGTGATACAGAAAGCAGGTTTATTACTACTATAGAATTTTAGCGCAAGCAAGATTTATCGGTCTCAAACATGATGTTTTAAGGGAATGGACGGAAGTTCATCAATCAATTTAGAAAATAGTTGCAATGGTTAATGATAATTAAACATGCTAAGTTTTATTCTCTAAGTATTTGCAATATCTTGGAAATTATGTTCATAACACATTAAAACTACATACAAAAAAAAAAAAAAAAAAGTAACCAAATATAACCAAATCAGATTCTAATCAAAATTTTTCTTTCCAGTATTTTTATCAGAATCTAATTTGTACTATTACTGTGTGTTTTAACACATTACAATATATATATATATATATATATATATTCCATTATGTTCTCTGATAGTCTATGTATAGTCAGTAAAATATTGAAAGCGACGAATGTTTTCAAAGGAAACTAACCTGATCTAGGACTACTCTTCGGGCTAGATTTTGGGGGACTCCTGATTGATTGCTCCTCATCTTTACGACGAGTCAACACAGGTTCCAACTTCTCCCGAGTCGGAGAAGGAAGTAAAGCTCCATCAGCTGTAAAGTGAATAGAAGATTCCTTAGTATACGTATATATTACACACTAGCAAATTTTCCTATTGCGGAAGAAATGGTCTTTCGTTGATTTTTCTTTAAGCAAATTTTAATTACAAGTACACATTGCATTCACTAGACAACTAATCAACCATCTCACTGTTTACGTTTTTATGGCTAAGATTAACGTTTCACGAATCTGTTTCATCTTAATATTGCCCATTTGAGCTTTGGAATTATGTGTAAAAAATGAATTCTGACCAAAGCAATTATTTATTATAAGAAGTACAATTTCGGCAAAATATCATTGCTTTCATCAAACATATTATAAAATTTTACAACTCAAAAATTTTAGAGAATGAGAGGTCACTTCTAATAATCGATAATACAGGGTGTATTAAGAAGAACTTTACAACTTTGAAAACTCATATTGATTGATTCATTTATCTTACAGACATGGGCGCCCGAAGAAAATTTTCTAGTGGAGGGGGCTCAAATCCCTGCTTACTATATTACGTTTGGTATTTTTTGTTTGTATTAAGAAAATCTTAAGAAATGTAATACATTTTCGTGAGCCAGGAGGGGGGAGGGAGCTCAGACCCCATCCTGCTCTCCCCTTCGGGCTCCCATGCTTAGAGACATGGTTTTGGTGTTATTTTCTAGCAAAATACACCATGTTTTGACTCACGTAGTACACTAGTTCAGAAACTAAACAAATAAATCAAGATTAGAACTATACGTGAAAGAAAAGGGTAAATCACTTTTTAATATTTTTTTTGATATGACAATAAAGGAGGAAGGGGGAAACCGAAATGGTACAGGAAAGAATCCTTGGCGGGTCTGTATTACTACAGGAGTGTTGTAGACGAAGGACCTAAAAAAAGCACTTTAATAGAAACACGGATAAAATATAAAAGTGAAAGATAGCAAGGATGAAAGAAGGAAAGAAGACACAGAGAAGTAGATAGATTGCTACTTGAAAATGGATACAGTAAAAAAAATTGAAGAACGAGAACAAGAAAGAAAGAAAAAGGAAAAGACTGTTCGGATAGAAAGCATTGGAGTGAAAATAGACGTTCTTAAGAAACTATTGAGAGAAGTGCGAGTAAGAACATACAGAAAAGTAGGTAGAATATTGGAGTTTATGAAAGGAAAAAGAGGGAGAAAATAAGACACAACAAAGTGAGGAGTGTGTAAAATATGATAAGAATTGCATAGGAGAGACAAGGAAGAGATTGGAAGAAAGGTTTAAGCAACATAAAGACGACGTTAAATTAAAGAGGAAAACATTTCGGTTTTTAAACATGTGAGAGAAACAGGATACAAAATAGACTGGGAAGGTGCAAAAGGACTTGAAAGGAAGAGAGGAAACATTATAAGAAAGTGGAAAGAAGCACGATGAATAAGAAGAGAATATACAGAGAAAGATAATAAATTGGAACTAAGTAGGGGAGAGGGGGGTACATTTGAACATCTGTTTTCGAATATTCGTTTTTGCTTCCAAACACTCAGTAAATTTCCTCCTAGAACTGTAGCAAAAACTAAATATAATATACATTATATTTGCCATAAAATAGAGTACTTCGTTTGATCTTGTCATTCTGTGCAAGGGCGCAGGGGGTGTCGTTCAAATGTACCCCCTTGGGGGGTAGATTTAAACAAGCATGGGGTAGATTTGAACATACGTGGGGCAGTTTTGAACTTTTGAACAAACCATTATTTTACTAGAATAATCGTTATTTTCAGGATGAATTCGTTTACGAACAACAAGGCTAATGTAACAAAGCAGCATTAACGGTTTAAGGCACAAGAATTAACCAATCGCGTATGGCAAGGAAATAATAATAATAGTAATAATTGCTGAAACATATATGCAGGCCCGTATTTGTATATTGTGCGCCTTTGTGCTCTAAATAATTTGCCTCCCCTTCGGAAACACATCTGAATTGAGTTGAATTCATAGTTTTTGGGGTCACTGAGATGAATAGTGACAGTTTTAATCCAATTCAACTTCAAGACCATACTCAGCTCCCGAGTGAGGCGGGCGAGAGTTTAAAAGTAATCGAAAACGACAGATATTAGTGTTGAATTCATTGTTTTCGAGGTCGCTGAGTTTAAGAGTATCAGTTTTCATGATGTTCAAGTTCATCCTCACCCCTTGGGGTGGGAGTAGGAGAGAATGACTTTTTTAAAAAATAATCAGATAAGCTAGCTAATTAATAACTACTGTAATTAGAACGAATTGAACATTTTCTCGCTCTTGCGCGGGACTCTGAGTGTGATAGTATTAAATATAACTTTATTGTGAATCTTTTTTTTTAAAAAATCCAAAATTTTGCCGCCCCTAAATTGTGACGTCCTATGTTTGAGCACAGAATAGTAGTTACCTAAATACGGGCCTGCATATATGCTGTACGTTATACGTTACACACACACACACAAAAGGATGATGTGAAAATATGAATATGATTTTAATTTTGCTTGTCATACCTGATAGGCTTAATGGAAAACCTATTACTACTAGCAATCTAAGAGATCTAAGAAATTACATTTTTTTCACCACTAACCGGGTACTGGACACAAAATTTATTCTACCCTAAAATTCTGCAAATCAACATGAAACGACAGAATTTTTGCAGTACGCTTTGTCTCTCCAGAAGTTGTGGGATTAGAAAGTCTACACACAATATCAGCAGTTGGCACTGAAGATTTGTCTTCCTTGTCTGAGAACACAAAGATGTTGCTGGTACTTATAAGTTTCAGAAAAGTAGAGGTAGAACAATGTTCAAATGTGCCCCCTAATTTTTGTTCAAAACTGCCCCAACCGGCATGACCAAGCGGAATTTGGTAATACCCAGGTAGTACAAACTATTGTGAAATACAAAGGACAACATTAGATAAGTAAATTAATGTACTTGCTTCTGCAATGAATGGCAGATAATATCAAAACACAGGCTTCTGTCAAAAATCTTACAAAACTTCACAAAAATTCTAACTTTCCACACCACAAATGTAACAAAGTACTGCTGTTCATCAACAGTTACACTAAAATGGCAGATAACAGTTGACCGTCACGCAACGCAGTTTTGCCAAACTAAAAATTTTGAAACCACCAGATATGCTATTATTTCTAGCCTGTTATCTTAAATGTTCAAAGGTACCCCCTGTTCAAATGTACCCCCTCTCCCCTATTGTACTAACGAACTAAATACAACTAAATTTTTAAAAAAAGAGTATTAGAGATAGGATGCTGGGGAAGGAGGACCACCGTCTACCTGTCAACAATTCTCTCTATTTCTGACTGTCTGGCATTCCTCATGCAAACACAATGATGAGAGGAGACTGAAGGCAACAATACAAATTTAAATCACACGCTGACTCCTGTCTCCTTTCAATAATGTATTCCTCCTCAACTCTAAAAGTTTAGTGTTCCCATGGCAATCGAATTTTATTATATTTAAGATGTATTAAAAACATGACACTTTCTCAATTAATACTGAAACCGGAATTTGTAGTAGATTTCTAGAACTTCTGGTTTTAGTAAGTAGAGTAGAGATAGAATATATTGTTTGGACGTTCAATTAATTGCAAAAAAAAAAAAAAAAAAAAAGGTTCTCGCTATCTATTACCGTTTTACTCTATAGCAATCAACGTTAAAACCGGAAGTGGTTGTTTTGTGCCATTTCTGGGCTGAATAGAGGGCTACGAGAGAAGAATGTACCTATTCTCTGAACGTTAAACCAATTCTAACGCTTCTCTTTGTCTAATCTTTTGTGCACTATGTAGATCTATATTAAAACCGGAAGAGATGTATTGGATTTCTATCATATTACTTCCCATTTTAGTACAGAGATAAGGATGGAGATGAAACATATTCTTGTGGCGCGTAATTGATTGTGGGAAACAGCTCTCTTAATAATGCATTCCTCGCTATGTCTTACTGGTTTTGCTCGACAGTGATCAACATTAAAACTGTAAATGGTTTATTTGTACCACCTCTAATGTCACGTCCGTCAAGGAACTTGATTTCTAACTTTTGACCTTTAACATCGTGGCCAAAATTGATGGGGATTTATCAAATAATTTTCGAGATTTTGTGTCCCCCGGTCAGATATACTATATACGGACAGACAGAGTTTTCGGTAAACAAAAGTCCTTATAAATTGAAAAAAAAATGAAATGAAATCTTCCAGTTTAACGTCCCACATTTTTCGCCCTTTAGGCTAAGGAAGACGATGATTAAGGCAAGTGAATGATGATGGAATAATTGGTGGAATGAAAAAAGTGGGAGGAAACGGGGGTTACCCCGAGAAAACCCACGGACACGATCTTGTCGACTACAAACTTATTTGGCCAGGGATAGAACCAGTGACCCCACACACCAGAGATGACCACTGAGCCACCATGACCCCTCCTTAAAAATTAAAACTGTAAAAATAAAAGGAAGAATCTTATTGGTTGTTAGAAGTGACCTCTCACTTTCTGAAATATATAAGCTGTAGGTAGCCTTAGATTGTGTTTTCATAATTTGTCTGATGGAAGCAATGATATATCATCGCAACTGTAAAAGAGATTAGTATATAGTAACAAGTGTTTGCTTTGGTTAGATTTTATTTTCATTGAAGACTTCTTCAATTTTTTTTTGTTCAAAATAGCAATTAAAGAAGGATTTTCCAAAAATCTGACTCCAAGTTTGAGGAGCCATAACTCGGAAACTAACTTATAAGCTTTCACACCACAATATTACATATACCTACCAAATGCTTAAAGATCTACCCTTATTCCAAGTTTAGTCAAAATTGAATGAATTTAATGAATTACGTAAGAAATATACTATCCTCGTAATATAATTTTTTAAAAGAAAAATCAAATGACGCACGAAATATCAAACTACAGATATTAGAATGCTGCAACGATTTCAGTGGTTAATTAATAAAATTGTATAAGCAGTGGCGGATCAAAAGGTAAAAACGGGGGGCAGCCAAACCAAGACTATAATAGGTATATCATGAGTTTACGCAAATGATTTTAATTTGAAATCCGCTTACGCATTTCGTTATCAGGAACTAGGAATAAAAAAATGAATAATTTCTTTCACCAGTTACAGTTAGACAAGAAGTACGAATTAGCAATTCATAAATTGTAGGCATTTACAGGAACAGTAGCTAATCAGATTAGTCACAAGACATTGTACTTTATATGTCAAAAAAATGTAATTAACATTCAAGTAAGAAATTCTCGGAGAAAATAAATGTTAAATATAAACATATAACTCACCACTATTAATGTTATCCTAGAAATGTCCTGTGAACCTCTATTGGCAGAAGACTTTTTTTATCACTCAAAATACCTGGGGAGGGGGAGCTAGGCCCTCGCGGCCTTAGGCTTGACCCGCCACTGGGTATAAGTTATTTTTAAGTATTGACGTTTGCTTTTGATCCTTATAACCATGTCGGTCCCGGCGTCCCCCACAGGGGATATAAAATATGACGATATTATTCTTTCTTTACAACTTTAAAATTAGACTGGCAACATTGAAAACTGTATACAGGGCATGATCAATTTATGATCAGCCCCTGTAAACAATTTTCAATGTTGCCAGTCTGATTTTAAATTTGTAAAGAAAGAATAACATCGTCATATTTTATGTCCCCTGTAGGGAACGCCGGGAGTGATATGGATAAGATGAAACTAAATGAATTAACAAACAAATGTTTCTTATGTAGGAAACAAAGTCTGATGATCTTTTATATAGAATAAGACGATTGATACAAATCAGTTAACGTACTTACAATACCAACGTATAATAATTCTAACAATTGCATATAAAGATAAACTATTTGAAAACAGTAAAATATTCGTTGTAAAAGTTCTAGTCCTAAGTCATCTCCGGGTATCTACATGTACTGTGAAGCTATACCAGACTATCCCATGAAAATGACCGTCCAGTACTTTCTAAAACCAAAGTAATGGTTTGAATATCTGATGTGGATGTACGTATGTTTGTTTTAGACAAACGATTAGAATAATAGTATTAAACTATAATAATTTAGATTAAAAGTTGAGGAAGTGGCTTAAATGCAAGATTAGATGCTTGAAGTTAAAGGAAATTCTCACTATTTCCAATGGAGAGATAAATAACTGTAATTTAACGGTAGTACACTGTATATGGATTCTATTCTTAAGGCATCTAGGTGAAAAACTAGTCGTCTCAATTGAAGAAACGTCTTTTGCCTGAGAAAAATTGTTATTCTGTACTTCTGGGATAACATTTCCATCCTAGAGACAATGAAATAAACGTAAACCAACACTGTTAAGTGATATCACGAAAAATATTTCGCTTTATTATTTAAACATTACTCTCAAATTTTTACACTAAGAAGATAATTGATAATTTAAAGCTTCTTACTTGCTCCAGTTGTTCGTTCTAGATGATGCCTAATTAAGAATTCTTTTCTTGAACGAGGGATATCTTTCTTTTCCTCTTGTTTTTCTGCCTGAAACGAAAACTCGAACCCATTACTAATTTCATTATAAAAAAATTCAGAATATGCACACACACATATAATACTCCAAAAATAATATTTCACAGCTCACAAATGTAAGTATCTGTCCGGCACAGGCATTTGATTGAACTTAAGATTAAGAATATTACAGAAAGGCATTAAGTTACGGTAGTCTTGCTCACATTTTCAGGACAAAACTCAACTTGAATATCTGCAATGTTACTGGCATATTCACACAGGTGATGCCCTGTCCGAATTCATGTGTAGAAACATTGGAATATTGTTTAACAATCAGTGTTCGTTTCGTGTGGATGCTTCGTCCCTTTTCAATCACCCTGTATATTTAATTTAATTTATAGTTTCCATAAATTAATTTTTTTAAGTAGATATATAAGAAATTATCTCAGTAGACTTATAGCTTTTCTTTTTACTATATTTAAAATGACATAAAAGTATAAAACTAAGTCAAAATTTCAATATTTAGGTGTGTAGTACTTACAAAATACAAGTAAGTAACCAGTTACTTTGTACTACTTACAATTAAATAATTTGTCCGCTAGAGATGTACAGTCCATTAAGGAATAGTTTTGCGTCCTGAACTAAATGAAGTAGTTTTCGCTGTTTCTTTCAAGTCTAATTTGATTCAAATGTAATGCAGGGTGATTCTCACTTTGAATCTAAAATAAGTTCAGGTGTGCGCATCGGAATAAAACAGAAAATATTATCTTATTATAAAGTGCGAAGGTAATCTGCGAGACATGCTGTTATCTTTACTGCTTGTATGCCCATCCTCCTCCTGCCTTGTCTCTTACTGGAAGAAGTACGAAAAACGCAACGCCAATTGTGGACATGAACCTATAGTTTAACGTGGGATTCGAATCACATGAGCTACCACCGGGATTAGAACCCGAATATTTAAAAAAAAAACATGGACGTTATTTCTTTATTACATGTTTTAGGGGTACACTGGAAGTGTTGAAATTTAAAAAAAAAAAAAAAGTAAAGCAACATATCCTACGAGTTATACATTCCAATACCACATAATTGTAAACAGTAGTAGTATATCTGTCAGCGTTTGTTTCATGCCCAAATGATAATGAAAAACGAAGGATAATCATTTCTTCAGTCAAAGATGAACCCTTATTGTTTGGAGTGTTTCGTCCAATGAACAACATATATCACCAATATTATAATTAATTGTGTGTGTGTAATATATTTGCTTATTACATATTGCATGCAAGAATAAAAAAAAACACCGATCATACACGAATTAGAATCTCCTATGGGAAGTAGACTCAAATCTTGAAAACGGTGCGATATCTTGAAAAATAATCGAAAAAAACTCCCCTTTATGATACCCCTTGCCGATAGTTTTTATTTTATTTTATTTATTTATTTATTTATTTATTTTTTTTTTACTAAGACGTCTTTCATTTGTGTCTGTAAAGGGACACGTATAGATGTTGCGAGGAATGAAAAGGAGATTCCTGCTCACCTGATCCGCTGTGTAGAGAGCGCAGGTTCAGCTAGTATTCATAAAGTTTCTATATTCATAAAAAAAAGTCTGAACATCCGTGCAAGATTAAGAGTAATGTTGGGTGATTTTTTCCCTTAGGGTGTATAGATTAGTTTCTTCTGAAGATAAGTTAAAGGAGCAACCACAACAGGCTTACAAATTAGCACTTCTAAATGATCATTCTAAAATAACGTTTGATATATGGAAATTACAGTCATTAAAAATTTACAATAACACAGTGAAAATACTGTCCAGGACTACGTTAAATTTTTGTCTATGATTATACTTTTAGTTCGTTACTCTTCAAATGACTTGCAAAGGATGGTGAAAGGAAACCTTGGATATTTCAAAACTCATTTATGATTAAGTTAAGAATTCTTTATCTGTAAAAATTGCTTAGCAATTCAGTTTTTTTTTTTTAATTTCACTTCCACAGACACGAATTAACATAACTTACACACATTAACATCATTCTCCGCAACTCAGTTCTTTCCATTTCACTCAACACAGAATGTTCATGAATATTGGTGTAGAAATTATCGGTGCCTATCATTTCTAAGAAAAAGTTGGTTGTTGCTAATGAATACCATAAATATCGCATACGTCCCTAAACCATGTTAATCATAGATAATTCATAGCATAACCCGTAATACTAAGAAAATGAATCTGCATATCATTTTGGCCTAAACTTTCGTATAGACTTCAGAAAATTGCAAATAAATATGGTCTCAAAGTAGTGCTCTCTCAAATATCCATTGAAAGTAGGAAGCAACCTTAAGAGATACAAAAATTATTATGTGGACAATCAAAATTCCTTGAGAATTTACTCTGTGATGTGTCAATGATTCAAACCCACATTGGAATGACCAAAAGGCATATAGCAGTTAGGTTTACAGAATATTTAAAAGACTCTAAAGATTGTGATCTTGCAGTACCACGTCTATCCAAACATTTATTCGCATCAAAACACATGATTAGAAAGGTATAATTGCTACATAGGACTTCTCCGCAAATTGAAAGGCATACTTACGAATCTTTCTTTATTAGAACTAAGGAATCAGAACATATTCTTGACTAGGGCACACTTAATAAAACTAGAATTATATTATTAAACTTAGCAACCTTATCAAAGAATAAAACAGCTCTTCCAAAGGAAAAAAAAGTTTTAAAATTTTCATGTTACCCAGCAACCTATGGTTGAGGTGAAAAAGAAGAAGAAACTTAGCAACACTTCGAATAAACTCGAATAAACGTGGTAGGCACATAGTAATAGTGTAGGCCTTGTTTTAACAATATAAGCCTACCCTACCTTTATGGACTTGTATCAGAAGTTAACACACTGTTTTTCGAGAGCTTTTGTGAACGCAGCGTTGAACTTCCGGGTTCCATAGGCCATAGAGTTAGTTAGTTTAGTTAGTTAGTTAGCATACTGTATAGAGTGCTTTTGTAACATAGGATTGTGTGGTACTTAACCTTACTTTTGGTTTTGTTATTTCTGCATTGTTGCTTAAGTTACGTGTATGTTATTCGAAAAAAAAAGAAAAACCTGTTGGGAATGAGGCTACAAGGGTACGGACACGTAATGTTACGGAATAATGACACATGCCTATATATTGGATATGTGTTGCTAGGTTAGATTCTGTGCAACAAATCATTTTGGATAGCAATCGGATCAAGATGGATTAGGACTCAAGGAATCTCTTATGTTCTCTCGTGTAGTGGAATCTCTTTCTCTCATTTTGGTAATATGATTATATAGGGATTTGTTGGAGCATGTTTAGAAACAGATGCTCTATTGTGGAATATGGAAGTAGAGAGTAAGAAATATCTCTTGAGTAAATAGTATGTTTATGTTAGGTTCTGTACAGATGCTTAAGCGTAACTCAGAACTTGGAATGTACTCGTGTGGTCGTTGAGGGAATCAGTTGTGAATATAAGTTACGAATAATAACTGGCACAGTTAAAGTTTATACGTTCCTCCTCCTTTATAATAATAATAGTAAACAAATAATAACTAATAGATCCATATGAAATAACCTTTCTTTGTGATATCACACATTTCACTTGTAAACTGTCTAAAATTTGGAAAAAAATGAAATGAAATTTTTGAGTTTTACGTCCCACGGTTATGCCGGCTAGGCTAAAGAAGGCGGTGTCTAAAACTTGGGAACTCTATTCTTAATCATTATGACTATTTTCTTTAAAAATATTTTGGGGATATAACTTCAAACTGACTTAATCTGAACATGTTGTTTCAATACATTAATTCTTATTAATATTTGTATGAACAATTATAAGGCAGAGAAAAATAAAAGACTTACTTTGAAAATTTCAGCTTTCTT
Source organism: Thermobia domestica (assembly GCF_964235325.1). Lineage (NCBI taxonomy): Eukaryota > Metazoa > Arthropoda > Insecta > Zygentoma > Lepismatidae > Thermobia > Thermobia domestica. Next base: position 57,187,263 of record NC_137459.1, read on the forward strand.
CTTTTCAGCTTCTAATTTGTCTTCTATTCGTGCAGATAACTGTTGAGCTCTAGTGGTAGCGCTTTTAGTTGGAGAGGTCTTCTTGCTATTCTCTTTGTCTTTCTCTTCTTTCGTTATGGACCTACAATAAAATACAATGCCATATTTCATTTTTTTGCATAGCAAAACATTTCAGTGTCTTCTTACTCGGACATATAAGGTACACGGACATTCATATTATTATTATTATTATTATTATTATTATTATTATTATTATTATTATTATTATTATTATTATTATTATTATTATTATTATTATTATTATTATTAGTCGGTTGGTTAAGCAGCGGATTTGCCCAATTAGAGGGATTATGTGGTGATAAGAGATTTTACAAAGTTGAGAAAACTATATGATTTCTAATTTCAAAATTTTTCTTTGCAGAGGAAAGTAACTTATAAAAATTAAAAATTAAATAGCACTGTTTACATTTAAAACCACACTTTTCATTGATGCTTACACTTAGTGTTTGTTTCTCTAGTAATGTTGTGACTAATTCTTTAAGATATATTAAGATTTAATAATTATGTCTCTGTAATTCTAAGCATATGGGTGGTTCTCAGCGTCAGATTTCCGATTAGACAAACAAGGCAAGTTGATTAGGGCCGCAGAACTCAAAGGGGCCGCGAAAGAAAGACAATAAATAAATAAATAAAAATAAATAAATAAAAATAAATAAATTGAAATAATTATCTTTTCTAAATTATTATTGTAACGTTTTCCGCTTTCTTTGGTTCGGTATATTTCATTGTTACGTTAAAACAACAAACCTAAATTTTCTCAAAAACACTTCACAGTTCACACTTAACACTAGTCAGAAAGCGTTGCATGGTGTCACCTGTTAAACTGATTACCCCAAGGGTACCTTTATATACTAGAAAGTAAACGTACTGTAAAGCAGTCTGTGACAAAAGCGAAACTGTCAAACATATGCTAGAACGATTTCAATAGTCGATAGCTTATCACTGGATGGGTGTAATGACGGGTAATAGGGCATCGGTCATAAATTGCTTAGGGCCGCAAGGCGCCTAAATCTGCCACTGACACTTATGGAAACTTAAAACTGTAAATTTATAATAAGACTACCTGAGATTCCCGGTTTTCGCACGAGGAGAATAAGTATATGGAAAGTATTCAAACCCTTTCTTTCCTTAGGATGCGCATTTCAATGAAAACATAATGATGATAACACGTAATGCCACCTCTTCCCACTCTCAACCTTCACCCCTTCTCCCCCTATGCCAATAGGGGATAAATTTGGACTTCCACGGCATTGTGGGTGTCACTATTCATCTCACCAATCCCCAAAACTATGGGTTGAACACTAATATTGATCGTTTTAGATTATTGTTACACTTCAAACTGTTCCTCCTCAACTTCTACATGTCGATGGGAGATGAAGTTGGACTTAAACGGCATCTGGAGTGTCACTATTCATCTCAACAAACCTAAAACCTATGGATTGAACTTTAATACTGGACGTATTTTATTATATTTTACATCAACCGACAGACATGAAACAGACTATAAAGTTTTATAGTTCCTTTTATCTTGTTGGACATTTTGCAGATCACAAATTTTATTTTTTTTCATAAGTTAGAAAGTACTTAGTCATTTGTTTTTCTAATCATTTTCATAGCTCTTTTCATTCAAAGTTAGACTAAGGTAAAAACATTTCATTAGCTATGATAATAAAAATATAAATTATATTTATCTAATCGTTATGCATTACTGTATTTTATCTGCAAAAAAGATTATTTTAATTCTAGTAGTAAAATTGTGGCACCTTTCGTTAAGTCACTCTGTAGAAAATACTATTTATAAGAATAGCCATAAATTAAAGAAAAGAATTAAATCAATTTTGGGACGAACAACATTTTTGCTTTTTGTGTATTTGTTCAGAAATGTAAGCTTAAGAAAATTAAGGCAGCCAAAAGGTTGTCTTGTTAATTATCTTAATTTAAATATTTGCATATAAATAATTAATTTTTAAAATATGAAAAGTTACCAAGAAGGCGTGTGTGAACGGTTAGCTCTCCCGTTGAAACTATTTAACTCACATTGAAGTTACAAAGTTCCCATTCAAATGAACTAAACTATCTACACTGTGTTTTAAAGCATGTTTAGCTTCTTCAGTTGGTGTTTGGAATAAAAGGAAAGATAAAATTGTCAGTTACTTTTCTCTATCAGATAAATATCTATATATTTCCTTTTATTAGGTTAAAAGAATCAAATAGAAATATCACATAAAGGATCCCAATTTTCACCCTTGCCATTGTGTTTTGAAACGTTATTATATATAGAAAGCTTGATTAATTTGAATGGTAAGATCGTAACTTTCTATTTTCACTCTGAGCGGTCATTCTTGCGATCAACTAACTGTATGAATTTGAACTTTTGCATTACAATTGGGAATTTCAGGTTTGAATCCCGCGGACGGCCATCCTGACAATTTTCATCCTTAATCTCACTACACGAATCTAGAACTTGGCCGACTTCGTTATCACTTCACATTTTGAATTGTTAAAATTTCCAGTTTAAAATGGTTTTACAGGTGTATCTTAAATAAGATTACTACATGAATTATGAATCTGTATAATTCATATTTCTCTATGGACACATTTTTCAATATTATATATTACCACGTAACCACAAAGACTGAAGCATCAATGAATGCTCTATGAGTACGTACCTCGGAGTAGTTGCAGCGAGAGATAGTGCTGATAATGAACTTCTTCTAGAAACTTGTTCCCAAAGGGTCATCTGTTTGTTGTAAAGTTCAGCAATATGTTGTGGTACCAACTCAGTTCCCCATCCACGGTGCTGTAATTAAACAGAAAAACAGTTTTCTTCAATATAAATTCAGGATCTAGAATGCAACAGAGTATATAGAAGTCTAAACAAAAAGCAACAGTTAGACGTAAGTAAATACGACAAATAAGAGTGCGTGAAACATATGGTAAAAACTCACATATAATCAATTAGTTACGAAATTTCTTCATTAAGTTAATGGTGTGAAAGTATCGTAGAATCAATTTTAGCTGCATATTATAAATAAAAAGATAACCGATTGAATTCTGTTACAGCTGTATTCAAAATATAACTATTTCAGTCACATTTTACATTTTGTCAATTTGTTCTCAAACAGATAATATTTATAATATACACTAAAATAAACCTGACATATTTCTAGATTCTACCAAAACCTAGCGGTAAAAATTGCATGTATTATTTACCACTGTATTTGGAAAAATTAGATGTTTCCATTCACTAAAGTCATCTGTGTGAAACCATAGCAAAAGTTTGGTTATGATATTGTAATCCTAGAAATTACTTTTGCTTTAAGGGTATTATACCATTCATGCTGAAGACCACGAAGAACATCAACAGGGATACGTATAATATAATAATTATGTTATAATATTAAAGAGAGACATTTAAATACTATGCTGAACAATTAGACTTTATTTTGTGGGAAGACAATTCATTGGGTACAAATTATTTGCATAACGATGGTGATAGCATAACTTGATACTGTCATTGGAAAAGGAAATTATACATATAGAATTAAACAAATAGTTACAAAATTATGTAATGTATTCTGAAAAAAATACAAGAGAAGTTACGTTTTAACAAAAAAAATATTTACATATTTTACTGAATTGAAACCACATAGTTTGCAATATTATTTCAATTACAAGTGGAAAAAGTATTTAAAGTAACATATACATAAAACAAACTGCTGTGTTTAATGAGATGTTCTTGAGTTTTGACAATAGAAGCTCATAGGTTAAAATGGGTTCGTTGAAAGCAAGAGAATCATTATTGCTTCTCTAAGTTTATCATCAATTGTTAAATGCTTTCTCACTGTAGAATCAATTAATATTTAATATTCTCTCTGCTTTCTCCATTCCTGCAAAACAAGTAATTACATCATTTCATCTTTGAAGTTTCATGTGCCAATTATATAACACTGATCTGGCTTGGAGTCAAATATTTCTTGTTATCTTTCTGGTAATATACTATTTCTAATAAAATGTGAAATAGGAACTCCATACGCATGTTTCTCAATTATTCGTATAATTACATGTATCTTTTTCTTCTGATTCAGAATTAGCATTTGTCCAAAAACTAAATATTTCCTTATTTCTTTTATTCTGTAGAAAGAGCTTTGTTACACACAGGCGAATAGAGTTTGACCTCTTTTATAAGATTTAAAATAATTTTATAATATTCTGCGATCAGTTAAGCTGTGTTTAATATAAATAGAAATCTTACGGGTGTAACGTTGGAAGTTGAAGTTACATATTATAGTTGTTATTATTTCTCTATAAAATTAATTGCTGTAGCATCTTACACAAACTTGCATTACAGAACATTCTCGCTTTATGCTTCTAACATTTATTAGATATAAAGAAGTCTTCATTATTTTTGGTTTCTAATTGTCTTATGTTGCAGAAGCATTATCAGAACAAATATCTCATTTTCAAATCGTCTGGGAAAAATGATCACTTCTTCAAGCCTGTAACATGGAAATATCAGTTTTAGGAAAGAGCTTAATATGTTGTCAGTTGATTAATTTCTTCGATTATTTGTAGTGCATACAGTGAATGCGGCACTTACTCTTTACTTTACATTCTTACCGACTGAGAAATGCGTTAAGAATATATATAATAAACAAAATGCAGAATATTATTAAAAGGGAAAACAAAAATAAAGAGAACAATTGAGGAGTTCTATCTAATAGAGGCTTATACCGGCATAGGCCCTTTTTAGGGAGATTGCATTTTAAAATTCTTTGGTATTAATTCTATAAACCTTCAAAATTTCATTGCGATATCGCAAGTCTCGATGCTGCTACAATGAAGGAGTGGAGGTCGTTGTGAGACGAAAGCGAGTATCTGCTGCAGTTATATTGGTGGGGTAGTTTTTTGAACAGCGTTGAATACGTCGCAATGTGCCAGCACGAGTTCAGATATAGACCAAAGAAACAGAAGAGACAGTCAAAAAGGGATCGTAACGCAAAGAAAAAGAAAAGGAACTCAGGTTAGAGTTAAATAACAAGTACTGGCAAAGATATTCCCAAAAAGTAACTTGCATTTATGGACAGATGCTGTAAAAGAACTTTCAATGCTGAGGAACAAGAAGAGTCGTTTGCTCAATTTTACGGAAATGGCTCAAAGGGACAAGAAGATGCCCTGCTGTCAGGCCTACTACAGAGTAGACGTACTCAGCCAAAGAACGAGATGTACGGAGTTTGTTTCGTTTTCTGGATCCAGATGCTGTTGCTGGGTACGAGGAAGTGTTCCGTCAAGTCCAAATCGTAAACCAAGAACTACACAGCGGGAATGCAGAAGATGATTTTCATGAGTATGTTTTACCAGCCCTACACAATGCATAGACTGTTTCCAGTGCGTAGGACTGTTACATGCCCATTTTCTACATAATACATGGACTACTTTAATGTATTATTGTTGCACATATATTGTTTTGGTTACTTTATACTGTATTCCTTACTTTGCAATTACGTTTATTAATTCATATTCACAAAGCGTATCACACAACTGCTACGATACATACACGCGAGAACCCTGCAAAGTCGTTCTCTCTAATAAGGGCTATGCAAACCTTTTTTTAAAACATTCATATTTATGTTATAGTATAACAAACTGTTATTTTCTTTGTATTTTGTAGAATAAAAAAAAATCCATGTTTCTCTTTTAGGGTGCACATGTACAAACGCTAAATAAAAAAAAAAAAAAAAAAAAAAACATATCTATGTTAGAAATATTTATACGCAATTTTCTCAAAACATGTTTTCCCGTTATGGGCCCTTATTACATAGAACTCCTCAATTTCAAATTCCAGAGTTCCAACGAGAGCTTTTCACTACAGACCTATTGAAGAAACCAAACATATCTATTGAAGAAAGAAAAAAAAATGTATTGTACAACAAATTACAGTATTTAATTTGAATAGTTCTAATATGTAGAAGGAAATAACAGCCACTAATTAATATTTATTGTAACATTTCCACAATTAGCTTTTATTCCGACGACGTTAGATGTGTCAAGCATAAGAGTGCGTATCAGTCTGAGAGTAGGCTATCAGAGAGTGAACAGAACATTTGTATGTTACAGTCATAAAGTAGGCAAGACATAGACGTTGTAAAACTTCCTCGAACAGTTTCTGTTACATGTTCGCTTCACATGTCACAAAGAAACCTCCAATTCTATTTGCAGTATCTGCTATTTGCCTTCTAGGGAACGAGAAAGCTGGCAACTACAAGCAACTGATAACTGACCTGGTACGAAACTATGAACTATTAGGATGCAGGATGTCGTTGCACCTCGACTAACTTCTCTCTCAAGTTAGGGGTAGTAAGCGATGAACAAGAAGAACTTTTCCACCAACAGATTTTACAAATATAGCAACGGTACCAAGGGAAACGAGAGCCTGCTATGATGGAAATTATTGTTGGTTTCTTCTGAGAGATACCAAGCAAAAGTGCAAGAGACGCTCCATGTTTACCGAAAGGAAAAGTTCCAAGTACACGTCACAGTGAAAGCTTGTGCACATACAACCAAGATATCGGTGTTCGCTGTGTTATTCAGTAGGTTCCATGTATACATATTCTCCGGATGGCACCCGAATGGTAGATTTGCTTGTATTAATGCAGCATTTTTGTGTGTTTACTGGTGTTCCATGACCTTTCTTATTCTCATAGCAGTTTGAACACAATGTGTTTACAGACAACAACGGCAGTGTAATTTCTTTTAACAGCAGTATGTATTTCTATACCCTCCTTGTTCTTGTGTGTGTGTGTGTTCTTTCACACTCTTGTATTCTTTGCTATTTCCATTATTTTCTCAACCTGTAACATGACTATGCCTTCACTCTGTACAAACCTGGATATTCTTTCGGAATATACACTATGTTAGAATGTATGTCACTTTATTTTTGAACACCCTGTAGCAACAAAATGTAACATGATGGAACATTTTTGACTACATTGACGGAATCATGAGGTCGAAATTAGCTAAGATCACTCATCAAGGAACAGAAATTCCCGTAAATGTAACAGTTGTGGACCCGAGTGCAATAGTGATCTAAGCAACCTAGATCCACAACATAAATAAAAGTCAAATTACAAACTAAATCTCAGCTCCTAGTAGAAGTCTTCAGTGCAGCATATCGTATCAGGGTTTACTTGTATTGCCAAAGGTGAACTCGGTAAAACAATTTACAGAAGAAAATGGAAAATTTTAAGCTTGTGTTTCTCATTTTTAAATTAGTGTTGCTCCACAATTCATTGCTTTGAACTAAGATTATTTATTTTTTTTTCAATGACATTGCTTCTTTTTTGTGAGGACCAAATATATTTTCTAGTCATTAGGAGGTAGTTATGCAGATTACCTGTAAAATTGGTATTGTTATGAATTCTTTCGATATTGATCCAACATCTTCAATTACTTAATGACAAGCGATAAACTTGACTCTATAAATAAAAAGGTAACACATAAATTTAATTATTTCCTTCAGTAGATCTTTCTTATCGATCCACTTATCTAGGAAGAGTGATCATAGAAAATAAAATGACTACTGTTTATGATTAATTATTGACTTTTTGAACAGTCACAATGTAGGAAAACAAAACGGTTCAACAAATACAATTATTTTCCATTTACACCTTCTGTGATCATTGTACACAAAAATCTTATCAAATGATGTAGCTTGCTGTTGAAGAAACTACACACAATTGAATAAATTTGGATTGGTGTGTAAAACATGTATTTAATATTTATTTGAAATAGTAAGTTGATAATCGTAGAAAGCAGAGTTTAGTAAGATTATTTTTACTTCCCTTGATACAAGATAATGACTTTTTTTTTACCTTATATTCTCCTGCTTTCTTGCGAAGTTCCAGAACTTCACGATACCACGAATCACTTGGTTGTGGTAACTCAGGAACGGGAACAGGAACAGGAACTGGAACTGGAACTGGAACTGGAACGGGAGCATGCGCAGGCACAGGCGCAGGCTCAGGTTCTTTCTTCTTTTGAAATCGTCCTTCAACATATTCATATTGAGAGAATGGGCGGAACTTCTTCTTGTATTCCGTCTTAAATTCTTTTCTGTAGAGAAGATAACACAATTAGTTAAAAAGCTGATGCAGTGGCTTTTAGAATAAATGAACAAACAATAACAACTAAGAAAAAACATACTTTTACATAGCCAACTCTATTGTTATGATGGTTCCAGCGAAATCACCGAAGTTAGGTAGTGCGAGATTTGGCCAGTACTTGAATGAGTGACTATTGGGGAAAACCAGAGGATGTTGGGAATAGGGCGTTCACCCAGCGTATTGAGGACAACTGGGGGTTACAATGAAAGAAGTAATGAGTTCCGTTCGAGAAAAACAGCAACAACGGTGGTGGGATTCATACATTCCCCAACTTAAAATCGCCAGCAGGTCATGTCATTTCAAATCCTTGAGGAGTTCATGCAGGGAGTTTAGTCTAAATTTCTATATTGCATTCCTTTCTTGCTAAATGCATGGAAAGACGTAGCAGAGAAACTAAATAGAGCTCTCTGGCGTCACACATATGAAGATTTATAATTAACCAGCCAAATAATACATATTGAACTGTGTGATTCATGGTCGTTGGTTTATATCCTAATGTCACTGTTACTGGACTAAAGTCTAGACTAAAGTTTGCTACTATTCAATTCCAATAGCATTCCAATTGTCTCAAAAATTATGTCCCCACTGGCAAGATCGTACTGAAGTCGTATCTATGATCGTGTTGAAGTATATTTCTATTTCGGCGGTAAATATTGATAAATTACATATCTAACAAGAGAAATTTGTGTGAGTGAAAATTACTTCTTATTTCATCGAAATTTCTATATTTCTATGTCTTATTTCTTTTCGGAAGACGAGGCATGATCGAAGGCTTAAATTTTAGTGACAATGTGAATGGACTTGTGTAAAATAAAATTGATATTTAGCTTCTAGTCACCAGAACTGTGTAATTATTCCCTTAAACAGAATTTATAATACAAATGAGATGACATGTACTTGTCGTGACGGATTTTGGTATTCCTTGAACTCTATTTTTGAAATATTTTTGAATTTTGATGGTTGGTAGAAAAGAGGAGGAATCCTGAAGTAGGAGTGAAAAAAATCACTAGAAACGGGACAGAACTCTTTCTCTCTGTCTATCTTTCACTATCTCTCACTTTTCTCTCTCTCACATACACACCTACACACAAACCTACACAAACACACACACGCACACACAAGATTAAGCAATCTTTCGCTAAATATTTCATTAGTAAGCAAGGAGGGCAAGAAGTGTGGAAGAAAAAGCAATAATTGAGAAGTGTAGGGAACGTCACAGAACAGTAATTAAAATCACATGATAGTGCTGGCAAGTTAAAAATTGGAAGAGTTTTCTGGAGGAACATAAAACTCAGGGGATGGCTTGATCAGTAAGAACAAGGGTAAAAGAAATAATTAATGAAGAAAGAAAAACGTACTTAAGTATGTAAGAATTTATAATAGAAACAAGTAAAAGAGAAATGTAAGTTAAATAAAAATAAAAAGTATTAAAATTAAATGTAAAAAATGAAATGAAATATTTCAGTTTAATGTCCCAGGATTATGCTAAGGGAGACGATGATTAAAGTAAATGAATGATGATGAAAGAATTGATCGAATAATAAAGTAGGAGGAAACGGCAGTATCCCGAGAAAACCCAAGGACACGATTTTGTCCACTGCAAACTTACCTGGCCATTGATCGATTGATTAAATAACATATAGAAAGAAGAAAAATATAAAATATAATCTAGAAAAAAATACGAATTAAAATGAAAAACAAAGAGAGTGTTATGGGGTGAAATTTAGACTAGTAGAGAAGAGGTACACAAATAAGATGGTAACACAATGGTCTTTCTATCTTTTTCTGAGCGACGTAGAAGAGTTTGGGGGAAGGATCCTGAGAATTCTCACGCGGAAGAATAGTCAAATATACCATTGTGATGTACTCTATTATCTGAGACTATTGGAAGGGAAGTCTTAACATTGCACATATATTATTGACTTAATGAGAATTAAAACAGGAGTTGGAGTTTCGGTAACGTAGAAGGTTAGACAGTGGGTGCATTTAAGGATGCAAATGAAGTTCAAAAGTCCAAAGCAACTGAATAGCTCAATATGTATTTTGTCTTTTTTTATTGGACATCGGAAAGGCAGACTGGTGTCGAAAATCTGGCAAGTCTTACTTCTGTTTCTGGAATTTCTTCGGTGAAGGTAAAGGTATTTCTAAGAACGTGATAGTGAAGATCAGGAAGCTGTCGATATCAATGATTTTGGAGTAGGTCAGTAAAGTCCTTTTGGCTTCAGATGAAGATGAGGCTAGGATGGTGTTGACTGAGAAAATTTCAAATAGATGATTGTACGGTTTTTGTATTATTTTTTATTTTAGTAGAATTGAATTATTTATGGATGAAGTTGAAGGGTATACCTTGTTGGAGAACGCTGGCAAGAGAATTTGAGGTAGTTGTTGAGTGATGATGTGGTGGAGAACATAGGGATATCCCGAATGGCTTTGACATTGTATATGGTAGGATTGGGAGCTCTTTAAGTGGAAATATTGTTTGTACACTGGGGGCGGGTTTGATGTGGAGCACTTTCGATACGACAGTTTTCAAGCCTGATTTCTTATCACGGAAGCTGATACTTTGGTTCGTGAAGGTTAGGCGAGTTTAATAGGCATTTATTGATTACTGTACAAATAGTTGCAGTGCTGGTTAGCCTCGGATCAGTATTAGGAAACTATCATTTACGAATCGAAGCCAGATGAAACCTTCTAATGTTGAGGCGGTAAACGGAGAATTTGTTGCTTCAGGCGTTCTATGAAAGGTGAATAATGAAGGTGCTACGTAAGTGCTTATGTCAGTGCTTTTGATTTTAAAATAGTCTGTTTTCCAACGATTATCCGCGGGTGGATTATCCAGGGTTTTTCTTTCCTTTTCTTTCTTCTTCTTTGTGATGATAAATTCCATTTTGAACGAAAATTTACAACGGTAGAATAAGTTATACAACAGGACAACAATTAAGCAAATTAATTAACTAAATTAAATAAATAAATAAAAACAGTTGATCGTTTCTTTTTGTGAAAAAGTAAACCAACAAACTTGTAAGTACAGAAAACTACTATTTATTAAGACAACTATATTTGTAGACAACCATTTTCGTGTTGATTAATGTCCCTTTTCTGCTATTTTTCGGATTATCTGCGATTGTCGCGCCACCCAATTCTGTTCCTAACCCGCAAAATAGCCTGAAAATGGTATAAATTAACACGAAAATGTTTCTGAACAATTTTTATTTACAGTAGGGCCTACACATGCAAATATGGTCTGCTTAGCAGTAGTTTTATGTATTGACAATTTCGTTAACTTTGTTATTACATTACTTTTACTCATGGGCTCTACGTTCTTCAATAATTTCCCAAATATAGATACCAAACCTCAAACGCCTACCATTAATAAGCTTAACATTTGAAGATAACCACTATCTTCAAACCGAAAACACTACTATGGAGTGTGCTCATACGCCAATCAATTCAAGGGGTTCCTGGAACAACAAATTCCCTCCTTATTACCACTTCAGCATTCCACCAGTGCTCGATTCATAAAGGATATTTTTGTAACATGGATCCACGGGGAACGAACACTGGAGATATGCCTACAGTTTTTCAATACCAACTACCTCGTTAAAGTTATTGATCCTACTCCAACCGAACTGTTAAACTTCCTTGCCGTTGATGCCAGACTTGAGGAAGGACTTCTGGAGACTGACGAACACATCAAACTTACCAATAGTATGTAATATCTCCACTTCAATAACCCCCACCCTCTTCATTTTAATCCTTTCCAGCCTTGTGCCCTAACCGTCGAGGAAGCCGTATGTGCTCTCCACCACATTATCCCTCAATAACTACATCAAGAATTTCTTGTCAGCAATTTCCAACTGGGAATAGCCCTCTAACCTGTTTCACAAACTATTCATATGTGTAGAAAATTAAGCGGAAAAAATATCACCGTAAATTCGTCTTTGCGAATTTCCTCGTTCAACATCATTCAAATTTCTGTTCTTTATAGAGAATCGTGAGTTTTGTTATTCAATATTGGTTGTTGAGTTCAAGCCGTCGGCCCTCTGTACACTATAGGTAAAAATGGTGGTTATTTAAAAGTTCTAATTCTTTACTTGTCCTAATACTAAACAATACTATACAGGGTGAGTCGATTAATGTGACCCCCTCCTTGTAACTTCTAAATTAATTGACAGAAATAACTGAAATTTTGTACCAATCAAATACAGAAAAATTTGATGTATTTGGCAATATCACCATGATATTAACGGTGTTGCCATCTTAATATAAAGCTTCATTTTTTTCAGATAGCAGTACATCATATTATTACCTATTTCAAATCTACATTAAAACGAAACATTAAAATACCACACTTTTATTCAGTGTTACCAACTAAGGATGCTATAGTATCGTAAATATCCAAATTTCGGAGGGCAGTAAAACAGTAATAAAGTAACTGGGGTGAACGAGACAGTGCATATCTAAAGTAACTTAGTGTCGAATACTATGACCATGATATGATGCATTGCTGATAAATAAGAACAAAGTTACAAGAAATAGAAAATTGATTTTTTTTATATAGGCTTTATTTCGAAAAGTCCTAAAATAAATATTGTATCTAAGGAGTTAGATGCTTTTCAGCAGGCAAAGCAATCATAATACCGTTTACAGTAATTTGATATCTCAAACCGTTCTGGAAATACACTAAACATTGATAGAGTTTGCAACACTACTTAAAATGACGAATTTGTAGGGAATATTTAAAATGATAATCTTAGCTTTCTTTTGCATCAGCGTATAACATCACAGCGATAGTATTTGGTAGTTGTAATTACAATAATTTTAAGCAGTGTTGCAGACCTTACCAGGAACGGTTTGAGATATCAAATTGTTGTAAACGGCATTACGATTATTTCGATTAATTGAAGTCAAAAGTGTAATTGAAACAACACAGATTAAGTTGCTATTCATCATCCTCACCATATACTTGTATTACTGTATTGGGGGTCACGGTGGCTTACCTATGATGAGTGGGGTCTCTGTTCAGTCCCTGGCCATGTAATTTTGTGGTGGAAAACATCGTGTCCGTGAGTTTTCTCGGGATACTACCGTTTTCTCCCACTTTCTTGTTCCATCAATTCTTCCATAATCATCCATTTGCTTTAATCATCATCTTTCTCAGCCTAAAAGGGCATAATCTTGGGACGTTAAACTGAATAATTTCATTTCATTTCGTTTCGAATTACTGTACAAATACACAAATAACCATGTCCTCAAATCTAAATATGGTTACTGTCCATATTCTATTTTGAAATAGTTAAATTGAAACAATGAAAATTTTAGGTTACAATTAAGTCGCAACAATATTTTAAATCGGCAAACTGACTGCATACCCAGCGCGGTCTATTTGCATCAGGCAAGCAAGCAATAGGGCAGGTATCGACATGTATTAGCGTGACTGTTTATTATTAGGAATTAGCGCGGCACATTGAGATGATTGTTATTTATCAATAGTATTACTTTCTTCAATGATAACTCCTTCTCCCTCTTGTACCGTACTCCTATCGACTAACCCAGAGATCCAATCAACCACTCGCCCAATAGCCCGGGGCAAGAGGTTCATCGCTGCAGGCGAGTATTTAATATCATACCGAAGATAAGTAAATTATTTCTATTGTGGGATGTAGGCTAGTAACTTTTCTTCTTGAGCTAGTAATATTTTGTTGCTTATTTGAATCGACGGACTAACCCGTTTCATGTCTTTCATCTTTCTCCAGTAAACTCTTTCTACTTTTAACCACGAGAAACTATCATGTGACTGCATATTAATATGGAGCTCAACTGGACGCTTCACAATTTCATCTCTAGTCTTTACTTTTCTTTCTCTCCTATTGCTTTTCCTTTCTATCTGATGAAGTATCTAGCGAAAGCACTTAAAATTTAGGTCCATTGTTGAAATAAATATACATGTTAATATTATTAAGAGTAATACGTAAATATATATATCATAAGATTAACGTTTCTCTTGAATTCAATTTTTGAATCTTAGTTATTCAAATAACGAATAGTAAAAATTATTATTGCAACAAAGAATAACTATTGAAATAAACGAGCAATTGTTTATTAATTGTTCTAATGAAGAGAATAAAATATTCAAATTATTTTAATCATGACGTACACAGAATTTCATCAAGAAGGGTACAAGCTAACAAGTTCATATTGCTTCAGGATTTTTATACATATCTTACTATGGTATATGTCCATTTTTCCATAATATATTGTTGAAGAGTGGTTGAAATATGGAAACGGAAACCCCACTTTGCGTACGCCACTGATTTTTAACAGCATTAGTTTTTATATATGTGAGAAATAGGGTGCACTTCTGTCCAAAAACCATTTCTTATATTTGTCATTTCACATAATTAAAATTCGGAAATGATAGTTACGTTTCTGCGTAACATACCAGGGTATATCATAAATTATCAAACATTGTACTACCTGGCCATTGACTACTATGAGATTTGAAAGAAACAGATCCCTTTTAATGGAGCAAGGATCTCGACATTAGTCAAATGTCTGAATAAAAAGTCACCAATTCCCTGATCCCTGTTTGAAAATTCTGAAAGTAGACATTGTTAGAAAACTCGCCAAATAAACACAATTTACACTTGTGGAAGATGTAACTTTGGATTTAGAACGTAAGAAGACAAAAAGAAGAGGACGAAATATTAAAAGGTACACGTTAATGTTACAAATTTGGCAGATGCATTACTCACACTATGAGAAGCCAACCAAGTATTTTGCACTGAGCTATGTACTCTTTGCTATGGAGATACACCCACAAAAAAGTTTCCATTAATTGACTGTACTTTGCCTCCTTCTGTAACGGGAGAATCTTGAATAACGGAACGTCTTATTAAAAATAGATTTGTATCGCTATACGGGTTTGTACGCGAGACATTGCGTGTCCTATAAGTATTACACAAGTAAACGCTAGCCATTGGAATTTCGTGAGAAAGTTTTCTCAATACATATTTTTTGCACCAACATGAATATCTTAGTATCTAATAGCCATAGTTACATCTCAGCAAGGTCAAGAAATATAAAGCTAGCGCTATAGGAAAATTACACAACTACAATGGTTTGATATTTGTAGTGCTGAAATCATTGGAACTTACAAAATGAAACAACATTGTATTAGCATATTGTTACATTTTATCATGGGTAAATCATCTTAGCTGTAAAACAAAGATGAGGGGTCCGTTTTCAGCATTGTGGAATGTCTAGTATGTGATTCATAAGGGCATTTTTTTTTTTTTTTCGAATCGTTTCCTAATATCCAGCAGTTGCATCAGATGTCTCTTCTACAGAAATCTCACTGAACGTGGAAGAGAACACGGAGGGGCACCATTTCAGAATTGTTTCTGAATCTCTAGCGCGTATCTATGTTTGATTATTTTGAGTAATTTCTTTTTATTATTATTGTTATTAATAATCATATTATTTGTTTGTTTGTTTGAGAGTATGTTTGTTCTATATATGATTTTTGTATTTTTTTTTTTTTTTTTTTTTGTGCATGCGTTACTTTTACTCAATTTTATATTATGTTTATTTTCATCATTTGCATGTTTTTATTTCTACTTTATTGAAATTGTAATTGGGCAGATTAGTCTGTAATTTCCAGTATGCAATAAAAAATTATTATTATTATACAAGATCCTTTTCCTTCAAAAATATTTCAAATTCACGAACATTATTCAGGGCTGTTCTAGAATAGATCAGACGTACTGACAAATCTTTCTATGCCGAAGCCTTCCAGGCATTACTTAAACACTGGTATAAAAATATAATTGTAGTATGGGGTCATGTGAAAAAATAAATGTAGTTGCTATTCCTCGATTTTTCTTCTTCTTACAAAAGGTCTAGGATTGACTTGAACGCCCCTCGTAGCAAAATTATGCACTCTCTTCTACACATTCAATCCTTAACTCCTTATTCCGTCATAGGAGTCATGGGACATTTCTTTATTATTATTATTATTATACAAGAACATGAATTTATATAATATTTTCACACCAAACTGTATAAGCACAAAAAAGAAATAATAATAATAAAAGAAAAATAAAACAAAATAAAAACATAAAATAAAAAATAAAATAAATGAAATCTTTCGTTTAACATCCTACAATTATATACTTTAGGTTAAAGGAGACGGATGATTGAGGCAAATTAATGATGATCGAAGAATTGGTGGAGTGAGAATGTTGGAGGAATCGGGAACATCCTGAGAAAACCCACAGATACGATGTTGTCTGCCACAAACTTACTTGGTCGGGTATTGAACCAGGAACCCCATGCACCAGAGGTAAGTGCTCTACCAGCAAGTCACCGCGCCCCTCTAAGAAAATAAAATAAAATTTTAAAAAAAAGTTATACCTGGTAGTTTTATAGGGAATGTACTACCTTTCAAAATTAATATTGCTTACCAGTATTATGTCTATTAGGTAGAGAGTGATAAGTTCCTATTAACTTTTAAAAGTCTCCAAAAATCCGCCACTTTCTCTCGCATTTTTAGTAACCATTTGCAACTGACGGTTATTTCATTGTATACCAAATAAAACTGGAATTTTTAACATTTAAAACCCTATAGTCAGAAGTATGCATACTGTGAATTCTTACAAAATATTATGTAGTTTCAGGAGAATCACGGCAGTTGACTACGATAAGGATTAACATAAATTTGCAAGTAGCCAAACTATAGATGGACGCTCAGAGCATGGGGAGCCTTCTCTATTCATTGATGCTGTTTCTACTCCTCAGCGTCGAGAAGGGTAGGTGAGTAAAATCCCAAAAGGGATTATTATTATTTTTAAGTACCCATCTTCAGTCTTGGAACATTCAGGTGTAGGGGGAGACAACACTAATTAGTGCAGTGACACTTATTTTCTCAACTTCCTGCAACGCTAATAAATATAATGCTGTTTGTATACTAACAAATAACATTACAGTTAAATGATTTATATAACTTTACTAATTTTGCTTGAATGCACATAACAAAGCCTTATCTATAGCACGTAAGAGAAATGAAGGTGTGCATAATTATTATTCTTAGAACAGATGACGTACTGCATTATGTCTAGCAATTGGTTGTCTCCTTACGACTAGCATTTCAACTGGTGACGTATGAAATCATTTTTATTTGTTATTCATACGATAGGTAACAATATTTTTTAGCTATACAAATTAATGAAACCAATTTCTCTTTACCTATTAGAATATAGATCAATGGGTTAAATCTCATATTTTATAACGAGAAAAGGTAACAAAATTCAACTAACTTAACCTCCTAATATATATATGGTTAATAGTAATAGAATAACACTTTTTTAATTAGGCAAATTAACGAAACGTTGTCAACTATCAGAGTCTCATGGTGCATTAATCAGTGATAGATTATAATTAGTTGTTAGTTCTCCAATCGACGGTAGGTCATAGGTTGCTAGCTGCATGATAACTAAAAGAATTCAACATTACCTTCGACGTGTTTTATCCTCCTTGCTTCGTGTTTCCTCCTGTATTTTTTCTTCTCCTACACTGCGATCATCCGGTTCTGGCAAAGATTCCGAGGCAGTGTCGGCCATATCTGCCATTACAAGGGGTTCCATTTCTTGCACCCCTGAAAGACAAAGTGAAATGAATCATTGCAAAGATTTTTTTCCTAATTTCATTTTGAAAGAAAGTTTTAATAAGATTTAAATTTTAACTTATCCGTTCATCTGCACCCTGAGGTAACTAGAAATTAATTCAGTCTTGTTAATACCAGGAACATCGTCATGTCCATAAGAGTTCAGTTTGGAAACAAATTCTGCCAAGTCACTTGCGTTCACTGAAGAAGTCCTTTTCAAACTTTTCTAAGGTACCCCAAATCAAGATGACTGCTCTAGTACCAAAACTCTGACCAACGTGACAACAAAAGCAGTGCTGAATAACTAGGTCTATCGACAAAATGAGTAATGAAGTGTATCCCCAAAGGAAGACTTTTAGATACAAAGACACATCCATGTGGATATAGAATCAAATATAAAATTATAAGCAAAGCTGAGAAGGTTTGTTTTTAACCTAAATTAATTCGAATAATGTTCGAGTGGATCCAGCGAAAGGTGGTACAATGATGAATTACAAAGGACGAACTACAAAACACATTTATGTCGTCGTCTTCTAGTACAACTCCAACTAATGTTTTAAGAGCAATACATCACCTATCAGACATCAACAATACATATCCTTTGCAGAGATATTAAATAGACAATAAGCACGAATATACTGATGGCTACTACTGCTATCGATATTGCAGTAGCCGTTAAACAAATGCAGTTTTGTCCTAAACTTTGAAAACATCACATATCAAAGAATCTCGTTTAGTTATTTTTCAGACCTTTGCTATGTTATTCTATTTTATAGCTAGAATATATCATTATCCTCCACTATAAAAAAATACTGTTTTCGAAACGAGAGATCTTTAGCTTATTAGCGTAGGTTCATACCGACCAATATAGTTTACACCCACATTAAACAAAATGTTGAAAGAATTCCATTTAAAAGCCTTTACCTGTATCTCAAGAGCTACCATCTCTTTTTCAGATAAACAGATAATCAGTGATAATCTATACTGACTTCTTACAACTATATCGTACTTAAAAGAAAAAGTCATGCTTACTTGTGTTTGACATAGAAAAGTAATTCAATAAAGTTCACTATGAGAGCCTAGTGAACAAATTTGGTAATTGGAACTTCCGCAGTCAACATCCGATTCATCTATAACTTCATTTTAAGTAGAAATGAATATGTTCAAATTTATTATGTACTCTATAACGATTTATTCCATATTGTGGTGTTCCCAAGGATCTATCTTCTTATCTCTGTATGCATACATTGTACGGTCAATTTTCCACAATTAGTTGATAGTTTGCTTTCCGAATATACTCCCACATTAATATTTGGTAATACCATCAAAAATATTAATATTATAATGCAGAATGCTATAAATACATCTGTATGATGGTGCAATTGTTTGTATCCTGTAATTAGTTCTGAGCAAGCACATTTTTTTTCCACCAAGATGTAGTAGGACAATTACTGTAACCTCTCTTTACACAATCTTCGCATTGAAGAAACTCGGTTATGCTTTAATAAATTAGTGAAATTATTAGTGCTACTTTACTTTTTGCTATTACTTTCGACACCCATCTGATATGGAATATACGTTGGATACAATCAACTCAAAATTTATTAAGTGTCGTTTAAATCTGCTGTAGATTAACAGGTACAATTTGGGATCTTTCGCTAATACTGTTTTGCATCTACGATACATAAGGCACTTATATGTCCAATTCTCGATGTAGGCACATAATCTGGATCTCCGCACCAGACAACTTTTATCAGTGACTGCTACTTGAGCGTCGTGCATTTTGAATAGACAATCACGCTCGCACACCAACTCTTACACATTTCGTGTGTGACTTAATAGTGTTTCTATACCTCATGTACACCACCCGCAAAAAGTTTAGAAACACGATCACATGTACAAATATTTTGAGATTAATTAATACTTAAAAAAGTGTCTATATTATGATTGATTGGTAGAATAACCCTGAAACAATAGTTTTGAGTTAGTTTAGAAGGCTTATGGATGCTAATTTGGATCCTATTGTAATTTTCGTATACCGACCATATTTACACATATGTGATTTTTTATATCACGTTTGATTCTATAAATTGAATAAGCACTATCTAGCGGCTATTTCGTGTAGTTGAAAATGCAAAAGTAAACAAATTGGTTTTCAGTTGTAAAAGAATTTTAAAAAAATAATAAAAAAAAAAACAATAAAAAGACACCGTATGTATCCTATTTTATGATTCTGATGTTGGTCAACAAAAACTTGGAAGCAATTTAAAAATAGGTCAAATGAAAACAGTAATGAAATAAGGGCTCAAATTTTAATTTTGCATCAATACAAGAAAACAATGAGCGAAATTAAAAGAAAAATAAAACTTCCAGTATTGGTACGTGCTGTGTGTGAGGAATCGATCGCTACAAGCAAGCAGGGAAATTTCACAGTCTTTTTTGTTTTGGAAGGCCGCGACGCACTTCGGAACAAGAAAGTAAGTTTATTATTGTAACCAGCAAACGTGATAGACGCAATTTAATGCGACTCTGGAAAAACCGTAATGAACCGCCTCATTAGCACAGGCCTTCATGGTTTAATATATATATATATATATATATATATATATATATAAAACTAAGGATACAAGACAAGAAAGAAACGTGTTGAGTGCGCCAAGACACCAATTGGACTGAAAAACAACGGAATTTCGTCTTATGGTCACATGAATCGAAATTTGAACTATTTTAAGGCAAAAGTCTCCAATATATCCGTCAAAACAAAGAAGAGAAAATATTGCCTGCTTGTCTATAACCAAGAGCATGCAGGAGGTTCAGTGATCATCTGGGGATGTTCTACAAGTGAGCTGAAGGCTTACTTAAAATAGAGGGGACAGTGAAGAAAGAGACTGCAAGAAGAAGATACTTCAGAATCATGTGGTACCTTCTGGGATGACTTTTTGAAAATATTTCGTTTTTCAGCAAGATAACGACTTGAAACATATATCTAACACCTGCCAACAATACTTACAAGACCTAGAGATGAGAAAATGAGATTTAAAGTTATTTTGTAGCCGCCACAATCACCATACTTAACCCAAATGAGTTTTTTTTTTTTCTGGGAAGAACTATTTAGATTGCTACAAAAGCCTACAATACAGCGAAAGACCAACATTAACATCTTTATCAGGCTTTACTAGATATTTGGAAAGACATTTTGAAAGCAGGCAGAAGCTTATTCGAAGAATGTCTACGTTGTGCCAAGTTGTGTTGAAAGCTAAAGGAGACTGTGTAGATAAAATCAAAAATCTAAGTCTTAATGTTTAGTTTTTCCGTTCAGAAGTCTGTTTTTCAGAACAACAAGTCTTGTAATATGTTTTTTACAAGTCATAAAATATCACGAAATAGAAATTCTAGAAAAATAGTAAAGGTTGTTCCTAAATACTAATGCTGATACCTCTAATTTGTTGTGATTTCATGGTATATACAATTGTCCAATATTTGATTTTGAAAAAAATTACATTAGTATTACAGGCTAGTTTTGAGAAATAGGCCTCTGAATTGTTTTTCTGTCACAGTTTCATTGCCAGAGAAGTTGAATATAGATAAGTAAACACACATACAGGTTTGTATATATATAAACTGCTGTATTATATAGTCTTGTTCCTAAACTTTTTGCGAATAGGGTACACATTATCGTCGATATACAAACAGGAAAGAAAGAGTTATTATCGAAATTTAACATTTTATAGAAAAGATTAACGCTTATCTGTGCTTTATGCTCCGAAGCAAAACCCACATTTCTTTGAAAGCGTATGTTCAGCAGGTTTGTTACTTTTCTGTTGTTTTGAATTAATAAATCGTCAGAGTGGCTAGCAGAAAACTACTACATATGGTAACATTTGGAGTGTGTTATGGTTTTCATTTCAGAAATAATACTTTATATATTTGTCACATAAGATTGGTTAGCATGAAATTTATCATTTAACAGGTGCATAATTCTGGCAACTTAGTCATGACTGAATGTATTTTAATATATAGCATGAAATATTGGTCTCGCATTTGAAAATGAGCAATGGATTACGTTCTAGTACGGTTTCGTGTTAGAATATGATGTGTATTACTTCTCGCAACATACCGAGTAATCTTTCTCCAACAACGATGTTGAAAAAAGTGAGCCTACGAAATAATAATAATAATAATAATAATAATAATAATAATAATAATAATAATAATAATAATAATAATAATAATAATAATAATAATAATCATATAAAAGTAACCAAGAAAGTTCTGTCGCTTTTTGTGGAGGCCTGGGTTCAATTGACCCTCACACCGTGAATTGATTGCGAATGGAGATAAAGCAAAGGCCAGTTGTTGGTGTGGGTATATCAAACATACCACCTGGTCGTGGCAGTTCAGTTACACCGTGAACTTGTGTAAGGATAGAGGGAACATGGGACCTCAACAGAGCATCATAAGGTTGTGTATGATGTACGAGTTCAATCTGGGGTCAAACGCCGCTGCAGCGGGGTGGAAGATAAGCCAAGTCTTTGGTTAGGGTATTGTGACTACGTGGACAGTGCAGCGGTGGTTTAACAAGTTTAAGGACGGTGACAAAACATTCGAAGACGTACCACGTGCCGGAAGACCAACACATGTACAAAATGAAGATTTTCAGGCAGCAATTGAGGTGAACAGTGGCCAGACATGTGAGGAACTGGGACTACAATTCAGTGTGCGTGGAGAAACCATTCGGCAGCACCTCCATCAACTTGGGAAGCACTACAAGTTGGGTCGATGGGTCCCACATGATTTGACCCCATGGCCAGAAGGCAACGTGAGCAGACACCTGTGTTTCTTTGCTGACTCGTCTGAGGAAGGAACCATTTCTAGACAGAGTGTTGGCATGTGATGACAAGTGGGTCCTGTACTAAGCTCCACGGCTCCGTCATCATTGGTTAGCATTCCATGAGCCGGTTCCAAAACAGCCGAAACCAGCACTGCACCAGAAGAAGATCCTCCTGTGTGTTTGGTTGACTGTTCGCGACATCGTGCATCAGGAATTGCTACCAGCTGGTCATAGCACCAATGCAAGTGTGTACTGTCAGCAGTTGAGTCGTGTTCAAGAAAAGCTCAAAACTCTGGAGCCAGCACTTCTGAATCGCAAAAGGGTCCTCCTGTTACAAGACAACGCTTAGCCCCACGTGGCTAAGATGAACCAGGACACCATTCTACGCTTTGGATGGGAAACACTATTGCTTCCGCCATACTCCCCGGACATTGCACCGTCCGATTCTCACTTGTTACATTCCTTGGACAATCACCTTAGAGGGCGCCAGTTCAAATTCCTAGTAGAGGTGCAAAATGCACTTGATACCTTCTTCGCTTCACAGCCCATCAAGTTCTATGGCGATGGAATCCATGGCCTTCCAGAACGTTGGGAGGAAGTCGTCGATGCTGATGGGGACTATTTTTGATCTTCCAGCTACGTTTTAAGTGATATATCGATGTTCAAAGGTGGTGGGTAAAAAAGCGACAGATCTTTCTTGGTTACCTTTATAATACACTGAGCATCTACGCAACAAATGGATGTGAAAGATTGTTATTTGATTCCCACTAATTCGATTATTTTTTATTTCTTTTTTATAATTTGATCAGTGTTAATGTGTCAAAACACATTTATTTGCAATATGAGCATTCTGCATTCATGTCCATCACATGAAACTCATTTGTTTGAGAGCAAACTAATCCTACAGTTTCTGAATAACTCATTAAGTTGAATTTATCTAATGGTATAAAAAAAAACATGTTGTTGTGCAGTCCATCAAACTATTGCATTCGCCATTGCAGTTAGAATTAGAGGAATAAATACAATAATCT
The DNA here is from genome assembly GCF_964235325.1 of Thermobia domestica. Classification (NCBI taxonomy): domain Eukaryota; kingdom Metazoa; phylum Arthropoda; class Insecta; order Zygentoma; family Lepismatidae; genus Thermobia; species Thermobia domestica. The sequence continues at coordinate 57,211,011 of NC_137459.1, forward strand.
TTCATAAAAGAGAAACATATTGTGAAGGTTTATTTTCTTAGTAAACATTTCGTGGTTTCACATTATGGCCTTTTGTGTTTCGGCTTATTACAGAAAGAGACTTATCATACGTTTGATCCACTTCTTCAAGAACTTTGTGTGTGTGTACTGCGGTCATATAGTCATATTGAAATCATGCTATGATACAATTTATTTGGTTTGTATGTTAAAACAAGCTGTGATTGAAACGTATTTATCGAATGCGGTATTTTTGTTTTCTCAGAATTACCAGATGCAATAACATAATTCCTGATTAAGAGCCACTCTGAATTAATTTCAAATCCATAACTCACTTATTAAATTGAACTGTTTACATGTGATATATTTTCTAATAAGCTTAACATAATATGACAAAATCTACGCAGTAGAAAATTACTTTAAGAGAAAATTGCAGCTTAATTTTATTACTGTCATATTTTAACAAGAGAATTCGATGCTATTATGCTTTCAGCTAACATTTAAACTTCTTGTTGATTGCAGTTCACCTACGTCAAAACTTAAGAATTAATAAACTCTGCTAAAAACAGTAAAGAGCATCACGCTTAAAAGTTTCAATTTTGTCCGATAGATGTCAACCGCCATAGGATGTTTACTGCCATCTAACGACGCGATATGTAATTTCTATCATTTTGGACTAATATACCTTTGTTTCAGTACAAGAAAATTGGATATGACTAGCCACCATTACCCACGAAGATATTAAAGGATTGACTTTATTACCGAAATCAATCTAGATAATTGCTCTAGCTATCTATTGCAAAGAGACAGATTTTTTTTAATTCTTTCTTTCAAGAGTTATTGTGTGGAGTAACAGACGGACGGATGTACTGACATTACAATGTTGGAAGTCGTACATGCGTGCAGGACCGGACTGGCCAAGGTGGCTAGGCGGCGATTGCCGCCCAGACAGGGGCCAAGTCAAAAGAGGGGCCAAATGAAAATGTTAATAAAAAGAGGAGGTCAGGAGGAAGAGAGAAAAATGTGGAAAACATGTGCGATAAGTAATATTCTTCTGAACAGTCACGGCGGCAATCTGCATACATCAAGTTCTTTGAGAGTTTCATTAAAATTTTGTTGCGACTCACATCCCCTATAAAGTAAGAATGGGCCATGTCAGCTTCAGTTATGTTGGTGTAAGTACAAACAATAGTTAAACCCAACATGCTTCCTATCGTGAAATATAAAAGGGAGCCGAAAGTATAGTGACCTGACAATACAATTCTTGAGAGTTTAGTTTCTTGGCCCAGCAAATATAACAATGTGAAACCCAACAGAAAGCCGAGATCACTTTCGTGTTTATGATATCACGATCTTGCGCGGTCGCTTCTGTAACAAGATCCCGTGGTTTTGGCATTGTTGAGTCATTCATGAGAGTTTGCTTTTATCTTTCAGTAGTTGCCAATTTTATCATCCAAGAAGTCGAGGGGCAGTCAGTTAATCAAAGTTGAGTTGATTTTGAGTTTAACGTCCCGTTCAGCAGCGAGGCTATATGAGACGTGGACCTACTGATTAACGTGGAATCCGAACCACGTGAGCTCCCGCCGGGAATCGAACCCAAGTCTCCCACGCCAAAGGCGCGTACGCTAATCGCTTAGCCACGAAGGAGCTCTCAGTTAATCAAAGTCTGTGTTACTGTGAGGTAGTGTATGTCCTTATCGTGTCCTTTAAAAAAATATCGTGGGAACGGAGGTTATGATATTGTAACGAGTGGATTATAAATTCGGACTTCTTGAATATATATAGCATTGGTAAGTGAAAAATTATTAAATTCTTTGTACGTTGGTGTTTTCTTTTGAATGAAACTGGCTGCTGTTGAATACGGCTTCACAGTTGTCGTTGTGTATTCATACAATTATTATTACAGTAAGAACTGGATATACACAAATTTCAAATGAAATTACGTAAATCGAAATGCAAATTCAATACGCCACTTTCTGCTAGCAATATTAAGATTTACTATTGATAATTTCTTTCTTATCTTTTATCACGTCGCAACCATAGTAGGTAATTCCATTACGACCACCCTGTAGACCTATATGTGGACACAATTTGCATAAATACACACAATTTGGGTACTTGACATATTTCGTGGACCACAAGTGCTTATTGATATTCATGTCAATACGAAGATTTTGTCGTGCTTGTTCCGGAGGATACATCCCCCCGAAAATATTTTGGGTTAATTGCAGAGGGCGCTATTTTGCGAATACTGAAACAGCTAATGCTGACTTTAAATTAATTTGTCCGTAGTTCTGAAGAAAGTACAAATTTCAGCCATTCCAGGGCGAGATAAAGAAAAAGTATGCTAAAGATTACTGTCTGCGTTATTCTCATAAATATTGTTACATAACATATAGGCCTACCCTGATTTTATATTATGATCTTTATGGTATAATGTACGGTATGTCTACTAAAGAATACTGTACTTTGTCTAATATAATAGTGTGCTTTTATTGTGGGAAAACAGTGGACAGTTGGAGTAATGGTGGTTCGGGGATTGAGAATTCGGGGCCAACACAATGTCAGCCACCGGGGCCACCTAGTAACAAGTCCGGCCAGTGGTCGAAGTGAGACGGTATGCGGTGGTATGCCATACCGCCTCTGGTCTTTCAGTAATGAGGACATACCGTCTCTGGTTTTTCAGTGATCAAGACAATATTTAAATAGCCGGTATGTTGAGTCAAAATCGTAATAAAACATATACCGCCTCTGCTTTTTTTCCACTTCGAATACTGAGTCCGGCCATACCATGTGTGATCCTAATAACGATATTGCAGTAACCTGAGACGGTAGCGAAAGCGATATTTACAACCTATACTTCGCATATTGTCAGGAACATCAAAATTGTACACGTCCAGACATAAGTGGGCGTCGCGATCCAAACGAGGGATGGCAATGCCCTAATAGCTGATAAAAAAAAAGATACTTGAATTGTTTCAAAACTGTTTATTCAATAGGATTTATAAGAATCCCAATGCGTTAAAGGGAGAGCCAAAGCGTTTGACTCCCTTCCTCCTATGCATTCAGAATGAGGAATTTTATTACACACAATTTGCATACATATACAGGGTGTTTCAAAGCAACATCCACAACGTTTGGCAGGTGATTCCTGACATCAAGATAAGACAAAATGTATAGACCAACCTGGGTGCACAAATGCTTCCTTTCGGAGTTATGGGCTGCCGAAAACATGAAAAATTAACTTTAAAGGTCCATAGCTCCAAAATTATGGGACCTATCGTAGTCAGGTCAAGACTTCACTTAGGAACTAGTATGTGCCCTACCAAAATATCCAAGTTTGAGAATCCTGTGGTACTTCCTCAAGAATTTTTATAGAGGTAGTTGATGAGCACTGCAAATTATATGACCGTAGCCAAATTGCCTCTATAAAAATCTTCACTGAGATCGAATTAGATTGGAACCTACAATTAACTATGGCATCTGAATTATAATATACTTCCCCCAGCAACTAAACGCAGGTTTCTCGAACTTCCGCGGTTATTCATTTACGGTGAACTTATTTTCAGTGGACACCAAAGGAGAAACGCGTAGTGGATTTATGAAAAACAAAAGCGTAATATTGGAAACTATGTGAGAACGCATGAATGACTAGCTCCGCCAACGCCTATACTTACTCTACTTTTAAATCATCTTTAAACATTAACCTAATATTTAATCTAATTGGTTTTAGAAGCTTACTGAAATCTTAAATATAAAGTGTACTAATAAATATGACTTACCTTCATCTTTGTCGATGTCTTCGCTACGCTTCTTGTGGACGGGGGCAATATTGCCCGTGGGTCGAATCGCTCCCATGGAAAGGGATTTTCGAGGGCCACCACTTTCAGTCTTTCTGACCGCCGATAAAACATCCGACGCTCGAGGCCATGCAAACTGCAACCTATATTCCGTACTTATTCTAGACGAGGGAACTGGCGCAGGAGGTGGATAACTTGCTGTCATCTAAGAAAATAAAGAAACACACATATATTACAGTTTAATATAAAAGAGTCATGCACAAAACGTATTTATAATGTGACTCCATCAATCAATTTCTAATTCAGGTCTAAGGCTATGCAGGGATAGGTGAAGTGGATTATGGAGGCTAAATTGTTAAATAAAATTAAAGTTAACAGCGTTTCAGTTTATTACTATACAACCAACATACAAAACAATAAAATAATATTAAGCAGCTTCGCAAAAGCCAAAGTATCAAGTCTTACACGTGTTTTTACTGATAATAATATAAAAGAAGTTACGTTACAAAGCTTTTAAGCACATGGCAAACACAAAGCATTGAGGTAACACACTAACAAGTAAACCATATTCACTTGTCAAAAACTAAACAGTATAAATTTGTCCTATTGCCTGTATTATTGTTTGCTTTATTAACATACTATTTAACACTTTCAACCTGTCCAACTATATAACTTTCTTCCATATATAATTTATTCAAATTTTATACAAAAAAATTATTATAATCTGATTAAGTGAATTGTAAAAATATTTTGTTGAATTGTTTTTACACAATCATATTTCTTCTCTGTGCCCTTTACTCTTAAAGAAGCTTAGTGGCGCCGGTTTATATATTGCGAGATTTATAATGGAATGTATTGACACAGCCGGCTAAGATGATCGATAAATGTTTCCTGCTCTTCAAGAGGAGAGATGTTGAAACAATCTGCAGCAGACAAAGGACGAAACACCAGCAGTCGTCAGGAGAATTCACTTTTAACGACATAGTCATCTTGCACGAAAGCTACAGAAGTAATCAAATGATCTTGGTTTTATATAGTAGTATAGAAAGGGCGTGAAAGTTAATCAAACGTTTACAGAAAGGATACCTGTACCTAGTGTTATATATAAAATTTTACCCTTTAATATGAAAATATTTAAGAGAATATAGTTGACTTCTGTATTTAGTATTTTGGTCTAAAATCACTTTATACAAAATTGAGGATTAGATTTTGCCTGTAGTTACGAATTCGGTCGTATTTTGCGTCATGACGCTTAATGTTGGTGTAAGGCAGTGTATGTAGGTATTTTGAGTGTATTTCTGGTTTCATTTAAAGAATAATTCTTTTTCTTTTTGCTTTATTGTTTCTCTTCGAAAAACTTACAATTATTTTTAACAAATTATACTACTTTTCTTTTCATTCCGTTATTATTCATTTTTAAGCTTTTTCGTCACTCGACAAGAGCGCAGAATTAAGGTTTTTTTTTAAAAAAAAAATGTCTGTCTGTCTGTCAGTTTAACGTCCATCGATTATGCCCTTTGGGCTACGGGAGACGGATGATTAAGCTAAGTGAATGATGATGGAAGAATTTGTGGAATAATAAAGTGGGAGGATAGGGAGTACTGTTTTAAACCCACGGAACGATGTTGAATTCTGTTACTAGAATAGCATATATGTATTTAATGTTAACACTTTATTCATTTGTCAAAAATAAATTTGACAAGGTGAAAGCTACACGAAATTGAGGAAAATACCAACAAATGAAGAATAGTAACGATATAAAATTAGTGAATGTTTTATTTTATTTTTTAATTATAGTGAAATAATTGAAGTTGTACGAAGAATTATGTGCAATAATCGAAAATAATCACGGACTTAAAGAGGTTGGAAATAAAATAAAATGTGTGTTGTGCATAGTTGTGAGAAAGTCAAAAAGTATGAAAACCCATCAGTGATAGTAATACATTCGTTAACAAGAATTTAGCGTATTGCAATAAGTTCAAAGCAAGTTTCTTAGCATGAATTGGTTCGATGGATTCTTAATTGTTAGAAAATTAACATACCAACAGCAAGATGGCCATAGTATTCTAATGGTTAAGTTAAAACATTTAGCATGACCACTTATTTGTACGTGTTGCTCGTCAACTTGCATTTTCCGAAATTTTCGCAAAAGAATCATTTACTTCCATTAATCATTCACTTACTTTAGCCTAAAGTGCATAACCGTGGGAAGCTAAACCAAAGTTTCGTTTCATGTAAATAAAAAAATAATAGAAATGTAACTAACTGATAGTTTATGTTTGTATTCGGTTCATTTCGGAATCCGTGTTTAGGTATGGCATTCTCAAGAATTCATATCAAGTATAAAACCTCATTAAAGCTTTCAGCTTTAATTATGCTCAATTTATGTTGAAGTTAGAATATTTTTATATTAAATTAACAACTTCAAATACAACATTTTACATATTTCATGTATTCTGTGGTATTATATCACTTTTGTAGAAAATGTTCTATGACTTATGTTATATATGTTTTAATTTGTAAGTCTGCATGTAATGTAATGAAGTTAATGTCAAGCATTATAAATATTAAACAGGAAAACTTTGAATACGTAATAATTGACCTGGAAGTAAGATGTGTGGAAAGGATACAACAGTTTTCTATGCGTTTTTGTTATTATAATTTTGTTTTAATGAACTTTAGAGTGATGTTTAACACGTATTGAACGTTTTCAATACTGAAATGAACCAAAGAGAAACAAAAATTGTAGTGGAAAATCTTGCTTTTATTTCTGACGATAACCAAGCTTCATAGATTGTCATCTCATTCATTACAGTGTCAATTTTCCCTTTCTCATCCTTTTACCAATTAAATATCTACACTATATATGGCCTGCCATAAGAAACCATACTAACTGATTCTAGTGGAGAAACTCAACCTTTGGCTCTTAATTATTTGTAGAAATTATTCCTGATTCAAACTTCCAAGCACTGTGTTGACGGTGCTGAAAAACAAAAGAAAAATGATTTAAAGGTAGCAAATAAACAACAACAAAAGCTTTCAAGGCTCTATTTAACTACAAAGCTTTATTTTTTTTCTATGTTTCTATGTTACAAGTGCCTCCTATAATGTGAATTTTCTAAAATGTGGTGTGTGAGGTTATTCGCGCAAAGCAACTGTATTTATATACGACTCAAATGCTAAACTTTCATAATGCTAATAAATGAAAATCAAAGCTTGAATAAAAACATGCAGCATATCTTACCGACAAGTTGTATTTATTATTTAATGAAGATGCATATTCAACATACATACATCACTTTGTAAAACAGGTTGTTTTTCTGTGTTTCTGTAATTTTTAGACGTACTGAAGTTTATTACAGAATCATTATTGAATTACGATCATAATGGAGTTTGACATTTGCAACTTTATATATGCAAACTACTTACTTCCAATTTGACTTTCATAAAATTACTGCAGTGTTTGCTGTTATCAGTTGAACTTTTCCCACTTACCTGATCCAATGTTCCTTTTCTAGTAGCATATACCTATTATTTTACACTGAGTTTTTTCCCTAGAGATTAATTACTAGCAGTAACATGAATTTTCTGTTAATATTTATTTAATCTTCATCACAGCTGTGACCGATTTAAGTTTATGCATTGTATATAGATCGAATCTTCAATCTGGTGTCTTTCAGAAGAATTTAATGCATGATATCTTTGTTTACGTAACTTGTGTTGTAAATTCTATTATTTTGCCTAGACTTTCCCATTCTATTCTTTCTATTCTATTCTTTATTCGCTCTTATTGTTTAAATGACAGATATCTCCTTCTGTGCATTGTTCTAATGTGGTAATATCTTTTCGTTTTCTAGAATTCTCTATTTCTTATATTTCTGCATCATTTTATATATTTTTAAAAACTTTTTGGACATTTCTGCTTATGTATTTGATCTGTTGTACCTGGGATTCAGTCTGGTTTACGATTTTATTCTTTAAAATTATTCTGACTTATTTCTCTCGTGTAAATTTATATCTTCTTCCACAGTTGGCAGATACGCCCTTTTATTCTGAGTATACCAGTTGTTCATTCAACTCTAAATTTGTTTGTAAAAAGTTTCATGTTGGCTATTTTTACATGTGGTTCCTCTCTTGCTAGTCAATGCTCTCTTTCACTGGCAGTTCAGTAATATATCATAATAACACATGTCATATACATAATTTTAAATATATGAGTTTGATATTGTGCTTTTGAATTCTACGGTTTAATTGAATTTTAATTAAGTATTTCTACCGCTTGAGTAAATTATTCAACATATGACCATCTCTTTCGTAGTGTGGAAAAATGTAATAAACGGTATATTGTGTTAAATTATCAAGTATCTAAAAATAAAGAAGCATTGTTTACTGCATGTGTTCATAGTATTTGTTTTCCGTAACTTGTAGTGTTTAAAACAAACCTGATCTCACATGACCTCGCTGCTGGAAAGGGACGTTAAAATCATTGAAATTTCAAAGCAAACTTGACAAATACCTAACCGTTCATGATGTGTTAAAAGACTGCAAACAAATGCGGTTTGAAACAAATATGATAAGAGTTACTAGTTGGACATCACTACTAATACTAGAATGATTATTTAACAACCCATAAATCAATAAGAAAACATAAAATTATGTGTATTATATTTTTGGCTATACAGCAAACGAATCTGAGGGATTTTTGTGCTAGACAATCAGCTACTATTTAAATTATACCATCAGAAGAAGAAAAATAGAGCAATTAAGAAAATAAATACATACCAAAAACGAAATCAACTCTATTACTTTTTTTTAAAAATGAAAGAAATCATGAAGTCTTAAACATTCATAGTTTATAACATAGAAACAATACTGTAATATTTGACTGTAATATTATTAAGAAAGGCATTGTCCATTGTTATGATTATGTTAAATCGTGACCTAAGCTACTGAATTACTCGCTGCCTCTCGGAATAATTTGAATTAGAGATCGCCTTTGGCATAATAAAGGAAAACACGAAAGTAGGCGAAAGTATTCTGAAGTTGTCACAATATGATTAAGATTGAAGCTAAAAGTTGCTGCATTGGGTTTTTAGTGATTCTTTTTTACATCCAAAAACCGGAATGCGGACATTTCTAGGAAAAAGAGGTTACCTATGAACGTTGTTTATATATATACATATAAAATCGGCTTTGGAAGCCAGCAAGAAACAAAATGTAACATTCATATTTTGTAATAACACATATATTTATCAACTTGAATTATGTTTGCTTTTAAGATAGACTTGAATGATTCATTTCTGCTTATTTTAATAAGCATTTAGTTTAGCGAAGGTGGCGTTGCAATTAGAATGCAACCTGGATTCCATGCTTGTGTTCCAAGAAAAGTCCAACCACAATCAATCAACAGTGACCTAATTTTCTTAGCAGGCAAGACTGCATCTTATTCCCAAGCCAGACCAAGAGCATTTTCTTACTGCATCTAAAATATTTCTACTTTACCAGTATTTCAGAATGAAGATTATATTCAATGTTATATTCAGACAAACTGACGATTAGTTACATCGTTCTGTTCAGTTCATATACTAAACAGAAACAACAAACATAACTACAGTATTTTCATGCATACTAAATAAGAGATCTTTAGCAACTTGTGATGAAAAAAATATTCACATAACCTTTCAAATACAGCGAGCAGATTCAGAGAACAAGAGAGAGAGAAAAGTTTAAATTAGAACAACTGAACACACACTCTTTCATATGAATGAAAATGTTTTGCAACGCTGGCAATTGTGAGAGGTAATCAATTCATCGTTAGCTACCCGCAAAACCAGTGTAATTATTTCCCGCTTTCTGGCTCTAACATAAACATAAAATAATTGCATATTGACAACGGGGTATTTCGAGGTGCTCTAATGACAAACATTTGTTCAGGTGTTCTGTTAGGAACTTTATTCTCGGATAATTCCTGTTACTCTAGTGTAAACCACATTAAATAAATTAAAACCTTGTCTATATTGACAGCATCAAGGTGTACAAACAGGTATATTGTGTTTAATAATAGAAAACAGAGTTCTCTGTGGTTTAATATCATAACTTATTGGAAATTTCACATATTTCAGAATATCAACATTCTATAATATACAGGGTGTAACAAAAAAGTACGGCAAAATTTCAGGAGTGTATTCCTTATGGATAAACAAGCAAAAAGGTTCATATGACCATATGTCGATAAATGAGTCGTTACAGAGTTACGGCCATTGAGCCACCTGACGGTGTGAAATAGTCACATTCTGGTAACTTCTTAATGTGACTCAATTTAAACATCAATAACTCAGCCCCTAATTAAGCTAGGAAGATAATTTATTGTCAATGTGTTCCTGAAGGATAAAGATTTCGGCCGATATGTATTTGATGTATATGGATAGGTACCACGGAGGCTACTGAGGTTTAAATTGAGTCACATTAAGGGGCGACCAGAATGTGCCTATTTCACATCATCAAGCGACTCAATGGCCCGACATATGGACAGATGATTTTTTTGCTTGTCTACTCATAAGGAATCCACCCCTAAAATTTAGCCCTGTCTTCCCCGAAAAAAACTTATACAAATAAAGCATGTACCTTATCCTATACTGTGGTACCCCACATACATAAAATGCATTTCGGCGGAAAGCTACGTTTTTTAGGAATACATAGATACCAAAATTATCTTCCTAGTTTAATTAGGGGCTGAGATATTGAGGTTTATATTGAGTCACATTAAGGAGTGACCAGAATGTGACTATTTCACACCGTCAGGCGGCTCAATGGTCGTAACTCTGTAACGATGCATTTCCCGACATATGGTCATATGAACTTTTTTACTTGTCTACCCATAAGGAATCCACCCCTGAAATTTTGCAGTACCTTTTCGTTACACCCTGTATATAAAGGATGACACGTACAAACATTTAAGTAACTCAAAAGCTGCTAAATCGATTTATATGAAACTCTAACCAATGTTTTAACTGAAATTTCAAGGTTGTTGTAAAATATGTATCATCACGTTTAGATTCAAGAAAACTATATAATAGCATAAAAGGAGCAGCAAGATGTGTAAAAAATACACTGGAGGAAACAAATTTAAGAATACCCTGTTATACACAGTCTGATTTGAAGGAAATTCGTAATTATGAAATGTGTCTGTAGAAGGAATACTGATCTTAGTTTAAAATTGCTAGCATACTGGCCACTGTAGAGGTGGCTGTAGCGGACATGCTGCTAGGGCTTTACACAGCAACACTCAATGTGTTGAACAACTCGATATGTGTAATTGTGTGTAAACAAGTCGTTACAGTGGGTCACAATCCGTGTCTGCAATATCAAGATTGTGCCAGCCAACGCATACTGTGCAACTAAGTGACTTCGAATGTGTTCATATAGCGAAGCTCGAGCGGGCGGATGGTCGTAACGCAAAATTGCGAATCTCTGGGTTGTGACGTATCAGTGGTCCATCGGTAGTGTACACAATGGAATTTAGAGGGTTCCTGCAGTAGATATGCCTGCTAGTGGCCTTGTAATGCACCAGTAAGCACATGGACAGGCACATCGTTCATGTGCTGTAGCTGACAGAACAGCAACTATTAGTGCAATTAGATACAACACCGTGCCTCTCATTGTTGGAGAAAGGTCTAGGTTCTTGTGATCCTCTAGCACGATTACAATTCGACGAGAACATATGAGCTGGTATCGGCAGAGTTTAGAGTGTCGTGACAATGTATATTCAGTGATGAGAGTCTTTTCTGTTTTGTTGCAGTGACGGCCATGTGTGTGTGTTTGTAGGCACAGAGGTAGCCGGGAAAATCCAGTATGCGTTCGTACTCGGCGGAAAGGTTCCACGTTTAACATTCTGATATGTGTGTCAATACCAAACTGCCCGAAATTTTCAACTTCTGTACTAAACTGGAAGTAGTCTATTTAGACCGGAAGACGAATTTTCCAAATATTTGATTAGTACGATTGAAATATCTGAGTGAGGTGTGTCACTTATAAGGGTCTAAAAAAATGAAAGCTGCAATAACCAGTTTATCAAAGTAGTTTTCTGTCATTTAGTCAGTTGTTTGACTCCGTGACAAAAGATGTATGCAGTCTAAGATGCGAAGAAGTTTTCAACTGCACGTTGCATCACCCGGTCCTGAGAGAAGTTCTTTCCTGCCAGGAAGTAATCGAGATGCCGGAAGAGGTGGTAATGGATGTGAGGAACTCAGGAGAATATATTTGGTTAGAAAGGATTTCATATTGCAACTCATGGAGAGACGGCGCCATTTGACCAATATGTGGGCTAATACCTTATTCTCAATATCATAGTAAACATTCTACCGTCAACAATGGATCATTTTCCACAAATTTAGAAGCATCTATGCACTACGATCTGCTAACGTCTTCTTTCTGACGTAAGAATTAGCCTCTTTAATATCGCCTACCAATCATCACCTTCCCCTCCTTTTACCTTCAAGAATGAGGTTTGTCTTCAAGGAATATCTCAACGCAGAGATAGCCAAAATTTGTTTTGAGTTGAAGTTAAAATATTGTTTAGAAATTACATGGAGAGCTACCATAAATAACTTTTACGATGCGCTGAAAACTTCTATAAACTTAAAAGTAAGGTAATTTCATAGCTAATAACAATGCTTTTTATACTAAAATATTTAAACTTTAAGAGGGTGTATTCAGTTTTAACTTTAAAAGCCACCCTTTTGTACGTAGTTTAAATTAGAAAACAATGTATGCAATGAACAAGAAATAATACTAAAAGACATCCAGATATTAGAAACATTTTGAACTGCTTATTTTCTCTCTTTAAGATTCACAAGTGACCTAATCCTGCTCACCTACACGTCATTAAATTCACCCTGAATGTCGAAAATGAGCTAAACTTTAGGAAACTGAGTCAATCTAAATTCAAATCTTAGTGCTTTTGCTTCTTGTGGGCCATTCAAAATATGTTGGTGGGATCGGCTACCCTTGTCCTAACGTGTTCCTCTTCATCGTAGATAAGTGGCTACTGGCTAACGAGCGTGCTTTCATGCTTGGTCCTGCGTCCGATCCGCTGTAGGTTGCTTACTTAAGATTAAAAGAAATAAGTAGTGGTTAGGGTCCTATTTTTAGCAGCAGTTCTTGTCTCATATAGTCTCGGTGTAGAAAAGGAATGTCGAATTCCGGTCAATCATTTCTATGATATGTTTTAATTTCTGTTTCACGGAATAAAGTGGCGACCAGAATATACATTACAAGTAACACTACTCAGGAGATTATAGTGTAATTTCATTAAATTGTGTCTGTATATGGAGAAACAGAAAATTATTAAGTGAAACACAGAAAGCCATTGCAAATTTGCAATGTTTCTTTGGCAGTAAAATTCTGTGTATTGCAATTTGATTCGTCCATAGAGGACAACTGAGAACAGTTCAAGGTTTTCTTCTGAAGTAACTTCTCGGTTTTCTTTTTATTCTAGCTTCCAGTGAATTTCAGGTCTTTCGTTTTAACGCCAGTAAACATACGATACAAATACAACAAGATCATGATTTCTATTGAATAGAATATTTTTTTCTTAAAAGAGTAAAATCAGATCTGTTAAATCATCATGATACAAATTGGCTTAAAATAAGTCCGGCTTTCATGCCCATTTTACTTTTTAATCAAAAGTGATACACAAATCTAGGAACGTTCCCTTTACATAATTTTTCTTGATTTTCTCGCTAGAACATCATTAATATTATTATATTACATATAATCTATAATTGATATTCTCTTATTAATTGTGTTTTGTTGGAGGGTATAAGCAGAGTGCGACTACTGGGAAACCCAAGCTCCTTTTGAAGGTGTAACTCATAATGCAGTTTCTCTGGTAGATTCAAATAAGCCAAAAAATAGTTGCATTAAACAACACTGTGGAAATATGTATCAGATGTAGAGTGGCATAGTGAAAATAGAGGAGCTTTAAATAAGCATAAATTCTAACTTACCAATACAGCCATATATATATATACGTATATACACATATCATCTTACCATGTAGAAAGATTTTATTAATGCTTCTTTGAAAACTAAATGTTTTATCAATCTGTCCTGAAACAATAACAAGATTATTAGGAGAATGGAGACAAAAAAGAGAGAAAAGTGTTATTGAAATAGATAATAATAAACGAAGTAGAAACAAAAACAAGTTTTAAAATGATACTGGTAACATTAATGTTGATAGTATAGTTTAGCATATACTTTTGGTGATTGGACAAGCAAACCAAGCCTGATCATAAACGCAACAAAATTGACTCTTGAATAGTGCTAGATGTGTAAATTCGCATAACTAGTTACCAGAAAAGTTAACATTTTATCCAGTGGTATACACAAAAAATAATCAAGGAGGGTCCAAGCACCCACAGTCATATGGTTTCAACAGCGAATGGTTTTTGAATAAATATATTGATATAGTAATATTAATTTTTCCATAATATTTTGTGAAGGGGGAGTTAAAATCTTCCTCTTGTAACACAACCTATTTTATCTACTAACATGGTTTGAAAGCAGTTATGTACGATTTTCATAAACCACCCAAGCTCTAAGATTATAAATGAGAAACTTGTCCAAATACAAAAGAAATTCTGCCAAATGTGCTTTGCATTATTACTTGAGCATACGATTTCTTCTTCCAGCACTATCAACAGTAATTTTTGATACAAAGAATAAACTATTATTTTTCACTATTATATGCATTTTCGGCACAAGTTTTCTAATTACTCTAGTCTAAATGTCTATGTCAAGAATTATTTCATATAGGACTTTGCATTATGGCATCTAGTCATATTACTACTTTTAAGGTTTTCCTTTAGTTTCACAAAACGATCTGCTTGGTTGAACAAAATGCATACTTTGTGCTTCTTTTTATTCTTTTTCTTTTTCTTTTTTTGACTCTGATGGAGTGTAAGGTGCATATTTTCAACCTAAGCAAGAAAAGGATTATATAAAGGAAACAAAGCACCTGGAAGCCTGTCTGGAGGGGGCACGTGTTAACAAGATTGACAAATTAGTTTTCTACTATCTGCATACAGAGAACGCTATCGTTTACATCCACAGAACTTTCTTCTTTTAGTATACTCTTCGACCACAGTAAATAACTTTAAATTAATTTAGCTGTTCCTTATTTCTTACACAACCTTTTTTTTATTTATCCCTACAGGCGTATTTTGAATTCCTCAAGACTAATACTTAAGAGGCCCCATCACGGCCAAATTAAAAAACTGCTAATTTTACAGTAATTATGTTATATCTTCAAATAGATAAAAGATAATCGAAAAGCGGAACAAAAGCTCGCTAGACAATATTATTTTACCTAAGATGCCGTTATCACGACTGATTCAGCTATTTAGAAAATCAGCATTTATTTTCTACTACGTGACTCGTGAAAACGGTATCTCATGCAAAATAATATTGTCTAGCGGGCTCTTGTTCCACATTTCGATTATCTTTTATCTATTTGAAGATATCACATAATTACTGTAAATTTGGCGGTATTTTAAGTTCGCACTGATTAGGCCTCTTAATATTACTATGTATAACTAATTGATCTATATTATACTTCAAATTGGTGTGAAACATGACATGCTTACCTTAAGCACCATCTCTTCTTATGTAGACATCCTTATTGAGAATCTTCTTCAAGCAAACACAACACATTTGTAGTTTAGGTAAAGCGCTTGAGAAATAAAAGGATTTTTCGGATAATCTTTTCGAACATGCATATCATTATTTGAATTTCGACTTTAACTCAGTTGGGATACAGAAACTCATTGAATATTGTACTTTTAACATCAAGAAATGAGTTAAAAGTTACATATGAAGTAATAAGTTAAGCTTCTTTATATGTATTTCATGCTATTGTATGTTACATTTTCATCCAAATAGATTCAATTGAGGATATATTCACATTGAGAAACTCTAATATGTCTGAAAGTAACAGAAATGTCTTATTTTTTAAATATGAAGCATAATTATACTCTGACAGTATTTTCTGCTAAGAAAATCTTATGTTCTAAAACATTTTTAAAAAGCTATACTTACTGTTGTTGATTTACCTAATTTTGTTATTGTTTGAAATTATGACTTAACCTGGGCATAGCTTTTTAATCTAGTTCCTGGAGAGTTAGAACACTCTCTTTTGATATGTGGTCTCAGATTTGGTGTCCATTTATTAATCCAGAATACTCATTGAATAAACTTAAGCAGTGAAGTTCCAGAGGCCGAGGTCATACTACTTCAGACAACTCTGCGTGCTAAGGTGGTTTGGGACACTCCCGACGTTTGGGGAATCCCGACACTTGTAAGCTTGCAACACTGCAGCTGTCTTGAGCCTCGTGGTAGACAAATGAATTCAGTAGCGTCGTGAACGTTGGAATGTGTAATATGTTGTGTCCGCATCTCGTCGTTTTTCAGTTATTGTTGATCTTCTACGTCTGTTTAAATCAAATAAGATGTATGAACATTTGTTTGTTACAAAACGTCATATAAAATTAGGTTTCACGTAGCTAAGCTTTCTATTCCCTCAGCGAAAAGAAGATGAAAAACAATGCTCTTTACGTTACTTGGGCATCATGTGTCCGAACGACGGTGACCTACCTTCCTCATCGCAGTGTTTCCATATTACATTATAGTTCACTAACTGTAGCCATGTCATTTCGAGGTACTCCCGACATGAAATTTGGGTCAGTTTCGACACTTCATCAGTTTTGATTTCTTGCAGTGTGATTTATTGTAATATTGATGTGGATGGTTTTAAAAGGTAATAATTGTACTGAGGAATGTTTTACCATGAACCAGAGACCAGTCATCTGTCCAATAATTCCTGTAGCAGCGTTAGAAGTATTACGGCTCAAGAGCTTTCACCGACACAACAAAAGCTTGCCCCGAAAATTGTGAGAAACAAGTTACAGGTTCTTTCTGGCGGGCGGTTGCTGACTTCTCCGGAATATATTCTTGAGATGAAGAAGAAAAGTCAGGAAACTACGACTTCTCGAAAGAGGCCAGCAAACTACAAACAAAAATCGGAAAGAATAAAAGAAAAGTGTCGAAGAAGTTTAAGCTTGAGCAATGAATAATCTTGAAATGAAAGTAAATTCCAAAACGTGGAAAGATCTTCTGAAGACAATTATGGAGTTTGTAATAAGTGGTACTACGGTAGTGTTGACGGGGGTGATTGCGTGGAATGCACAAACTGTAAAACGTGGTTCCATGAGAAGTGCGCTGAAGAAGGAAACAATCTGTTCTTCGTATGTCAAAATTGCAATATAAATCTGTGATTTGTTAATATCAGTTTCACATCAGATTTTTTTAACACATAGAAGCTAACATATAGGGAAAAGTGTCTATATTTTGTCCAAAGTGTCCAATTGGATTTTCCTGCATTTTATTGCTAATGTGGAGAGCAGAAGGCGTCTAATGGCCGATAGGCGTCTTCTGCTATACGCAGTAGCAGTAACACATTCAGAATGCAGCATGATTCAAGTGAAACAACGGACTACCCGGAATTAAGACACCACCCAAAATATTGACACTTTCTCCTAATTATCTTTAACACAGGTGTTTGCTATGCTCCAACTTTAAAATATCAAGTTTGAAATATAGTTCCAACCTGTCCCATCCAGGAAGCGAGCAAATCGATGGAGGCTATTTTGTTTACTAGCATATATAAATTCACATTTTCTGCATTAAGTTTATACTTCATTATTTAGAAATTTTAAAATTTACCTATGATGAAAGTATTTAAATGTTCCTCTTACATGATACTTACGTATAGAAGTGTACTATTTTGTTTTATACCTTTTAAATATAATTTACGAGAAGTGTCGGAAGTGCCCCTACCAAGTGTCGGCATTCCCCGACTTCACGTACAATTAGCTTTTGTGGATAATTAAAGACACCACAATTTCTTCCGAAGGATGCAAAGGGTGTAGTTATGGGGGGAATGTCCAAAGTACCATTGTGCGTGAGATCATTTTTGTATGTATAAATTGAAGATCTGTGTGAACGTATACATGCTTAGGGCGTTGGGAGTGCCCCAAATTACCTTATATTTCAGCAGAATAATGGCAGAATATACAAACTTTCTTTGAGGAAAGAGAGCTACTGCTATTCCTTTGAGCTACAGTTTGTCTGGCATATTATTCATCGAACATGTATGAGATATGATTGCTCGATGTTTTATTTGTCACAGTCTTTCAGTAGACAGTGTCAATGTCTTGTAGACTAGCGTACAAGCTTTCTGAAAGTCGATTTCTCATAATTGCATTAAGTCCAAGTGCTACGACGTACAGAGGCGTTGTGCCACTGTTAAAATAAATCCAACAAGAAGAGATACGTATATTATCAACGGTGAAAGTGCAAAAACCTCCTAACTCATCAAAACAAAACTTTTCAGGAGAACAATAAAACCGTTCTATTTTAAAACTTATATGTGATATGAGGTTTTAGAAAAGTTAGTTTTTCACGTTTTTTCTTAATTGGGGATTCGTTCACAAGCTTTTGCACACATGTAGATTCAGATGTGGGGAATTGAATGCAACCAAAATCTAAACTTCCGTAAAAAGGGGAGATGTGAGGTTTTGCACGTTCGCAGTCGATATGCTACTTAATAGTGTATATTTTATAGGCATTACATAAATAAATATTCTTAAACAATAAAGATGTATGAACTGCATCAGATTGGATAGAATGACATTTAATTTTAGCATCATAAAAATTATATATATATATATATATATATATATATATATATATATATATATATATATATATATATATATATATATATATATATATATATATATATATATATATATTGATTTTTGGTTAAAACTATGCAGAGAATTTACGCTCAAGAATGTCATTTTCTTCAGATTAGTGAGATCTATCCATTGGTATGTGTCTCACCTTTGGAGAAAATATTTTCCATTATAAGAGCTAATAATATAGTAGAAATTGAGACAATCCTGCAGATTTTTTGAACTATTTTTTGTGACAACAAAATATTTGTTCGTTAAATATTTTGTTAACAAAACATTTTTAACAAGTTCAAAAAATTGCCATGTGAGTAATTTCTTTGGACTCTAAACCAAAAGAAGTGCATAGGATAGGATACATTTTATGTGAAGAGTTATTGCGACTGAAACTTCTGCGAATTCATGCCTTATCTTGTCTCATGCTAAAGCGTTATTAACGTTCTGATAAGCAAGATAAAGTTACGAATAGATATCGCAACACCATAAAACTTGACAATGATTTTGCAGATATTTATTGATATTTCGATGAAACATCAAGCAATAACCAACTGGAATAAGCACTGAAATCTCCACGATTAATGTTTTGTTTTATTAACACTCCAGAGGATTCCCGTTCTCTGTGCTTAAGCAATTCAAATATTAGGATAAAATTTACGGTTAAAGATGAACGATAACTATCTGAAACAGATCAGACTTTATATATATATATATATATATATATATATATATATATATATATATATATATATATATACTCTTCAAATGTATCTTGACAAACTACTTAAGTAATGTAAGAGCGGTGACTCAATAATAAAACTCTCTTCTATGGTTCGGAGGATTGAAGTTTGGTTTGAGGCCATCATTAGCCTATTATTATTATTAAGTATTCTGCCTTTTGGCAGGTCCTGGGACTAATGAATATATATATATATATATATATATATATATATATATATATATATATATATATATATATATTTCATTGAGGCCACACGAACTAGTATTGTTCGGTAGATTTTCTAGGAGTTCCATTCTCCCTGCTTTACCTTTATTGGTTCAAAGGACTCTTTTAAGCCCAAATAGAAAAGAATAACAAGCGAAATTCGTTTCACATTGTGAAACTATAGTAGAAATACATACTAAATGGGTAAAATATTCTAACCAGAAGTGACAAGATACTTCAGTTCGGGTTTCAATAGAGGGGCGTGAAGAACTTTAGATCTCATCGTCATGGGAGTTGAAGAGTGGTGTGAAGAAGAGCATGTCTAAATGACCAATATTAGTGTTGAATCCATAGTTTTCGGCATCACCAAACTGATTGGTGACAGTTCCGATAACATTTGAGAATTGCTCTTTGTTAGTTTTTATTTTACTCATATTGAGAGGGACAAATTCGAAGATGATGCTATTCCTTGTTAATTTAGTTATTATACTCACATTGACAGAGGCAACGCCAAAGGCATTGCTCTTTCATCCTTATTTGCTCACTCATTTCTTTATCTTAAAACACAACATGTTGCATAAATTTTCCTTTCGCCGTGCGAAGAACGGGTATTTCAGCTACTATAGAATAAATTTGAATTCGTAGCGGTGAACACGTAAGCTGACATCGATCACAAAATTGGTTATTTAGGCCTACAAAAAGTACATTTTACTAGAATAAAGACAAATTGGAACATGATTTTTATTTTTCTGCTGAAATACTTTAATTGAGCTTAGCAATATAGAGGCTTTACGGAACTCTTATACTAGGAACTTGTGATGCGTGTCAAGTCAAGAGAAAGATGTTACGTTTGTAGCATCTCTTAAAAAAATAGCGCATTGAAAGCAGCTTATCTTAATATGAAATTTTAACTCATTAAATAAAACCTGAGTAGCATAAGACTTGTAGCATAAAGGGATTCTGAACAAGGAAAATTCATAACACGCACATAGTACATTAAAGAATAAATCAGCAGCAAATTAAATGTCGACTAAAAGCAGAGAATTCGTGTTATTATTCAGTTCAAAATCTCTTGTCGTCGCGAATTCTATCGAGGAATTTGAAGCTTAAAATATATAAAACGATAATCATGCCTGTTGTTCTGTATGGTTGCGAAACATGGTCGCTTACTCTGAGGGAAGAACATAGACTGAAAGTGTTTGAGAACTAGATCCTGAGACGAATATTCGGACCCAAGAGGAACGGGAATGGGGAATGGCGGAAACTTCATAACGAGGAACTGCATAATTTACACAGTTTACCAAACAATATTAGGGTCATCAAGTCTAGGAGGCTCAGGTGGGAGGTCATGTGGCCAGAATGGAAGAAAGTAGGAACGCTTTCAAAGTCTTAACTGGAAGATCAATAGGAAAACGACCAATAGTTACATCTAGGCTCTGGTGGGAAGACAATATTAACATGGATCTCGCAGAAACAGGAATATAAAGTAGAAACTGGATCCAGTTGGCTAAGGATAGGAGTCAATGGAGAGCCTTTGTGAACGTGGAATTGAACTTCCGGGTTCCATATGACATAGAGTTAGTTAGTTAGTCAACAGCAAATTTTTAGGCAAGTGCGCGAACGTTTCATGAGGCGCTATTGAGCCACAGACGGTCTCCATATCCAATAAAGAGCGTTTTATTAATTCAAAGGTAGTCCTTGTATCCCTGACAAATCGCAATATTCATACATACCTGTTGAAACAAGAAACATGTCACTTATGACTACGGCAAAAGTATCCAGGATAATGATTTTATGAAAGGATTCTATACTAAGGACGTAAGACATTTTAAAAGTTTTACATGATAAGCAGACTACGGACGTTTTTATTAATTTTTATGTCTTCTTTCTTACACAACTGCAAATAGATTTGTGTGATGATCATTCTGCAGTAGATAATGAAAATGATCATATCGAAATAGAAAAATTCCAGGTAACCATTACTTTGCCATGTAATTTAATACGGATATTCTGTCACATGAACTAAAAACATTCAAATATACATATTTTAATTAACAGTATTCAAAGTCCACATGGCAAATACAGACATGAAATCTTTTGTTTAACATCCTCTCTAGGCCAAAAATGATATATAATAATGAAAGTGAATGACTTAAAAGAATTAGTGGAATAAAAGTGTGGGAGGGAATTAAAGAAGGCCGAGAAATTCACGGATATAACGTTCTCTCTTAATGTCATGTGACTTGAAGTTCAATCAAGATTCCTTTACGCTTGAGATGAGCGATCTACCATTGAGTCATTCTACACACCCTGACCGTGTTATGTATACCTTATTTTAGTACCGTAAGTCGCAACTTTAATCTTTGTTTACAATTTCAGAAAGTAATAGTACAAGACAATGCTGTAAAGTAATGCCTCCTATTTACTCTCTAGGATGTAAACAAATATTTTATTGTGAATACCAGTTCATTGTATTCACGACACTTTTCTCTTGATATGTTGCAGGTTTCAAACAGGTCACCATTGGGGTCCAAAAGCTATAGCAGGAAACATGGCAGCATGTAAGAGCAATATGTCAGAGCCAGTGATGTAACTAGGGGGGGACGAGACTTGTGTCCCGGGGGCCGGATTGGGAGGGCGCAAAATTGGGCAAATATTTGGGGAAGCGTTTTGGTTTGGTTGGTCAGTGAGGCGCTAAAGCGAGTTCTTGCCCCGGGCGACAATTAACATAGTTAGAGCGGCTGAAGCAGCGTGCGGTGATCGAATTTCTCACAGCAGGTGGTGTATTCCCTACTGACATGCATTTGAGATAAATGGATGAATTCAGGGGATAGCCGGGAGGAATCTCTCCCCGAAGAAAATTCATTCCCCCCCGGAAAAAAATCAACATTTCAATCACAAAATGTAGAAATTACTTCACTCAGTTACCTGCTTTTCTTTCCGTGCACGTGCAGACGAAATCCAATCTCTCAGCAAAAACGACGCAGACCCATTGAATACAAATATTAAATTTGTAACATGAAAGATAGAATACCAAATGCCCAATAAAACCTGTGTTTCTTAACGCTATGAGTGAGTTTGGAAGAACATGAATTTGCCAACGGCAGAGGTGGATCTACACTGAGAAAAAAAATGTAGGTGGCGTACTTAAAAAGATAGGTTACATGAGTAATTCCTGTAGTTTTTGGACTTAAAGTACAGCAGACGTATAACTGAAAACGCATGATTTATATTATTTTCCGTATAAGTGTTCCATCTATACGTACTTTCCGTGTGAAACAATATAGGCGGTCAGGATCTCACATACAAATGGACGTATATAACATATAGCTGACGAAGGTAACATAAGTATATGCATGTGATATATGGAAAACTGTTAGATGTCAGACATCCTGCAACAGTATGATGTAACATCTAAGGGCAGTGCCCATGTAGCTTACGCATAACGTATGCTCCGTACTCAATTCTGTAGTAAAGAAGAGGATACCGTATATTTTCTATACAATATACCGCTGTCCGGAGAACACATTTTTCTCAGTGTAGAAGGTAAAAACTGGGGGAGCCAGCCAGACCTCAGATTATGATAGGTATATCACGAGTTTACCATACACTTTCAAAAATATATCAATAATAGCTTAAATTATTTTTGTCACTCAAAAACTGGGGTTGGGGGCTAGCCCCCCGGCCTAGATCCTGTACTAGTCAACTGTTGATGAAAGTTTTGTATTTTAATAGGTACTATACTCTAGCCCTATATTATATATTAGTAGGTAGCACTAGCACAGATTGAGATAGGAAATGAAAAATAGGAAAGATCCTTCGATCATTCCATATGATTTCTGGTCAGCACACTTCAGTTCTTGAAAATTAACAGTTCTTGCATTATTTGAAATAGAACGACCTAAATCCCATTTTTCGCATCGGAAATAACAGACGTAAGTGTGTTTTACAATTGTTAAAGTCAACACACATTTCTTTAACTAAATTGAAGTCAGTTAGAGGGTGAGATTTAGAGGGCATCATTTTAGTGGGATCAGGGAGGAAAAGTTGTCCCCCTGGATTTGAGATTTATAAAGACTTTATCAATAGAATAGTAGTACCGGTATATTAGTGAAAAATTGCTGTTGAAGGTGACGAAGATCCTATTGAAGATTTCGTAAACGAAGTTATTGATCTATATACAGCAAAGAAGTCAAGACGAATACGCTTGGTTTAGAATCAGAAGTGTGAGAAAGAATGGGAAATTTTTGTTAAAATATTTCTATGTATGTTTGTTTTAGGAAAATTAAAAATTTGAGTTATTTTAAATCTTCTTTTACCAAACTTCTACTTTAATAACAAACAGTAACTACAGTAAATATGAAATAATAACAAAAATAACTATTGTAAATAGCAACTAAAATTTAGTCTAAAAATATTTTTGTCAATCTTTATAATTATTTAACGTTTTAGATAAAATTAAACGATTGCTTTTTTAATTATAATCTTACATTGAATATTTATCCGCAATTAGTCTAAATATTAAGTAAGATGTGCATGCGAATGGAATTGTTAAATATGCTGCTTCTTTGCAAAAATAATGAAAAACTTCCCTCCCCGAAGAGTTCACATTCCCCCTCTTGTGAAAATGTCTGAATTCAACACTGTTTGAGAATGATGATGACTGTTGCTTGTTGCTGGCTGGGATGATGATTATTGATATTGCAGTTTATTAGATTCACTGTAATCATCAAGGTTTTTTCTTTGTTGGTTTGTTGATTTTGAGTTTTACGTCCCTTTAACACCGAGGCTATATGAGATGTGGACCTATAGCTTCAAATGGAACCCGAACTGACGAACAATACAGTTATTAATGTTAGTATCTCAGTGGCTTTCGTCCACCATGCTAGCTGGGATGTTACTAACAATAAGAAGAAAGATCATTGTGACGCTGTTGCTATTTCTGTGTTTCTTTGTTCATTTACCTAGTTCTGCAATACCGCAGCAGTATTATTTTCACACAGCTCAACACCATTTCCGTGTCAAATCCGTAACACCAGTCCTGTGTTAACTGCGACATGATTAACACCAGATCATTGGTCTTCTTGAAATATCACGTTAAAGTGACAGTCATACATGGACCACTAGCCCGTGTTAAAATTGAGTTAACACCATTACTTTTTGCTGTGTACATAATTTACTATTGTCTTAACGTGTAGAACTTTACATATAAAGGATTTTACAATTCTTATGTCATTCTAAACATTATTTCAATGCTATAGCTAATGTGTGTTTGTAGCTACTTTATAACTGAGTTCCAGTGCCGTGCACTTATCCTAGTCACTTGGTTCATAAGTTCTAATTTGCTTGAAAAATATATTAAATAATTAAATTGACAAGTTTTATTTATTCTACTATAAAGTATGAAACAACACTGTGTTCTGTCAGTTTGCTTTCATTTTCACATAAATCAATCTTAAATATATAAAACCTTGTAAAATTAAAATAATATTTTCGTTTCGTTTCCTTTTAGTCTTGCTTTGAGTATATAAAACTACTCCTATCTTCAGAATAAACCTTGAGAAGTCATATTTATTTTTCTGTTTTGTGGCAATCTGAGTATTGACTTTAATACTTTCCTTCTTTATAGCATATTGATTTGTTTTCTTAAAATGAAACGTGGCCATGAGTTATTCACCACGTTAGGGGTGACGAACCAATAATCAATAATAAAAGCCACTGAAAGATTAAGCTACAAGAAAACTGTCTCTAAACAACTGAATTTAGACTTTGAATGTTAGTTTGTTAGTTACTTTATTTTCTCAAATAAACAAATGAACAAAATAATAATACAACTACTGTTTCTCCATCTTCATGATTAATTATGCAATATAAAATAGCACATAATAACTACCTGTATGTATGTTATACATATCGTTGATTCCAGTGGAGAACGGTGATTTTTTGCTGGCAACCTATGTTATAGAATTTGTACGAGGCGCCTGCACAAAGCAAGTTTCCCTAGAGCTTTAAATACAAAGAAAACACAGTGACAATACAACATTTATAGCTGCAGATACAGCACAGGTGATAAAATTTTTCAACATATTCGCCATTGAGATTCAGACATTTATCATACCATGAGATGAACTTTTGTATTCCGATGTCGTAACCGTGAAACCAGTGAATGACAGCCGTCTGCAGTTGTTCATCACTATCAACATACTTACCGAATGGGAATTCCTTGAGGTAGCAAGAAGACCTAGAAATCGCTCAGAGATCCGAGCTACGTAGGGTGGCAACCGATCTTCTGTAGTCATTCCACTGGGATGTGCTTGACGACCTACCGTATAACCGGGATTTTGCTCCGAGTGATTTTAGTGTTTTATTACATTTCAAGAAATTCCCATCCGATAAGTATTTTGATAGTGATGAACAGTTGCAGACGGCTGTCATTCACTGGTTCCTCCCAGGCGACTGACTGTTACGGCACCGGAATACAAAAATTGATCCCACACTATGACAAGTGTCTGAATTCCGGTGATAAATTATGTTGAACAGCAGTATCACCTGCTCTGTATCTGTGTCAATAAGTATTTCAAGATCACTGAGTCTTCTTTGCATTTACCGACCTAGGGAAACTAAGTTTCTGGACGCGACTCGTATATACGTAGCTATTTTACAGTTTACTCTACTCATAAATAAACTCTTGCATATAGAATTATCACATTAAGTATTTAGATCTCTTACTACAATAAGTAAAAAGGAAAAGAATCCTCCTTGCTACAACATACAAATATACAAGGATTCATGAGGTTGGTTAGTTGATTTCGAATTTAGCATCTCTTTCGGCATCGAAGGCATATGAGACGTGAATCTACAGCTTGGCATGGGATCCGAACCATGTGAGCTCCCACTGGGAATCGAATCTTGCTCTCCAACACCAAAGGCGCGTGCACCAACCATCTAGTCACGAGGGAGTTGAAGGATTCACGAAGTAACAAATAAAGAAAACAAACTTAAGGACGCATAATGCAGTTGGTTTCAGACTTTTTCATGCTCTTATTTATTCCGTGTGATGGAAACGCTCCAAACAAATGCAGAATAATTCCTTCATGAGTGTATTATTTTTAAACTTAAAATACTATATTAAAATCAACAAGAATAGTATTATTTTCTAATGCGTTAAGTTGAGATCCGAACGATCTATTCAATAACTAGATTTTTGTTCTCCAGGCGTTAATTTAATTAATTCATTTGTTATATTTTCAAGTAGTATGTGAGTCACTTTCAGAATTAAATGCGTCACTGTTAACGGAAATAAAACTGCAATAGATACACTATGCTACTTGACATTGTAAAGGGTGTCCCATAAAAACCCAACTTTTGAAATGCCCGCCATTTCTGTTCTAGTGAGTTGGCAGCACTGAATGTTACATGATTATTACCTGTTGTCTTTGTGGTTAGTAGTCACGGAGCGCCGAATGGCGCGTGATCGTCATCTGTTTTATGTATGGGTAAGAATGGAGCGCTTCACGACGGAACAGCACATTGTCATAGTGAAAACTTACTACAAATGTGGTGAGCGCTCCATTCTTACCTAAACAGAAGACAGATGACGATCACACGTTATTCGGCACTCCGCGACTACTAACCACAAAGACAACAGGTAATAATCATGTAACATTCAGTGCTGCCAATTCACTAGAACAGGAATGGCGGGCATTTCAAAACTTGCCTTCTTTATGGAGCATCATTTATATTTCTCATATACAGAATATAAGCAAATAAATAATTTATTCGAGGAGAATAGAAGCTATCAATTGCATCAGGTTGGTAACGAAGAACATATATTTTAACACCATAAAAATTCGTTTTTCTCAAAACCACGCGTAAAAATTTACCCCCTGGGACGCCACTTTGTTCACAAGTGTGGGAGAAATCGGCAGTATATCATTAATGTTGCTGTGATTATATAATAACAGTAATATTATTTTTCATATATTATTGGATTTTTTTTGACACTTTGAGTTGATCGCAATTGTCGCAGGTCGTAATTGTCGTAGGTCGTAATTGTCGTACAGCATGCCTGAATGGCTAAACCAATCGGAAATTTCCTCACCACAAAATTAAAAGCTTGTCAAAACTTTAGAAAACTAGTAAAATAAAAGTATGGAAAGAAAGTTACACTGAAGAATGTAAAATAATGCGTAGAATGTTGAATGTGAATTAAGAAGGGAAATCAACAAAAAGGGTGAAACATACAATAGCTGAAAATGCAGATTTGTAAATTCAATGGAAATAGAAAGATAATAAGGTAAAACTACTTCGATAATTTAGAAACTAAGGATGGAAATTAGTCTTTAACGAGTGGAATGCAGCTTGAGATGGAGAAATGAAATGAAATCTTTGAATTTTACGTCCCACGATTATGCCGGTGAGGCTAAAGGAGACGGTGATGATGAGTAATGGATGAAATGGTGGAATGAAGAAAGTGGGAGGAAACGGGAGAACGCCGAGAAAACCCACGCACACAGTGTTTGTCCACCACAAAGTTCACTTGGCGGGGTCTGGGATCGAACCCGGGACCTCAAGCACCTGAGGTGAACGCTCTACCACCACCTTGAGATGGAAGGAATACATTGAGTTGTATGACAAAAATGGTGCTATCCTAAGGGACAAGTTATGAAAATCCATATAATGTACTTATTGCGTGTTCTAAGAATATTGGAGAAGAAGAGAAACATAAACATCCGGAATTTATAATCAAATGAGTAAAGAGTTCCATAAGACTTTTTACTGAGAGTTAATACTTTGTTACCTAAAAATCAAATTAAATACAGGTGTATGAGGACTATAGGACTATACTGACACAAACAAATTGCAGAACACACAGTATGAATTCGTGGATCTGACCCAAAGTTGTTATACAAGAATGAGGCGATTTTAGGTGGTATTGGTTTCAACATTGCATCCATAGAACTTCCGGAGACCTAGAAGGTTAAGTAAAAGGCATATACCACGTAAAGCGCGTTGAGCTCACCAGGCGGTATGGAAATGCACGATATTCTGCTGAAAGGTAAGGTCCCAGAAAGTGTCCAGATAAGTTCCAAGGACAGGATTGACATTATGAATCACGACATACTAATTATATTCCCCTCAATAAAGACCAGAAATGAGCGGGATAAAATATCAGAAAATGAAGTGTGGATTCTACATGACGAATGAGGACACATTGGAGTTTCTCTCTCATTTGCGACTTACGCAGTGCATAGAACCATCGCTGAATCTAAGACAGTATCTGCTCTCATTTCTCAATACCATCATCTTCTCTTTGCCTCTCCAATGGAGTCTCTCCGGATATAAGGAAAAAACATTCTTGGCAATGATAAGTTATCAGGATTAATCATACAAAATAACGGAGGGTGCTACATCAATATTAAACAATCGATTCTTTATCTTTAGTGTTCGTGTGGTCACTGTGTTTAGTGTTCAGATAACCATGGTGGCTCTGATTGTACTGACGGTCACCGTCCTGTCATTTAGGTGGCCTGAATGGTCCTTCTTTCCAGGAGCACTTTGGTACGTCACAAAGACACTGAAGAGGGTATGTAGGCTATGGAAACATTCTGCGTTCCATCGTGTATACGGATGGACCACTGAGACGACATAACACGCGAGCGACCGTCCGAATTCTCGTTGCCAGTATATAGTACGCTCGAAGACAATTGTACAACACACGTTCACTGGCGTCGTCCTGAGAATGATCCACACTTAACTAGACGCATTTTGTCCTCCGATAACCTTCATACTAGTGACAGCATAACTTCTACAGACACTACAATCAACCTCTTGTTTATGGTTGCCCGTGTGTTGGGACCTTCAAACTAAGGTCAGCACGCCCTCTACAGGCATACATTCTGCGGTGCGAATTTTGTTCTAATCGGACGATGTATTATACTATATTGACAAACCTAAAATGCTTTTACACCAATGTATAAGTTTCACCTAGCACGCAACAAAAAATCTGCTGGAATATGAAAGAGATCATATAGACGGAGAAGTAAGGGAATTGAACAGTCATAATTGAAAGGAGACATAGTACAGTGAATTAGTTTCCGTCGAAAAAAGCAGCTGAAAGCTTTTTAGGTAAAGAGAAGGAAGAATATGTAGTGTTCGTTGATTTAGAAAAGGCTTTTAACTGATTGAACTACACAATCTGAAATATACTTAGGATGAAATGAAAGATCACACTCCGTGCTTACATATGAATGAACAGTTGAAAGTTGGAATGCAAGAAATTTATAGAATAGTGAAGTTGGAAAAGGTGCTCGACAAAAATGTTGCTTTTTAATGACATTTACTATCTAGAAAGGTAGCGAAGAAGAATTTGATTAGGAAACAGATTAATTTGATAGAAACTAGAAGGTCTATTTGCTTTTCACGTGATATGGCTGCCGCTGTGGAATCTGAATCGAAAATTAACATGATGTTAAAAAAGATAAGGAAAAACTGTAGCAATAATTTGAAATGAAAATAAATGCGAAAAATATTAAAACAATGGTGGCTGAGTGGATTGAGATTGTGACAGTTATAAAAGTCGGAGCAAAAAAAGCAGAATAGATGGCTAGTTTATATACTTGGATGGGGTTATGTTACTAACGAAGTTATGAAATGTAAACGATAAATAAAAAGAAACGTGCGAAATGGTGAAATATCTTTAAGGTGATTGCGATGATAATCGTGAGTAGCACACTATTCGATCATTGAATGAAGAGTTATAAAAAGTAATTAAATGCTGAGTATTACATTGTATGGAGCAGAAACGTGGACATTACGTACTTGAGTTCTCCGAAGTTTATATGTTGATAATAATAACAATAATAATAAAAACTTAGCTAACTGGAATGACAAACCAATAAATTGCAGGAGGAATAATAAGGGTGAAAACAGGGGTGGACTGGCTATGTAAAAAGGGGGCGGTCACATACTCTGGGAGGGCGCCGTCCATCCGAGACTTTCGCTTTATCGAATACCCCCTCTTATTAAAAGGAAGTGCCGGGGGACTTCTCCCGGAAAATTAGTACACAAAAAACAACAAAAGATTAAGTAGCTATTGCAGATAATCACGATAGAATTATACAAATTCAATATTTTCATAAACAAACAAAGATACTTTGAGTACTAAATGTATTAGGCCTATATAAATCTGCACACTTTAACTGAGACTACAAAAATCACACCAGTTGTTTAAATTCTTCGGTTACATTTGTTATCAGCCTAATTTTAACTGAAGATTTAAGTTTAGTTTGGGGCTTATGCTATTTTTCATACTTCTGTCCTTTTAAAGCTGTGTTCATCATAACATTAATTTATTTTTCATCTACTTTTAAAACCGTTGATAAAAAGTATACATGAAACATTTACTACAAATTAACAAAATTAAATTTAGAATTATATACCTACCTAGCGAAAAAAGAAATTCAAAAACAAAACTGGAAAATGAAAGTAAAGTCACTGCTTTATGCTTGAAGGAGCCTTCGAATCTCCCTGCTTTTCTCACACATTTTGTCAATAATAAGATTGTTGTCTATTTTGGTTAGAATGTCTCTTTCTGAGTTCATCAAGAACAATGATTCCAGATGTTCATCCGTAAGTCTTGAACGGAGTCTTGTTTTTATGTATCAGAGCTTTGAAAATGCTCGCTCACAGAACACTTGTGTTGCCGGTAATGTAAGGAGATACTTATAAACTTTGAATAATTCTGTGTAGAGTCTTGAGTACATATTGTACTGCAGAATCACATCGAAGGTGCACTTAAAGCAAGAAATGTACTTCACTCCATCACATTTTATAGACCTTAAATCCGCAATATCGTCAGTCGGCCCCAAATTTTCCTCCTCATCCTCCATGAAATCTTCAGAAAACTTGTCCTCTTCAATCAAATCTTCAATCATACGAACCTCAACAGCTTCTTGATCTTTTCTTAATTCTCATAAGGGGATTTTGAAAACTCTTCCCACATTGATGAAAACGAAAGAAGCTCTTCTTTAAGTTTCCCCTCTTCACAATCAGGAATTAATTCAGTGATTCTTTACAGTGACAACGAAGCCAGACTTAAATTCTTGAACTTCTTAGGATCAAAACACTCTAAATCTAAGTATAAGCTTTGATTTTCAGCCAATCGTTCCTGCATGCTGTTAGAAATTTGGTCTAGAACACAGTTGAAAACAGTTACTTCAAATCTGTATTTACTGTCTTCAATTACTTCATCAGAAGCTGATTCTCCTGCCATTTTCTTTCTCTTTCTACATCTTACTTCAGGCAATTTTGTTTCTATAATAACTTGTTCTAGACTAGGAACATCTGTAATGAGTCCTTGTATACTATTTGACATTTCTGCTGTACAGTGTTCTGCTGCTTTGTAGACTTTATCAAACTGGACCCTAGCTTCTTTCAAGTTATTTTGAGTTGAGGATATCAGGCGCCATGCTTGGACATAGTCTAAGTTTTTTGTTTGCAAGTAGTCTGATAAAGGTGTGGTATGCTGAAAAATCAAGAAAAACATCATAGCCACAATGATAGTCTCAAAGAAGCACAACTTTTGAATGAGAGACATTGTATCATGTCTGACTTTGGAATTGAATTCTTGCGAGTTACCAATCACACTTAAAGCTGCTACGAGTTCCACATATACTGGTTTTGATTTTCTTGATCTGACATCCTTTGAATCGGGCGCTCAGTAATGAAAGTGTCCAAATATTTTTACAGCAGCGTTGCTTTTACTTCTCCATCGAGTTATCCCAATAGCCTCAAGACGGACGCTTGGGTTTTGTTCCAAGTACACCTCAAGTCGTTTCTGGGATTCTTTCAAAAATATCTGAATTTCCTGGAGAAGCCCAAAGATATATATACATATATAAACATCCAAACTCGGCCAGAGGGCAAAGCTGTAGGCCGAGTAAAGACTGGATCTGGGGGTGGGAGGGTTGATATATAAAAATCATCCAAAATGACCGATATTAGAGTCAAATCTATAAATTTCAGGGTCCCTAAGATCATTATAACGACATTCCTAAAGCCAAAAACAGAAAGAGCGAGGCCGCAGGCCGAGCGAATACTGGGATTTGGGGCTGAGCGTAGGGTTGGTAAGGGTGATATGTAAAAATCGTCCAAAACGACCGATATTAGAGTCAAATCTATATATTTAGGGGTAAATCTAATATCATTAATAGGATTCCCACGCCGAAAACAAAAAGAGCGAGGCCGGAGGCCGAGCAAATACCGGGGTCTTGGGTGGAGCCCTAGCTGGCCAAAAGCTAGCGAATTTATAAAATAATTATGTATTTAGCTTTTTTTTAAATATGTTCAGAGAGGAAACTGCGCCTTCCCGAGGCTAAGACGAGTCTTAGCCCTCCCGAGGAGGGCGTAAAGGCACTGATGTGAGGAGGGCGCAGCGGCCATCGGGCCGGTACTTGATTATGACCAGTCTATCCCTGGGTGAAAGAATAATGTGAAATAATTAGAAAGATATTAAGACATTGGTGAAGAAGAAATTGTACTTTGAGTGACGTGGTAGAAGGTATGATGAAAGGAAAAAGGGAAGGTAGAAAAATAAAATAAATGGATAGACCACATTAACAGTTTAAGCATCATGTACACATATTTTATACACACTTGGTCTATTACCAGGGGCCATGCGCTTGTATATTCACATCTCATGTATTATTCAATAGGCCAGAAGACGCTGCTGGCCCCAGAATAAAATACCTGATTATGGAACTTGGCACTTAAAGTGTTAATGGTATAATTCCAACATTAAGCAAAGTTTTCTAAGATTCATAGTATATGTAAAAGTCTAAATATGTAACAAGTAATCAACCAGTGATAGGCAATTTGTCGCCCCGTACAATGGCATCGTTTACCGCCCTCTTTCTCCAGAAAGAACAAAGCTTAAAAGTCACGATTTTAATATGCTACCCCATCATGAAAATCGAAGGGGAGGAAAAGCGCACTTGCATTCAGAAAGGCCTAAACACTACAAATACAATCTCGTTATGTCTAGTTTTTTTTCTTTAAATAATAATCTATTATGTTAGTAAACACACCTGTAGAGGAAATATAGTAATCCCTTTTATAGAATTCAATATCGAGCTTCAATCTCAATCTATCAGTTTGTAATTCCAGTGCAACTAGCTCTTT
Source organism: Thermobia domestica (assembly GCF_964235325.1). Lineage (NCBI taxonomy): Eukaryota > Metazoa > Arthropoda > Insecta > Zygentoma > Lepismatidae > Thermobia > Thermobia domestica. The sequence goes on from NC_137459.1 coordinate 57,244,745, forward strand.
GATCTTTATTTCTTGATTTTCCTTCTACACCTGTTAAAATATTTAACACAAAATGTTTCCATCTTCAACAACAAGGGACTTGTTTGTGACAATGGCACGAACTCGTTTTTATATCAAAACTGTGATAACTAACTAAATACAAAGGTAAACAAGAAAGTTCTGTTGCTTTCTCACCCAATACTTCCGAACATCGATATATCACCTAGACGTGCCTGGAAGATCAAAAATTGTCCCCATCAGTGCCAACGATCTTCTGCAAATGTTCTGGAAGGCCATGGATTCCATCGCGGTGGAACTTGGTGGGCTGTGAAGTGAAGAAGGTATCAAATGCATTTTGCACCTCTACTAGGGATTTGAACTGGCGTTCTGTAAGGTGATTGTCCAAGGAATGGAACAGGAGATAATTGGACGATGCAATGTCTGGGGAGTATGGCGAATGTATAGTGTTTATCATCCAAGGAGTAGAATGGTGCCTCGGGTCATCCTAGCCACGTGGGGCTTAACGTTATTCTGTAACAGGAGGACTCCTTTGCGATTCAGAAGTGCCGGCACCAGATTTCTGAGTTTTTCCTGAACCCGGCTAAACTTCTGACAGTACACAGTTGCATTGATGCTTCGACCAGGTGGTAGGGTTGTTTTGTTTAAGACAAACTGTTTAAAACAAATGATTAGAACTTGTTTTAAACAATTGATTTTGTTTAAAACAAATTTAGTATACGTTTTAAACATTTTGTTTTAAACATTTTTTAAGACTTGTTTTAAACATATGTTTATTTTCATTTTATTTTATTTTTGTAAAAACTCTTCCAGAGAAAGAAAATTGTCAATAGTGCTCCCCATCAGAAGAATACTTTCTTCCAATGTGAATGTTTTGATTTCTCGTGGCTACAACAGGTCAATATGGTGATCTACAATTTAATTTTTCTATTTTCCCCCTTATTTTTAACGTATATTGTATTGTTTAAATGCTTCTCAGTTAACTTGCGAGAAAATGTCGTAGTCGAAGGTTGAACTACTTGTAGAACTGATACTTTAAAATAAATAAAATAATTATCATGGAAACAAATTTTTGTGATGTACTCAGAAAACAAACAAAAGGTTATTTGCTAAATTGCAGATCTGAAATTAAAATATCGCAGACACTTGTTGATACAGTACATGTTGGTTTTCAGTCTCCGTAAACTTGGAATCGTTTAACATGAGTTTTACGGGAAGAAAAAAGGACATCATTTGAAGCAAATTTTCTAAAGCAACTCAAACTCTATCAGACAACCATACGAGATCGTTGCAAAACGTGTAAGAAAGAAATGGTTGGTTTAATTCAAAGAATGAAGAATCATTATGAAAAATGCAATGCTGCGAAATACTGGAAACCCAAAGAAATGGTAAAAGTGATGATCCTAAAATTGCTTCTGATGATTCTAAGTTAGTAAGAATCAATTTTGTATCAATAATATTTTATATTATGAAAATTTTATTTCGTCTCTCTTCCTCATATCAGTTCTAAATTTACTTAAAACTTTACACTTTGACATAGCTTGTATGAAGGGACCAGGCGAGAAAGCCCAAGGTACGGCAGTCTCTCACGTAACTACCCATTAAAAAGTGATACTTATTGCAACATCAGTGCCGAACAACAGTGTCTGGTACAATTTTATTTCAATTTTTTGTCTGTATGTATGTATGCATCACGCTACAGCACGCAATTTTCGGTTTTAACATTAAATTTTGAGGACAGAGGCACGAGACTTCTGAATTTGCTTTATAGAACAGGTGTTCGCTACTGCTCAAGAATTGAGTTCTTGTATTTGACAATAACCAAGCAATATCACGCTGGGATTTCTTTGAGTACTTGCTTTAGCACTGTCCATGTAACTTTAAACTAATGAGACCTAATCATGATTTAAGAATGTATAAAGGTAACCAAGAATGTTATGTCGCTTTCTGTGGACGTGCCGGAAGACCAATACATGTACAACATGATCTTCAGGCAGCAATTGAGGCGAACATTGGCCAGACATGTGAGGAAGTGGGATTAATATTCAGTATGCGTGGAGAAACAATTCGGCAGCAGCTCCATCAACTTGGGAAGCACTACAAGTTGGGTCGATGGGTCCCACATGATTTGACTCCGCACCAGAAGGCAACGCGAGGAGACCCTGTGTTTGTTTGCGGTCTCGTCTGAGGAAGGAGCCATTTCTGGACAGGGAATTGACATATGATGAGAAGTGGGTTCTGTACAAAACTCCACTGCGCCGTCATCATTGGTTAGCATTCCATGAATCGGTTCCAAAACAGCTGAAACCAGTACTGCACCAGAAGGTCCTCCTGTGTGTTTGGTGGACTGCTCGCGGCTTGGTGCATCGGAAACTGCTACCAGCTGGTCAGAGCATAAATGCAACTGTGTACTGTCAGTAGATGAGCCATGTTCAAGAAAAACTCAAAACTCTGGAGCCAGCACTTCTGAATCACAAAGTGGTCTTTCTGTTACCGGACAGTGCTAAGCCCCAAGTGGCTAGGATGACCCGGGACACTATTCTCCGCCTTGGATGGGAAACACTATTGCATCCACCATATTCCCCGGACGTTGTACCGTCCGATTATCACCTGTTTCATTCCTTGGACAATCACCTGAGAGGACGCCAGTACAAATCCCTAGTAGAGGTGCAAAAATGCACTTGATACCTTCTTCGCTTTACAGCCCACCAAGTTTTACCCCGATAGGATCCATGGCCTTCCAGAACGTTTGCAGAAGGGCGTCAATGCTGAAGGGGACTATTTTCAATCTTTCAGGTACGTCTTAGGTGACATATCGACGTTCGAAGGTGGCTGGTGAAAAAAGCGACAGAACTTTCTTGGTTACCTTTATATTACTTAAGTAGAAAGTCAGATTGGTAAATTTAGCTATCATCATTATTAAGTCTCTTTCCAACAAGAAATATTTATTTTAAATAGTATAGTTATGTCAGATTTTGACACCCCTCGAAACTTGCCGCCCCATGCAAATACAGGTGCTGCACATATGGTAAAGCCGGCTATGGAAATAATAATTAGTTGTACTTGATCGAGGTTGAAACCCGATGCTAATAGCTCAAGTAGTTTCCCATTCACTTTACGATTTTGACTTTAATTTGGTTCTACAATCATTCTTTATTCTAATTGTTCGCCGAAATTTTTACGTGGCAGAGACGTCCATGTGGAAATGCCATGTCATCCCACTGGATTCAAACCATATACTAGAAGTAAACTTTACTTATAATGATTGGCATTAGAGTTGGAAACGTTTCGTTACCTCTATACCCCACTTCTATTATTCCATTAATATTTTCTCGAGTTCACGAGAGCATTTGATTACTGAGGAAGTTGCACTATAACTAATTGCTTCACAATTTTTCTCTCTTTCTTTGAATATGTGTCTTGGCCTTGAACATGGAGGACAAAGGCGTTACGGACTTCTGCATCTCATTCAAATTGTTTGCGGATTCTTCCAAGCGAGACACCAGCTGCATATTATTGTAAAAGCAAGGTGAAGGTCCTTTCCATCTAGCAAGACGTGTAAATGGTGTGATTTCCCGGTAAATTTTAATCCTATTTCACGTTTGTGATTCTTCAGTTTGATTAGCACGGATTATATTACATTTACCATGATTAAATCTAGATGAGATCTCTGATAAGAATCAATTCAACATTTAATGAAATATCATCATTGTGTTTGAGAAAGTAATAGGATTATGTTGTATTTATGTTACAAAAGTTTTCAGACGGTATTACTCAAGGTGAGGTGATGCACGAAATTACATTAGTAACTTATTATTGAAAACTACGAAAACTATTTGTTAATGTGCTGGTCAGCAAACCTAAATGTAATTATAGAAGTTAAAATAGGACGAAATTGTTGACTAAATTTGAATAATCAAAATTGTAATTGGAAAATGAACTTGAAAGTTATTGTTAGCAAAATATTACTAGGTAATAATTTAATAAACAACTGCATACATAACAACTACACCGAATCTTTGAAATTCGTAGCATGTTTGCAAAAATTAGGGAAACATGTTTTCCATTTTAAAATTTTTGATTAGTAGAATTACTTTCTGTTTCTTTTTGGCTATTTTACCACTTAATTCAATGTGTATTTTTTTAAAAAAAATATCCTAACTGTATATAAAACTACATGATCTGACATAAATAACGGATACTTCCGTTTGACGTAGAAAGTTAAAATTTGGCTTGATTGTAGCTTTCTTGGACTAACCTACAGGAAAATTGCCAAATTGCCGAAATTTATTTTTTTTGAGGGGGGGATGAATTCCCCACGTTATTTCCCACGAATTCCCCACGATGATGAAGGAATTCCCCACGTTATTTATATGGGCTTTTTTTTACCTATAAGATGTTTTAGGTGCTTGGAATTGAATAAAAACTTTAAATTCCGTATGCTTGTACGCTTTCCATAGGATTTTTTAACAAAATCACTAAAAATAAAAATTTCCAACTTCAGAGTGGTTTTGTGGTGAACTGAAAAAATCTTCCCCATTTTATTTATATGGGACATGTTCTACACCAAAAAAATCATTGGATACTTACTGTAGGGGTACAATGATTAAATTTGGCATGATTGTAGCCTTCCGGGACTAACCGCAGGAAAATTTCCAAAAGTGAATATTAATAGTTGTATGGGGTCTAAGTGGGTGAAGAAATTCCCACGTTATTTAAATGGGCGTTTTCTTGGGATACAAAATCTTAACTTTTAGATAGTAGAAATAGGAAAATAAACTTGAAATACGTTAGAATTGTAAATTTAAGAGGTAATAGGCCGTAGGCCAAGAAAACGCGGGAGTCTTGAGGCTGAGTCCCCGGTAGTCAAAAGTTAGTCCTACATATAAAACTATCTTAGCGTTTTACAATTATTTATCTTTGATCAGCAAGAATACACTAACACACACAAAAGAAAAAAAATATCTAGCTAAGCAAGATTGTTTATGTTCAATCAGGATAGGATAGGCCAATACTACTTTTGTAATTCTGAACCTATTGAATTCCAGTGTCAATCAATGGGGACACGAATTTATCGGTGGGTAAAGCTCTCGCCTCAATTCAAAGGCTTCCTGAATCGACCCCGAACTATGTAATGTTGTAGGCTACATCATGTCTGTAGTTTATCTTGGGGTTCTTCCGTTTCTTCCTCAGTTATCATTCACTTTCATTAATCATCAGTCTCCCTTAGCTTAAAGGGCATAATCATGGAATGATAAATTAAATATTTTATATTTTCTAGTAGTAAGCTGGTTATTCAAAAAGTTTGGCTTTCACATATTCTAAAAATCAAAATTCTATTTGTAAGACTTCAGACTCAAATGCAGAATGATATTCTATATTAGTTAATTATGTAAATAAGAAAGTATTAATCACCTATAAGAAAGTAGTAAGAATTAATTATATTATAAGAAATAATTACAAGAAAGTATTAATATGCTAATTTAATAGGTATGTGTCTCCGAGAAAACATACGATATATTTAATACTCAGTCCAAAAGTTATTGAACAAAATATTCAAGGTTTACAAATTTTAATATTCGTTTCAGGTTGTGCAAAATTAGCACATATTTTTTTTTTATTTTACACTCACCGACCAAAATATTATGAGGAGCCACTTCTTTTTTTCTTTAACAGAGTCGCTGGGTTAACGTAAGAGACATGAGGCACAGAAGAACCATTCACCAAACTATGATATTGATCTCACTACATCAGTTAGTGCGATACTTGCGCGTAGAATGGTGAAGGCTGCGATATATCAAAATTTAATTAGGGCCAAATTGAGATAGCCAGACGGCTGGAAACGAACAAATGAATATCTCGGAAACAGCTCAACATGTTGAGTGTTCGCAAGCTGCTGCAGTTATTGTCTTCTTGAGGTGCGAAAAGGACAGTGAAATCAGTACCAAACCGAAAGAAGTGGAGCGGCCGCACTCATTAAAAATGCCGGACATCGTTGATTGTCGAGGTTAGTACTTTGTACATACAACAGGATAGGTCGCAAACTGTGGCACAATTAACGACATACTTTAACAATGGAAAAAGCACGAGTGTATCTGAGCCCACTATTCACCATACACTGTCAGATATTGGACTAGACAGCCGACATTCTACACGTATGCCAATATTAACCGCACAACTGGAATGATAATGTGCCCATCGTCACTGGGCCGCCGAACAATGTCATAGCATTGCAGAGTGCGATGAATCACTATACTGCCTTCATTACATCGATGGCCCGATGAGAATCCGTCATCCTGCAGAGAAATAGCTGTTCATGTACAATAGGATGTGACTCCATTATGATATGGAAAATCTTCACAGGGTCATCCATAGGCATGATAATGTGTGTGGAGAGTACCATGACGGTGGTTCCTAGCTATTGACAGGTCACTCTTGACTATGTATGTCACATCATGTCAGCCATATTTCCAGCTGACAATGGTATATTTCAGCAAGACAATGCTCCTTGTGAAAAGGCAAACGTAGTGCTGCAGTAGCTTGAAAAGCACAGTGTTGAGTTTTAATTGCTGCAATAGCCCCTAAACTCATCCAAACTTTACCCACTTGAATATCTTTGGGATGTCATTGAACAACAGATCTGAGCTCATCGCCCTTCTCCGCGGAATTTACAGAAATTAAACGTGTGCATATGTGATGCAGATGTAAGGACCATGCCTTCAGCACCTACCAAGGCCTCATTGCTTCCATGCCAAACCGCATTGCTGCTGTTCTGGAAGCTAAAGGCGGAATACCAGATATTAGGTAGATGGTGATAATGTTTTGGCTGGTCAGTCTATTTTGTCGATTACATTATTCTGATCTTGTTTCCATTTTCTATATGAGCCTCACTGAGTTAAGGTTTAAAATGCATTCAGTACCTAGATATATAGTAAAAAAAAGAAATTGATGTCTACCTCGATGCTAAGAAATGACTGCCTGAGAAAGGTTGTGCTATGCAGATGAAAAGTTAGACATTGCCAATTTTTTTTGCTATATATTGTCTAAAGAAGGCCCTGCTATGGAACTAAAACATTACATATTGATGTTGACTTTACAATATATTATATCTATTTTAAGACCTGAATCCATGAGATTCATGACTTCTTTTTAATGCAGCCTGGGCTCACAAAATTTACCACATTGTTCAAGAATGGGTTTACAGTATGATGCAGAATGCCTGCCAGAAAACTTGTAGGACCATTCTTTGAAAAAAAAAAGTGGTACACAGAAACTGTCTTATTATGCTGCTAGAAAGGATTGTCAACTGTTCATCAACTCTACCTAGATGAATATTGCTTTGTACAGCAAGACAGGATATCACAAATTACTATCTAGATGTCGAACATTACTTGATGAAACATCCTCGGGAAGTTGATGGACCGACCATAAGGTGGAGAATATTCATCCACTTTCGATTTTATATATCTATGCATGGCGAATTTTGCAGAACAAAGTGTACGCCAGAAAGCCACGAACTGGCTATCGAACTGAATAACATAAGACATGCGATTAAGACTCCCTCTATTTTTATTCCCGCTGAAACCATATATACTGTTTGTCTAGTCTACAGCACCGTAGATGATGTATTGCTAGTGCGGTCTTGTTGAATATCTAAAATATATGATATACAAACAATAATTTGGACATGCTTTATCAGTATTCCGGGCACTCTTATCTTTGAATAATGTAAATACTACTTTGAAACATTCCGTACCTTCACGTAAGAGTGTTGAACATTTATTTTCTTTAACAGTAGGGGCGGAAAGTGCTTTAACACGTTGGATCGCTAGTTTACTTTTTTTGAGGATAAAAGCAGTTTTCTTCGAAGTGGCTTTTACTCGTAGCTTCTCTCTACACTTCTCAGCAATCCAAAATACACAGTATTGCAGGATACGTTGAGAGATTTTCCCCCTACGAAATTGTTTTAAATGGTATTTTCAACGGAAAGTGAATCCTAACTTCCAGATGGCGTGACTGCATTGCTGAGGAATACCTTCGTTGCATTGCATTTAAAATACCAAAAGAAATGGCTCGAGCAACATGAACGAATATCAGCTACTGTACGAGCGTATCAACTTTATATAAAAGGAAATAAGAGGCTCCAAGCTACGGAGAAATCGATTTTTCACACGCTAGGAATAATCTGTGAGGAGCTAGCAGAAGTATATATTTTCTACACATATTTTGTGAATTGGTTGTTTCTTTTAAAATAAGATACTGCAAGTTTTAGGGTCAGCTGTGGCTCAGTAGAAGGGTGGTCACCTCTGATGGGTAGAGTCCCTAGTTTGATCCCAGCTCGCGCCAACTGGGATTTGTGGTGGGTAAGTACCGTGTGTTTTGAGTTTTCTAGAGGCTGTCTCGTTTCCTCCCACCTTCCTAATTTTAAGTTTTGTTCATTTATCACATTCTCCTTTAGCCTCCAAGAATAATCGTGGAACGTTAAACTAAAAGTGTTAGTATTTTAAATACTCAGAATGCATAGTCAAACTCAAAGATCAAATTGGAAGTAAATTAGTGTGTTTATATATACGATCTATCTTACATATATTTCAATATAGTACAGGTCATTTTTAAATGTTTTACACCTGATATAATTTTTGACACTTTGATTGACTACAGGTACGTTATAGTAACTCATATCGGCCCATTTTGATCACTGGTCCGACTGTGATTCTCAATAGTAGGAGCAGAAATTTTTATGCTGATCCAGCATCATAAACCAATTGGAAAGTTACTTAGTTCTAGAATAACACAAATAATGATGAAAGACCATATGCTAACAACGCGTTACCAACTAAAAGTAGTTTGACTCGCCATAGTCCTTTGTGGCTTTTACGTTGGGAAATTTATTGCAGTTATAGTATTCTCAGAAGAAGGAAGGAAGTTTTTTTCTGATGTATTTCATATAACCATGACCAGCTTTTGAGGATGATTGTACCACAAAAAAAAAAAAAAAAAAAAAAAAACTTACTCTAATAGAGTGAAGTATCAATATATAGCTATACGGTACAGGTGTACAATGCTAAACCGCTCAATTATGCATATCATTTTATAACCTACATGAAGAGAAGTTCGTAAAAGATTTATCAAGCAATTTGTCATCTATGAAGCATGACGTCCAAGATAATTAAGTGGCACGTGTTCTTCTGAATGTCATAAGCGCAGAGCAGAACTCGATACGATGCATTTCTTTTGTAAGAGTGCATGCATGTGTGGCTATCAGACTGTAAAACAATTATATGAACATTGACACAAGTGTTGTAAAACCGGTAAACATACCGCAACACTCATATTGTCTTGTCTAAAATGTATTGGATAATAAATGTATTTTAAAGTAAATTTCTTTTAGTGTTTTATTAAGCTATACGATCTTTTCAGAATAGAATGTATAAGTCATTATTTACTAATAATGAGTGCATGGTGAAAGAACGCTCAGCTCTAGTCAGAGGGTTATCCGGTTCGATCCCAGCTGAAGTGAGTTTGTCGTACACAGCATCATGTTTGTGGGTTTTCCTGTGATTCACCCGCTTCTTTCCATTTTGCCATTTCACCAATTTTAACACCATTTACTTGAATTTATCATTCGTTTGCCTTAACCTACAGAGAATTATCGTGGGTTGTTAAAATAAATATACCATTTGCAAATGACAATGTAAAAGCTAAGAAAGTTTTTTAGTAAAATGAATTAAAATATATTATATTTTAAAGTGTTTCAGTTGGTATCTGATCATATGAAGAGTGTAAAATTGTCTTTAACAAATGATGATTAGTTAAGAATGTCTGTAGGCTACTTAAAAATGATCCAAACATGGACTGACGGAAGTACCAGATTCAAAACCAAAAACTTAATTGTTGGCGACCCTGATATCAGAATACTCCAAAGTTTATAATATTTCTTCTTTATAGGTATGATTAAGAAATGACCCAATTGCTTACATAGGGCAACGTTCATCACATGCGAAGGGGAATTAGATGCTGCAGATTTAATAAATTCTTCTTTTAAAAATAATAATATAATTAAATTTAATGTAATGTAAATAAATGTGGCTGAAATATAGACACCTTTAATTTTCCGAATATTTTTTGGCAAATTTTAAGAACATTAACTATGGTGAAATCTAACAAAAAAAAAATAATAAAATAAAATAAAATAAAAATAAAGAAAAAAGTAAAATTATAGCATAATACTGAGTTCTAATGTAGGAAGGACTCAAATTATTTTCTCTTCCCACACCATACTATGAATGAAGTGATGGACTGCTTGACGCCCTTTACATTTTATTCCAGCAGCTTATCACTTCAGGGTACAAAGTTTTTGTAACGGATTGAATCCAGTGCTGAATACACCAGAGAGAAATATGCATGTAGGTAAGCAGTTATAGAAATGACTAGACGTTTGGAAATTTTGAAATTGATTGTAAGTTTGAAATTTTAGATATACTCGTAAATATCACATCTGATTGGCAAGAAGAAAAACATTTGTGCCATTACTTTGATGTACATTTGTGGCATATATATATATATATATATATATATATATATATATATATATATATATGGCCGGATTTAGGGGGTGCAAAGGAGCACGTGCAACCCCCTTCGATGTAAATATACACTATCTAAAATGAGAAGCTAGCAGTGAAAATAGCAATAGTTTCTGAAAATTTCGGCCATCATGTTTCCGTTTGAGCTTAAAAGAAAGCAGAGCTTTGCAAAAGCAATACTTTAAGTTTATTTTCTGAAGATTGAAGGAAAAGGATTCACCAAGCAAAATAATTTAACATTTGTCAAGTACGGAAGAAAACAGAAAGCAGGAGGAAAGAAGGACATTTTTGCCCTGGATTCCACTCGCGATCCTCTTTAAAATACTTTCCTCCGTGTTATGCATCGGTGTTGTCAGTGGTAAAGAATATTGTCACATGTCACTTTGAAGAGTTTCAGTATGATTGGTTATTTTGGTTGTTATTGGTGCTCCCCCCTCAGACAACCCTGGATCCGGCCCTATATATATATATATATATATATATATATATATATATATATATATATAATCATATGATTTTACAAGATGATTAAGTCGAATCTTGTCAATTGTACTGGGTTAGATTTCAAAAAGGATTTTTGACAAACTCCTCTTTAATCTATCAGTAGTCTCTATTTACATTTCTAAATAGGACACTTAAAATATAGTCTTCTATTTTGGACTTCGGAAAGAATATAATTTATGTAAGATTTTATTTTATGTAGAGTTACATAATGAATAAGAAAGTGTCCAAAGTTTTATGTTCATGAGCAACTAAACGAACTGGATTGCGCACATATAATATACGAAAAGATTAAGTTTAAAATAGATCTGAGAAAAATTATACCAGAATTTTCGAACCTTAATTCCCATCAGGGATCTCGTAATTAAATATGAACATACAATATCGCAGATATACCTAGTTTTAAATTCCTGAAGTGTATATCTAATTCATGCTTAATCACAATGGCAAATAAATTGACTGTAATTGAAATAGTCAAGGATTTGAATACAGTCACGAAAGCATGGAAGTTCTGTAGTTTGTAGGATATTTTCTCAGTATATTTTAAAACTCTTATTTGAAATGTTTTTAAGATTATGTAGTGCTTATACGAAACATAACTAAACTTTTATATGTGCTCAAATTAATATTCTATCACGAAATGATTTGTATTGATGCTAACTCAAGATGTTTCTTCAATTACTGTTAACTAAAATCATGCACTGGCTTTTCTTTAGCTGAAAACAAATACTAGTATGATATTACAAATTTATCTTCCATTTTCACGAAAGAAATTGTTATTAACATTTATAAGTAGCAAATACCACAGGTTAATGTGGACAATATTTTGCTTTATTCTTTCTGCAGCTTCCATACAGGGGCGTCATTTTGGGAGGGCAGAACAGAGGTAACTGCTCCTTTGAGTTTGAGAAACACAGGCTTTTTGATAAACTGTACACTAATAAACTAATAAAAAGATATGAAACCACCTTTCTAACACACATATGATTTTTTATTAATGCTAATATAAATTATAACAGTATAAGAATTATACATTTCTATATAGTACCTATATATAAATTTCTACATAGTAAGTATTCACAAGAAAGTAGAAACTGGATGCAGTTAGCTAAGGATAGAAGTCAGTGGAGAGCTTTTGTGAACGCGGCATTGAACTTCTGGTTCCATAGGCCATAGAGTTAGTTAGTTAGTTAGTTTAAGTATTCACAAGCAGGATTAAGCATTCTTCTTGCCGTTGACTGGTACGTTTTGTCCCAAAATTTATTTGAACTCAATATTAAAGGCTTCATTGTAAAAATAAAATGTGTTGTATGAAATCTAAACTTAAAGGCCTTCAAAGTGACATAAAATTTACTTTTAAGCTCCAAAGTTTTGAGATGGGACTACGTTGCACATCAGTGTGTCGCTACACACCGGTTGGGAATCATTATATAAAGTGCATTGTAGTCGTCACACATAAAAGTGCATCAAATACATTTTTTGTCGTTATTTGTTTACGTTTCTTTCTATCATTATGTGCTGATATTGTACAAGTGATATTATTCCCATAATTATTATTTAATGTGCTTCTAAGTATAATTATCAATTATATCAATGTAGTTACATTTGTAAGGTAATGAACTGTTATAGAATATTCGTGAGCAATCGTAATTCTGAATATTTTGTTACATATTTATCTTTTTAATGCTTGAAGAGAACAAGCAAAGGAAGATAGAATAAAGTCATGCTACATTACTTATACCTTCATCAGAGGGGGATCTAGAAGGTAAACACTGGGAGGGGGCAACCAGATCCCAGACTATGATCGGTATATCATAAGTTTACTATAACTTTCAAAAATATATAAATAATAACTTCAACTATTTTTGTCACTCAGAAAACGGGCGGGGGGACTAGACCCTCCCGACCCTGGGCTAGATCGCCTCTGACCTTCATCTTTGCTTAAATCTTGATCTTAAAATCAACATTTGCGGTTTATTAGACTGACTGCATGTAACATAAATCAACATGCTATTTAAAGAATTCCCTGGTATCTACATGGTTAGAATGTACGCCTTTGACGTGAGAGACTCGGATTCGATTCCCAGCTAAAGCTCGTGTGCAGTGGCGGATCTAGCTCAGGGCCGGGCCACGGGGCCTACGCTCTTCAGTTTTTAGTTACAAAAATAATTTAAGCTATTATTTATATATTTTTGGAAGCTTTTAGTAATTTAATGATATACCTACCATGGTGTGGATTCTGGCTGACCTTCCAGTTTTCACCTACTAGATCTACCTCTGCTCGTGTGGTGCATTTAGCTGTAGGCCCACGTTTCATATACCCTCAATGCTGAATGGGACATTAAACTACAACTCCTCATGAATTCAGCTATTAAAGAAATACACACATACTTTCCGTAATGTCCACGTTGTTTTGGTGAACTATATAGTGAACTATCAGTAATCACTTCTGAATCCATTGCATATTAACATGTCGTAACAAGCATTAGGCAATATAACCGAAATCTGAATGAGAAGCACATTTGGCAATTGTGTTCAAGGACAGAAGAAAATTTTGCTTTAAAGCTAAAAAAAAAAGCACCTTTACTAAATATATCAGCGTAATTATATCCAGAAGTTCTATATGCTTTAATGTTACCTGATAACACATCATAACACATAGCTGCCTTATCCTTTAGCAATTCCTACGTATTTCATGCTATTCCATATTAACGAGCCAGATTTTAAAGAAAGGACCGCTGCTTTTATTTAATACAAAAATAGGGTATATTCTTTTCTCCAAATGCTCTCTTCATTTATTGAAATAGGAAAATCTTGAAAGGGGTTTAAATTTTTCGAACTAGATAGAAGATTAAGTAAACTTCAAGAATAAATAATAAATCATCAAGATCTGTATTCGTGCTTACAGTTATTTTCTTTCAAAGACTGTGAAGAAACACAAATTAGTTCAATATTGGTATCGTGTTGATGGAGTCTTTACTAAAACTTTCTTTCGGCGTTTTACTTGCGGTATATCGTACTCACATTCACACGGAGGACGAGTTAATGGAATTTTTCTTCTGTTTCTATCCAATTCCGCTTCTGAAGATGTCTGTCACGCACTTCATGTTATTCGTTTAAGATAAAAATCTGAGTGACCCATATTTATTTTCACCTCCACTTCATATTTGCCTATTTTTTGTGGTAACTTAATAACCAAAGAAGAAGAAAAAAAAACAATATACCTTCTGTAGTTCTATGATTGTCTGTCGCATGATTTATTTTATAGAAGTTCTTTTTTAACAGCTTGAAGGACACGTTTATACACGTCACCAAAACTACCAATTAACACTGAAACCGCGCTCATTCTGCTAGTAACACAAGCAAACTGATAGGGTGCGCCACTTGCATAGATTGAATAGTTGTCTTGTTACGAGATTGTAGGTTGAAGCTAGAATTGGTTTTAATAGGCACTCTCACGGTGAATACTATTGTGATCTATAGGCCAAATTTTATACATGTTAATTCAGCTTTCCTATACCCAGTTGCGGCTCTTAAATTTTGTCGATAAAAGCCGAGGAAAGAAAGCTTCCCTTATTTACTAGTACTATTCTTGCATACAGCATTCTGAAGCTGTAAGAATCTTTTCTTTCGTAGCTTGAAGCAATAAAATTTAAATTGTTACCGTGGAACAATGTAGCTTATAAAAAGTTACTGTCAAACAAAGAATGAACAGTTAGTTGAACTTGAATGAAAATAAATCTCAAGTGTAGCATTAATTCTTGAATAGTGATTTGATTCACTAAGATTAGTATAATTTAACCAAAGTATTGATCTGGACTTAGAATTGTGTGTAAATCAACTAAATATAACAATGTTATTTGTTAAGTGTAGTGCCAGCAAATAAATTTAACAAATAAATACATGTTCAAGGTCAATTTAAGTACAACACTCTTTGTCGGAGAGAGAACGCAAATGTTTATAGACGCAGAAACTTCACTTTAATTCGATCCGAAGTTTCTGACAAAGTAATATGTTTTTTACTGTACAGTGCGTTTGAAAATTAACTATATACATGTCGTTCACCACTACAACGATACACAACATCCACTAACTTATTGGGACTACGTTGTATAGCATCTGGTATGTCTTGAAGGGTTTGTTCATCGGGTACTAATGGTCTACCACTTCGCTCATAATCCTTCATCGACCTAGTCTCCATAAATTTGTTGATTAGCTCTCTTACGTTATTGTCAATTAGAAGCTGGTCTACCTGAAAATCTAACAGGGAACTAGTCTTTCACTGTTTATGTGTATTTTCACCATGCTCACGGAAGTCGTATTAACGAGACATATTCGATGTTTTAGATTTAACATTATTCCGAGCAGAAGTCTCAATCGTTCAAAGGCAATACATACAAACGGAAAATAAAAGAACAGACATCCCTTCTCGTCTTAAGGTCACCAGCCTGAATAGATTGCGGAAGCAAACTTCACACAACGCAGGATTACCAACCTTTGCAGAAAACCGCTCGCAGCGCACGGAACATAGTCGCTTAAGATACAGTATAGTCCTATTTATAAAGATGTATAGTTACTTTTCGAATGCACTGCATATTATTTTACTGTTGACTGTAAATTGGCGTATGATAAAAATTAGAATGGGACGAAGAAGTTAGGAAGGTCTGAAAAATTATCTCAGAAACTGTATAAGCACACGAGTTTTTAAACCTATGTATGGTATGCAGTAAGCGATGTCTGTCAATTCAACACAATGGCTCTGTATTACCGAAATTGTGTTAAATCTTGACATAAATCTGTTGTTACTTGAATTCCTTTGCACTTTGGGGTGAAGTATTACAATGGTTGTGTTGTTTTAAATAAAGTTACCAAACACCTCTTTTACAAATATATTTTCTTTCTTATTAAACTAGCATGACTCTTATGGGGGATACTAAAGTGCGGCATAAATAATTTATAAGTGGATACGAGGAACGAAACAGTCAACGACGTAAAGGAACATAACGCACATAGGAACAATATAAGGCAGCATTTCTACTCTCGTAAACATGGTCAGAAAGTTCATACGCTCATAAAACTATTGTTGTGAACGATTACAGGACTATAATACGTTGTTGGTTACTTGGTATAATTATCAAATGTACCATGTAAAACTTTGCTCTAATGTAAATTCTCAAAGCCAGTTATTAGACTTATATTTTTTGGAGGCAATGAGCACGCTCAAAGTTATAGTATCTATCTGATGTACAGGGTTTTGAGGTAGCTGCGAAGTTCAGTTATTAATATTAATATATTAATGACTTCTGTTCAGCATGTTAGCTAGCGTGTTACTAATAATACATTATATGTATAGAAAAATCACCGTCACGCTGGTCCTGTGTCCGCTGTTCCTATTTCCTTGTTCTTTCTTTCGTTCACCTTGTTCTGGAATTCCGTCTCTGTGTCAAATAGTAACACAGAGTCTGTGTTAACCGCAATACCCTTGGTGTTGACATAGTATGCAGAAGTGGTAATCCATGTGGGACCACTGGCCTGTGTTAAAATTGACTTGAATTAACACTACAATTTTTGTTGTGTGTTCACGGTTTCATATATATATAAGAATAACTTCACAGATCGAGAACAATACATTTTTATGGGGAGTCTGCATAAGCTGTTCAACAACTGGATAATAATATTACTTAATTTTGTAAATACTATATTGTTTGAAACTTATAGAATATTGTAATCAGAAAAGAGATATTACAAATAAGTATTTAATACCGAATACTTATTATTAAATACTTATTTGCATTTAATAAGTATTTCATTTCGCCCTAAAAAGTGTCTTTATGATTGGTTAAATCTGATTAGAATAATACATCCTCGTCCAAATAGAATGGAAAATATAATAACAGTCTCGACTAGGTAAATTATCTTCATAATCTATTTGAATTTTGCATTTAACATTAATAAAGAACACGGCGTGTTACACGTCTACGTTGTAAAGGAAATTATATGTTTTGTTTTCAGATTTTAAATTTCAACTAAGAAAAAAAATCATTACCAAAATTATTTACATTAAACTAGTGATCATTCTAATTATTTGCTCTAAAATAAAAAAAAATGTTTTGTCAAATTATTCGCATTAAAACTTCTTATAAAAAATAAGCGATAATAATCGCTCATTTGTTCATTTGATTATTTATTCTCAGATAGAGATACGTTGTTAATTTATGGCGAAAAATGTTAGTTACTTTTTGTTAGTTATGTTCTTTGAAGATACGTATGTATATATTTTAGTCTCAGCTAACAGCAGTGTTTCTCGAGCTAGTAACATATTGGACTATTTCAACTGAAAACATATCATTAAGAATTTAATAGTATGTAACGTAGATTTGTTAAATAGTTCTTGTAGATGTAATAATCAGATTCTAAATACACCTACATGCGTTAAAGGCGAATTTAAGATTGAGTTACCTGATTTGATTAATTTCGGTTTATACATTGCAGTTGTAGTTATGGGGCGTTTACACTTAGTCGATTTGCGTTCGATTCAGTTGAATTGACGTCACTTTCAACTTAATCCACCGTGTAAACGGGACTTCAACTTAATCGCTTGTTGATCGAAGGCGACTAATCGACTGGCAACTGAATTAAAAGACGTTCTATTTTCTGTGGTTGAAATAATTGAACACATCCATCAATCTGATTCGGCCTAGTTGCTTCGATTTAGTGGCAAATGCAGCGAGTCGATTTAGTCGTGCGACTAAATCGACTAAGTGTAAACGCCCCATTACGTATTTTGGAACATTTTCGTGTGTCATCTGAAACACGTCACTAGATACCATGTTCTAATCTTACTGGACATGTAGTTGTAATTTACTGAATTCTAACTATTAATGTAAAGTAAAATAAATATACCAATTAATTTTTTTACGTACATTAAATATTTAGAAAGTGGAACATATTATTACAGTTTAAAGTGTTTGCGCTACGCTCGGTTTCTGTAACCATGTCTTACACTCTACCTTAAGCTATTTTTGTTCTGTCTGGCCATATTAAAGAAAGCTCTTTGCACTTTTTGGATCAAAAGATGCAATACATTTCAACCAAAAATGTTCTTTTATTTCAAGGCTGAAGCAAAAAAAAAAAAAAAAAAAAGTTTCTTTGAATAGGTTGTCAAATGCGATAATAAATTGTTCTATTATAATAGATTTGATGTATACTGTTACAGAGCACTATCTGTTATTACATTTGCTAAACTATTAAAACCTTGCTAATATGGAAAGTTTTTCAATTTTAGTCTAAACAGATATTCTAGTTTGGATGTTAGTTACCGACATATTGGGCTCTATTCTGTGATAGTTTGAATCAACACAACACAAAAGCTGCTTTTTAGTTTGGGACACTAGCCATCGCAGTTATAATTGACTATTGCAAGTCTTGTGTTGTAATTACGCTCCGCAATTTTTGCGAAGGCTGGTATGGAATAAGGCCCACTGATTCTATAAAACAGCAGAAACGAAACATGATATGTAGATTTTCGCACTGACATAAAGCTTGGAACTCACAAAATGCTTATCATGAATAGACATCCACACATATGTAATACGTACCCTTGCTCTATCAAAACTAACAGTTGATTCCAATGAGTCGTCAGAGCCCCCATCGGACATCGCGAGAAACTCATGCGTTTTGTAGGCCAATTCGGGGTGTTTCTTTTTTCGAGGTAGAGCTGGTTCGAGAACAGGATCTGGAAGAAGAAAATACAACATTAAAAATAATTTCGATCTTGAATTTAGATGGAAAGTTTTATCATATTAGGGCACATTGCAAAGTCTTCTCTCAATTTATTGTTTATATATATAAACCCAGTATATATATATATATATATATATATATATATATATATATATATATATATATATATATATATATATAAACCCGGTAGCTATATAAATCTACACCGTTGACTTTGTATACTTCAAAGTGATTTTATCAAAGATATAGTTTGGGAGAGACCGTAGGCTATATAGAACTTTTTGGCTTGTATCCTAATTGTAGGAGGGGCTGCAAAGGAGAAGAGGTGGTATAAAATTTATGTAAAAAATAAAATATATCACGTTGAGATACATATATGATTTACAATCTACAAGAAATATTGTGAGTGTAAGACACTTCTAGGAGAGAAGAAAGGGGATGAAACGTAAAATTAATCGAAAATGACCAATATTAGTGTCGAATCCAAAGTTTTCGAGGTCGCTGAGATGAATAGTGACACCTTTCATGGCATCTAAGTCCATGTTCAGTCCTGTTTTTGCATGGAAGAGGGAGGTGAGGAGAAGGGAAAAATAGAATGTTCAGAATGACCGAGATTAATATCGATTCATAGTTTTCGGAGTCCCTAAGCTGATTAGTAATATTCCAGATGACATCTAAGCTAAAGTTTAGTCAAGAATCTGTATATCAGTTGGCCTGGGAATGGATAGGGACAACGTTGAAGGTGTTGCATTTTTTCTTTAAATTTTACTCAATTCTTTTGACAGAGGCAGTGACGGAATCGTAGCTTTTAGTTACTTATTCTATTCGGTTTCTTATTTTCTGACAGAGGCAACGCCAAAGGCGTTACTCTTCGTTATTTATTCCACTCAGTTCTTTATTTTCAAATGTTGTGCATAAACATTATTCTTCCCGTACAAAGTCGGGTATTTCAGCTAGGAGACAATAAAGATAGAATGAACCTTCCGTATTTTTCCGATTCCTTCAATAGTTTCTTCAACGTTTAACATGTTCCATTGATTCTGGACAAAGTAACCCGTGACAACTCCAGCCCAAGTGATCTCATTCTATTGTAAGCCTAGATATATCGTTAGTTTTGTTTCTTTGTTGGTGCTTTCTCCGAAAGGTTCACACGATTACAGCCATCTTCTGCTAATTCTACAAACATTTCTTGCCTTTGAACATGTCAATTGTCGTAAAAGAAACATATAGCGTCAAAGATAGTCTTTGCTGTTATTAACATTCAACCAATGACGGATATTTATGAAAGTCACATCGGTAAATAAATTATATTTAGTCACTACAATGTAAGGGAAGAAAGCTTCATACAGCTTCAGAAAGCTGTAACAAGAATTAGTGCATTAGGTGAGCTTTCTTCAGTTTATAGCGATAAAATTTAAGTTTTTACAGATGTGACTTCCCTCAAGGATCACCACTGCCTTAATTCTTTTTATTAATGATTTAGGATACACACACAGTTTTGGGCATTCTAGAGTAGGGTGACCAGATTCTGACAAGCGAAAAGTAGGACACAAATATAATAGTATATGATAGTTCACTGCGTCGGCAATACGCATGCCCTTATTTCATTTAACGTTAACCTTAAATTAATAATTTATTTTTATGCGCCCAACAAAAATGTTGAAGGAATTCAACACAACTCCAAACGCTTTGATGAATGGCAAAGTGGTTTATTTATATGAACGTACAGTGAAACTTCGTATAGGGCTGAAGTTTTTAAATCGATTTTCGGAGCGAGGGATTATTTTAAGAAATGAGGGAAAATTTAAACAGGTATGACAGAATTTCTACTTAACTTAGTTAGCATCACTGTCGTAAATTGAAGTAGAAATCTTTCTTACGTTACCAATATGAGAGCAAGCCCTTCTCAGTAAAAACAATGTATTGCAAAACAGCAGCTTGTTGATTGTTCTCCTTCCCTAATTTTTTAAGGTGTGTTATAAAACACTCCGGCTCATCATTCAGGAAAAAATGCCTTTGGTTCAAAATGTGAATAAATAATGGATTATTAAGTTATTACAAATCAGTTAACCCAGGACATTTTGCAGGATACTTTAAAAAGAGGACATTTCTCGATTTTCTATGCGTCTTTGCAACACACAGGACAGCTCTTTAAAAAAACAATACTGTACTGCGAAAATCAGTACGTCTGGTCACCCTATTCTAGAGCCTTCTTGAGACTAAATGTTAACTTGGATTAGAATTTTGAATTTCATTACAAAGGCTATATGAGACGTGGATTTACAGTTTAAGGTGGAATTCGAACTACCGTAATGCGTTTAAATTTTGAGGTTCCCCACTGACGTGAGAATCGAACTTGGGATTGCATGCACCAAAGGCGAACTCATCAGCCTTTAGACTAGCGGGAAGGATAATAAATTTTTGTTTTGCCGTCTCTGACATAGGAGAACTGGGTTTTATCCTTGTTGTCTTTTTTTTTTGCAATTGATCATCCCTTTTCAAACCGATGCTCACTTTACACCGAGGATGTAAACTATATGAGATGATGTTACCATGGATGAGATTTATGGAAGATGAACATTTAGGCCATAAAATTGCAAAAGACTTACAGCTTATTCCTTGGACTTAACACAAAAATTAGGACAAATTCACCTGGACACTCAGGAATTCTTTGTATTCTAACTTTCGCACACAAACACACAGCTGGAATCTTTCATATCCTTCACGTACCTGTCCAGAACTGTTCTGTAAAAGTAAAATACTGTGGCATTGGTTATTGGCATTGTCATGGGTTATTTTTAAATTCAAATATTATCAAGGTTGAGTCGCTTTTAAGTTTCTCGGAATTTAGTGTAATTTTGCACGGAACTAATGATCATGCTATTAATAAAAGTGCTTACGCTTGGATAAATTTCTAGTTGCGCTTTTTATATTTATTAGAAGACACTGAACCCAATGTTTATTTTAAAAAAAAAAACATATTCCTCCATGGGTTTATGAGAAACATGATGTAAAACTGAGGATATAAATAAGTATACATATCCCAACTTTGAGTCAATTTTCACGTAACCTCAGGGTCGGGTATGGCTAGCAATAATTTCGTTAGATTGAACATCCTTGAATTAGTAATTATACAAAGCGCAGTAAGAAGCATGGGTAATTTTTGCTAGTGGCATTCGTTAGTTTTTAAAGACATTTTCTAAACAACCAGTCTTTAACACGTAATTATTCTGGTGAAAATAAGTTTACTTACACTTCGATGGGATCTGACATGTCTCAATTGTTTGTTTCACAAATATTAAATTGTGTTGTTCTTTTCTTAAAAATTAATTGCTAAGCCATATCTTTGATCTTTAGATCTTTAGTTCTTGTTTTGGCATTTTCAAGCAATCTCACGAAGTCGTAATCTTAAATTTTTCAAGTAAGTTCTAACCTCACATACATTCCAACATAGACTATATTTGTAAAGTTGCGTATAAGTACTTCATTCCCCTTTGAAGATGGTCTAGAAGGGTCATTGGCACCTGTTGTGTGGTATTGAGAGTCTTCGTATAAAATACCAATTTTATAATTGTAACAGCTACTATAAAATAGTAACATGTTCCGTTAGTCAGTCACTTTATACTGTTGCTGAAGCGCTCTCTAATATCGGTAATTTTTGATCATTTTATATATCTTCCCCTCCCCCTTCCCAAGTTGCGGGGCTGAATTTGGATTTAAACGTCATCGGAAATGTCACTGATTATCTCACCGACTCCGGATTCGGCACTAATATCAGTCATTTTCGATAATTTATATATATATATATATCGATCTCTCCCAAGTTTCGGGACTGAATCAAACGGCATCTAAAATTTTACTGTTCATCTCAGCGACCCCGAAAACTAGGGATTTGACACTAATATCTGTCATTTTCGATCACACACACACACACACACACACACACACACACACATATATATATATATATATATATATATATATATATATATATATATATATATATATATATATATATCCTTTCCTTGATAATGTTTATATTGCATTAGTTTCTATTGGTAGTGTAAATGTACCGTAAATATAATTATATTTTATTAATATGAAATAGAACATAATATTCACTTAGTTCAACCTAATTACTGTGTAGGTTTTTAGTTAGGTATACGTACCAGTGACATGTTATAATATTACAGGAGGGGAAAAGATAATTTGATATAGTTAAAAGATGCACAAGTTATGAAAAGTACATTTTTAAGTGGGTATGATCCAGCTATTGAGAACTCAATTGAAGAACTAAGTAAAGTATCAAGATTTATAAAATTTATTGTATGTTAAATATACTGTAACATGTAAATTGTACATGTTAAATGTGATAAACGATTGAATTTGTTACTTATTATCAACCTTAGCATTACAATTAGGATTCTCTGAAAACATAAATCTTATTGTATAACTTCATGGATTTAAACAGCCATATGTAGATATTGAATATCCACATCAAAATTTTTAAGTTAACAGATATTATACAATATCAATTTTTACGTGACACAAAAGCACCTAGATTAAGTATAGCAAAAATATCTGATATTAAATATGATAAAGTTCGAATACAACTTTTCGAGATGTTCATTATTTACCTCTTGGAAAATTTACTGTTAACACTATTGAAATAGTAGTAAAACATCCACTCAGAACGAGATTTACCTTTTCGTTCTGCAACATTGAGCGTAACACTTCATTTCAAACTCTCTGCTCTTAAACGAAAGGAAATTAGATCAAAACCTACATGTCATCAACGCTGGAGTGAAATACCTTACATTGCAGGACCTGTATCTCAAACCCGACATGGCATAGGTAATTTCTTTTAAAGAGTTAATAAGTTTTGCATTATCATTTCTTAAATAAAGCGCTAAAGCATTAGAGACGAATTCATGTCGTGAAGCATTACAAACGAAGTCAAGTTGCGGGCGATGTTTTAGAAAACCATCCATTTAAAGAATTTGTTCATACATGTGTGAAAGTAGCTGGTGGTACGTTAAACATAAAAGCTACATAATGAAGTTGGTGAGTTGCTGACTAGTAGCTGTGACAGACGGTCGTGTAAACGTAAAGCTCTTATTTCTAGAGTACAAAAGAAACGAAACATCAATATAGAAATATCTTTCGATAATGTCTTTACGAAGTTTAAAATGTACAGAATGCTGTACAAATGAACTTGATTTATATTTTATTCTAATGAAACAAACTCCTACTGAAGAATGTATAAATGGAAAATACCGTACGATTTCAACACTAACGTGAGAGAGAACTATTGGATTTGTTATTTGAAGTGAAACAAGTGCATTTATTTATCCTTTATATTTTTATGTACGAAGTGTAAAACCCAATTAAGCAAATGTAGGTAAAAATGATATCGTTGCACCAGTAAATAATTTCTTACATCATTATTAAATCAAACTGACTTTTCATTAAATGATTATTTAGTTCTTCATCCGGTTCATATCCTTACCGTACATATATTGAAGCATTATTAAATTATTTTTATGTTGTTAGTCAAACATATTTACCATGTGCAATGTGATATAACGATACTGCAAATAAATTTGATGTTTTAGATAATACTAACAAAAGTTTTAACAAACGAAGTAATATAGTAAGAAATAATAATCCATTTCAAATGTACGGACGTTTTTATACTGATAACTTTAGATCGTGCACTACCTAAAAAGTAAGTGTATGTGTAAAATTATGCGGCAGTAATGATGTTTAATATCTGGTGAAAATACTTCATATAAAGTTAAACATGAAGATATAACACTTCATACACGACGTATAAATTTAGCTGCTGATATATCTATGGAAATAAATACGCAAATGCTAATTAATCCTGCACAATTACATTTAACAAGAGTTGAAACAAGATCATATGGATACCTGCAAATATAGGTAAATTCTTTTATTCTAGATAATATCTTCTTATTTAACGTTTCTAAATGTATGGTTATCGTATTCATCTCCAATAGAGCCTTTAATGAAAAATCACATCTTAACCCATTTGAAGCTCAAAAATTTAATGTTTGCAAACTGCGATTGCAAGTTGTATTATATTCTTTCCTTCCGATCACCTCACCTTAGGTTTTGCAAACAATTTATATCTTCAAAGTTACTACACTCTGATCTCAGGTACGTAATATATTTCAAAATTATTCATATACTCCTTTTTAATGATTATTTACACGGATGTGTATTTATGCACTTATTGTGTCCCCTATAGTCATATTAGATGATAATACATGGTAAGACGTACGGGATGCACCAGTAAACTTAAAAGTTTTACTTAACTATTAGCTGAATATACCCATTCTTTGCATGGGGCTGTATTAGGAAGTCAACGCCTGTGAGAGTATTACCATTCATTTCAGTGACCGCGAAAACTATTTATTTGACATTAATATAGGTGACTTAAAGCTATTTTAAATGACTCGCTATCCCGCCCCCCGCTGACCTCCGGCACGCATACAATGGTAGCTGATTTTGCAAGTCATCCCTAATTAGACTGTCACCATTGATCTAAGCGACCGCGAAAACTATGGATTTGTCACTAATATCGGTCATTTTGGATTACTTTTACATGTCTCGGTTCCCCCCGGTGACCCTCAGCCCGCAGTCTAATAGGGTGAATTTGAAGGTTAATGCGATCGGAGCTTCACCATTGATCTCGGCGATCGCAAAAACTATGTCTTCGACACTAATATCGGTCATTTTCTACTACTTTTACAGGTTCCGCTAAACGCCCCCTGAGACCCCTGGTTCGAATTTTGAAATAAATCGCTTCGCCCTGGTCTGGGACCTAGACCGAGGTATCCGTGACCAAAATTTGGTAACTCTCCGTCAACTTGCTGGTCCCCAGACCGGTTCCGGTAAACGCTCCCCCTGAGAACCTCCTGGTTCGAAATATTAAAAAAAACACTTCATCTTGATCTGCGGCCTGGACCAAGGTACCCATGACCAAATTTTGGTAACTCTCGGTCCACTCGTCTGGTCCCCAGGCCGCACATTGAAAGACAAACACACAAACATACTCTTTATTTTATTTATATTAGATAATTTAACTCAAGCTGTCACCTGTAGCATATGCACAATTTGATTATTTTACCCAAATTGATAAAGATAGAAATATTTATACGGATAGTATCATAATTTGAGTAAAAGTTTTGTTGTACACTTCTCCGCATTTCATGATATTGATAATTTTATTGTAGAAGATATAGCAATTGTCGATCCGTACATACCTTTTATTCAAAACTGGATCTGTAAACCACCATATTCGTTATATGAACTGTGTGAACCACTCATAGAAAGAAATAAATATCTAACAGATAAAACATATGGTGTTAGT
The DNA here is from genome assembly GCF_964235325.1 of Thermobia domestica. Taxonomy (NCBI): domain Eukaryota; kingdom Metazoa; phylum Arthropoda; class Insecta; order Zygentoma; family Lepismatidae; genus Thermobia; species Thermobia domestica. The sequence continues at coordinate 57,270,971 of NC_137459.1, forward strand.
TGGTATGAAGACGAGCTAACGTTCCTACCGTTCTCAATGATGTGCTAATGTTCCTACCGTTTACACTTATGGTGAAACTAGGGAATATTTCTGAAAAAAAAAATACAAGGGAATACTACAAATTTAGAAGAAATTTACTGTTCGAAATATTCATTAGATTTCCAAGTGTACAAATGCGTTCATAGTAAACATCGTTTAGACATTATAAATACAGTATACATGAACTGTTGCATGCAAAATTTTAAAAGCATATGTCTATGTACTGTATGTGAACAATAGTGATTCTTACATATCTACACTAATTAAAAATGATAAGTGATGAATTGTTAAAAGTGTTACTTCAAGATAAAAGAACGGGTGCAACTGTGAGTGGAATATATTGATAGACTTCCATTGCTTGTGCAATCACCAATAGGATTAATCATAAACTCAGATAAATCAGATTCTCTAGGATTCCATAGGGTTTGTTTTTATATTAATAAAGATAAACGTGCATTTTATTTTGATCCTTTAGCATTACATATACCGAAAGAAAGAAAAAAAACACTTTTTATCAAGAAATAGTAAAATGTATTTTGTAAATCACAAGTTGATCAAGATAATTCAACTTTATGTGAATATCTTGTTTATTTTTTTTCCTTTCTAACATTATAAGACATAATTCAATTCAAAAAACTAAAATTATTTAGAAAACATGAAAAATAACGGTATTGTATTAATCACGTATAGAAATTTTTTAAAAATTGTGGTGCGTTACGATATGCACATCCTGATTTTATCACAATATTTATATGAAAAGAGGATGCTCATTAAATACATTTCTATGTAATTAATCTAATGGTGGACAATGTTTATTACAAGATCAATAACATTATCAAATGCAAGTATTTTCTTGATTCAAATGGATTTTTCTAAACCTTTACAACAAAAGTTTGCATTCTGATAACATAATTGATATACATGCTTAGGTATGTGTGATACAGTATATCCATTCTTATTATTCCAACTTAGACCGTGTGAATTTAAAGTTAACCAATCGATTTATTTTTGGCAATCTAACGATAATAAACTATATTCTATTTGTGATTTTACCAAACAATAGAAACTTGTTGTATCATCGCATGCAGTTAAACAAAATTGACGAATTACGAATTCGATATCAAACATTGTAAATACTTGTATGCCAATTATGTATTGATTAACACATGGTAAAATTTAATATGAACGTTGTATGACAAATTGATTTGTCCCACAAATTCATTATTTCACATGTTTTATAATAAATTTTATGATTGAGATTTCACCATGTTCTTCTTGAAACGCTTGAAAAAATTAACAAGAGTTTAATAATTGGATAAATATTTTACAGCAAATGTTCCAGTATTATGAAGATGAATACATTATAAACAAGTTTTAATTTACACTTATCACAGTGCACGGGATTATAACGCAAGTATACATTTATAGTTTTAGATCCAATAATATGTGCTTATGAAAAATCATAAAATATTTCATTTTGTATACTAAGATTTGCTAAGGTACTCCACGCACGGGTTTCCAATGATTTGAAATCTACAAACAATCATGTGACCAATTATAATAAGCTTCAAGTGTGCACCAATCACATTAATGAATTTTCAAATTACCATCTGCCAATTACTTTTTTTATACACTCTGCACCCACATAATTTGATCTGCACTTACATCTTACTAGCAGCTTCCGATGATACATGAGGAGACGCGGTATCTGTTTGTCAAATAGTGTTAACTTCATCTTTAGATACTGTAGATATTTCTTTTTCGATATTGTCGTTCTTAACCGTATCCATGACTATTTTCAACTGATGTCCCTATTTACTATAACACAACATGTGATGGTCTACATACTTAAGTTAACAACTTCTTCTGACGCCATCTAACGGTCCGCTTTCTCTAATTGTGCTTCTTCTTTACCAATTCCAGCTTCATTCTTTTCTCAGCGCTTGTTCGAAGATGCATATGCATCTACATTCTCAACACATGTACAAAAGTATGTCCATACAATTTAATATACCATTTAGTACTTTTTTAAAAAAATAATGAAAAACCTCTACTCATCGATACTTCTTTAAAAATATTTATACTTACAAAAATAAACTTTCAAAATGATGATTATGAAACATTTAAAATGTTCATACATGTGAAAGTAAACTTTCCAAAATGACGACAAAGTATAACTTAAAATAACATGATCATGTATCAAGGAAAAATTTAAAATTAGGTTCAGGATCATGGCAAGGCAAAATTTTAAAATTAACACGGTCACGTGAACTACAAACGGTTCACAATGATGACAATGTAATTTTAAAATTAAAAGGACCTATATTTCACCCGGTACGGCGACCTATAAAGGTAACCAAGAAAGGTATGTTGCTTTTTCCATCCACCACCTTCGAACATAGATATGCCACCCAAGACGTACCTGGAAGATCAAAGTAGTCCCAACCAACATCGATGAAATTCTGCCAACGTTCTGGATGGCCATATATTCCATCACCATAGCACTTGGTGGGCCGTGAAGCGAAGAATGTATCAAATGCATTTTGCACCTCTAGTAGGCATTTGAACTGGCGTCCTCTAAAGTGATTGTCCAAGGAATAGAGCAGGTGAGAATCGGACTGTGCAATGTCCGAGGATTATGACGGATGCAATAGTGTTTCCCATCCAAGGCGTAGAATGGTGTCCCGGGTCGTCCTAACCACAAGAAGCTTAGCGTTGTCCTGTAACAGGAGGACCCCTTTGCGATAGAGAAGTGCTGGCACAAGAGTTTTGAGTTTTTCTTGGACACGGCAGTACACAGTTGTGTTGATGCTTCGACCAGCTGGTAGCAATTCCTGACGCACAATGCCACGAGCAGTTTACCAGACACACAGGAGGACCTTCTTGTGGTGAAGTCCTGGTTTCGGCAGGTTTTGGAACCGGTTCATGAGATACTAACTAATGATGACTGCTCCGTTTACCTTCGTACAGGACCCACTTCTCATCACATGTCAACACCCTGTCGAGAAATTGCTCTTTCCTCAGACGAGACAGCAAAGAAACACAAGTGTCTGCTCGAGTTGTGTTCTGGGACGGAGTCAAATCATGTGGGACCCATCGACCCAACTTGTAGTGCTTCCCAAGTTAATGGAGGTGGTACCAAATGGTATCTCTACTCACACTGAATTGTAGTCCCAGTTTCTCTCATGTCTGGCCACTGTTCGCCTCAATTGCTGCCTGAAGATCTTCATTTTGTACACGTGTTGGTCTTCTGGCACGTGGTTCGTCTTCGAATGTTTCTTCACCGTCCTTAAACTTGTTAAACTACCACTGCACTGTTCATGTGGTCATGACACCTTCACCAAAGGAATGGGCTATCTTTCACCCCGATGCAGCAGCGTTTGATCCCAGTTTGAACTCGTACACCATACACACCCTTCTCTGTGGAGTTCCATGTACACTCTGTCCTTATGAAAGTTAACGGTGTAACTGAACTTCCACAACCAGGTAGTATGTTGGATATATCCACACCAACAACTGACCTTCGCCTTATCTCCATTCGCATTCAACTCATGGTGTGAAGGCTAATTGAATACAGACCTCCACAAGAGCGACTTTCTTGGTTACATTTATACATAACAGTATCCTTTGACTTACATAATACTCCATAATACTTCCATAGACGTATTCTCCCTTGATCTTAGGCGAATAGTGGTATTTTCCGCCTTATTGACGACTGCCAACTTCATTTCTACTCTTATGCAACGTCCAAAAATTTTAGTGGATGAATATTGTTAAATAGTACTTTGAAATTTGTGTCGATAAATTACGTATATGTGAGTTATATATTCCTGGGAAGTAAAGTTCGTTGCTATTTTGTTTGTAAGTTTAACTTGTGTGATGTTGAATGGTGTAAATCCAAACCATTCTAACTTTTCTTCCTTTAATTAGATAAGTAGAAGGAACTTTAGGATAATGTCCCTGTCAAGTATTCTAAAATTTATACCTGAAATTCATGAAACTGCCTTTTTTGGTTACTGTTCATAACCTAAAACTACTACATGGAATCTCTGTAAGTAAAGGATTCGCTTTCATATAAAATCGTACATTTATGACTGTTCAAAATATTCTGGTGCCGGTTTGCCGTAAAGCAAAGTGTATGTATTTGAAATAGCAAGTAGCCTGCTTGCCGTAACAAAGTAAAACACGTTTCTTCTGGTGCACAAGAAATAGCAATTAGTTTCACGAAGCATGTCTAGAATTGTACTGGAAACTATTTTCTTCATAGGATAGATAATGCGGCAAATGTATTGTGCTGCATAACTTTTTGATGAACGCAAATGATAACGTATGAAATATATCGTCCCTTGACGTCACGTCCCCTTGATGTTCTAACCTGAGAGTGCGCATTGAGTGTCAAAGTGATTCATGTCGCCTCTTCCGAAGTGGACTTCGCTAACGTCTTTCTGCTACCGTGTCTCACGCAATACCGCGACTGAAACAAAGAAAAAAAAAGGTCAAGTCGAAGTGGCATTGTAGACTTTCGTTTCTTCCTATATCTCTCCAAACATTCATCATTGTGTTCAGATAGGCTCTTGTGTTTCTTTAGTGAGCGTTCTTAAATCGATACTAGCTGCAACACTAAATAAACAAGGCGCTTTATAGCTTCTTAAAACCCATTTGGGAGACTTATGTGCTGGGTAAAACACTACATGGTAACCATGGTTACCACGTGCTCTTATGTAGAGTCTAACCACACCACATCCAGCGGGCGTGCTGTCCTGACTAAGACAAAGATTGGAATGGTAATACCATCATTAATATAAAATCAAGGATATTACAAGTACAGCTCTCTGCAAGGGCTCAACTAACACCATATCCATAATTGCCAGCAATCCAATTTCCCAACTGATACACTCTTTGTTTTTCTACAATTTATTAGGCTATATATATTGACGTCCCATATACTCTCAAATGTTCAGAATTTCATTCCTTAAACCTTCTCCTCCGTTTATTATTTTTCATGTATGAGAGGGTCTTAAAAATGGCGGGGGAGAAAAGAATAATTTAGACATTATCCGCCTTATGCAGAGTCGTTTTGACGTAAGATTAGCGTCATACTAAAGACCTGACTACTGCAGGAAACTTATGTTAGTCGAACTCTTTAGTATGGCACTAATCACGCGTCAAAACGACTCTGCATAACGCCCTATTTGTTTATTTATTTAACAATCACCAGATACAGCTCAGAAGCCATTTTATACTGGATATCTAACGACAACAATAACAATGGAAAGGGTTTGGGAAGGTATCTGCCAGGGCCTTTTTAATAGGTACCATCCTGACATTAGCCTGGGGTTCCTGTCACCACGGCATGGCGCGTCCTCAGGTTGCGGATCGAGGAGAAGGCCTCTAGATATAGAGGTTAGCTGCGAATATACTGAATAAGCAGTCGCGGACAGACGACTAGGAGTGGTCCTCCAGCTTGGGGGTTTGGGTAAGGCTAACACCCTCATCCTGTAAAAAAAGGTACTTGTTCAGAAACATTCACAAAAGCCTCGGACAAGGACTGATAACTTGGCACGACATCAGCAAAAGAAAATGGACATGAGATTTGGAACATGGAATATTATGAGTCTTTATAGGGCAGGCGCGTTAAAATCTGTAACGAGTGAGTTAGAGAAATACAGGATGGACTTAGTAGGAGTTCAGGAAGTTAGGTGGGAAGGAAATGGGTCTGAGAATTCCGGAAATTTTACGTTCTTTTACGGGGAAGGAAATAAAAATCACCAGTTAGGAACAGGGTTTTTCGTTTACAAACGAATATTACCAGCAATTAAACGGGTTGAATTTGTTACTGACAGACTTTCTTTTATTACTCTTAAGGGACGGTGGTGTGATATTATTGTTTTAAATGTACATGCTCCAACTGAAGATAAGGGTGACGATATAAAAGATAGTTTTTACGAAGAAGTGGAACGGATATTTGACCAACTCCCGCGATACCATATGAAGATTCTATTAGGGGATTTCAATGCGAAGGTAGGACGAGAGGATATTTTCAAACCGATTATAGGGAACGAAAGTTTGCATAAGGAAAGTAATGACAACGGTGTTAGACTCGTGAACTTTGCAACATCCAAAAACCTAATCGTGAAGAGTACAAAATTTCCACATCGCGACGTTCATAAATACACTTGGACATCACCAGACGGAAAAACACATAATCAAATTGATCACGTTTTAGTAGATAGAAGAAGACAATCTAGCATAATTGACGTCCGGTCGTTTAGAGGGGCTGATTGTGACACTGATCACTACCTGGAACTCCTGGAAAGATTTCTTTGACGATTTGCTGAACACGCAGCCAAAAACTAATGTGCGTGGAGAAAAGGAGATACACACCGCAGAACCGTATATTCCAGAACCCAATCGAATAGAAGTGGAAGCCGCTATAAAGAAATTGAAGAAACACAAATGTCCGGGTGTAGATGAAATTCCGGCTGAGTTAATTTTAGCTGGAGGCGAAAAATTGTGGAACAAGATACACAAACTCATTCTCCTTATCTGGAACAAGGAAGAATTGCCACAAGAGTGGAAAGAATCAATCATTGTTCCAATTCACAAGAAAGGCGACAAAACTGACTGTAATAATTATCGAGGCATTTCTCTTCTGTCAACATCCTATAAAATCCTTTCAAATATTCTGTTAGCAAGATTGACCCCATACGCAGATGAAATTATTGGAGACTATCAGTGCGGATTTAGACGAAATCGATCAACTATCGACCAAATATTTACCATTCGCCAAATACTCGAAAAGAAGTGGGAATACAATACCCTCGTACAGCAACTATTTATTGATTTTAGAAAGGCTTACGACTCGGTTAGGAGAGAAACATTATACAACGTTCTTACAGAACTTGGAATACCGAGAAAGCTAATTAGATTAATTAAGATATGTTTAAGTGAATCCCAAAGTAAAGTCCGGGTAGGAAAATTTTTGTCCACGAGCTTCCACGTCTAAAATGGCCTGAAACAACGAGATGCGTTGTCGCCATTATTATTTAACTTTGTGCTGGAATACGCCATAAGGAAAATCAAAGATAGCAACCAGGGCCTAGAGTTGAACGGCATTCACCAGGTTATGGCATATGCTGATGATGTAAATTTAATAGGGGATGATAGGAGAACAGTAGAAATAAATGCAGAGATCTTATTAAACGCTTGCAGGGACATGGGTTTAGAAGTAAATGCAGAGAAAACTAAATACATGGAAGTGCGTCGGGACCGTAATACGACAAATTGTGGAGGCGTTAAAATATTAAATAATGATTTTGATAAAGTGGATAGTTTCAAATATTTAGGATCAATGTTAACAGACGAAAATCATATTCACGAATAAATTAAATGTCGACTAAAAGCAGGGAATTCGTGTTATTATTTGGTTCAAAATCTCTTGTCGTCGCGAATTCTGTCGAGGAATTTGAAGCTTAAAATATATAAAACGATAATCATGCCTGTTGTTCTGTATGGTTGTGAAACATGGTCACTTACTGTGAGGGAAGAACATAGACTGAAAGTATTTGAGAACAGGATCCTGAGAAGAATATTCGGACCCAAGAGGAACGAGAATGGGGAATGGCGGAAGCTTCATAACGAGGAACTACATAGTTTATATGGTTTACCCAACATTGTTAGGGTCGTCAAGTCTAGGAGGCTTAGGTGGGCAGGTCATGTAGCTAGAATGGAAGAAAGTAGAAACGCTTTCAAAGTCTTGACTGGTAGACCCATAGAAAACGACCATTAGGAAGACCTAGGCGCAGATGGGAGGACAATATTCAGATGGATCTCGCAGAGATAGGAATACAAAGTAGAAACTGGATGCAATTAGCTAAGGATAGAAGTCAGTGGAGAGCTTTTGTGAACGCGGCACTGAACCTCCGGGTTCCATAGGCCATAGAGTTAGTTAGTTAGTTAGTTTAAGACTGAGGAAAACCCTGGAAAACCCCAGTCAGGATGGTCGGCAGTGGGAATCGAGCCCTAGACCTCCCGAATGCGAAGCCAACGCACTACTACTTCAGCTACCTCGCTTGGTAGCGAAGAGGAAGAGGAAAAGAAAGTGGTTGAGACATTGGCTAAGAAAGAACTGTATCATGAGGGACGTACTAGAGGTTGTGGTGGCAGAAAACAGAGAGAGGGAACGAATGAGACTACAATTAATGGACGATATGAAAACAGAAAAGTCGGACGGGAAAACGAAGAGGTTTGCGGAAGACCGTGGAGGATGGAAGCTCCTCAATTGCGGCTTGTGACCTGCCAATAATGTCAGAATACCTATGATGATGATGATATCTGTACTGATCTTTCCGACACTCGCCTTGCGAACCCGGGAATTTCTAATTATTCATACTCATATAGTACAAGAGTTTATATGTTTGATATTTTGTGTAGCTGCTCCTCTTTACACAATTGATTAACTGTGACGAAATCAGTTGGCAAATTAAATTAATGATTTTCTATTTGAAAGCAAGTGCCATTTCCGAAGAACTTTTACCGGATTGTACTTTTGCTTTCTCTCGTCGTACGTATAGGTTATGTACCACAAGGTCAAATTCTTGACCTTCAAAAGCACTCTAATGGAAAGTTAAATAATTTCACTTTGTCGATAGAAAGCATTTCTTTCTTATTGTTTTTAATTATGTTGTTGAGGAAAATACTATAATATTCATTAATTTACACATCTTTTACTTTCCGTCCATCAAAAGAAAATATTAAAAGATACAAATAGAATTATGATTGATATCTTCTTGCGGACATATGGAGCTTCTATATGCAAAACCAAGAAATTGTTTACACAAGTATTGCCCCAGAAACAGACGATTACGAGAACAACGACCTCGGAAATTAAGAATATCTATCACATCTCAAAAAGTTTATCTCAGTAAAATGATAATTGGATCGCTTGGATGCAAAGTAACCTAAGTTAAATAAGGTGACTAATGCTTCATTCATTACTTATACGTGGGTATCTTTTTAAAAAGATTGTTTATAAACAGTAAATTATAAGATCATGAAATGCATAGCTATTTAGTTGCCAACATAACAGAATATGAATTGTTCATTAACTTTTGAACTTCTGATTTCTCTCCTGGAAAAATGCTATTATTGGACTTAGGCTGCTTAGCGTCTATTGAAACTATGTAGACAGGATACTGGAATAAGAAAGGTGATAGCAAATCATGAAGCATAATGCAAGAACTAATGTAGTGTTTTCGTAAATGGGGAATCTTTGATTCGATTTCTTCTGACCAGGAGTGTTGTTAGAAGTTTTTCCAAGTTTTCTTTCCTTACATTTGACAAATTTCGTAATGTTATCATTACAAAGTTAACTAGATTAGTGGTTTCCAATTACTTCGGAGCTGTAGTAAGGCAAGGTATGGACCCCACCCCTTTAAGTTTTAGTATATGCTTTGTCAGTGGCTTATTTACGGTTGTTTCGGGTCTTTGCTAACTTTATTTCTGGAAATGTGAAAATTCTACAAGATATGTTCATTATTCATTTACTCAAAATAGTAAATAAAATTTCGGGAGGATTTAAGTCCGGAAGGCCCCCTTAAAAAGCCACTGTGCGTAATAGTAGTACTTGAAAGGTAGATAGCAATATTAACAATTAAGTTATAAAGCTTTATTTACGTTATAAAACTGTTATAAGAACACAACATACGGTACACACAAAGTTCATGACATTATTTATATCTTTTATAAATTATGGGACGTAAACAATGCCACGAACTTCCTAAATTTTTTTTTCATGGACTCCTAGAGATCCGCAGACCACCAACTGGGAAAGACTGAACTAAATGAACCTTCATTTCTTCATTATTAGTGAACAAATTAAGGGGCTATATTAAGCTTGATGACAAAGTAATATATCTCATACAAATAAACCACAATAACTTTTGAAAATGAAATGAAATCTTTAAATTTTACGTCCCACAATTATGCCTGCTAAACTAAAGGAGATGATGGTAATGAGAAATGAATGCAATGGTGGAATGAATAAAGTGGAAGGAAACGGGACAACCTCATGAAAACCCACGAACATGGTGTTTCTCCACTATAGAACCCACTTGGTGTGAGCTGGGATCTAACCAGGGACCCCATGAACAAGAGGTGAACACTACCACTGAGAAACGGTGCCCCTTCACTGTTAATTTTGAAATCAGACGCAGTTTTTATCTTTTTTTAATAATGGGAGAGGATAGGGTGCTAGAGTGCTTACCTCTGGTGCATGATATCCCTGGCTCGATCCCGCCCAAGTTAGTTTGTAGTGGAAAACATCGTGTCCGTGGGTTTTTTGGGGTATTCCCTTTTCTCCCATATTCTTATTTCCCGATTGTTCCATCATCATTCGCTTACCTCAATCATCCGTCTTTCTTAGTCTAAAGAGCATGATCTTGGAATATTAAACTGAAAATATCTTACATCTTAATTTAATTTCCCTGTATTCGTAATTAGTCATGAATTAACCTGGTCAATAATAGTTTATCTGTCTTCGTAAAAAAATGAGAAACATGCATGCTTTATGTGCGCTTGTCTCAGATTTGATCGTTCGTGAAGATACATGTTCCACATACAAATCCAAAAGCAGTCCCGTTTCATATAACCTTGATACCATAAACATATGTTAAACTATAAAGATTCATTAAAGTCCAATTCATCAATCAATATTACTTTACAAGTAACATGTTCGGCACGGTCAGTTTATGTAATGAAATGAAGTGAAATCTTGAAGTTTTACGTCCGACGATTATGCCGGGTAGGCTAAAGGAGACGGTGATGAGAAATGAAGGAAATGGTGAAGTGAAGAAAGGGAAAGAAAACGGGAGAACCCCGAGAAAACCCACGCACCACCACAAAACTCACTTGGCGCAAAGCTGGGATCGAACCAGGACCCTATGCACCAGAGGTGAACGCTCTACCACTGAGGGTTAAGATTATATATGTCGCTATTACAAGAAGGTAGTGTTAGCCACGAAAACGAGAGAAGAAGTATATTTTAAAATTTGACATGACGATTCTCGTCTAATACTCGAGACAAGAGATTTCTTGAGTTTCATGGGGAACACTAATTTACTAAGTATTACATTTCAAAAACTACTTTAATATTAACGTGATTCATAGTGTAAAAGCTATAAATTGATAATGTGATTGTACGAACATAATAAAGAACATTTATCTGCGGCTAAAGATATGCAAAACAATACACAATATAGTCGTCCAATAATAAATATGGTTTTAACGCTAATACGTATATCACATCCTTCGTGGAACTCTCGTGACACAGAACGATTCTAATAACTTCTAGATGAAATGAGCCACAAAAAATTCAGGGCACAAAAGTTTATACAAACAATTCTAAAACGAGAAGAGAAGGGATTCTTTGAGAGTCAATACGAGACGAGATTTCCATAAAAATTGATACACACGTAATTCTTGTCTCGTCTCGTCTCTTGGGCGTCACAAGTAAGCGCACCAGTGTTTGATGTATGTGCGTTCCAGATTAGAAAAATGAAATAATAATATAAGTATATAATCTGCTACTTAAGTGGATGTATTTTACACACAGGGGAGACCCGAACGTATACCAAAGAAGATTCAACAAGAAAGAAAAAAAAAACACTTTTAACTAGCAGGCTTAATATTGGACTAAGATGTTGGTCAAATGTTATATATGGAGCATTGGACTGTATGGTTCAGAGACTGAGACACTACGTAAGTTAGAGAAGAAATACTTAGAGAGCTCCGAAATGTGATGTTGGAGGAAGATGGAGAAGATAAAATTGACAGAAAGAAAGAAAAGAATTTGTTTTAGAACGGATAGGAGAGAAGAGGACAGTTATAGCCAGAATCCTTCGTAAGAAGGCCAACTGGATTGAACACATCTTGCGAAGAAATTGTCTTCTTCATATCGCAATAGAGGGAAAGATGGAAGGAAAGCGAGGAATAGGAAGAAGAACACAAGTGATCGATGGTTCGAAAAATAGAAGAAAATATTGGGAGTTAAAATAGTAAACTGAAGATCGATATTTCCAAGTCCAAACCGAAAATTAGCAAAAAGAAGATAGAGAAAAGAACACCTCATTACTCCAAGGACTTGCCAAAGGCCAGAACACTTAATAATAATAATATATAAAAATAAATGAACCATCTGTCCCAGTAGAATAGAAACTATGAAGTAATCAGATTGGCAATGGACAATATAGTTTCTAAGATAAATGTATTTTTGTCGATTTTTTCAAAAACTACACACCAGAATTTGTCCTCAGGTTCTGTGTCTCTTATATGGTCATTTTGTTTAGTTCAGTGTCATCTACTGAGTGATACATGTCTTACATTTGGACAATATTATTGTTTAAAAATGGAAGTTTAAGAGTTAATTATGGACTATTTGCCACTAACCATACACTATACTCTCACGTTGCTCCTCTCAGAAGAAGAAGTTTGATTAGTGTGTATTTTAGCATCAGTTTGATCTTAATATTTGTAGTACGGTATAATACAGTATCACCTTTTTTTAGTTAATAAGACATTTGTTTTCTTGCTTTTCTCAAAAACTGCGCATGATGATCGATACTCACACATATCGCTTTGTTCATCTTAATAATAGATATTGATTGGTACTTGTCTCACTTTTGAACATTCCCCTCTCCCCATTAATCACCAATAATGTTGTAGTTTTTAAGCCTTCCAAACTATGCAATGCATATGTGTCGAAAGTCTTATAGACGGCTAGGGCCGCGGTGGCTCAGTGGTAGAGCGTTCACCTCTGGTGCACGGGGTCCTGAGTTTGATCCCAGCTCCCGCCAAGTGAACTTTGTGGTGGACAAACACCGTGTGCCTGGGTTTCCCCAGGGTTCTCCCGTTTCCTCCCACTTTCTTCGTTCCATCATTTCATTCATTTCTCATCATCACCGTCTCCTTTAGCCTAACCGGCATAAAAGTGGGACGTAAAACTCAAAGATTTCATTTTCTTATAGACGGCTGTGTCCATTCGTCCGATCCTCAGGCATCAGAGCAAAAACATTAAGAGATATCGATACCGATATCGATATCGATAAGAAGCAATTTTTTGCAATCGATTCAGTGTCCCAGGAATAGGTTTCACCTCCTCTTTTTATTTAGCCTCTTACTAAAACCGGAAGTGGTTGAAATGAACCATTTCCGGTTTCAACATTTCTCGCTGTATAATAAAAATGGTAATAAATAGCAACAAAGATTTCTTTCTTTCTTTCTTTCTTTTTTTTTTTTTTTTTTTTTTTTTGGTAGTCCATTCAGCGCGTCAAGAGAACATATCATCATCATCCGCAACGCTCTATCGAGACTGAAATAAGTTGAAATTTACTAGTACTTCCGGTTTGAATACTCATTTTACAAGAACAATAGCGGTTAATATTTTCGTAGCGTTTTTTATGCAATAGATACAGCATCCCCAGAATAGCTTACACCTCTTCCGTTAAGCTTCTATTTAAACCGGAAGTGATAGAAATCAACCAATTCCGGTTTCGACATTAATTGCTATAGAACAGACACGGTAACAAATTACGATAAGCCTCTTTTTTCTTTTTTTTTTTTTTCATCGACTAAGCGTCATAAGTAATCATACCATCATGACTTCGAACCTTCTACGAAACCACAAGTTGTTGAAAACTTGAAGTTTCAATATTTATTTTCATAAAGCAAAAACGGTAAGAAATATCGAGAAGTGCTTTTGTGCAATCGATTTATCGTAACAAAAAAAAAATAGGTCCCGTCTTCTGTGTTAATCGTGTGTTCGAACCAGAATTCGTAGAATCCGCCGGTATCAACCGATTCCGATTATAATCTTCATCACTATATAACAAAAAAATGGCAACCGGTAGCAACATTTTTTTTTTTTTTACGACAAGTTCAGTGTCCCAAGAGAAGATACTATTACTACTCGCAACAATCTATTGCAACCAGAAGTGCCCGGTGCCCTGTCTGGTCAACTGTGTTACTCATGTGGCAAATAGTATTTGTAACGAAATAGCTCCTGTTCCACACATTTTCGTTCCATTAGATACCCGCAGAGGAAAGAATCTCATTCAGCTGGTACCAGTTGTTGATTTTCTCCCACCAAGCGTGAAAGGAATACCCGAAACAGATTTGTTCCTTCAATTAGTTACGGTACAATAACGTTACATGCTCGAATAACGTTACGGTGTCGTAACAAAAATTGGTGTTATACCTTGTACCTACCTACATTAAATAACCAATAATTTTGTTACAGAGAACTATTTTCGTTACGTTACAGTTACGTTAAGTTATCTATCCCTGCCCGGTGGCGACACTTGGTCGAAAAAGTCTAAGAGATTTTTTAGGACAGCCAACCGAAGTGAGGTTTTCCTTGGTTTTTCTCATTCACACCAAGCAAATCCTGGGATGGTACCTAACATATACAGTAGGTTCCAGGCTGCTTCCTTCTGTCTTCCCTTTCCCCGGACAGTGTGATCGCCGAGGGATGTAGTCCCTCATATGTGACGGGCTGGCATGGCCATAGATGCCGAAAATCCAGAAATCTAATTTCTAAATCCTAACTGCAACCGGAAGTGCTTGAAATTTACTATTACTTCCGGATTCAGTACTGATTTTCATAGAGCGAAAACAGTCAGGGATATCAAAAAATGTTTTTCGGTACAGATTCAGCATCCCAAGAATGAGTTTTATCTCGACTTCTATATATCTGTTGAAACCGGAAGTGGGGATAATCTACGATTTTTCAGTTACAACACTGATTACATAGTGGATGAAATGGAAGTAGTTAGTGATAAGCAGTTTTTTTTTTCATATGAATTCAATACTAGAAATTCACTTCTAATTTTATTTCTCTATTACAATCGGAAATGATGAACATCAGTTACCATTTCCGGTTTTGATATTAATCTCCAGAGAGTAAATACAGTGAGAAATAGCGAGTAATGTCTTATTGATATGAATTCAGTGCCCGAAGAACAGATGCTATCTTTGATCTTATTCTCCTATGGTAATCAGTAGTATTGGATGTACTATTTCAAGTTTGAAGTAGAGCGTTCACTTCTGGGTCGTGATGTCCCTATTCAATCCCAGCTCGCGCCAAGTGAACTTTGTGGTGGAAAAAACCACCGTGTGCGTAGATTTTCTCCGGTTCTCCCGTTTCCTCCCACTTTCTTATTTCCACCATTGCATTCATTTCTCATCATCACCGTCTTCTTTATCTTAGTCGGCATAACTGTGGGACGTAAAACTTAAAGATTTAATTTTATTTACGTTTTTTTTTTTTCAAGTTTAAGTACTGAAAACGCTTAGTTTGGAAGTGTGCTGTAGTTTTACACTGTGAAACGAAACTCACTATTTTTTTTTTTCTAGAATGGGACCAAATGCTCATAGATTAACTTCGGATTGAGATGTAAGTGTTCTTACCACTTTAAAGCTAAATGTATGATAAAAATGGAATACAGATACCATTCGTATAAAACAAGAAGTCTAAAAATACTGTATATTCAACTACATAGTATGCAATGATAATAAATTATACAACAAACAACTGGAAAATATAAAGAAAGAAACAGTAACCTTTCTTTGAGAAGATATAGATTTTATGTAAAGTGAGAAATGCTGATGTATGTATATAGATTTTGGAACACGAAAATACAAACTCTGAGTTACATATTCTTTTAAGCGTAGCAATATGGAAATCCATAAAAGGATGCTGGTTGGAAATAAATGAAAACCTCCGTTAATCTGCTCTCTGAAAGATCCACGGGGAAATGAATAATGTAACGCTTTTGGGTGAGAAATGTACTTGTTCACAACCGTCCATTCTACTAGGGCTCTATTTGCGTTGGAAACCTGTCATTTTTTAAAGTCGTGTTTTCAGGACACGGAAAGACGTTGAATCAAAACATCGTGTAAGAGATGCTTCTTTTAGTTAAATTCAATTTTTGTCAACACCACACAACTTGTCTTATATTGAAGACGACGTACCATATTTTCACTTTCAAGTCCTTTTAATAATTTATATTTATGTTGTGCTGTATTTTAAGAATATCTGTATTTCCATAGAAGAAACAACACTTCGGAACAAACCCAAAAAATACATAAAAAACACATATCTATAATGTATTCTTCATATGTTCAGTTAACACTTCTTTACCAATGCCTCGCCAATGGAACTGAATATGTAACAAATAGCGTTGCAACACCATTTTAGCGACAAACCTAGGCTCCGAAATATGCTTGTCGCTTGAGAAAAGAACATAATATTTTAATATACAATTCAGAAGTGTGCAATATGCATTGATAGCTTGGATTTACGCCAAGCATATTATTTTCATGGCATAAGTTCAAGCAAAAACTGGTCCTGTAAGCATATAGGCTATGTGACAGTTATCTGCGATTATTATTGATGCTACAAATGAAAGGCTATCTTCAAGCTTATCGAATGATATCTTGCTAAAATTTTACCTTAAATATTCCTTAAGTAGCGAATCTATAATAGGAATATTAATCTATGACTATTATTATTATTATTATTTGTACAAAAACTGTGAAAGGATGGTCTTTTTATACATAAGATTTTCAAAGGACTAGCTGAATTTGAGCTATTTACACAGCGCACAGTTTTAATATGAGTTATGAATCTCCTTCCCACTTCTCACTATATCTGTGCAAGTCCCATTACGGACACAAGTGAAGAACAAGAAGACTCTCAAAGGGAGTGAGTTGCTATACGCAAAAATATAAATGTAGTATTTTAATGTATAGATTGTTGGGTGAGTTTGTGGCAAACTTGGATTAGTGATAGATATCAAATGCAAACATTTTTTCTTATAATTCCAGACGCCTGATTGTGGGTGACAAGCCTTCGAAGTTGCCAGCTTGCAATAGGTTTTGTCATTCAGATTAAAGCAAAGCGCCTGAAATGTCCATCAACCCGCTATACTTGGCTCATCTACTGGTTGCCTTTCACAAGGGTATCAACCTTAACATCCTAGTTGTAATATTAAACTAATAGGGTCAAAACGATGGCTAAAATGTGGAATAGAAATATAAAGACAAGCATTTTCTTTCTTTCTTTTCTTTTTTTCTTTCTTTTTTCTTTTTCTTTTTTTTTTTTTTTTTTTTTTGAAAATTTGAGTGAGAACGGGCAAATCTGCACAAAATTTGGAATCGATCTGCGAAAACGGAACGTTTCTAGCACTTGTGGGTAGGCCGGTAGCCAGGCCAAAAATACATGAGCATTTGCGTTTACCACTATAAAGCGCAGCGTCCACTATATTGTTTTTTTCATAACGCCACTTCTGATATTAGGTCTATTTCATAAGCCCTTCCTTATCAATAAATTATATTAGGCCATTTTCATTGTAAGTATGATTAAATTAATTTAAAAGCAAAACTGTAAATAAAAGAATCTTTTACCTATTTTGCAGTCGGATAAATACACCAAGCAATATTAGACCTATAAGAAGGACAACCCAGAGTTGTCTGCGAGATTTGGAAACTAAGAGGTTCTTTGTTTACCTGGGGTGTAACAGTATATATTAGAACACATTTTTATCATTGGCATACACTATAGTTGGCAGATTGTTTATAAATAGTTTTTTTTCCATTGCTACATATAACTTTTGCGTATATGATTCTGAATTTGATTACTGATGAATAAAGTCTAGCCAAATGTTCAACACAGTCAAGCAATTGGGGAAATATTCATTGCGAGTGGTTCCGGGTTCGAGTCCCGGTGGGGGCATTCGGTCGAAAAAGTATAAAACGCTTTTTCAGGCCAGCCACCCTGAACGAGGTTTTCCTGGGTTTTCCTCATTCACAAAATGCCAGGGTGGTACCTAACTTACAGGTCCCAGGCCGCTTTCTTTCTTCCCTTTCATCGGATAGTGTGCTCGCCGAGGGACGTCATCCCTCAAACATGACGGGCTAAATGGCCTTAGATGCCGAGAGCCCAGAAATCTAAATCCTAAATCATATAGTCTGTAGGTTCAAGTCCATATAGTCTCAGTGCTGAAAAACGCTCTACACAAAAAGAATTATCCTTCCCCACTGAGTTGGTGGCTACTGCGCGCACCTTTGGTGCACTGGGTACCAAGTTTGATTTCAGTGGGGAGAGGCCTGAAATTTGAACGGATTACGATGGTTCGGATTCCGCGTTAGGCTCTACGTTCATATCTTATATAACCTCGGAGCTGAAAGAGACACTGAACTTCAATCTAACCGAACTAAATAATTAACATATACAGGGGGCGCACGGAAAACACGGAAATTTTGAATCTAGAATTAACAACACCGTATGACCGGCATTTGTATGGGGCATGGGACCGATAAAACAACATTGAGAAGACTCTGTCATAATAGTAATAATAAAGCATTGGAATTACCTGGAACCTATGTTCACTGTGAAACCGTTTGATAAGAACGATGACATTCTATGGCCTCCGAGATCCCCTGAACTCGACATCTCGAAAGCAAAGGGTATAATAGTACACGTCCTGGAAATATCATTGAACTGAAAGTGTGGGTTAAAGAGGGACTCACTGAAGCTCCTCACGACTAATTCTCTGAGCTTCCAGCGAATTTCTAAATTATACTCGTATCATAATGTATATGCCGAGAAGGGGCATATTTTCCCAGTGCCATCTTCAAAAAATAAAGTGGAACGTAAATGTCATAGATAATGCCATTCTCTCTACATGCATCTGAATCGTTAAATGTATTCTTTCCTGTGTTGATTAGTGCATTTTACTTCAAATAAAATTTTTCTGTTTTCTTGCACCAACCTGTATAATGATTTTCTCCATGCTAAAGAAGAAACAGATGTAATATTAACAACAAATAGAGTCAAAAAAAAGCTTCTGAAAACTACTCAGTACAATATTGTAAAAAAATAAATAAATAAACATAAAAAGAGTAGAAAGTTTAAACGATATACAAAAGAAATTGATCCACAAACCACAATATTTTGCATGAGAAAGAAAAAAGAATCGCTAGTTGAAGTCGCACTATGTGATGGAAGATTACTCCCTTCATTCACGAATACCCTCCCTGCATACTGAAGCTGTGTTAACTAGCACGTGACCACGGCGATTAAGGACAGCAACGTTCGGCTTGAGTGCGCTCACTACATTTTGAGGTTACCAGAGAAGCTACGCAAATGAACCGATCTCGGAGTACAAAAGCCAAATATTTACGCTACAGACAGTAAGTTTCAGATTTTGCAATGCAACGACATGGCTAAGTGGTTTGGCTCGGTATTTGCATTAAGATAATGCAACAAGGATATTTGAAGAGAGATTATATGACATAGGATTAGACACATACAAACACGTATAAACAATGTGAATTCATACGTGTATTTTTTCTTCTTTTTTTAGTTTAACTGTTGAAATTGCTGCGCGGAAGTTGACATTTAAGGATAATCACGCTCTCTAGGGAGACTGAGAACGAAGTATTAATTCGAATAAAGAAGACCGACATTTTAAAATGACCTGGTTATACAGCAAACATTATGTCTACCATTTTTATTTACTTTTGAAAGAAAATTATTAGTTTAAGTAGAAAAGTCTATATGAAGACGACATATTATTTGCCTTTTTTTTAAAAAAAAAATAATAATAAAAGCATTGAACAATTGTTTTAGCTTCAATTCAATGTTTGAAAGCGGCTACCTGTATTTCGTCTAACAAATAATGCTGGTGAACAGAGTAGCTGTTAGAGTCTAGTGTATCCAAAACACTGTATCCAGGCCCTGAAAATATGTCTAGTAACACTCTTTGATACATCTTTCGTGGAAAAAATAATAACATTTTTTACTTTAATGTTTATACAACTATGCACTGTAGGCAAAAGAACCTGCATGATATTTGTAATTGAATGAGGGTGTTGACATTGATGTAAAAAAAAAAAAAAATGGAAGAAAATCCATGGACACGATGTTGACTATGATAGTTTCACACAGTCTGATATAGTTCGCACCAGAAGTAAACGCACTAGTGTGCCCTTGTATTGCTTCCAGTGGAAAATATTTACTTGAATCACGTACTGAATATTAGTTTTATACGTTTTCGCTCATAGCTTTTTTTTTTGGTTGACCAGATTTCTCGTGGCAGAAAGTATCAAACAATGCTTTCGACCAAGTGGATACCTTCAGATATCTACGATCAACATTAACAGACGAAAACCATAATTCACTAAGAAATTAAATGTCGACTAAAACCAGGGAATGCGTATTATTATTCAGTTCAAAATTTTTTCATGTCGAGAATTTTGTAGAGGAACTTGAAGCGCAAAATATATAAAACGATATTGTCCTGTGTGATTGCGAAACATTCTCGCTTGGTCTGAGGGAAGGACGTAGACTGAAACTATTTGAGAACAAGATCCTGAGATGAATATTCGGACTCAAGAGCAACGGGAACGGGAAATGGCGGAAACTCCATAACGAGGAACTGCATAATTTATACCGTTTACCAAACATTGTTAGAATCATCAAGTCTAGTAGGCTTAGATGGGCAGGTCATGTAGTCAGAACGAAAGGAAGTAGGAATACTTTCAAAGCTCTATCTGGAAGTCCAGTCGGAAAACAACCATTAGGAAGACAGGGGCAGATGGGAGGATAATATTAAAATAGATCTCGCAGAAATAGGAATGCAAAGTAGAAACTAGATCCATTTGTCTAAGAACAGAAGTCAATTCTGAGCTTTTGTGAACGCAGCATTGAACCTCCGTTTCTATAAGCCATAGAGTTAGTTAGATTTATCATGCCGCAAGAATCAAAACTTAAATCTCATTTCAAACAGGAAAATTAATTACACACTTATTAGTGTTGTATATATTTGATGTACAGAGTTTAGAAATTAATGGAAGAACTTGGCACACGCAACGTGTAAAACTATCAGTGACTCAGTGTATATATTGTATAACATGAGTTTAGCTTATTACAGTTTACTCAACGGGAATATTTTGAGTTCGCAGTTTTTAATGGATTAACAATGAAACCTCTCCTGCTGCCGTCTGCCCAACATCCATTCACCACATTTCTCCCTGTGCATCACTTCCCATGCAAAAAATATGACTTGAGAGGAGATTGGAGGCCATAGTACAAGTTGGAATTGCACGCTATTGCCACTTTTCTCTCACGCTCCCCACACTCTCCATTCCCCACTCAAAAGATTTAGTGTTGGCATGACAACCAACATTATATTTATTATATTATATTTAAGGTTTACTAATGGCGTGATAATTTCTCAGTTAGGGCCTAATATTGAAACCGGAAGTGGTAGTAGATTCTCCCACTTCCGGTTTTAGTAAAGACATAAGAGTGGGAATATAATATTTTCTTGAAACAATTACTTACAAGAAACCACTTCTTGCTATCTATGACCATGTTTGCACTACAACGATCAATGTTAAAAACGGAAATAGTTGACTTTTGCCAGTTCCGGTGGATGGATCACCTCCATTAACAAATTCGATTATAGTATAAGAGGTTTCAGCTGCTCTTCCTGCTGAAACTGTGGAGACTGTAGCGCCACCACTCAAGGAAGTTGGGTACGACGAACTACTAAAAGCAAGAACGAATCAAATCATTCAGAGCGCGTAAGTCTGATAAAAATAGCCAATGATACACTTAGCTACTGCCAGTAGCAGACGATGCAGTTAGTTACAACTCTAGTCGGTAGTGTCGCCGAGTCACTTTTGTTGCATTGTGGGAACGATTTGAATTTCCATTAGGAATATAGGGAGTGATTCATCAGTGTAATCAGTGCTCGACATCCTGGCCAAGATTGATGTGATCCATCAAGTAGTTTTTCAGATTTTATGTCTCCCGCACGGACACACCTAGAGGCAGAGTAAATATATAAAGAAGCTTTGGGTACACCAAACTCCTTTAAAAATAGAAAAAAAATGCACGAGTTAAAATTGTATAGAAAAGCTCCTAAAGTTTATGCGGAGCTCTGGGATTCGCTAGCTCTTTATTCAAACAGCTCCTCTGTTGCCTGGCAATGGTGGAACAGCACACGAAATTTTGTGCCCAACGGGGAGGATCTAACTTGGAAGAAAACGCTACAAAAAGGGATTATAGCATATCGGAGCGCCTATAGAGACAATCACTCTCTATTATTAGGATTACTATAGTGGGTCTTATAAGATTATAATATTAGAATATACTAATTACTCCAAACGATGACTCTTGATCGGAAACGAAATTTTGGAAATCTGTTTTTGCAATAAATGGATAGCTAGAGCGATTGTCTTTGCCGATTCCGTTAATGGAGTGAATCAGTTAACTTCTTTACGGGTAACGAGGAGTTTAACGTTGGTTATCCATATTCCACTTTTTACCATCAAAACAATGGTGTATAATTGTAGAACGATAGAAGTTACGCATCGCGCCGTTAGATGTCAGAAAATATTCTTCAGAGGTTGACATCTACCAGACGAAATTAAATTTCTGGACGTGACTCTTTCTTTAGCAGTGTTTATTATGATCGCATTTACTCTCTATTGTATAAAATAACCTTCGTCTAGCTGAGTACTTTGCCTACACAACCTCATTTGATCGGCCTATGGCTTCGCAACTCATATTTAAGCATAATTGCTTCCGTTCTTCGCACGATAAAAATACGTTTATGACATTATTCTTTGTGAAAAATATAAACTCATTTATCCCGTAGAATGCGCACTTCAATCGAAGTGAAACGATGAAAACCATGTTGGCTCAAGTGCTAACTGAGTTCAAAAGTTCATTTCAAATGGTTCCCCCTGATGAGGTTGGCAACCTTGAAATTTATATATTTATATTTATATATATAAAAGAAATTGCTCCCCTTTCCTCGTTAAAAGCGGAATTTCCCGAAACGCTGTGATATATGGTCATTTATTTGAATAAGGACTTTATGTACCAAGTTTTATATCCGCAATATGTCTCTGATCTTAAGGGATTTCGAGATAACAACTGCAACCCCCATCCTGTGTCTTCCTGCCTTTTTTTCTTCCTTTCTAAGGGAAATATCAAAGAAACACTGAAACACACCTTTAATTATTATAAATGAAAAGTCTAAATACCAAATCTCATGTCTTTATCCTTAAGGGATTTTGAGATATGATCATCCTCCTATAACAACTATATCCGCACCCTGTTTCTTCCTTTAAAAATACTTATAAACATACCAGTGCAGGCTAGACAAGCATTCGATAGGAAAAGAGGGCAGCTAACATTAAGAAATGCGTGGTTGGACGTTCGTAAACGATTTATCACGACCCTGGTATGGAGCGTGGTGCTTTACGGATAAGAGACGTGGACATTGAGATAAGTTGAAATATTCAAGCTGGAAGCATTTGAAATGTGGTGTTGGCGCAGAATGATGCGCATATCATGGACCGAAAGGAAAAGGCATGAAGACGTACTAAAGGAAGTTAATGAAAGACGAGAGATCATGAAGATAATAGGAAAAAGAAGAAACAACATGCTTGGCCATCTTATTCGACAATCCGATTGGATCACCTTGCTGATAGAGGGAAAGGAAGAAGGAAAGCCGGGAAGAGGACGACCAAGGATAGAATATCTAGATGCAGTTACGAAGAAGAGACCTTATCAAACTATAAAACAGCTCTCCCAAAGGAGAGAAAAGTTTTAAATTTTTCATGTTGCCCACCAACCTATGGTTCAGGAGAGGAAAATAAAACTGTGAAACATTTATCTAATTATTTTAAATCGGTAGTTCATATACCAAATTTCATGTCCCTACCATTAAGAGATTTCGAGATGTGGACATTTTACTGTAATAAGTACTACCCTATATTCTCTCTTTTCCTCGTCGAATTTTTTTAAAAAAAATATTCCTTAGTGGTATGCTACGTCACAAATCCTATGCACTGTACAACTTTCTTGCTGTTTGGTTAGGCGGTTTGGACTGGACGCTAAGACTTGAAATTTCATTGCTAAAGGTGTTCAATAGCAATGGCGTCCTTTTTAGCTGATTAATTTATATGGGGAAGTATCCTCTTCTTGTTTGCAACTGAAAACGGGCTTTTAATATTTTGATTTTAGTAATTATTTTTAAACGTTACGTAGATATCCCTTTGCTTTGTCGAATGAATTTGCATTTCACTTAAACGAATTTAATATTGGTTAAAATAAAACTTGATTTGAGAAATTAAAATTTATAGGCCTACGACAGTGTCCACGGGACGAGACGAGAAAAATAAAATCTACATCTTAAATTTCGTAAAACTGTAGTCTCGTCTCGATTCTCAGATTGTTCCTTCTCGTCTCGTCTTGATTCTCTGAAAGCTTCCGTCTCGTCTCGAAATTTTTTCCTTTTTTTCAAATGTATGTACAAAATTTATACTTTGATCTTTTTTTCTTAATTTCACCTTCAAGTTACCAGAATCTTTTTCCATCACAAGAGGTCCACGAATGGTGTGGTATAACAAATTGTAAACTTTTATTGTGTAATATATTGTGTAGTGAATTGCGTCTCTTTAATCTCTGATAAATACATTTATATCGTGTTCATAAAATCACTTTGTCAATTTATAGTTTTTATACTATGAAACGTGTAACACTAAAACAGTGTTTCGGTTGATTTGATTTGATTTTACCGTCTCTTTCAGCAGCAAGGCTATATGAGAGGTGGACCTACAGCTTAATATGGGATCCGAATCACATGAATCACATGAACTCCCGCTGAGAATCGAACCCGGGTCTCCCACGCCAAAAATGCGTACGCTAAACGGTTAACCACGAGGAAGCTCATAACAGTGTTTCGGGTCTAATACTTGGCTAAATTAGTGTTTCCAACGAGACTGAACAAATTTTTCGTTTAGACTCGATTCTCGCATCGTCCGCAATTTGAAAATGTCCTTCTAGTCTTGACTAACGTCTTGTGGGCAACACTGTAGGCGTATATCATTAAATTCTATTTTCAGAAAATATGACACATTTAAATACATTTTAAGAAGTAACCAGTCCAATCAAATTATTAAAATATCCGTTCATTTCAAAGAAAACAAGAATAATGCTTCGTCGTATAAATAAATGGATTGAAATATCCAGCAAAATACTGTACTTCTTACATCAATAAACAAGATATTCTTTGTATCATACGAACGTAGAGATCAGTCATGTTCTGTATTCTATTGGAAAATATACATACTTATTTATTTGTTTACTTATTTTGGTATTAAAGCCTTGAAAGGAAGAATAATGCTTTCCCGTGTAAATGAATAGATTGAGAAACCCAGCAAAATACTGTGTTTCTTACATATCAATGAACAATGATTAAGGTTATTCTTTGCATTATACAAACGAAGAGATCAAAGTCATATTATGTATATATGCTATGAGAAAATATACACTTCTATTTATTTGTTTACTTACTTTGGTATTAAAACCTTATCCATTGCCATTACAAGGCTAAAAATTTTAGATTTTAATATTGTTTTTCGTTTGGAACAGAAAATAATAATAAATAAGGGAATACTAATAGTATACGTGCATTGTGAAGATACCTTATTTTGCAATTGCTCCAAAAAAGCCTTTTCTGATAACCTCATTTTAGATATTTTTCTATGTATTTTAAATAAATACTAGCTGAAGCTGCGCTCTCTACACAGCGCATCATTCACATGTGAGCATGAATTTCCTTGTCATTCCTCACAACATCTGTACATGTCCCTTTACAGACATAAGTGAAAGACGTCCTGATAAAAGTCGGCAAGGGGCACCAGAAAGGAGAGATTTTTTCGATTATTTTTTCAATATCGCACCGTTTGCAAGATTTCAGCCTACTTTCCGTTTGAGTTTCTAATTCATGTATGACCAGTGTTTCTTTCTTCTTGCATGCAGTATGTAGTAACCAAATATATTACATACACCATTAATTATAATGCCAGTGATATATGGTGTTCATTGGGCAAAACACTCCAAACAATAAAGATTCGTCTTAGACTGGAGAAATGGTTATCCTTCGTTTTTCATTACAATTTGCCCATGAAACCAACGCCTGAGGTATATACAACCCCTGTATACAAATATATGGTGTTGGAATGTATAACTCGTTGGATATGATACTTTTCTGAAAATTCAACATTTGCAGTGTAATAGTAAAAAAGTGTAGTAGAGAAATAATATTTGTAAAAATACTCAATTAGAACCGGACAATCTACACAAAATTTGGAATCGACCAGTGGAAACGTCATGTTTCTAGCAATTCTGGTTTTCGAGCTCTCATTGTCGAAAGGATTGCAGACAAACATATAAACCTAGCATTTTAATACATACAGTAGATGTATTTTTAATCCATCAGACTAACCAGACTAAGGTGTCGAAAATGATAGTGCTACGTGAAACAAAATAGTTCATTGAATATTTTTATAGATTACAGATCGAATTAAACAATAGTCTAGTGATCGAGAAAATACAGATTGATGTATTGTATAGAAGAGGAAAATGATTTGGAATTGTCTGAAGTGATAGTATTTCAACAGTTCAAAGACGTGCTTTTCCACTTTATTAATTTTTGATTCTTACATCATAACATGGAGATTGTCGAAATTTCAATGCTTTGTTTATACCACACAACCTACGTGCTTCTTCTTACGGAATTTACTTTCTTTGCCTAAAGAATGCTCTAAAGACTTAAACAAAATTTCTCAATCATACGAAAAACTACATTCAGCTTCCCAAGGAAACAATAACTTTGTTTCTTAAATTTGTTTTCGGAAGCTTTCTATTTGTAAAGGTAGAATAAAACATAATTTGACAAACTGTTATTTTGTACAGATAATAGGAGAATGTGTGCTTCGCAATTCCAAGATTAAAGAAAGGATGGAAACAAAAAGGAAATTGTTATAAGGATATGTTCAGAATTATTGATTATCTTTATCTTCTTCGATAAGAAGACCTGTGTTCAATTCTCTTCGGAAGTACTTGTGTTCGAAATTTGACGCTGAACTCGATATAAATGTATTACATAAACTTCATGCTGGAAAACGAAGTTAAACACCAATCAGGAGAATTTTGGTATATGATTTTCACATGATCTACAGTTTAACATGGATGATTTTTAAGATAATCATATGTAAAAAAAATGTCATTGCATTACTTTATATGACTCAAATTTAGATTTATCATGGGTTAGAGTTAAGAAATTTTTTAAAAATAATCCAGAAAGTAATTTTCTGTCAACAGTTTTCTTGGCTCTGTCGTGACAACAGACATATTTATCTTATAAAATCTACATAAATGTTCCTTCCTGTGAACACACCTCTTGAATTTTTAACAATCTCTGAAAATCTATAATACAATATGTTTTTGAAAATAATTTATTGAGTTAACATAATAAAAATATAGAATATTAGTATTTATTTCGCAATACATCGTTCATCTTGTAACTTTCCGTGTGTTCAATGTATTTAAATGCTGTTAGATTAATGCTCCTTTCAGCACCGGGGCTATATGAGATGTTGATCTAAAGTATAAAGTGGAATCCGAACCACTGTAATGCGTTCAAATTTTTAGTCCTTCCCAGGGAATACAACCCAAAACACCTTGCACCAAAGGAATGCTCACAAGTTACTGGAGCAGCGGGGAAGGAAGGAAACCTAATGAAATTAAATATACAGTAGAATCATAATTATCCGAGCTAATGTGGACCGGATCTAACTCGGATAAGTAAAAACTCATTTAACACGGATGAATACATGAAAAATTGTGTACTGTGTTTATTATTGTTGTTTATTTATTATTTTTCTTTATTAGACTATTCATTATTATTGTATTTATTATTTTTATTGGACATACAGTACAGTACATTTAATTATACATATATACATAAGGAATTAGCCATAATACAGTAAATAAAATGCCTTTGATACTGTTACGTACATAAGTTTCTGCTTCATTAAACTGTCTCGGTTTTGGCCGCTATATTGCACAGACATAGCAACATCATAATGTCAACTTGTACCGTGTCGTCTTGCTGTTCGACGTAGAACACTGCTTTCTCGAACTGAAACTCAAGACATGCAATAATTAATGCTCGCTTGCTTAATTGTGGCAATGTCGGGCGGAGTCCTTACCTTTACACCAGCTTTATGTTTACTTTTGTTCCTGAAACAAAAGCCTGTAGACTGCTTATTGTTGTAACCGGGTTAGTTTTTAAATTTTTGTTTGCTTGGATTAAGTTCGAATAACACGGAACCTTGGTTAATCGAAACTCGGATAATTGGGTCTCCACTGTATATCTTTAAATTTGTTGTAAGAAGAATTCGATTCTTACTATTGAAAGATTTTATAATTCTGTAGACATATATATATGTGCCGGGAATGATCAATATGGATGCCATCGAAACGGTTAAATGAACAACATCGTTTATTGATTCAGTATCATAGATGATAATAGCTTTGAATTATGGGTTCTTACTTTTGATGTGGGAGGTTCTGGTCCATTTCCAGGAAAGAAAACATGAAGTTAGCAATCCATGAACAAATAAATACAGGTTAATAATGAAGATTGTAGTTCCGTTAATATTCATCCAATATAAGTGAAATTACAAAAAGTGAAAATATATATTGCAAAATGGTGGTGTTTTAGAACAGTGCAATCTGACGAGGGTTACAGGGGAAACCAACCAATTTGACTTGAAGTTACAATTCATTAATATAAATATAATTAAGCTGATATGAATATACTATATGTATATGCATAAAAGAAAAAGGATAAGGGACTTTTTTAAATATAAATTACTGTAATTAGATTTGAAATTAAACTTTGTAGACTTATGTGTCGGAGCACATGTGTGAACGTAAAATTTATAGATTCATTAAATAAAATTCCCAAAATCAACTCAATTTGCTTTACAATTAATATTTAATACTTAGAATATGATGAAGGCTCAGAAAGAATGTTTTTTTCTTATTTACAGGATTTCAAGATTTTTAGTTGATACCTAGCTTTGCAAAATCATGCAACTACGAACCTGTTAAATTTGTAAAGAAAAGTTGCAAATTTCTCGCGTGCTAATGTAAGAGAAACACACGTGGGAGTCTAGTTTCTTGTATTTTCTTAAAGCATAAATGGAAAACAAAATTCGCTTCCAAAATAACAACACAGCCTAGCGCAGAAGAGAATTTGCCTTCAAAATTAATCTTTGAATTTTACAGTTGATGCTGAAGAGAACTTTAAATAATACAATCTTCTCTGCATGTAAATGCTGTAAATTGAATTTTAAATGTGTAGAAACAATAGAAAAGATGACGAAAAAAGATAAGAGAAGAGACAGATGAGAAAGACAGAGAGAAAGAAAGAAAGAAAGAAAGAAAGAAAGGGGCAGGGGATCATAGAAGCACTTTTTCTGAACTAGATTAATCTATTTTTCAGCATTAGACAGCAGCTTCTTACAATGAGCCAAATGTTTTCCTCCACTAGTTTAGTAATTCCCAACCTGAGGGAGGCGTTAAAGGAAGAGAAAGGATGCAAGTTAGTAAATTGAGATAAACGATTGTTGAATGCAATGTGAAATTGTACGCAGAGTCACATGTACTAGAAGCTGTATAGCACCAACCCAATAAGAGGGGGAGGGGAGATGGTATTTGCAAGGATTTCAAAGAAAGAGTTAAGTATGGAATATTGTGAATTTATGCAATTGTTTCATCTTAATTAACATAAAGGAATACTTTTATGGGAACAAATGTATAATTAACAGTAAAATCAATTAAATAGATTATAGTTTTAGAGGAGTGGACACAAAGCGTGAAGTGGATAAAATGAAAATTTGATTCTCCGATAGCATGACGTAATACATTTCATTGTGTATAACTGCGCGTATATGCCATTTATAGTTTTCAAACCAGTGATACAGATAAACTGTACTAAACCATGATATAACACAGTAAAACCTGTTTCACTGAAATTTTGTTAAATGAACAATTCGAATGTTAAAACATGCACAATTTGAAATAAAAGATAATTTCTACGAAATATTATTACTTCGAGTTTAAATAAATATCTGGAAGAGTTAAACAAGTCTTATATTTGTTCGGACTAGTGTTTTCCGTTCATAAGAATAGTACATTTGTGGTGCACAACACCTCGTCTGTGGGTTTTCTCGGGATATAATCGTATCCTTCCACACTCTCATTCCACCGGCTTTTCCATAATCATTCTCTTATCTTCATTATCCGTCTCCCTTAGCCTAAGAATGCATAATCGTGGGACGTAAAATGACATATTTCATTTCATTTGTTAAAATAAGAATACAGATCAGCTTTTCATAGGAAGATGTACCAATCAAAAGTGTTTTTAAAGAAACTTCTACTTATGTTCGAATCATTCAAAAGCACTATTGCACAAAACAATATCAGCTGCCAAAATGCAGTAAACAGCATTATTTGACACATTCTCAGTTCTTACAGTAGTTAAATGTATTGTTATGTGTATTCAGAAACGTAATCTCTTGATTTGCTCAGAGTAATGTGTTTCTGGAGTCAACAATAAGTTTTAAAAATATTTAATAGTATCTTGTCTAAGAAAGTGATGATGTTCAAGATACTAGGTCAAAAAGGAAAAAAAAAGTTAGGCCTTCTCGTATAAACAATATAGAAAATAATTATTTATGTGACATGAGATGAAAAGAGGAGTTTTGAGCTATACTATTCTTGTATGATGACATAATTAAGATATTTTCATCTTATTAAATGGAAAATGGTAATTATAAATAAATGTAATGTATTTTTTTAAAAAATACATTTAATTATTATTAATTTATAATCTATTTTAAGTGTATGTACTTACAGACTCATACGGCAATTTGCTTCAGATCTCCTTGTCACTTCATGGGCACTAAACACTATTTAAACTATTTTGAAATGCACTAAACTCTTTAACGATATAGTGACAACGAGCACCGCTTTCCAATCCAGATGAAATCCAACATGCTGGACGATTCCGCCAGCTGGTCTGCACTGTTCGTGCACACTGTATTTTGAAGTTCACTCGCTTGTGTGATTTCCCTCAACAACCGATCGATTCTTCTGACGCGATGGAAGAGAACATGACTCATTACCACCTGCCAGGACTACACTTGGACGATATGCACATCGAACTACATCCTCCGATCATACGTCGCTGACAGCGTCTCAGCTGAAAATGAACCTCTACCTTCCACACCCACCTACCGAGCACTAACCCTAACCCTCCCAGTAGACAGAGCGAGTCCGGACAGGCGAGCCAACTGGAGCAGGGAACGGCCAATAAAAAGCACGTACCACAAGCACCGCACATCTCGTTCTCAAGCCTCCCACAAACGTATTACATTTCAACGGTTTCATCAGATAATTTATATCTTGTTCTTTTATAATTTAACAGCTTTTCCTTTTCCTTGTTTTCCACTTGAAACAAGCTGAAACGGAAACTGTGCGAGATCACAATAAAGGCAATAATAATAAATAGGACATCAGGCGAAATTTAAAGCGCTCTTACTCCTGGGTACTTCAAATTCAATAATAGTACGAGACGTGGCCTCACCCATCGTCTTACCCCGCACGCGACGAGCCCTGAGTTCTGGTCTGGATGGAGGCAAAGTAGCTGTTTCTGGCCCCTTTATTTGAACGTAGGAAACCCTCAGTACTAACATGTAGGCTATGTGCTAGCTTTCAGTATTTGATTGTAAAAGGCTTATGCTATGAAGGGTCTCATTTTAGTCTAGCTTAAAGAGGCAAGGACTCAAAGAGAAATAACAAAAAAGCTTTTCTCTACCGTTTTTTTGCTTGGTATTTTTTTTCGAACATTGAACTTTAATGAAGGAATAACGGTACGTCTGACCTCTCTTTTCCCATTATGTTACTGAATTATGAAGAAAAACTTTGAGAAATTCAATAATTTAGGGTACAATTGATCACTCGATAGAAAAGAAAAGGGCAAATCGATGGACCCTAAAATTATCAGTTAGAATTTAAGGATAAACTACATCTTGAGTTAGTAACATTTTTGGAGCTATATGTATGTATGTATGTATGTATGTATGTATGTATCAGTCTATAAGTATATATATCTGTAAATTTGAGCCACTTCTGGTATTGACAGAGTGTTGTAAATAGTCGTGGCATGTTCCCTTGACACACTGAATCGTTTGCAAGAAACAGCTTCTTGCTATCATTACTGTTTTTATTCTATAGCGACAAACATTGAAACCGGAAATGGTTAATTCGAACTATTTCTAGTTTGAATAGATGGTTAACAGGTGAGATATAATCTACTCTTGACAGCTGAATCGATTGAAAAAGCTGTATCTCAATATCTCTTACTGTTTTTGCTATACAGAAAATAGTATTCAAACCGGAAATAGTAGTAAATTTCAACTACTTCCGGTTTTTGTGATGTTGCTGGTTGTGATGGTATGTTCTTTTGACACTCTGAATCAATTGCAGAAAACAGCTTGTTGCTTTTATTACCTCTTTAGATCTATGACGATAAATATTGAAACCATAAATAGTTAATTTGAACCACTTTTGGTTTGAATAGAGGGTTAGGAGAAAAGATTGAATATATTTTTCGGACGCTGAATTAATTACAAAATACCGCATCTCGATATCTCTTACAATTTTTGCTATGATTCCTGGCAACAGACAGAAGGACGTACAAAGCCGTTTTATAAGACTTTCGACACTTATGCATAGCACAGTTTGGATGTCTACTAATTGAAATAATAATTAATAATAATAAGTTATGGAAGAGCAGTTTTGAAAGCGTTAATTACAACATGAGTTTAACGATGTATAACCTACGTTGTATGGGAGTTTATAGGAAGACTGAGTATGTATAATTCTTCTATTAGTTGGTATTTCGTACCAAGAATTCTAAGCTTGAGCAAGAATAATATACCTGGCAACAGTGAAATTACATTCGACACACAACAGAAATATTTTAGCATTACGGTTTGAACAAATAATCTTACTTCTTGTTTCAAAGTTGTGGTGTTGATTTGGTAATTTGAAAATGGGCAGATTGTTCAAATGGAATATATGATATTTTGCATTCGTCCGCTGCTTAAAAACTGCGTTTACCTAGAAGAAATTCAAAGTAGTTCTAGTAAACGAAATATTGCAAATATTGATCTCGAAGAGGATTGAAACACGCAAGTAAGATAAAACTATTTCATTTTATACTAGCGTATGTTATGAAAAATTAAATGTGGCTGATTAACGTTTTATAAGGCTCAAAGATAGTTGGTAACAGATAACTTGGTGATGAGATACTTAAATTATTACTGTTATGTTTAATAGTATACCCGAAACATTTGGAAGTAAAAGCAATATTAGCTTACTGGTGGTCTATTCTATTAATATGCTTTGTGTATGATTCAACGAGAAAATATATAGCATACCGATGTAAATAAATTTCTACCTTTCCTTAAATTCTCAGCCAAATTATCTGGTATTTCTTTCATTGTATATAGGCTAGTTGTTTTACTTGATCAATTAATATACAAATTTTTGTTCGATGCTCGTTTGAACTAGGAATTCAGAGAAAAAGGCTTTCAATTAGTAATGATCAAAGAAGGGATCGTGTAGGTGATTTCAGCGTTATACAATTACTATAACGCTGTTATGTGATATGTTTGTAGTTCAAACTTCTGTCTATCAAGCTTGTTATATTACTACACGAATTCCTTTTAACATGGCGTTATACTAAATCCGAAAGAAAGTTCAATCGTGATGGGTCAGAGGTAGATCACTCACTTATTAATGGATGTGAGCCCTTGTTTGATACGAGGGTATGGTAGACTTCATCATGTCTACAGGTTTTTAAGGGGATTTCTAATTTCTTCCTATCATTTTCGTCCTTTCTTCATTATTCACACTTAAGCTTGGAGGACCTATCAACCTAATGTTGAGCTAAAGATTATTTAAATGAAAATTACAGGCCACAGAAGTTGCCACTGAATAAAACTTGAAAAGAGAAACAATCTTACATCTTAGTTACTGATAGGACATGAGTTAAGACTGTCTTTTGTCCAGGGCCGACCATAGAAAATTTGCCGTCCCGTGCAATGGTATCATTCCCTTTTCCTTTCTCCAGAAAGAACAAATCTTGAAAGTTACAATTTTAAGTATGCTACCCCATCATGAACAACAAAGGGAGGGAAACAGCACTCGCACTCAGAAAGGCCTAAACACCACAAATACAATCTCATTGTGTCTGTCCTTTTTCTTTAAATAATAATCTATTATGTTAGAGAGAGATAAAACAGCACACACACCTGCAGAGGAATGATGGTAATCCTTTTTATAGAATTCAGTGCAACTACGAGAGCCGGGTGAAAAGTTCTCGGCCTGACAATGAAATACTTCGAATTTCAGTTCAAAAATGATTTTATTTTTCGACATAATCTCCCTTAACTTCAATACACTTGGTCCAGCGTTTCTCCAACATCAGTATTCCTTCCCGGAAGTGAGAGTCTGGAAGGTTGTGAAAATAGTCATCCACGTCCCTCTCATCTTCTTCATCTATGTGAAGAACTCCCAGAAAGAAATTTCTTCAAGTTTGGGAACAGTTAGAAGTCCGATGGTGCCAAATCAGAAGAATATGGGGGATGGCCGAGCAAATCGTACCCCAAATCCCGCGGTTTTCTCATCGAAATGAAATGAAATCTTTAAGTTTTACGTCCCACGGTTATGCCGGTTAGGCTAAACGAGACGGTGATGATGAGTGATGAATGAAATGGTGGAATGAAGAACCCACGCACACGGTGTTTGTCCACCACAAAGTTCACTTGGCGGGGGCTGGGATCGAACCCGGGACCCCAAGCACCAGAGGTGAACGCTCTACCACTGAGCCACCGCGGCCCCAGTTTTCTCATCGACAACGCACCCTTGTGCACATGTGCGTTGTCCTGGTGAAAGGTGATTTTCCTCTTCTTCAAGCCAGCCCTCTTCCCGCGAATTTTGGAATCCAGCTGGTCAAGAAGGTTGGAGTAATATTCGCCTGTAACTGTCCTCCCTAGGGGTTAATTCCGTAGGGGTTAATTCATCCAAAACGAAAAATTTGATTATCGCATGAATTTCAAGTTTATCCATTTTCACAACTAACACGCAAGACTAACTGCAACAATGCCTGCACACAAACTCCTTGAGAGAACAAGTTGACACTTGTTATACGAACAACTGAAAAGCGCCCCCAGGCAAGAACAATATAATTTTGCTGATTGGAGTGCCACCTCTGGGTCAGGCCGAGAACTTTTCCCCCCGCCCTTGTAGCTCTTTTATCTTTATTTCTTGATTTTTTCTATATCTGTTAAAAAAATAAGAAAATATTTCCACCTTCAATGATAAGGAACTTGTTTGGGACAAAGACAAGGCTAATTTTTATGTGAATGGAACAGGTGTTCGCTACTGTTCGAGAATTGAGATCGTGTATTTGACAACAATCAAGCAATTCGTGCTGGGATTTGTTTGACCAGTTGCTTTATCACTGTCCATGTGACCTTAAACTAATGCGACCTAAACTTGATTTGTGAATGTAGTATTCAAATGGAAGATCAGCTTAGTAAATTTAACTAATTAACATCATCATGAAGTCTGTTTCCAACAAGAAATACTGTATTTATTTTAAACAATATAGCTATAAGAGATTTTGCGCCCCCCAAAACTTATCGCCTCGTCCAAATACAAGTTTTGCGCATATAGTAGAGTCGACCCTGGTTGTCTCGAAAAGGTGTTGTGAAAATGACTGTTGTCCCAGGAAGCGTATCTGTTTCTATAGGAAGGGCTCTGTCTCGTCTCATCTAGTAAGCAATCCTAACGTCCTATTTTCAAGCGTATTCAAATGATTTTTATTGACACAAGACACCTGTGTGCTGCTTTTGTTTCACCAGTTGTGTAGTTGAACGTGTCGGTGGTAAAGCAATATCTCACGAAACATATTATCAGCTTGATAGGGAATGCTTATCACTAATGGTCAAGTTTATTGGCATTGTGGGTAATGCAAGCCTGAAATCATTATGCATGCTTGAAGAGAAACTGGGCTTAACTTTTTCCTAGGAAACCTATCGGGATACGTTTCTACAATTTCAAGTAACATGTTATTTACTTGAGAGTTGCTCTATGCAATCTACCTTGATTAAATTAGCTATGAAAACAATGGAATGCTATAATAATTTGATTTATATCCTTTAGTGGATTACATTTGCTTTTGTCTGACAATCTTCAAATATTCAAACTATTAGGTCAATAATTTGGAGAAATTATAAAGCAGTAAGCAATTGTTGAGACTGTAGTTTCATGGAATTGAAAACATGAACGCTTTCAAACACATGCTCGACTGTCAGGTTGTAGAATCATACTTCCAAAAGTGTATATAGTACATGCTCTGTTATCTCGAATAAGGACAGTGCCCGTTATCCTTTTTTTTTTTTTTTTTTTTTTTTTTTTTAAATAAATAGGCCTATGAGCGAACAGGTTTATTGCAAGAAAATGAATTTATTATTGATATTGTATTGCTGTCAACCAAGTAGCGTTCACAGCTTGTCTTCGGCAATGATTCACGAAAATCCTATTCTTCTTCTTTAATCAAATACTAACAGACTATTTCAAAATTTCTATCCTAGTTTAAAATTGGTCAATTGAAACGTAATTGTAATTCAACATTTTCGTCTGTTTGCATGTGTTGTTTTTTTATTTTTATTTTTTATCTGTATATGTACATACTATAGCTCTGCGGAACTGTTTAGTTTGGACAGCTTGTCTATACAGCGAAGAGTTCGGTGTTCCTACGGCTCAGTGAAGAAGAACAAAGGAATATATAGGGTCTACAACAGCCATTGTCATACTTGAGGTCTACAATGCCTCATCTGCTATAACTATACGATAACAACCTACTCAAGCTTGAAAAGAACATCGATCTTATATCTGATCGAGCATGAACCTATTTTACTATTTGCGTATCAATTGTGACAGAACGAAGTTTAGAAACCTCTTTACAGAGAAATTTCTTCTCTATTGATAGGATAGGAATATGTAAAAGTGAATTTTGAAGTCAGCACCGTAATGCCAAGTATCAAATTAATTCACGCAATTCAACATTTCTCTATATCGGATGATTTCACTCGAGAACGTGTGATTTATACTGTGTTCATGATATTTATTTATTTTATTTAGTTACGAACATAAACCCAAATACAGATGAACGTTAATTTACACTGGAATTTTTAACAAATCAACATGAAAATAACATATAATGCGATAGTAAATCAAGAACCACATCTAAAGTAATAACAAGAGTGGTTAACAATAGCGGCCTAAAATTTATGCATTAAAATGACGTCGTAGTGCAGAGTTGTAAACAGCTTCAAAATTAAATAAATCGACGAATGTAAGATGTATTTCATTGTATGACTTAGGAAGCTTTTAGAACATGGAGCGTTAAACTACTGAAAGTCTAGGTCGAACTTTAAGGAAGGGATGTGTGTTGTGTGTTCGTCTGAATGGTACTCGGAAATGCAGTTTTGAGAGTAGTGTTTCGGGCCCAAGTTGGCCGTGTGTGACTTTATACAGACATTTAAAATCACTGGTTTTATGACTTATTCCAGGTGGTTGAATATTTAGTGTTGGTAAAAGTTATAAGGGCGGATCCAAGGGAGGGGCTATAGGGGCAATAGCCCCCTTGACCCTCATGTATACACTGGATAAAATGGACTTTAATCCTGTTTTACACTGGATAAAGCGGCAAACTATGGCTTAGCCCTCCCTTGATCATATCCTGGATCCGCCGATGTATATATATATATATATATATATATATATATATATATATATATATTGTGTTGTGTTGTAAAACGTTTTGTTTTAAGGGGACATTTTAAATAGTACATATTTACGCATATGTGTTGCAGCATAACTCTGGAACGCTTGGACCAATTTCAACCAAACTTGATACAGATATGAGTTCTGGAGAAAAAAAATACATCCTTACGGGTCGAAAGCGGATGACACTTAAATATAATCAATATTATATTAAATTCACAGTTTTCGAGGTCGCTCGAATAAATAGTGGCACTCTCAATACGCAAGATAAAACCATCAGTTCAGCTATAAATATGGTTTTATCTTGCGCAATCAGGTATTGAGGTAAGCCACAGCAAAGGTTGCGATACAACCCCGAAATTCGGGGCCCAGATTCGATTTCTGACATCATCGGTATGCTCAAGGGACATTCAACATCACCACCTGCGTCCTACAACACCTTATTTAATAGGCAAATAGAAGGGACCCGAGTCCAATATTTCGGAACCTCATTTCTGAGGGTTCTGTGCTCGGGTCCAATTTCTGACATCATCGCTGTGCTTAGAGGACCAAAACCTTTCCGACGCCATTACCTACGTCCACGAGCTCTATGTTTAATAGGCGAATAAAGCGGGCCCGAAACCTCCCCCCAAAAAACTGATGGATCCCAGTTCTGGAGCTTCGAGTCCAGGGCCTGATTTTTGACATCACCGCTGTGCTCAGGAGACTCGAACCGTTCCAACGCCACCACCCTCATCCGACAACCCCATGCTTAAAAGAGAAATAGAATGGACCAAGCCTAAAATTTCGGGACCCCGTTGCTGCTGCTTTGAGGCCATTACCCAATTTCTGACATTGCCACTGGACACAAACGACTCCGACCTTTCCAACGGCACCACCTTCGTTCAAAACCTCCATGTTTAATAAGTAAGTAGAAGGAACCCGTGCCGAAGACTTCGAGACCTCGTTTCTCTGGCCTCAACTCTCGGTCCCCGCTTATGACATCATCAATGGGCTAAGGAAACCAGGACCTTACGAACGCCACCACCGGCGTTCAAGAACTATATGTTTAATAGGCAGAAAGAGAAAACCTGAGACCTAAACTTCAAAACTCCATTTCTGGGTCTTCGACGTCAGGGCCCGATTTCTGACATCATCGTTGTCTTTAGAAGACTCAGATCTTTCCAACGCCACTACCCGCGTCTAACAAATCCATGTTTAATAGGTGCATAGAAAGGCCCCTGCTTAAAATTTCGGGATCTCATTTCTGAAGCCTCATGGTCTGCGCCCGGTTTCTGACATCAACACTGTGCACGGGGGAACCGGACCTTTCCAACGCCATCACCCGCGTCCACCAGCTCCATGTCTAACTATGATCGGTAATTCCTGGGAAGACATTTTTTCAGGAGTTTTCCCTGGGGAGATTCCCGGGATGATTCCCAAAATTTTCCGGGAATTTATGTACAATCACCAAGAAAATTGCATTCTATTACTATATTATGATTTCAAAGTTAAATTCGTTTTTATTTTGCAGTAAATTATTACTGTTGTCCCCAGAGGAGTCTTTAAAATGTATATTCTGAATGGTATTATGCTACTTTTTAAATATTTTATTATATTTAGAGAGTACGCATAAATGTATATTTACTTACAATATGTTCTGTGCAAGTAAATATGTGTGAAAAGATGGAATAGTAAGTCCACAAACTTCTAAACCGCTAAACAGTTTAAAGTTATATGCAAGTGGATTTTCTAAACTTGACTCTACTACTGATATCATAAACATATTAAATTTTAAATGTTATAAACAAATTAGATTGGGTAACTGCCAGAAGACACATGTCTCACAATTTTTGAACATTTGCACATACATATTTATGTTCACAATATTTCCAAAACACTGACTTATCTTTATAACTTTGCACGTAACACTGCCGCACACGACCTTTCTTCCTACCTATTTCTCGAAATTTCATGCGTTAATTCACATGTAAGAGAAGTCCGAGTACTTCTTCAGAAATTCGAGTCAGAGACAAGAGAGACAACGACGTTTATTACTAACGGTGGTTCGGGGTGTGTTAATAGTATTTCATCTCTATTTCTACATAATTTATACATTACTTTACAAACTGGTTCCTTTTCATCATTTGTAAATTAGTACCTTGCTACTTTTGAGTACAAATGGAAATGGAACTTAAAAGATGATATTATTAGTTATATAAAGTATAATCAACGAATTTTATTTTTTTAACCTCCAAATTATTTAAAACCTAGAAGTAAATCACAATAAATGAAAATAAAGCAATTAGTCATATGGTTCTTATAATTTGCAAGAGAAAATAAAGAAATGGAAATAAATTCCTTCCCGGGAATTTATATGCCAGGGAAAAAACCCGGGAATATTCCCAATTTTAATTTTCCTTTCCACCGGGAATATTCCCACTGACCATCACTATGTCTAACACGCTTTCCCTATCGTAGAAGGCAGGGCCTAAAATTGAGTGGAGTACTCCACACTTTGTGGAACTGTAGGAAAGGAGTGTGGAACTGTAATTCTTAAAGTGTGGAGTGGTATTAATGTGAGTACCTTACTTTTCTCGGATTATGCATTTAAACGCATTTAGTGTGTCAAACTAAGTCTTACTGATTCAATACATTCATTATGCAATGGGTTACTCAATTCCATATAACTGCCAGTATATGATATTAAGCCAGAGTTAATACGTATAGGTGTCTCCTAGATGACAGGGAAAACCATTGCCAATTTTGAGGTGAAGGAACTTTTTAACTATATTTAGTTTTCAAACGTTTTCGGTTGCATTCATATAGTATTAAAATATGCAACTATAACTCGACAAGTTTCAAACCAAGATGCGCAGATCGCTACTGAGCACTTCGTATTCCGACATCCTCCCCACTACTCTTCCATCCACTGGTCTGGCTTTGAAAGTTCCAGTGATACTAACTCAGCAAACTTATGTTACAACAAATAACACCTGCTAAAATGTTTAAATTCCGAATCTTACTTTTTTTAGTAGGTAAGCAACCTCATGGTAGAGGTCTGCACGAGCTCGGGCCCAGGACCGGGTCCGGGCCGTAAATTTTAAAATAAACAATCATATTTCTCGGGACCTTTTCGGGCATAATACAACGATATTTTCTGGAGAACTTTTAACGCTCATCTAAATTTGTAACTTAAGACGTCCACACTTAAAATCACTGTGCAATTGAGAGAAAAGCTGTGTAATAGAGAAAAAAACTAAAAGTAACAGAAATAAATATGCTTAGCTTGTCTGAGTGAAAATACTGTTTCTTACACTGAATTAAAGAAACAAGAGCATTGGGAACAACGTATCTGGGTTTTTCTTCAAGACATTGTCAGTTTATATTATATGAGAATTTATATAATGACTTTTTAAAAAGAGAATTCATAGTTAACTAAATGTAAAGGATAACCTTTATTTCCTTGTTGTCTCTGAATCATGAAAGCTTTTAAACTGCAAAATTAAACATCTAATTGTCGCAAATAAAAAATACAATTTTGCCTTAATTGTTAAGTTTTTGCAATTCGGGCTTATTTCGGGCTCATTTGATTATCACATGGGGTCGGGCCTAAATGCTAAAATATATTTCTAACTCGGGTCGGGCCTCATTAATTCACGGGCCGGGCCCGTGCAGATAACCTCATGGATACACTGTAAGCAGTGACGCTTTCCGACGGGGCGATCCCTTCACGCCTTCTGAAAGGAAAATTTCTCTTTTTGTTATTATTTTTTCATTGGTACGAACTGACACAGTCAATATACAGTATTTACACTCAAATGTTGTAGAAAATCCTCAGACCATTCCGCTCCCTGCAGATTGCAACACTGCAAAACATCATCGTCGCGGAGAAGGGAGTGGGGAAATGTAGGAGTAGGTGCGCTACAGCTAGGCTGCAGCGTTCTGTTTACAAACTTTTTTACTTATAACTACACGTTTATCTGTTGTTTCAATAGGACATTACACTTTTACGATATAATGAAATGTGTTGTTCTGTAGATAAAAATTACACGATTCTTTGAATCCGTTATAGAAATATGTACTACCAGAGATAACATACATCAATAACCGCCAAAAATTTAGCCGAAGCAAGGTAGACTCTCAACAACCAATCATAACCCAGAAAATATTATCCGTTCGTAAGTTTCATGGGGAAAAAATCTCGCTAGCCAGCCCGGGTTAATTCTTTTTTCTATAGATTAGTGTTCGCTGTTTGGTGACGATGCTGCATTGTTGTCTTTGGTAAAGTAATTTGATTACTTTAGAAACAATAACGAAAATGGAACAGAGGAAGGAAATAAAGAAACAAAAGGTAAGCCAATGTTCCTTTAGTTCGTCTTTATGCCTGCAGACACTACACCTAACACATGGTTCTTGTCTAGTTGATTTACCGGTACTTTGTGCCTACAAGCAGCATAGGGTATTCAATTTTCCATGTTGCTGGGCGTTGGACATTAGGTCTATTTGTTTTTATATGGAACATTGGAATTCAAAGCCTTAGTAAAATTATACAGGGATCCCTCCAGGAGTTTCTTAGTGTGGGCACCCATTACTGACTAAATATTACCCGGTTTTGAGAAATCGCGCTCACAGTCAGCAGTATGAACAGGTACAGTAGGCAGTAGCCTATAACGCAGTAAATTTGGGCCAAGTTGGGCATGTTGGGTAAAAGAGTACATGGTCTTGTCAGTGGAGAAGTACTTCACCAACTCGGAGTATTTTTATTTGTTTCACGTATTAACGCAATTTGATGCGTATCCGCAATTTGATGTGCTGCCCCTCGCATTAATTTAGCATGGAAAGATGTCACCAAGAATGTCCAAGAAGTTTCATCTGTCATACAAGCAGTATCTGGACTGTGTGCTTTCTATCACTCTTCAGGGCAGCGAACGAAAAGTTTAACGATGGTAGCTTCAGAAAATAACTTATAAGTTTTGCACTACCCAGAATTTTGACGTCAGGTGGACAGAATTTTCATTCAGTATGCTCACTACTCTCCTAAAACATTGGTATCCAAGCTGCCTTTAATTGCAAATGGAAAGCCATGGATGTAATGAAGCCAATGGTCATATGCGTAAATGGATAGAAGTAGATCGCCTTCATCTTCTGTGTCTTGTGACATACGCTCTATATGTTTTCAAGAACTGCCAACACAAGTTTGAGAGTGATGAAATATTTCTTTTGGACATAATAACAAATAAAAATAGAACTGTAGCACAATTGGAAAGTATGAAAGAGAAACCTCTGTTAGGCGGGTGGGAAGAAACGTTTTTAAACGAACGTGTGCAAGAGAACGTCAACGGAGAAATGCAGTACTCATTACATGGTATTCAACTTCATCGTAACACACGTCGCAATAAATCCCATAACAAATATGTCAGTGAGAAAAGAGATTTTATTGTAGTACGCTACGAAGTCCTGGATTCCATAATTAACTTTGTTAGTCAGCGTTTGCTGTATGAAGACAGTATTGTTGCTTTGGAGCCTTTGCGTGTTTTGCAAGAGGATGTAACTGATGATTGCCCTAAGAGAATGCCACAAAGTTATTTGTCCTGATACGGATTGCAGTTCGCAATGCAATATAGAGAGGCATCATCGTGCAGTATGTTGAAAGGTCTGGACGCTAAGAGCCTTCTCATGAAAATCTGTGGAAATCAGTCATTTCATGCACTGTGAACAAGTCTAGCCCGAGTTGTTGCTTCGAAACTATCTTCTTTCGATGTTGAAAGACTTATAATTGACTACGACATATTGAAAACAGATAACACTCTCTCTTTGGCTCCCACTACTGTGAATAGTTACCTTCACGTTAATATAAATAAGGGTCCGTTGGAAGATTTTAGCCCAACCCCTGCTGTTATGAAATGGCTGGCGTTTTGAAGTTGGTAGGAAGTCAAAGGAACAGCCCTGGTATAACGGTGTATTTGCCTCGGCAGAAAACAGAGTGAGACAGCGTGATGATCACGGAAGAATGACGGTGAAATTCTTATGTAAGAAAAATTAACTTTTTTCTTCCAGTGTGACTATTTTTCTTACCGGTTTGTTTCTTGTATGTTATGGTTTAATACAATACAATTAAATATGTATCCTAATGCCTTTTGTTTGCTCTCCATGCCAAAATTTTCCTACCTAATAATAACAATAATAATTTTTGGTCGCTGGTAACATGATGTACTGGACAGAACACTGATTATATGTCAAAACAAATGTTGACTAAAGTAGTTTTTTTATACTATATAAAATTTTTACCAGTGTGGAGCTGTGATTTCGTTGAATTTTAGGCCCTGGTAGAAGGATCGGCTCCATGCTCTTTATGTACAAAAATTTTTCCCTGATTTTTTTTCTTAATTTCATCTGAAAGATGTTAGAATCTTTCCACATCACGAGAGGTCCAGAAAGGGTATGTTATAACTACATTTAAGCCATATTTATTATTGAAGTGTATTCTGTAATCACTTTGCATACCTTTAAATGTTGATACTCTTCACTTTGTTCATACAATAAATTTATCAATTTTTGGTTTTTATGCTATGCATCACGTAACACTAAAACATT
This sequence comes from Thermobia domestica, assembly GCF_964235325.1. NCBI lineage: Eukaryota > Metazoa > Arthropoda > Insecta > Zygentoma > Lepismatidae > Thermobia > Thermobia domestica. The sequence goes on from NC_137459.1 coordinate 57,315,441, forward strand.
GCATGAGATGTAAGACTTGGATGAAGTAGTGTTGTCCATCAGAAATTCTTTTCTACGCTCGATTCTCATCTCGAAAACGAGATGAAAATGATCAGGTTTCTAGTCTCGTCTCGAATTCTAAAAGAATTTTTTTTTTTTTGTTTCCGCGAAGAGAATTGAGACGAGACAACCAGTTCCTTCTCTCGTGAGGGACACTACTAAGAGGGATAGTTATGCTGATAATGAACGAAACGGTGAAATAAAGAAATTGCACTCTTAAAAATACGTCCTCCGATTTGAGAAACCGTTTCTTATCTGTGCACTGAGAACATTTTTTTTCTTAAAAACAAGGATTTGAAATTCTCATTAATGAGAAATGAAGAAAAGTGGAGAGAGTTCTATAAAGAGGAACGAGACAGAAAACGATTGTTTTCCTTATGATTGAAAAGCGTTAAATCTCGTTTCTAATAAAGATCGTGTCTTGTGCGCAGATAAGAAACGGTTTCTCAAATTTAAGAACGTATTCTTAACGGTGTGGGAGGAAACGGGACAGTAAATCCGAGTAAATCCAAAAGCAATCCTGGAACTAGCTGGGATCGAATCAGTGAGCCTACGCACTAGAAAATGAAACGATATCTTTGAGTTTTACGTCCCACGGTTATGCCGTGTAGGCTAAAGGAAACGGTGTTGATGAGAAATGAATGAAGGGAGAACCTCGAGAAAGCCCACACACACGGTTTTTGTCCACCATAAATTCCATTTGGTGCGAGCTGGGATCGAACCCGGGACCACATGCACCAGAGGTGAACGCTTTATCACTGAGCCACCGTGCACCACCCGACGCACCAGAAGTGAAAGTACTGTTGTGTTCCCGTATGTATGTATTTCTGTTCATCAACGTGTACAAATCCCAACCTTAATTTTTGATAATTATTTATGAAAACGTTCAACCTACACACTAACATATGCTGACTTAACTATTACGTAGAATAGCAACGTACTTTGCGTTTAAATTTTAAAAAAAGAAACGAGACTATTTCGACATTTAATTATTTTTAAAAACAAATAAAAAAAAGGTACTCTTTTCATTAATATTCCCAACTAATATTCATCACAAACACTTCAGTTCCAGATAGAATGCTTTAAATCAAAATAAATTATTGAGATAGTGGATGAGAGTTACATTTTGAGAAACAGAAAAGTCATTAACAGAAAAGCAGAAAAGCACATCTGCTCTCCAAGTTTTAATATCTCTTAAGTCGTTACCTGAAATTGACGATGCTGATTATTTCTCAAGTCGCTTCCTTTTTAAAAGAGCAAAAATAAAGGCAAAAGTTCATCATAACAAAAAAAGAAGGAAGGAAACAGACCTTCAAAAGAAGAAAAGAAAAGGGAGAAAAAGAGAGGACAGTTATTTTTCATGAAATAGAACATAAAAGTAAAGAACTGAAGATGGAAAACACTTGGAATCGTTTGTAATAAAGACGTATAAGTCTTTTTTAAAAATCTTTTTTAAAGAATATCTCGAAATGTTTCTAGATCTTGAAGACTGTGTATAAGCTCTTTGTCTCTCTTCTATTCACGTCTCAGAATATATTATTTATACGAGCAAGGTTTATCGACAGACGTTTGCGTTTGATTCCGTGGACCTATGGCCTACTTATTTTTTTATTTAGCATGTTTCGTTGATCTCTCTTTCTCTCCTTCTATCGCTACAAAGGTTTATTTTGAAAGAAACTTCAATGACTTCTCAGAGTTTGAGAGATGACCTTTCCCTCTGTTTTTTCAATGTGATCTTGTTGTTAGCTTTACTTTTCAAGATATACTTCTAATTAGAGATGCAAGGGCTCGAAAAAAAAACGGCTTTTTTGGAAAAAAACTCGGTTTTTTCTGCTTTGCTTTTTTGCTTGGGAAATTTTGGGCTTTTTTCAAAATACTGCTTTAAATTGATAAAACAGACTTTGTATCGCTTCTCTATAACACAAAAAATCATTTAATTAGTGGTTGATGCTGATAATAATATAAAACATCGAAAAATAAACTATGAATTTCGAAAAAATATTTCAAACAATTTTTCTTCAACATATTTACATTATGAATTCCACAGGATTAACCAATGAATATAATAAGAATTTTTTAACCTCCTATATACAAAAGTAAGCAGAGTTGGCAAGAACCGTGGTTGTTTTTGAAAATGCCAAAAACCCGTTTTTGGGGGGATGTTTAAACCAGGCTTTTTTTTTGGTTTAAACCAGGCTTTTTTGACTTAGATTTTTTGCTTTATGTATTTATATTACATATTCACAGAAATAAGTTTGTTTCGCCTTGATGTTATTATGCAACAGGGGGTAATGCCGGAAGAAGTCCCATAAGCTTAAAGAAGTGCGGTCAGTAAATTTCTTAAGTTGAGAATCTCCCGCCCTAGTCATTGGGAAAATCCCGTCATTACTTGACATGTAAGACAATAACGGGAAAATCCTGTTATTGCTTTGCATGTAAGATTTAAAGGTCAACGTACCATAATCAGTACGCTAAAACTGAGGTATTAAATTACAAATTTAGTACCGGTACGTAGATATCATTGAAAATCCAATCCAAGCTAATGTTGGAAGCTACGTAGGCAATCGATAAATTTTGCCAATTTCTATCAATATATTTAAGCAATATTGGCTTCTTTATAAAACAACACGCATTTAGGCATGCAGAAATATACAATTTGGTTTGTTTCGTATATTTAGGCTTAACATCCTTACGAAATACCGAGGTTATCAAGGAGAAGACTTTCGCTTAAACTGACATCCGAACCGCTACTTGGGTTACGCATGAAAGAAGGTTTGTGGTTCGACCGAGAATTGAACATGGGACACCTTGATTAAAAGGTGAAAGGGAAATTAAACTATTGCAGGTGGTTTGATATCTGGAAACGTCACCATGAAGTTCACACGATTCGCATTTTTCATTCTTTTTATTTTTGTGGTTTAAACCAGTTATTAAAAAGAAAAATTGGTGTAAGCCAGCCAACCCTAAAAAGTAAACACTTCTTTTTAAAGAATACACAAATAACTAGCAAAATAGTATGTAGTATTTTTACTTCAAAATATTCCATACCCTCTTTTTGAAACAAAATAAAATTAAAATAAAACATAAGAAAAATACTTAGATTTATATGATACACTTAAAGGCTGCACATCTAGAGCTTTTGGTTCTGTATATTCTTGAAATTCTACAGTTAAGTTTTATAGAACCACCATCACAGTTTACCCAATCCTCAAGTTTTCTGAATTTTTAACAAGAGGGATTCAACATATCATTACGGAACTGCCCCCCCCCCAAAAAAAAGACTACGGAATATATTTAAGTTAAGCTAAATACAACTGCACAACAAACATGACTGAGTGATTAGCTTTTGCGCTTCTATCGGGAAGTCCGGGATTCAACCAGCATTCGACCATTCTGACAAAGCTTTTCTTCATTCCATCTGTGAATGTAGAAATAGTGCGTGTACTGTGAGTTGGGCGACTTCCTTTTTTATTGTTTTTAAATCGTTATTATTACTAATTACCAGCAGTGACGGTTTTGCGAAGGTTAGGGGGGCGGTCTTTCGGACTGAAGCCCGTTCTCCAAAGTTACGAAATGTCTGCAACAAACGAAATATCTATTATTTATGCCTTTACTCATAAACTTTAAGCTCCCGTCAAATAAAAATTACGAATGTTTAAAAAAACTAAACATTAGTAAGAAACCCTTCCCAAAATACTTTTCTAAATCCGCCACTGATTCTCAGTATAAAATGATTTTTAAAGTTGTATCCGGAAGATTATTGCTAAACATATAAACGAAACGAAATATTAGTTATGCCTGTACTCATAAACTTCAAGCACTTCCCAAATAAAATTAGGACTTTTTAGGAAACGAAACAATCAGAAAAACCCCTCCTAAAGTACTTTTCTAAATCCGCTATTGATTATTTGTATAAATTGGTATTCAAGGTTGTGTCCGGAAAATTATTGCTAAATCACTTCACAGCTACAGTATAACAGAAATGTGGAAGTACGGTTTGACGGATATATTGAAAAACGTACACTTTGACGGATAAATAGAAAAACGGGCAAGTTTAACTTTTGCGCTAGAAGCTAGAGTACTAAAAGCTCTTAGAAATGAAACACGGATGACAAACTAGATAAGAAAAAAGATGTCGATAACTCAAAAGTTAAAATAAAGTTAAATAGCCTCTAAAATTACCCTCAAATACTACATTCTTCATGTTAGCTTTAATTCGTAAAACATGTGCTCCATCCATCTTGATGGTGAATTTCAGAGCGAAATATCACATTCAGGCCATGGAATTCTTATCTAACTATAGAATATACTATAAGAAAGCTATTTAGATAGAAAAATCATGAAGTTGAAAAAAGCCAAAATTTCCAAAATTCTCGTTTTTTTCCCAAAAAAGCCGGCTTTTTATGTGAAAAAAACCATCGATTCAAAAAAGCTGGCTTTTTTGCATCTCTACTTCTAATTCTTAAATAAGTTAACTACACTGGCGAAAAAATGTATGTAACGTACATTGCATGTGTAAATCCCGTAGTTTTTGGACTTAACTAACTCTATGGCCTATGGAACCCGGAGGTTCAATGTCGCGTTCACAAAAGCTCTCTACTGACTTCCGTCATTAGCCAACTGGATCCAGCTTCTATTTCCTATTCCTATTTCTGAGATCCATTTTAATATTGTCCTCCCATCTGCGCCTAGGTCTTCCTAATGGTCATTTTCCGATTTGTCTTCCAGTTAAAATCTTTGAAAGCGTTCCTACTTTCTCCCATCCTGGCTACATGACCTGCCCACCTGAGCCTCCTAGACTTGGTGACCTTAACAATGTTTAGTAAACCGTATAAATTATGTAGTTAATCATTATGAAGTTTCCGCCACTCCCCATTCCCCATTCCCGTTTCTCTTGGGTCCAAATATTCGTCTCAGGATCTTGTTCTCAAATACTTTCAGTCTATGTTCTTCCTTCAGAGTAAGCGAACAAGTTTCGCAACCATACAGAACAACAGGCACGATTATCGTTTTATATATTTTAAGCTTCAAATTCCTCGACAGAATTCGAGACGACTGAATAATAACACGAATTCCCTGCTTTTAATCGACGTTTAATTTCTTCGTGAATATGGTTTTCGTCTGTTAATATTAATCCTAGATATTTGAAAGTATCCATTTTCTCAAGAGTATTATTCGATTTTTTAATGCATCCATAATTTGCCGTATTATGATCCCGACGACCTTCCATGTATTTAGTTTTCTCTGCATTTACTTCTAAACCCATGTCCCTGCAAGCGTTTAATAAGATCTCTGCATTTCTTTCTATTGTTCTATCATCACCTATTAAATTTACCTCATCAGCATATGCCATAACCTGGTGAACGCCGTTCAACTGTAGGCCTTGGTTGCTATCTTTGATTTTCCTGATATAGTATTCCAGAACAAAGTTGAATAATAATGGCGACAACGCATCTCCTTGTTTCAGACCATTTTCGGCGTGAAAACTATTGGACGAAAAGTTTCCTGCCCGGACTTTACTTTGGGATTCATTTAAACATATCTTAATTAATCTAATTAGCTTTTTCGGTATTCCAAATTCTGTAAGAATGTTGTACAATACTTCTCTCCTAACCTAGTCGTAAGCCTTTCTAAAGTCAAAAAATATTTGATGTACCGGGGCATTGCATTCCCACTTCTTTTCGAGCATTTGGCAAATGGTAAATATTTGGTAAATAGTTGATCGATTTCGTCTAAATAACATATAACAAACGTATAGTTGAAAAAAGTATATTTTATACTATTTTCCGTATAAATGTTCCAAATAAACGTACTTTCGGTACGAACGAAAGAACCTTTATGCAGATGGTCAGGATCTTACATACAGATGGACGTATGTAACATATATGCGACATGTATCCGATGTATATGTATGTAATATACAGAAGGCTGTTAGATGTCAGACATCCTCCAACAGCATGATGTAACATCTAAGACGGAAAAGTATGTAGCATATGAATAACTTATGCTCCTCCGCATATTTGTACAATAGATCGTTGTCCGGATAACGAATTTTTCTCAGTGTAATAATAAATTTAACTCCTATTAGTGCACTAACCCTAGATTCTTAACTTTAAAACATATTCATTTATTTGTTGTCGTAGCTCCAGAAGAGGATGTGAAGCCATTTTACACTAAAGAAAAAGAAAAAAAAAACAATGAAACAAGGAAATTGTCAAAGACACGTACCTTAAAGGCATTGACTCAGTACTCACCTGGTACTACCTGATGAAACACCCCGGAAAAGCTTCAGTTAGGATGGATGATCGCGAGAATCGAGTACTGAAGCTTTTGACTGAGAAACTATATAAATAATCTTTCATGCCCGTCCCCATTTTAATTATTTTATTTTGGAACTGTAATAATACAAACACTGCTTGATGCCAATTTATAGCACGTTGTAAAGGTTTACGGGAGTTAATAATTCAACCTTGGTATTTTAAAAATAAATTTAAAATACATATTTGTGGAAATAATATGTAGAAGAAAACATTCTCTAGGTTACAAGTATAGATTAGACTAGATAATAGAACCTAATACGTTAATATGAAAAATTGTTTTTCCGATGTTATCATTGAATGTGAGCTAGTTTTATGTTTTATATGATTTATATTTTTTCCATGATTTAGAAGCCATTAATGTTATAATTTTTCTGTTTTATTTTTGCCTTTTAATTTTTTACTCCTTTTCTGTATTCTAATTCTTTGTAATACTGTAAAATTAAGTCAGTTTTCTTTTTTGTAATTATTATTATCGTAATTATTTGAATGAATAAGTCTAGTAAAGGTTGTAATACTAAGTCATCCATACTTATATATAAAACAATGTGTGTGTCATCAACTTTTCACATAGAAAGAAGGACCTAAAGCTACCAAATTTGGTACGCGGATAGACCTTCAGCAGATCTAATTTTGTATGAAGCCCTTTGTTTTCGATTTTTGGTTCGGTTTGATTTGGGACGTTGAAAATTTAATCGAAGTCTTATGCACATTTCTAGCAGTTTCTAAAAACATCCTTCATATATGAAACCCCCATTACATTACGGTTGTGCGTGCTTATATAACAGCAGAGGATAAGAACTAGGAAATGAAGTGAAAGAAGTCATTTCTTTTAATCGATGTTCTGAATTAACAGTCAATAACGATGGGTGGTTACTCTTTCTATCCAGGTTTTGAATTAATATCTGACAACAGGAGGTGTTTGCAGCTAGTATACAATAAAATACTAACTTAAATAGAATTAAACTTCTACTTCTTGAAACTTGTATATTTAAACTTGAAACCCTTAAAATTCGACTTATCAAGGTTGTAATTTTTAAATATTCGACTTATAAAGGTTATTTTAACGTTGAGTGTTATGTAAACTTTAAGGAAATGTGGAAAAAATCGAGCTATGAAGGAATTCCAGTTATCGAGGACCAACTGTAGTATTTTTTTTCTTTTATAGATGTAACTTTCCTCAGTATTAGTTGCTGATGATGAAGTCAACTCGAAGTGCTGAAATACTATCTAATTAACACATATTTTCAACTCTCAGCTGTTTCTGCCATCTAGCAGAAAAGTAACAGACTACACGATTACGGTATCCACAACTTACAGGAACGTGTCAGTAGAATAAATTCTTTGCGATTTCTTTCTACAGTCTGTTCTTGATCGAAGTTGTTAAAGATATTAAGAATCACAGAAAAAAAACATAGAATATGAATGTCTAAAGGACTCAAATATAATAAAATGAAAGAGAAGTAATGCTCCTGAAAGTACAGTACATTCAAAGAGAATGAGTATGTAATCGTTGAAACAATGATTCAAGAATGATACTGAAATAAGAACATGCAAATAAAAATAGGTTCAAACTGAATTGGCTATGAAGTTTGTAACCCTATTATTGCTATGTATTTCTTTAGTTTAATAACATATTACATCATTTTAACTGCAAGTCGTAATGGTAAGTTATACCTGTTGTAAAGTCAAAAAATAAGTAATGCTTTCTAGAAGTTTTGCAGCGACTTGTTCGTTTGTTCTCTTCATGTAAATACATTAGCTACTGTATGGCTGTATGGACTGTTATGGGTTCTTTTCTTGTGTTCTTTGGTCGTCATTTCTCTGATGTATCCTCCATCAAGTAGGAAATATACGGGCGTGTATATATATATATATATATATATATATATATATATATATATATATATATATATATATATATATATATATATATATATATATACTACAAAACACCTCCATTGGTTAGAAGAAAGAGAAGAGAATGTTACAAAGACAGAATGTAACACTTCGGTTTACAACCGAGAACAACATGGCCGTAAAAGAGAAAGAAAATTAAGCAAGCAGAGCTGAGCGGACGAGCGGAATGCTTCGTGACTGGATTTTTAAAAGCCCACAAATTCGCTTTACTTCATTGACATTGCCTTGAAGACCCCTACTGTCAACCTACGAGAATGGAAGTGTCGATTCAGTGAAGGACAAGATCCAAGGGAAAAGTGTTATATTTATAAAATTCATCTTGTAAGTTAAAATTACGCTATACTTTGCTGGTAGGAATAGTTACGGAACTGGGAACATCACAAGGCGTCGAATATCATACTCATTATAAGAACAAGACATGTAAGATACACTCTTAAAAATTTCCTTGCTCAGAAATGAGAAAAATGCATGTTCAAAACAAAATAAGTAATTTTTACTCGTATTTGAGACAAAATCTCTCATTATTTTCAAACGTGTTTTCATTTGTAAGCTCAAGGCCAATTTTCAGGTTTCCATTTATGAGATTTTATCAGTTCTTAAAAATGAGAATGAAATAGTGCGTGATTTGTAATGTAATACATGAGTGAAAAATAAAGGTAACAATCTTACCGAAATAATATTACTATGTTTTACTAGGGTCTAATATTGCTAGGGCTTAATTACTATACAGGAAACGAGATAAAAGATTTCAGTTGTAGCCGTGTGCGAATGGATATGAGAACGCAGTATGGTGATGCGGCTGAGGTGGCGTAGGAGTACACCATACCATTACGAAAGTCGAGAAAGTAAACAGCATGTGAAAATAAACATATAGATTTATCAGCCAACATTCTTGGAAGTTACTACCTGCGTTTTATTAAAATTGATATTGTAATGTAAGTTGATTTAGTTTAATGGTGGAACACTATTGTGGTAATTGATCCTAGTTTACAGTGAGAGCAAAGGTAAAGAATAAATGGATCAATTACTGTAATTATTCTTTTTGTTATGTAGTAATAAGTAGAATGGGAAGGCATGCCAATGTTTTACACCCCTTCCCTTAGTTATAAGGTGCAAAATAGCTTATATATGGAAACAAAGAACACGTAAATCATATGTGAAGTTAGAAACGGCGTTGAAAAAAGTGTGATTTATTATTATGGAATTGTAATGCAAAGGCATTTTGTACTGATCACCTAGCATAGATTGGCGCCTCCTCTTTTTCTCACCTGTAATCTTTCTAATGAAATACATTTGCAGGTTATTTGTGACATATAGTCACTGTGCGAATTGAATATTTCGTGCAGATTGATTATACGAATCCATACAACAATTCATGAAATATATACTTCTTTCTGAATTTACTTTCTGCACTTGCATTTCCAGGTGTAGATTCACTTTAAGATGTCTTGTTACACCAACCAACCTGCTCTAGATAGTCACTAAAAAGCACGAATGCTATCTAACCGAGTCAGGGCAGGAGTGTAACGGGAGTGCATCCGTATGAAGCAGGCGCGTCAACGATGGTGGTTATACGGGTAAAGAAGGATTATGGAAACTCACTGTTTTTACGATACAAAGATATATTTTTGATAAAGTCATTTGTTTGTTACATTGAGGTGTACACTTACATTCCCCTGCACAGATTCACTTTAGGAGGTCTTGTGCAAAATACAACCAACATGTGCTAGGTAGCCACTAAAACGCACGAATGCTATTTAACCGAGTCAGGGCATGTACGCAGTATGGTGCTGCGCGGGGTTGCGTCAGTAGGGGGCAGGCTCGTCAGCGATAATGTGTATGCTCGTAAACAATTATTATTAAAAACAATGCTTTCATGATATAAAGATATCGTTTTTGTGAAAGTTATTTGTTCGTTACATTCGTCGCACGTCATATTTCCTTTATTAATTTACCACTACTTATCTTATGGGCGAATACCATACAAGGTTCGACCTTCATTAATGTATTTACACGTAAATACGCATATCACAGGTAAGAGCACACCATATTTTGATTACTTACACACTAGTCCATTAAAATATTACTACAAATTTCTTCTGTAAATTTTACAAATATGTGGATTCGTATAATCAATCTGTACCGAATATTTTCCCAGGGGAGAGATGAATTTCACCTATATATGTATCCAATTTCACCCATATACGCATCCAGTCGTCACTCACGTACACTATCTATATAGATAAAATTTGAAAAGTTATCTCTACCAGGGATGAAAATTTTCTCCAGGGGCGTTAATTTTTTTCTCAGAGGAGAAGTCATTGGCATCCCCCGTCAGTTCGCACACTGAATATAGCAATATACCCATTTGTTATTAATTTATCGTAGGGGCCGCGATAGCTAAGTGGTAGAGCGTTCACTTGTGGTGCATGAGGTTCTTGGTTCGATCCCAACTCGAGGCAAGTGGGCTTTGTGGTGGATAAACACAGTGTGCGTGGGTTTTCTCGGGATTCTTTCGTTTTTTTCACTTTCTTTATTCCTCTATCTTATTTATTCTCATCACCAGCGTCTCCTGTAGCCTACTCGATACAACAGTGGGACGTAAAAACAAAGATTTCTTTTTTTCTTAACGTCTCAAGATTGTGCTCCAAGGCTAAGGGAGACAGTGATAAAGAGGGATAATAATACTGTAGTGAAAATGAGGACATTCGTTGCTTGGGAGTTTTTAGAGAATTTATCTGCTTATTTTTTTGGTTTGTTGTAAAACAAATATTTCGTAATATAGGAATGAAAATTTCTTGAAATGAAGGTTTAAATATGATATATTTTAAATATTATAACTGTAGGTGTTTATTTAATATGCATTCTGTATGTACTAATTGTTTGAATTTTTTGCATGTTTATATTTTGTTTATACCCTTTTCCCTTCTCCTTATCGTATTTGAGAACCCTGTTTCTGTGCGCCGTTTCTCGCTTTCTGAGAAAAGTGTTTCTCAATATGGGGGTTATATGCCTCATTTGCTCAGATGTTTCTTTCTCAATTTTAAGAAAGAATACATTTTTTCTCAAATTTGAGAAAGCATTTGCACCCCCAGAAATGAGACATAATTCCTCGCGTTTGAGTCATTATTTCTCAAAATGATTTGAGAAAATCGAAATCTCACTTTTAAGAATGTATTACTCGGTGCACAGATAAGAAACGGATGTTCTCAAATACGAGGACTTTTTTCTCGAATTTAAGAAACCATTTTTAACAGTGTAGGCATGAAACATTATATCGTTCACTTGCAAATAGGCACAGGGTGTATACTACTTTATTGAGCTTTAGCCTGGGAAGATATGGAAATAAGAAGTACTTAATATTGCAGTAAACTTTTTTGCTCCATTTCCTATATTAAATAATGTCAAGTTACAGTTATTACTGAAGCATTTATTGGATCAGAAGATCCAATATATTTCAATCAAAAATCTTTTTTATGCCCTATATCTGGAGAACTACATATAGTGTAGCCAAACCCAAACTATCACTTAACTTAACATAATGTGTTTATTTGGTAGAGAATGCGAAAACTTGATTTAGGGGCCGTTCAAAAATTTTGTGGCCCCAGATCCAAAACTAATTATTCGACAAGATCGAAATCTTTTGATCCATTTTTTGATCATTCAAAAAATTCTTGTTTATGAAATGTGATCACCTGAGTCACGTTATATTTAATCTTTATCTTTCCAGATTAACTTTTTAAAAATAGTGCAAACTACCCCTATGGATTTTTTTAGAAGAAGAAATAACTTATGTCATTTTGAAGAATTGTTAGTGAAACATTTATTTGTGAAGCATGAATAAAATCGCGTAAGTCGGTCTTTCGAAAATTGTCCTAAAAGAGCTTACACTCAAGAGTAAAATAAAGTCTTCTATGTTTCACGTAGAAAAACTACTTAATACCATATTTTAAACTTATCAATGAAATATTGATTTATGCAATATAAACAAAATGGCTCAAACCGTTTTCCAGAAATTCCTATTATTTTATTTTCATCTTACAGCAAATTACTCTTTGTGAGTATGTAGAAAATTCGAAACTATCCTCTTGAAGAATCTAATAAAAATCTCGTTCTGATATATTCAACGGTGTGGCCTCAAGGTGAATGTATCTACAGCGGATCTTACGGACATTTATCAAAAAATTCGTTTCTTGGCATGTTGGGGCCATGAAACATGTAAATTCGTTGAAATCGTTTTCTTTTCACTATTGCCGTACTTTCTTCTCTGGTATTGTCGCTGAAAAGAAAAGAGACTTTTTTTGTAGGGTAAATAGGAGGCATGAGGAATATAAAGTAGGATCTTAGGAAGGTTGTTAACATATATATTATAAATGAGAATCAAACTCATTAGGGCATTGTTTATGAAAAATTCTATTCTGAGTGACATAATAAAACGTATGGTCGAAGGAAAAGATGGAGTGATAGATAAAGGTTGTAATTGATGTGCTGTACACAGAGAAAAATCCGCTTTCCGGACAGCGGTATATTGCACAAATATACGGAATCCTTTTGCTTACTACAGAAATCAGTATGGAGCATACGTTATCCAAATGCTACATAGGCATTGCCTTTAGGTGTTACATCATGCCGTTGCAGGATGTCTGAAATCGAACAGTTTTCCGTATATCACATGCATATACTTATGTTGCTTTCGTCAGCTATATGTTGTATACGTCCATTTGTATGTGAGATCCTGACCGCCTACATTGTTTCATACAGAAAGTACGTATAGATGGAACACTTATACAGAAAGTATTATAAAACATGCGTTTTCAGTTATACGTCTGCTGCACATTAAGTCAAAAAAACTGCAGGAATTACGCATGTAACCTACCTTTTTAAGTACATCACCTACATTTTTTTCTCAGTGCATTAAAGCAGATAGACGAAAGAATGACAGTGAATAGATCAAAAGTTAATGGAGGACAATAGAGGTTGGAGATTCTGCATTTGTGCACAAAGAGAAAAATCGAACGCATTCAGAAGGAAAATCCATAGATTCTGGTTACAGGCTGCTTTCCCAATGCTGCTTGTCCCATAGCAGGATAATTGCAATCCATGTTTTGGTGAAAAATTTTCTGTATGTTTGAAAACAAAAAAATAAATGAGAATTTTTGGTTTAACGTCCCACGGTTATACCCGTTAGGCTGAACGACACGGATAATTATTATATAAATCAAAGTGAATCATGTGAATGTTTTTTCCTTGCTCTTCCACCGGGAATCGAACCCAGGATCACGAGCAACAAAAGAACACGTGGTAGCAATTAGGCCGGATGGAAGGTCTTACTGCGTTGGAGCCAGACCATCCTAAAGCTGCATACGGACCCTTTTGTTTGTACGTGGGTTCCGTAAACATTTTCCAAAGTACTGCCACATACTCAATCTCTTCTCTGTATGTTTATTTCCAGCTAGAAAGGAAATCTAGATCGTATACAAGAATGGTACTTTTTAACGTCCTCACACAACCAGATAATGTTTATCAAAATACCTAATTACGATTATCTGTATTTTGTGTGTGCCGAAGGGGAACACACATGATTCCCATCTATTTACGACTGTACAAATTGGTGCTGGCTAAGTAATTCACTTCTACTAGCCTGCTGTATGTACTCTCTATGGCTTTTCTAAACTAAAAGTTAGTTTTTCTTCCCTTACTGTGGCAAGTCTTCTGCAGGTGATGATACAATATCTATATCTATATTTATATATATAAATGAAAGGGACGACGTTTGTGACTTAATAACTCTTGAACCAGCAGACCGATCTCGATCAAATTTTAAACATAGATCAAGTTCGGGACTGGTATAGTTTTAATTATTTCACTTTGATGATGCAATTTATGGAAGGGAGGGGGGGGGGTAATATATAAAAAAAAGACACAAAAATGATTTATATTAGTGTCGAATCCATAGTTTCGGGGTTGCTGAAGTTAACAATGCCACTTTCGATGCCGTTTAAATCCAAATTCAGCCTCGCAACTTGGGGAAGGGGGCTGATCGAAATAATCGAAAATGAAAGATATTAGTGTCGAATCCACAGTTTTCGGGATCGCAGAGACAAACAGTGACACTTCAGATGCCGTTCAAATCCAAATTCAGCCCCCGTTAGTATTCCTAAGTTGGGATGTGACATGTAGTAATAATAATAATTAAAAACGGCCGATATTAATGTGGAATTCATAGTTTTTGGGGTCCCTAAGTTGATATGTGACAGTTTTGGTGCCCTCTATGTCCAAAAAGAAACGAATTCTCCCCGTGCGAGAAACGGCATTTTGCTAGTTGTTAATAAACATATGAGCATTCCTCATTGGCATGGATGAAGTATTACTTCCAGAAACTCTTATTTACATGAATTGCATGTTTACTCTACCCCACATGATTTATACTATCCATACTTACAAAGGAATGCTTTAAAAATAATGATTCTACATGTAACATGTCATGTTTTTAAATAATTTACATTATTTTTTAAAAAAAAAATGTTTAACAGTATAATCAAATATTTCGGATATAAATTTTATTAACTTACTGAAGTATTTCGGGTATTAGGGTTGTAGAAATATTTTATATTCATAATCCCCCCTCTTTAAGATCAAGTCTAGCAAACGTCGTAGAGATGAATATAAATGCTGAAGAAGGAACGTCTCATGGGTTCTACAAATCCAGGGAGATGCACAGAACTGAGAAAAAAGTGGAAAAGTTCTCCGTCGTGTCCCATTTTTGGTAAACTGCATGTGCGCTCAAGCTTGAGAGAAAAAAGATCGTTAATTGTAAAGAAAAAAAATGTTTCTAAGAGTACGCTATACTTTTCTACTTTGTTTGCTTATCGTTTATCTTCTTTGAAATATGCGGCGTACATAGTGGAAAGGATGATTTTATTTCCACGCATTTTACTTTCACCTCTCTGATACATTCACTATGAAGAAACGGCTTCCAAACCTAGGCATGGAGATATTTAACTTATTTGAAAACCAATTTTGTTGAAACTTATTTGAATATTGGGAGATATACATATACCAGTGCTGAAGTAAGTTGGGATAAAATTGAAAGACCAAAGAATTATAAAAAACCTATATGCGTATAAAGCTATAGGTGATAGAATATAAGCAATGGAAGATGAAAGCGGGATTGGAATGGAATTCAACAACATACACTGAGAAAAATCTGTTATCCGGATAGTGGTATATTGTACAAATGTACGAAATCCTTATGTTTACTGCCGAAATCTGTACGTAGCATACGTTATTCAAATGTTTCATACGTACTCCTTTCTCCCGTTTGGATGTTACATTATGCCGCTGCATGATGTCTGACATCTAACAGTCTTCTGTATATTAAATATGTCTGCTATATGTTATATACGACCATCCGTATGTGAAATCCTGACCGTCTATATATATATCTTTTATACGGAAAGTACGTTTATTCGAAACATTTGTACGGAAAGTATTATATAAAACATACAGATGGTGATAAGAAAAATGGAAACACCTGTAGTTGGCAACACGTCAGATGTATGGGTTGGCAGTGGTGTCGTGGCGCCTGCAGCGCCGGACTGCTGGTGGTGGTGTGTTAGGTCGGTCTCCATACTACGTCAGGCGCAGTGGAACAGCAGTGTCCAGTGGCTGCAGCAGACGGAGGTAGTGTAAAATGGGAGACCTCTCAGATTTTCAAAGAGGGCAAATTGTTGGTGCGCGGTTATGTGGAGTGAGTGTGACGGCAGTGGCTACTGTGTTAAGTGTGTCACGTGGGACAGTGTCAAAGGTAATGACGGCCTACACAACACACGGGAAAACCACATCGGGGAAGCGAAACAGTGGGCGGAAGAAAATCATGAGTGACAGGTCGCGCCGGGTATTAAAGCGCATTGTCACGCAGAACCGTCGTGCCAATGCGGAACAAGTGACGGAGGAACTCAATCAGCACCTCCCTCACCCTGTTTCGACAATCACAGACCGCCGCGAATTACATGATATGAACTTACGGGGTCGTGTTGCACGGGCCAAACCGCTCATCAGGGACCATAACGCTTTCGCACGCCGCAAATGGTGCCGCGACCATGCAACTTGGACCGTTGATAACTGGAAACGTGTGATATGGTCGGATGAGTCATCCTTCACCCTATTCCCAACCACGGGCCGTGTTTATGTGTGGAGAACGCCCAAAGAAGCTTATGATCTGCAGTGTTTCCGCCCAACTGTGAAACATGGCGGCGGCTTGGTGATGCTGTGGACCGCCATATCATGGTTTCCATTGGGTCCTGTGGTCACACTTAGCGGACGAATCACTGCCGCTAAATTAAAAATTAAAAGGTTGAAGTTAAACGATTATAACATTCTTGTAGCGTCATGGATAGTGTTATTGCTTTTAGTGTGACAGCTACGCTCAAACCTCGTTCAGAGTACTTGAATTTCAAACCAAACGTTAAAAAGTAGTTATCTATATATTAAAATGCTAGGTTCATATGTTTGTGGTCAAGAAAAGTTTATATGTTTATGGTCAATTCCGTCTATATGATTGTAGCCAATTCCTTTTTACAATTATATCTCAAAAACCAGAAGCTCTATAAACACGCTGCTTTCAATGGTCTATTTCAAATTTTGTGTAGATCTTCCAGTTCTCATTCATTAAAAAAAAAGAAAAGAAAAGAAAGCCGTTATTTTTCTGTGGAAGTTTTAAGGATTGTTTCGAGCCCTTAACATTAACATTGTCGCTAGGGCGAAGCTAATGTTCATAGCATTATGTTAGGCAACCTGTAGACGAGCTACGTATGGCGAGTTGATAGATATTACAGGCGCTTTGCTGAAATCTGATTAGCAAAACCTATTGAATGCTGGCAACTTCAAAGGCTGCAACGAGGCATACACGGACGGTTATGGATTTATAAGGGGAAAATCCACTTGAGATAATCTATCACTTCTCCAAGTTTTCCACAAATTCAACCCAACATCTATACATTAAAATGCTACGTTTATATGTTATTCTATAACAATTCACTCTCTTTGTAAGTCGTCTTGTTCTTCACTTGTGTGTGTAAAGAGATATGCACAGATATAGTGAGGAAGTGGGAAGGAGATCCATGGTCGTATCAGAATGACGTGCTGAGTACATAGCGCAGGTTCAGCTAGTAATTCATACAGTTGATGGCAAACTAGAAACCACCCAATTACTCTGACTGTAAATTAAAAACATCCTGAATTTGTACGCAACCCACTCAACTGCTAAATTTGCAGGGTTGCCTAAAGTCAAGGCTAAAGTGTCTGTTTTTTTAAGCTACACAGATATGAACCTACAGTTTAACGTGACAATTGAACCACATACTTCTACGGCAAGTCGAACAGAATTCTCCGTCACTAAAGCCAAGAACTGGTTGCGCAAGGGCAAGCTGCTTCATAATAGAGGACATTTTGTGAAATAATTTACTAGTAACAAACATAAATTTACTATTGTGAAAATTAATTAGGTGACATAAATATGTGTAATCAAAAGGAGTAAAATTCACTAATGCCAGAAACAAGCTGAAATTAGCAATCCACGAACAATAGAAGACAAATATGTGAGGTACTGAATTCTTTAATGGCTTCGAAGAGTAGCATTGTTAATTTGCACTTTACAACTTGAGGATCTTTTTATGTTATCTTTAAGAGAAAATCATTATTTTGTATTGTAATTACAAAAAATTAAAAAAAACACACAAAATGTAAGAATGCAGAAAAAAGTACATTCAAATTACGATCTATTAAACTGCCTAATAATTAGACCAATTCATAGAAAGCTATTGACAAACTAAAAATTCCATCCATTCTTTTGGGACAATGTGAATGCCAAGAATTATATTAAGAGCAAAATGTTCGACTCAAACTGTCCCACTTTCAGTAGTTTTAATTCCACTTCAGTCCATTTATATACAAAGAGTAAAAGTGACTTACTTTTCAAAACCCAAACCGCACTACTATAGGCAGAAACTTAAATTTTGGGCATAATACTTCATTTGTTACGAAAGTAAAGGATGTCTTAAAATATGTATCCTAAGGGGAAGTTAAGGGATTTCATTTTGTTTCTTTCTTTGCCAAGAATAGAATATTCACGGACCTTTGAAGTTAGGAAGATGAAACTCGGCATATAAGCTTCTTGTTAAAAATAACTGAATACCTGTTCCAGTGTTTCCGAAAACTTCTATCCTAAGGAAAGGAAGGGGGCAATTTATTCAAATTGAAATTTTCATTTTTTTTTTTTTTGTTTATTCAGGAAGTGTCTAATGTGAGGATTTGCTTAAGTTGGAGTTATGAAATTCTTAATTAAAAATAAGCACTGAAAAACCCCAGATTTATGGGGAATTCTTGGGTAACATGCTTTCTGCAGGGAACACCATGCTAAGACTGGAATACAACGTTCTTGAACTGTGGTGTCGATCGTACTAACGGGTGAAACACCCGTGTTTAACATGGTGTCGAACATCAGCAGGTGAATGCAACATTTACGAAAGCAAAACTTTTATTCTTAAAGGTAGAAAGATGGTCATTTTTTTAAAAGATATTAGAATTTTCATTTGTTATTCAGAAAATCCCCGATGTGAAGATTTATTTAAGTTGAAGATGTAAAATTCGATATATATTTTCTTCATAGAAAACAAGTGATCACATGTTTCAGCGTTTTCAAAAGTGCAGCTTTTAAAAGGGGAAAGGAGTCAATTCGTTAATATTCTATTTTCCGATTTTATATTCATAAAATGATCAATGTGAGAATTTTTTTTAGTTAGAGGTGTGAAATTAAGTATCCTCAAATTCTTCATTAATCCTTTAGTGACGTAGAAGTTTAAATCAGCGCTTGGCCATAAGGGCAGAAGGGCATTTAAATTTCGTACCCGCAACTCACATTTCCAAAGTATTTTCTTTAAGGTGAGTTAACTCTGACTCGAATATGTTAAATAAGTTAGAAGTTATGCTTAAACATCACACTGCAAATGTCACTACAACGTAATGATATCGGATCCATGTGAAGAAGGGATCACTACCACCCAGATAGGTCGGAAGCATATGAAAAGGGGAGGTCACTACCATGTAAATAGGTTGAGGGAAAGAATATGAAAAAGGGAAACTCAGTACCACGTAGGTAGGTCAGAAGCATGTGAAGAAGAGGGGTCACTACTGCATAGGTGAGTGAAAATTGAGAGGTTAAAGGAAGCTTCAACTTTTCCGCTAATTCCGAAGTTATGCGTAAATATAGTCATATTAAAATCGGTTAATTAGAGTTTTCACACTACACCCATTGAGAAGCACTATCGTTACAACCTAATGAAATGTATATATGACTACCGGCAAGGTATGCTCTTTCAAACAAACAAAAAAGGAATCGTTAAAATCGGTACACCTTTCTAGAAGTTATGAGTGATCATACATAAAATTTAGGGATGCGCACGAGACGAGTCGAGACAGTTTTTTCCTGACAAAATTCGAGTCGAGACACGGCTCTTCCAATAGAAAAATATATATTTTTCGAGTCGGGACATCACTTTTACAGCACATTTTCGAGTCGAGACAACCACAAATCTTATCTCGTGCGCATCCCTAATAAAATTAATATTAAAACTTCATGATCTAGCTCCTGAGACTATTGTTGGTCACTTACGAAGTTTCCGTGGAACTACAAGAAAAGAACACTTTTTCACACACGTACACAAAATCAAAATCAATGCACTTATGTAGAAGTGATGCGTGAACATAGATAAAATACATACATATATATATATATATATATATACGAGGTGCGTTCAGGCAGAAAGCGTCAGGCTCCCTATTCCCGACATGGCTCCGTATGACTTTTGGTTATTTCCCAAGCTGAAAATGTCACTAATAGGGATCCGACTTGAGTCAAGAGAAGACAACATCCGGAATGTGACGGCATGGTTGCTCACGATTCCAAAACGTGCGTTCCAGAAGTGTTTCCAACAATGGTGGAAGCAATGGGAGAAGTGTGTGCATTACCAAGAAGACTACTTTGAAGGGGATTAGTATTTCGGATTTCGAAATCAATAAATGTATTTTTGCCAACCAAAGGTTCGATATTTTTGAACACACTTTGTATATATGTACATAAGGGTCGAAATGAGAACCTCGTTTATTTCAAGCTGGTTAAAAGGTACATTGAAATACGCCCTTTCTTTCTGGACTTAGAAAGAAAACAAAATAAAAAGCTTGAGTAATAAACTGGATAGCAAAGAAATAGATTTATATACGAGGAAAAAATAGAATAATATAAACTCCGTGGAAGTTGATTCAAAGTTTACGATTTGGATAGATTGGAGTGCTAAGCACACTAAATGGACACAAAATGGCAAAGGATGGCAAGTTAAAACTTGTGTTTTCTCCAAATTATTATTAGGTCTTGATCTTTTTCTTCTTGGACTTCAAATATACAGGGTACTTATTCATTTTAATGTAGACTGTACTATTATAATATGCTAAAGAAATATGCATCAAGTAATAAAACTTGTATAAAAATGTATATATTTAGGCTTGAATCTTCATAGTATAGTCCGTTCTTTTGTGGTTTGTAAGGTTACAATAGTATAAGCAAACTCTATCTCAGCACTTACCCGAACTTTCATCTGAAGAGAAATGTCGATTTAAAGACCAAAACGCGGATATTATACGTCACGTCACAGTACGAGACCAGAGGGCTTGCTATCCTGGTGTTACTTATCTATGCAAACGGCATCATCTTCTACAGCAGTCTTCGCGAACTTCAGACAAACTAAATATAGTGAGCAGAGGAAGAATTCCACAGGGTTCCCCAAAATGCATTTTTCCTTTTTTTTTCCGTCTAGTTGCTACGACATTTAAAAGGCGTTCAGGGATTTCTGTGCATTCATAAATTTTCCTTTCTTGGTTCCTTTCACTGAGATAGCAACGACAGAACGAATCTTTTTTTTTTTTTTTTCGTTAGCTAGCGCTGAAGCTCAGCAAAGGAGATAGATATACAAAAACACTGAACGTAATATTGAGACTAGCAATATTTACTGTTAACTAAAAGACTGTGAGGATATAACTCCCATTATCTCTTTCTTGTCAAGCAATTTTATTTATTTTATTTAATTAATTAATTAACAAATTTCCAAGTACAGCTTACGAGGACAAATCATTAACATTCAACAACATGAAGAAAGGAAAAATGAAATGAAATGAAATCTTTAAGTTTTACGCTCTACGGTTATGCAGACTAGGCTAAAGGGGACGGTGAAATGGTAGAATGAAGAAAGTGGGAGGAAACCGGAGAACCCCGAGAAAACCTAATCACACGGTGTTTGTCCACCACAAAGCTCACTTGAATCGAGTTGGGATCGAACCAAGGACCCCATACACCAGAGGTGAACGCTATACCACTGAGATAGGAAGAGGAACGAAGTGGATTAGGGTTTAAATTATGAAGGTGCTATCCCAACATTCATGTAGTGGTACAGAGTAAAACTTGCATAATTTTCAGTCAGGATGCCTGGTCAC
Organism: Thermobia domestica; assembly: GCF_964235325.1. Classification (NCBI taxonomy): domain Eukaryota; kingdom Metazoa; phylum Arthropoda; class Insecta; order Zygentoma; family Lepismatidae; genus Thermobia; species Thermobia domestica. The sequence goes on from NC_137459.1 coordinate 57,337,259, forward strand.
TTGATTTAAACCCGGACTATCCTTATTGCTAGAGGAAGGAAGTACTAATACGGGAAGATCTCACAAGTTGTCGCTCAAATCTGATTGCGACATAGCACATCTGATAGAGCATCATGAGGAATGAAATTGAGCAAAATTTAAAGTGCTATGGACCAGAAGGATAGGAACTACATGGCCTCAAAATTTAAAAATCCAAAATAATAATAATAATAATAATAATAATAATAATAATAATAATAATAATAATAATAATAATAATAATAATAATAATAATCATCATCATCATCATGGAATTATGTACGTTTAAAGTAAATATCTTGAAAACCTTTAAAGCAATCAAAACAAAAGTTGCACAATATAATGAGAAAGATATACCCTATCTTGAACCCCAAACAGTGTTGCCATAGGTGAAGCAGTGTTGCCAACTCAGCATAAAATATTTTGTTTGAAATAGCACCATTTATAAGTGTGCACAGATTTAAAATACACTATTATCACTAAAAAAACATAACAGTAAAGTGTAATTGTACAGTGTTGCACACAGTTGGAGCTACATGTGCTGAACATGTTCAATGGAGAAGTCTGATATGTGGCGACAGATGGTAATAAAGGAATGCATTAGAAAAAAGTGAAGGTTTTGCATTATATTTCCTTCTGTTGCCCCGGTGAATAAGCAGACAACTCGCTAAAACAAATGATACAGGCGAGGAAAGAAACAGGGGTTTTCTAATTTGTAAAGAGGTTCTCCAGATTATTTCATCTATATTTGGAAGAGTACTTTCTTGGTCTATGTCTTTCGTGTTAAGTGACATATTCTTTGACTTCCTTTCCTACACATCATATGACCATGTTATTGTACACTATAATATTACCGTTATTCACGTTGGAAATACAATTATTTTATTATTATCTCATTTCGTTTTTAGTCGGCCCGGATAGCAGTGTGGTCTAGAAGGATAGACATCCAACATATTAGGAATCACGAGTTCCAATTCCGTGTCGGACATGTTTTTGTTGTACTTTTCACCTCACATTTCATTGTTGTCTTTCTCCTCCATAGTGGATCGCACCTCACTTTACATTATAGGTCCAAACCTATAAGCTTCTGAGCTGACACAGGACGTAAAAATGGCATCACTCAATTTTGTTTTTCAAATGCATCAATATTTTGTGACACGGCTGACATTTTGTTATGTTATACTATCGGTGTTATGCATCTTAACTAAATTCATAGCATGAGACCCAGATTCCTTCATTACCATCTGTTGCCACATATGAGACTTCTCCATTGTACCTAGGTACATTCAGCACATGTGGCTCCAACAGTGTGCAACACTGTACCACTACACTTTACTGTTATATTTAGTGATAATAGTGCATTTTAAATCTGTGCACACTTGTATATGGTGCTATTTCAAAGAGAATATTTTATGCTGAGTTGGTAGCACTGCTTCAAATGTGGCAACACTGTAGTTTTCAATAGGGCATTTTGTTCTCATTATATTGTACAACTTTTGTTTTGATTCTTTTAATGGTTTTTAAGATATTTACTTTAAACGTACATAATTCCATGATGTAATTTTTTGAATATTCAAATTTTGAAGCCCTGTAGCTCCTATCCTTCTGGTCCATAGCACCTTAAATTTTGCTCATTTTCATTTCACATGATGCTCTATCAGATGTTTTATGTGACAATCAGGTTTGAGCGGTAACTTGTGGGACTTTCTCATGAAAGTACTAGCCTGCTCGTTTAACTTAAAATGTGTACAGTCAGCGACAAAAGTTCTTTCCATATGATGAAATTAGTTTCGTAAATAACTTCAGAATGAAAGAGTAATTTGAGTACAATTTTCAGTAAATTAAAAGGAATGTAATTTTTTGTATGTTCAAGCTTTACCACCGTTATTCCCTAAATAAATTTTACCAGACGGAAATAACTTTTGTCGCTGGCTGTGCATTATTATTAAAAAATAAATATGTACTTCTGGAAATGATACTTTAAAAATGAATATTTTAGAGGCAATGAAGAAAAGCAGAAAGTTATGAAGTGAACCAAATACAATACACTAAATGCTACAAATAATTATTAAGTAACTAGGAATAATGACTTCCAGGTGTTTTCTTATAATCTGCAAACTAGGATGTACAGCTTATTATCATAATTGGTTGGTTGGATTAGAAGTTAACGTTTTTTTTCAGCCCTGAAGTAAGGGATCCGAACCGAATCACATGAAATCGTACCAAGAATAAAATTGGATCTCGAGCTCTGAAGAAGCTTATGCAACCTATGTAGACACGAAAGAGGTCTATACGTCATATTTGCCAGGCACTCAAATTTGTACATTATAGGAGTGGTATTAAATTCAAATATTTCAAATTTACTAGCGTTTTTGCATCAATTAGTTCCCTTACAAAAATATCGTATCTTTTGTTGTTAGTGAGTTGTTAAAATAATAATAATAATAATAATAATAATGATAATGTGAGCATGTTGGCTGATAATGCTGTCGCTAAGAAACTCCAATTAGCAATTTCTCGACTGCCACTTCTCAAAGATATAATCAATTATAACCGTCTCACTTCCAGACTATAACCGCTATCTCCATGAACATTTTGTTCAAAGCTGATCAAACTATTTCGGAGTAGTTTGATCAATAAAAAATATTATTTTTTTTTCATTTTTCTAATACTAAGTGTATGAAGTAGTATATTGGCCACCATTCTTCAGGATTGGTCAGACATAAGTATCTTCAATAAAATCATTTTCATTTTAGCCCTGTCATTGTACAAAGTTCACTCATTCTCCATCAGAGTAGCCCCAATTTTCTTTTTTTTTTTTAAAAAAAAAAAAGTTCAACAAGAAACAAAAACGACTAATAAAAACTTAAGTTGTTTGGCTATAATAGTTTTCTCCTTTTTTTTAATTCTTCACCAAATGGTGCGTGATAAGTATGATGCATCCATTTTCACGGTACGTTGAGTTACTTTCCATGCTTCATTACGATACAGTAGTAAGGGACCAGACAGAGAAGTGAGAAAAATATCACATTACAGATGACAACCAGTAAGCAATAATAATAATAATAATAATAATAATAATAATAATAATAATAATAATAATAATAATAATAATAATAATAATAATAATAATAATAATAATAAAACGTTCATATTATTTCAAGATTTGTATTTTCTTGGAACTGACCATTTTTGTGTATGCTTACATATACGGAAACCAAATATGTGATCAGTGGAGTATTTAAAAGGGGAGCTTCCGGGCTTAAGCTCCCCCGAAATTTTTGTTGTCATTGTAAATCTAATCTCCTTTTTTTTACGTTATTGAAATTGTCTATATACAACTCTGTATTGTACATATTTTGAATATATAGTTTGCAAGTTTTCAAACAGTATACTTGTATTTATGTTTCATTACGATATGAAAAATTAGGATTTTACACCAATGTTAGTGAATTGAAAATATTTCTTAAAACTCCATTTGGCAATTGAAAACTTACAGAATATGACATACTAACTATATAATACCGTTGAACCCTGTCCAATTTCAATTTGCTTGAATCAACCTTATTGAATTTTAAAACATAATATTAACGTTTTCCTCTACCGACTGAGAAATACACCATTTCACACTGTTTTGTTCTCCATAAATAATGTATGACGTGATCTGAACAAAAGGTACATTTTATTTTACAGGAGCAAAGGGAAATCTTTGCGGTTTCTATTTGAAATATACTCTGCTATCAACTGCTTCCTTAGAGGCTCAGCAACTCGGATATTCCAGTATTTTCCGTACCACTTGCTTTTCATACTGTTAGCTGAAAGTTGGACGGACTAGCACCTAATGAACGTTGTTTACTGAACTAATTTGAAATGGAAATTCGAAGTAAACGCGTACAGGAAATTTAGTTTACATGACAATTGTGAAGTGTTACTGAAACAGTCATTGTCTAACTCTAGAGAACACAATATTGAAACACTCACGTGAACAACAACCCAATACGTTACTTTTAACGTAACGTTTAATTTTAATTTTTTCCCGGATTTGAGGTTATGTTACATGCAGTTACGTCAGAACTGTTTGAGTGGCGTATAGATATGTTTATAGTCACATATACACAACAGCAATGATGAATTATAGTAACAAAGTGGGAATAATTTATTTTTCTTAAGAACATCGAAATAAATAGAATTATAGCATAGTTACTACTAATTTAGAAAGAGAATGATGTTCTGTAACTTAAAACAGCCAAATTTAACGAAATCAACCCACTCAACTCAAAGTTTCAAAATGAGAATACACTGCATATCCTGGTTATTCAATTATTCATAGAAATGAACATTTAGACATTTCCTCATGAACATTTAGGTGTAAACATTTCCTCAGGGACATTTTTGGTATTGACCCAATCTCGTGGGGCAGGTAGGAAGCTGCTTCAATTAAGAGTTAGAAATCTCCGGTTTAGAAACCACAAATAATGGGAATGGAAGTCGTTGTGATGACCACACATCACTCAACTATGCGTTTTGTGACCCATAACCCTTTGTGGATTATAACACCGGGAGTGTTATTTTTAATAAAGTAGGTGGACATCTCCCCTTCCTGGTGATTACATAATACATTGAAACAAGAAACAACAGATATAATTCAACCATCAGTGACGTACGCAATACTTTTTTCGGAGGGATAAATCGAAAATGTTCGACTTGACATAAGTTTAGCTAACAAATAACAGTAGAGGTTCCTTGTGGCTATATGGATGATGTACGTGTCTTTGGAGTGGTAGATCGGGGTTCGATTTCCGGCGGGAGCTATGTGATTCGGATTCCACGTTAAGCTGTAGGACCACGTCTCATACACCGTCGCTGCTGAGCGGGACGTTAAATTTAAATCTAGCTAACAAAATGACCTTGTACTACTACTACTGCCACTACTAATTATATTATTATTATTATTATTATTATTATTATTATTATTATTATTATTATTATTATTATTATTATTATTATTATTATTATTATTATTGAAACATTAGAAAGAATTTTCTCAAACTTTGTGTAAAACGTATACTAAAATCCCTGATGTGCTACCTCTATTCGCTGCGTCCGCGATATTCATATTTGGAATTTGTGTAAAGTTTGTTCACACGTTGCATTTCTTTTTAATATACGCGGAAAGATAAAAGAGAAAAATCTATACAATAAAAACTAGGTTAGACTAGTAGAAATGTGTTAAAGGGAATCTAATATGTATAAAATAAAGAGTTTGTTTATGTGTCTGTCTGTGTGTCTGTGTGCGGCCTGGGGAACCAGACGAGTGGACCTAGAGTTACCAAATTTTGGTCACGAGACGAGGTCAATTTTGGCACTTTGGTCCAGTTCTCAGACCAAGACGAAGCTTTTTTTTAAAATTCGAACAAGAGAGGGGGTCTTAAGGGCGGGGCGTTTACCGAAATATGTAAAAGTAGTAGAAAGTGATCTACATATTTTTCCTTTCGTTGTTCAGTTTGTTTACATAATTATTTTATCTGGCCCATGCGAAGAATGGGTATTTCAGCTGGTAGTTTAATAAAATTCAAGGAACATAGGAAAACAACAAATTTAAGTAAAAGTACAGACACACTTCAAATTATTCCTAACAGAAAATTGAATATTTAAAAGTGTTATGCGTAAAATATCATATTATTATGAACAACTGTGAAACTTTTATCGAGATCGGTCTCGCTGTTAGAGAGACAATATCTAATAAATTAGAATGTATAAAATATTATTAACATCAGATTCTACATTGAAAATGTTCTATTTAAACCTTCTCGAAACTATTCTTTATTAAAATGTCGGTAAACATTTAAACAAATTCAGCTTAATAGTTTATTAACTAATTATTTATATCGCCATATCCTTAGATACATACACTTATAAAAATAAAACTTTTAGATCGATAGTTTGTGTGTCATTGTCTTTAGAATGAATTAAGTTTAAGATTGTCATAATTTACATTTATCACAATCTATTAAAATGTTAGAAAAATTGGAAAAATTTCCCGATAAAACTTTTTTTCTTTTTTGAGATTTTAGTGCCCATGCTGGAGCATTTTGTTCCGTTTTATATATACAAATTAAATCTCGAAAAATACTATGTGTCTAGGCTATATACAGTACTTGTCAAGTTTCATTGAAGTGTAGTTATAGATATGTAAATTAAAGATATTATAACTTAAATACACACACACACACACATATATATATATATATATATATATATATATATATATATATATATATATATATATATATATATATATTCGGAACACATATCAAATGCAAATTTGAAAAATTTAAAAAAAAGTAAATTTACCTTAGGCAGATACTTCTCGTACCCGACTAAATTTAATGATTTGTGCTTCGTTATCTTTGGAATGAATCAGGGTCTTGAATGATATCATATACATGTGTCACTCATCCATAAATTAGAGAAAAATGTTTTCTATTTTTCCCCCAAAAGAACTTCTTTCTTCTTTTTTAAAAATATTTGGACATCAATATCTTGATCAAAGATTCTCGTACCTGTACAAAGGTACCTCCAAAAGTACTACTTGCCTTAGTCTATGCCAAGTTTCATGGAAATAAGGTAGATTTTTTTTAAAAAAATTCATAGCCTATATTTCAAATGAGACAGAAAAATAAAAGAAATCATTTAGCTATTAAGCTCCTCCTAATACCCTAATTACCTTACGGTGGAGGCACTTGGTCGAAAAAAGTGTAAACAGCTTTTTCAGACCAGCCATCCTGAATGAGGATTTTCTGGGTTTTCCTCATTCACACCAGGCAAATGTCAGGGTGGTACCTAACATATAGGTTCCAGGATCCTTCCTTCCTTCCCCAATCCTTTCTTCCTTCTCTTTCCTCGAATAATATGCTCACCGAGGAACGTTATCCATTCCTCAGACGTGACGGGATAAGACGGTCATAGATGCCGAAAGCCAAGAAATTTAAATCCTAAGCCCTAGAATCCTAATTATCTTAGATTAATGATTTTGAAGTCAGTGTCTTTAGAATGAAGTAATATTTCCAATGATATCATAAGCATGTGTCACAGCCCTACAAATTTGTGAGAATTTAAAGAATCTATAAATAATACATTAGGTTATATATTTGCCAAGTTCATTGAAAGAAGATAAAATAATATTTTCAAACCATATTGTTGCATTTTGAACACTACAACTACCACTACCACCATTACTACTACTACTACTACTACTACTACTACTACTACTACTACTACTACTACTACTACTAATAATAATAATAATAATAATAATAATAATAATAATAATAATAATAATAAATCTCGTAGGAAATCCCTGCTCGTATTCTAATTACAGTGTTTTAAGTTCATGGTCTTTAGAATGAATCAGGCTTCAGAATGAATGGCGTTACTTGTATACGTCACGATCCATAAACTCGGAAGAAACTTGGAAAATTTTCCGAAGTGTACTCAAAATATCTTGGTTCAGATATCTACTCGTACGTGAAAGATATCTTGAACAAAATATGACAGACTATCGTAGACTATGGGCCACCGGCTTCAGACGGCCCCCAAGAAACCTTGTTGCATCAGGAGCTCACTTGAAAGGATTTTCTAGGTCCGATCCTTTACCTTTAGTCTTTCCAACACTTTCTACGGGTGTGAGCATGTCCTAGAACATACATTTGCCAAGGTTTGTTAAAATATGGTTAGCAGGTACGAAGAGTTAGTATTAAGTTATGAAATATTAAGTTTGGCATTAAGATTAGTATTAAGACAGGCACGTAGACAAGGGGTGGGTCCGGACCCACCCCTTCCAAACCAGAAATGAAAAAAATAGGGAAGGATGAAACAAAAAGAAATGACAAAAAGAAGAATCAGCGTTAAAAATATAAAACTACAGCAAGCGTTTGATCACTCTTTCTTATTGAGGAGCTCTGTGTGGAGGAAACGGGAGGGTCAAGTTAAACATGGATATTATTGTAACGGAGCATTCCGAATTCTATCTAGCTCCATGCTAATCCTATGGACTACAAATGACGATCGTTAAACCAGTTCGATCAGATAGACTCTCAGTTAGAACTTAAGAAATGCCCAGAATCACCAGAGCCTGGTAATATAAATTCCATTTACACATGTGAAAGAAATTTTCAAATTCACGGCAACACTAATCTATTTTATAAGATGTCTTTACTACAGAAAGAGATCTCGTTGCTATCCTTGACGGTATTAAACGAAGATAAGAAAAGTAAGAAAGAAGACAAGAAGAACGAGTTCGAATGGCCTCGGAAGAAGATCTTTTTCAACGTCTTTTTCAATATTTTTTTACATTCTTTTACTCGAGATTTCTTCATAGTTTATTAAAATACTAACATATCATCATTTTATTGTCCTAACAAAAAACGTATATATATATATATATATATATATATATATATATATATATATATATATATATATATATATATATGTTGTCAGTAGAATAGTTTAGATTGACCGATACCCTGGTGTGTAAGCACAGTATTTCATGACACTCTCCCCCCTATTACAAAATCCTGGCTAAACGAACCAATAAATGTTGACAGTAGAATAGTTTAGAATGATCGAACTCTGGTGTGATAACCACAGCATTTCGTCTCGCAGCACCCTATAACAAAATCCTGGCTACTTGTCTGTATTAAGATGAAGGTATTAAGTTAAGTTTAGTACGATATTAAGATCAATGTATTAAATTCTTCCAGCCAAGGATATTTTTTGTGTGGCTAATATGACTTTAAGAGCAAGGGAAAGTAAAACGGAAGCCTAGAGAATTTGAGTTTTCATATTTAAATAGTAGTAGTATAAATTCTCCTTATAGCGTATTCCAGAACAAAATTGAACAAATTAGGTGAACCAGACTCAGAAGCTTCCTGTCTGTAAAGCTGTGGAACATGCCTCTGCTATCCACCCGAGCCTGGCCATCAAATATAGCGATCTTTAGTTCCTAGACGATGGGATATATTTATACACCTAATTTCGTTCAGATCAGACCAGTGGTTACCGAGAAACAAAGTACCACTTACAAGGTGAGCCGAGCCGAGCTTGACCCTGGTTGAGCCCGGTTACCAAATATAGCGACCTCTATCCCTCATACGGTGAGCTACTTGCCCACCAAATTTCATTTAGATCCGGCCAGCAGTTACTGAGAAATAAAGTATCATATACAAGTCAAGCCGAGCCAATACCTGACCGAGATCTGCCACCACATATAACGATCTTTATCCCTCATACAATGAGCTATTTTCCCACTAAATTTCGTATAGATCCGGCCACTAGATACCGAGAAACAAAGTACCACATACAAGACGAGTCGAGTCTGTCCCTGATGAGGTCGGCCGCTAAATATAGTGATCTTTATTCCTCAGACGGTAGGCTAGTTGCTCACCAAATTTGATAAGAATCCAGCTAGAAGTTACTGAGAAACAAAGTACCACATACAAGACGAACTGAGCCTAGCGGGGCCTAGCCTATCTCTGGCCGAACTCGGAAACCAAATATAGCAATTTTTATTCCCTATTCAATGGGCTATTTGTCCATCAAATTTGAATCAGATCAGACCAACAGTTACCAGGAAATAAATTACCACATAAAAGGGGAGCCAAGCCAAGCCTGTCTCTGGTCGAGCCTGGCTTTAAAATATACAGATCTCTGTTTCGTACTGCTACTTGTCCCCAAGTTTCGTTCAGCTCAGGTCAATAGTCACCGAGAAATATAGTGCCACATAGTAGACGAGCTTAGCCTAGCCGAGCCTAGTCTATCTCTGGCCGAACTCGGAAACCAAATATAGCAATTTTTATTCTCTATTCAATGGGCTATTTGTCCATCAAATGTATCTAAGATACGACCAGTAGTTACCGTGAAATAAAGTATCACATAGACACACACACACATACACCTGAAGTAAAACTATAAACTCCCGTTTGCTTGCGCGGTAGCTAATAATAACGACGATAATGTATCTCCTTGTTTCAGGCCACTTCAAAAATGCGTCGTTGTTTTAAGTCGTTCTCACATAACTTAATACCAAAAAAAAAAAATCGGGGATGAGGAGTTGTTCGGATTCCCAGAACCTCCCATTCGGTACATCCCTACCAAATATATTCAACTAAATATTGGTAGAAATGAGAACTAAAGTTATTTTAAACACTGTCACATAGGCAAGTAGGGAGCCATCAAACTTGCAAAAATTTTCTATTAAACTGTAAATGAATCGTTATCAGTACAAATTCAAAATATTTAGAAAGCTTTCGGCGACGCAAATTAATTAATATTGCTATGCAACATCTCCAAGATAAACTATGCGATAGAGACTGGCCCACTTTGCGGTTGGTTCTCAATAAACTGAAATGACAAGGCGATTGACCAATTACAGATTTTGGTCAACAGAATAATTATGGTCATGCTACTGTAGAAGAGTCTGTATTAAAAGCATTGTTAAAAACAAGGTGGCGATAAGTGGTGATTGGTGTCCTATACCATTTTGAGAGAGGATTCAGCTATACGAAGACTTGAAACGAAGTTCCTGCAGAAATTGATCCAGGTTTTCTTGCCCAAACGCAACATTCGTCAAGAGAACTTCAAGCTCTCTAGTTTTGCAATATAGCTCCTGAAATTTAGATGTTCCTTAAGCCATTAAATACCACTACAGGAAACTTGGTTTGTGGTAGTAGAACACGCCATCAGAAAAGCAACGGTCCTGTGGTGTTCTATTCTCATAGATACCTTCTAGAACTGGTTTTAACAATGAAGGGACTTTTGAGAGAAGTGCGTGCAGTTTCAAGGAGCCTACACGGAGAAAAATGCATAATCCAGTCGGCATGTAAATGCTGTTTTTACCAGGTTACGCGCGTCACCTCATTAAGTAATGTTGTTTCATCCGTAGTATGATCTACACCACCGTCCGGCGAAAATTTTGTATTGTGGGACAACCATTTCAAATCTAGAATTAACGCCATACCCATTCCGATGGTGGTAACTTAGGTATATAATGTTGTTACCACCTTTCTACGACTGTCCCCTCTTGGTTCTTTCTAAATCTGTGACTCCCTACCTTACGAGAGTAATAAGATGTCATATCATTCTGTGAGAAGGAAAGAGAGGAAAAATGTTTTTAACACGAAATCCAGACGCCGAACTCCACAATTGGCATGGTGTTCCCACCTGCTGTACTTTTATACATGAACTTACATTACTTAAGGAGCGCACCCGCGTAAATACGATCTATCCACACGGAAATCCTAGTCCTTTTTTTTCTCAGTGTACTTTGAAGAGAATTAGGCTTTCAGACCTTTGGAAGGTAATTGTATATTTGGAAGTAAGATACTTTTTTAAAGTAACCTTGTATGTATGATCTCCACCCAGAAGTGATGTAAGGTGGACAATCTGTTTGTTGAAGGAAGATATCGTATTTTTAGATTTCCAATTCAAAGAACTGTCAACAAATTGCAAAATTGTCAGTAGTATTTTTGTCTTGTTTGAACATAAATTCCTTTTATTATGAAACGAATATTGTAGATTGATATATTATACTCATAAACATATACGTCACTTATATCACTTGAAGTATTATGCAGAGTTTATTGATATTGGCTTACTTGATATTAAAATGTCGGAGAATGACTGGAATATTTTATCCAGAATACAAGAGAACTTTACAACAGACAATTTCTTTTATTCAAAGGAACTGCTTCAGTTTTGTGTTTTTCTGGAGCGTCGCTGCATACAACGAAAGAAGATAGAATTGAAAGAAACACAAAACGATAAGTGCTTCGAGGACCATTTTACGAGACGAGAAAATTGGAACAAGATCCGACAACTACATAATGTTCTTTCAAAATGGGTGCTGAAATAGCGCTGAGGGTTCTGTAGGAGATGCCTACTGAATTCGTGTGATAACAATATGCAGAGTTTCTATTTTGAAAGAACATGAATAGCGGGAAGTAATGGTAATGAAATAGAGAAGCGAAAAATGTGTAAAGTCTGAAACGGAAAGGAAATGGCGCAGCAAAGAAATATTAAATACAGTTCAAGGAAGCTAAACTGCAAAGAGTGATACGACAAAATGAGGATTGAAAACTGACATTAAAATCTTACGCCATTAGAACACTTTCGAAACAAAGTTCGAATACGATGATTTAAATACCTAAACAATATAATATTGAAAAATGTAAAATGCTTTACGTAAAATGGAAAACAGTTGAGTCATTTTCAATTTTCACTCAAATTATCCTAAAATGTTCTAAGGTTTGATTATAATAATTATTATTTTAATAATTTACTGTTTTCTTATTTTGGCCAATGTTGCTAAACACGTTTGAAATTCACAAGCAAAACCTTAATGTTTAGAAATTTTTGTAAAGTTTAGGAAATCGTGTCGAAATAAATTAAAATAAAATTTAAAACAATTTTTGCATTTGCAATTTAAAGATAATTTCACGGTTCATTTTATTTCAGCAGGTCTTGATACTCTTTCTCACCTCTCAGGAAGAATTTGGGAACCATTGGTCCGTTGGATCTACTTAAAAAAAGAATATGGGACATTAGTACAGAAGCCTGAGCACCCATTGAGAAACTTACAAATTGGCGCTTATGTCTCGAGCAGAGTCAAGGTATTGTACTTTATTGTACTTGTCAAACATATGGTAATTCGAGTGAATGCTTTCTATGACCTATCAGAGTTTCAATGTGTACTAGATATAGGTATGGTAAGTCCTATAGAACAACTTAATCCGTCCGACTGTCTGTCGACAGGTATCAGAGGAAACATAGTAGGAGGTAGCGAGAAATGGTTCTCTTATAAGGATTCAGAGTTCCATGAAATTATTCCATTTACGCAGTATCCGCATGTTGAGACTGGGAATGATAGAGATTTGCCACTTCTTGTTTCAATACCAGAACAAAAAATCTCACTATGTAAACAGAGAAATGTGAAAAGTAACTACTTGTAATACAGAATACAATTTTGCTGCATGTAATTTATTGTCCAACTGTTTGTGTGTTTTTGTGCTTGTGCTTACATTTTTATTGATCATTAAGTTGCAGAAGGTTTCATCTTGTATAGTATTTCAAACTTATCAACTTGCTTTAATTAATCTACAATGATCACAAAATGCTTATGATGATGATGATGATGATGATAACAAGTCCCTCTTTACTGGGAGGAAAGCAAAATTTTGTTTGTTCATGAATTACATATTTATCAATGAACCTTATCACTACAATCGTTTCCACGATGGTTAAAATTTCAGATTTTTGTTGGTCAGTTATCTCAAAAGTTCAGTTAACTTTATTTTGAGAAAGAAACGTGGAAATAATGTGTAGTTTAATCAAATATTAATACAAACACTCCAGTTGATCAAACATTACCTTTGCCAAAGCCAAGAACAACTTAAATTGCTATTTCGCATCTCAAAACGTAAGATTTACCCCATTATCAGAAAATGTTTCTTGAAAATTCTTAGGTTAATATATAAATGAGTTTACTCAAACTCGTATTTTTCACAAACTATCAGACAGGCACGGAGCCTCAAATAAAAGAGCATAAACTTCTGTTTCCAAGTTCGATTCCAGACAATGTAATGTTAATTTGTATCAACATCAAATAGCTAAAAAAAAATATGAAGAACAAGCCTTCGGCAGTTAGAGACACTAGCCTCGATGTTATCCCTGTCAATTCCTAGGCCAGATAACGTACGAGTTCTTGCATGAACTTCAATTAAAATGTCACCGGGTCTGTCACAAAAAAGTTAACAGAGCCTTTGATGTTGACCTTGTCAAAATTTAAGACCCATTTAAGTTTAGTGACCCCGAAAACCATAGAATTGACACTAACATCGGTCGTTTTCGATTACTTTTACATATAACACGTCCCACCTCCGATCTCCCTCATAAAAGAGGAATTGGGCGGAAATGTTATCAGAAATGCCGTAAATCAACAGAATACTATTTTACTAATTTTTTTTTGCACAACTTTTGACCCCGTCCCAATCCACCTTCAAGTCAAAAATTGAAGAAACGGATTCATAAGCGATTGAATTTGATCTAGCTGTGTACAAAAGTTTGAGTGCTGTAAGATGACTCTTTTCTATGCGAAAAGGTGATGACAGACAGACAGACGAACAGACACATATACACACGATTTTATTATTACTACAGGTTATATTCAACAGGCGACAGAAAAGAAGATATTATAGTGATCATGAAAAGAGCTGAATTTGAAATTTCAACGGATTTACATGTTTCATGGCCCCAAAACACCGGAAAACTTATATTTTTTTTGATCAAAAGAATATATTTCAGGTAAAAATTTTCTTGTAGGCTTTATATCTGGAAAGCTACATATTGTGTAACCAAACCTAACTGTCACTTAGCTTTGTATGACGTGCTTGTTTCGTAAATAAAAAAAAAATAAAAATTAAAAAAACACGAAAACTCGATTTAGGGTCCGTTCAAAAATTTTGTGGTCCCTGATCCAAGAAAATTGCAATATATTCCAATCTTGTACAATGCATATGTGGAGAAGTACATACAGTGTAGCCAAACCCAAACTATCACTTAACTCAGTATGGTGCGCTTATTTCGTAAAAAGTACGAAAATTCGATTTAGCTACTGTTAAAAAAAATTGTGGCCTCAGATCCAAAAACTAATTACTGGCCAAGACTAAAACTAATCACAATCTTTTGATCATTTTTTAGGACCATTCCTAAAATTCTTATTTTTGAATATGTGTCTGCCCGTTCGTCCGTTTGTTTCCCTGAGTTAACATGTTACTCTTGGAGTGAGATCTTTTCGGAAAATTGTTTCAAAAACAACTCAGGCGACTTTGTTCGTATATCACAAATTGTATTTCACAACTTGTAACGCATTAGTCCTGAAATATTTTATGAGGGATAGTTTATTCTTTAGGATGAGTTTATTTCGGACCGTTTTCTCAAACACGACATAAGCGATTTTCATATTTCATAAAAAAAAATATTTCATTAATAACCTTGGAATATTGTATAAAGTATTTGTCCTTAAAAATCCATAAAAGGTTGCTTACTCTTGAGAGTGTTTTTTTCGGACAGTTTTCTCAAAGACGACATAAGCGATTTTGTTCATATTTTATAAATAAATATTTCATTAATAACTTGACAATATGACATAACATTTTTGTCCTGAAAGAGTCCACAAGGGGTAGATTACTCTTGGAAGTGAGTTTCTTTTCAGACGATTTTCTCAAGAATACGGAGATGGTTTCTTTTATATTTCATAAGTAAATATTTTATTAGTACTCCTATAATACTGTATAAACCACTTCCATGAAAATATCCAAAACGCGTAGTTTTACTCGTTTGGTGATTTATTTGACAATTCTCTCAATTACAATACATGTAATTTTGTTGGTATTTTATAAACAGATCTTTCATTAATAACCCGAATATATTACATAAGTTATTCCTTACGATAAAAAAAAAATACAAATTGTAGTTAACTTTCGGGGGTGAATTTTTTTTCGGACAAATTTCCTGAAAATACCTTATAATCAGTGTTGCTATTCAGCCGGTTCGCACCGGTTCGCTAAAACCAATTGTTAAGATATTTTGAGTTCGCAGAAACATTTGTTATACCCAGACATACCCCGTTATACCCAGAAACAGTAAATTATAGTTTAACTATCTTTGTTTTTAGAAATTCTTACAGCTACAGGGTTAAACATATGATCTCTCAGAACAAGATATAAGTGTTTATTTCTTATTCTCTAAAATCTCAGATATCAAGTATGAGAGCTGGGAGCACATGAGTGTAGTGGTGAGGGTTATTTGTATTTAAAACGCATATATGCCATTATCAATTGTTGATCCATTTCTGGATTAAGGTCTTTCCAATACTTTTTGACAAGAATATATCTTGGAAAATTCGTTTCCAAGATATTCGCAGTGCTACCTAATTTCGTGACACCACCTTGTATTAGGATGCTGTGTAGGTCCGTACTTGTCACTTGTGGTATCCAGTAAAAAGATTGCTTTTGTCTATCTTGTATGGTTTGTTTCTTAAGAGAGTTATGCCTATCTACCTAGCATATATATATAGAACAGGTTGTTAAAAAAATAGAATAACACCACTGCTTATAATCCTGTTCGTGATTCACAAGAAAATGTTTCATTAATAACTGCATCATAACATGATTTTAGTTTAAGGAATTGAAGGTAGAAAATTTAGAGTAGTGTCCCGTAGCTCTTATGTTTGTATTTACGGTATGAAATTTCACTGTACTAGATGTAAAAGCTTTAAAAGAAATTGAATCAACTAAGGTTTAATATATATTATTATTTCATAAAGAATTTAATAATCCTTTTTATATATACAAAAATTTACTATAATCTAATAAATAATAAAAAGAACATTTCTTTTATGTGATTATTGTGATTAATAATTTTGTAAATTACTTATTAAATTTATAATTTTAGCTTTTACGTTACTTTGGAAATATATGTGTTCGTCTATTCTGAATGTTAAAAAAAATGCTGCAACATAATATTCTATCTCTTCACCTTACATTCCATATTCAAGTCATGCCATGCTGGTTCAAATGGGCAAACTTTAGTAATAAATTATTGCCTTAAACGTATGAGCTATTACTAGATGGAAAGACCCAAGTAGGCCGCGCGATGCTGCTACTGTCAACAGTAAATACAAATGGTCTGGTCTTACAGCTCCCATTACATTTTGTGCAGATACCGCGAGTCAGTGGCTCTGTCTCTCTCTGAACAGCGAGTCTAGAAGTTAGATAGCAGTAACAATAATTAAGAGTAAGTACGTTAAACAAAGACTAGCAAGAAAGATCTATTGGGTTATAAATATAGAACTTTCTTGTACGTGTAACTAAAGAAGGAGGGAAATTGATTGTTAGCATACTAATCAAGTAATCAGTAAAGGATGTAAAAGTGTCAATGCAAGGAGATCAATGAAGTAGGTAGTTTCATCCTAAGACTCTAAAGAACATAAAATGCTATAGTGAGTTACGAACTTAAGAAGAATGCAAAGGATAATGAAATATCCATGAAAGCAATCATAAAAATAGAAACTTAAATGGAATTTTGACGAAGCGAAGAAGTATTGGAAATTGCTGAGTCAAATATGGAAATCACAACAATAAAATCTGCAGCTAAAGAGCAACGAAATCCTGAAGACAAAAGGAACATATAGATGGAAGATGTTGAAGGATTAATAGAACATTTAAAATACTCTGTTTGTTTCCTTAATATATGACTTGTAATTCAATTTTGCTAAACTATCGGTTTGTATATAAACTTTGGAGAAACTCCTGGTGGAAAATACATTTTATATTAAAAAACAAAATGTACGAGGTTAGGTCAATCATACTACGGATGTCCAAACTCGGTAGCCAGGTTCTCCGGCTAAACCGGACTTGAGTTCAATACTTGAGCATGAACGCGTGTTAGCGCGGGACTTATAAGTGTATAGTGAGCCAGAGACTGAGCCCTTACTGAACACGACCCCTATTAGATTAAAAAGTGCGTTATCGAGCATTCGCAAGCCTCACTGAGGATAGTGAGGAGCCCAAGCTCGAGAGACTGCAAGGCTGATATAACGTGAGTCTCCTTGAGATTAGTAAACACGCGAGCCTTGTTGAGGAGAGTGACCTAGAACCTGCACCAATTCGAGCGAGTCCCGATTTCAAAATTATTGTCTATGACCTGGCCATTCTCTACGGTAATTAGTTTATTTACGACTCGTATAACGAAATACTTGAGAAAAGTTTGGTTGTAAGCTAAAATCACAGCTAAATCTAAGAAAACTATGCCAACTCGTTATTGTTTCATTCAGTAGGAAACCTTTCCTCGCCCACCATATTTCCCGGGCATGTCTCGTACTGTCCACCATCTCTTGCGGCAACTGGATTACTTTCCTGATGATTTGGCGCAGCTACGTACGGCTGAGGACTTATTTCGTTGGCTAAGCAATGGAAAACGTGTCTGGTTGCACACGACAACTGTTTTGAATAAGCAGACATTATGATTTTAATTCTTTTCACTTTTGGAAATGGCACACTTGGGACGGACATTTTATTCGATAATAAAATTAGGTGAAATTGTACACAGGAAATGCAGACAGTTAATCTTTAAGACAGTGGCGGATCTAGAAAGTAAAAACTGGGGGGATAAACAGACCCCAGAGTATGATAGGTAGGCGTATATCATGAGTTTACTATAAACTTTCAAAAATATATAAATAATAGCTTGAATTATTTTTGCCACTCCAAAAACTGGGGGGCCTAGGTCCTCCGGCCCCGGGCTAGATCAGCCATTGCTTTAAGAATATGTTTGTAAACGTAGTACTGTCGAGAAATGTTGAAATGAGATTAGAAAGAAATTTGAAAAAATGTTTTGTATCCATGATCATATGACTAGGTTAAACTCGAAGTGGTACAAATCATTTTGTTTATTCCAAAAGCTAAATCTTTTTAATTAACAATGGGGGACACCGTGGGTCAGTTGTGAAGCGCTTACCTTTGGTGTGTGGGGTCTCAATTCGATTTCTTTTTCAATACAATGTAAGGTAATTCGTGCACATTTTATTGCTGTGAGCAATATAGAAGAATTAGTACCTATTTTGAGTTTTCTTCCTTTAGCTTGTAGCAATAGAATGTTAATTTTTACCGATGTGATTTCTTTCACGAGCCGCCACTGTAAGGTAACTTGCGATCTAACACCTGTTCCAGTTTCTAAAAGAAGGTAAGTGCTACTATCATTCAGAAGCCAAGTGTGGTGTTAAATATAATACTTAAATCTAAGTGAAGGAATTTTCATTACTGTAACGCTGCATTATACTACTGTGACCTTAACCCACTCTAATGTAGTAAGTATAAAAGATTTTCAAAGAAAAGCACAATTTGAAATAAGTATGACAGAAGTGTAGAAAAAATAATTAGGAAGCCAACTAGTAGTTTCTTGAGGACAATGAACCATGGAAACACAATTATGTATTCTTGGTGTTTGCATATGCTATATGTTTGTGCAACCATGAATTGCAAGTGAATATAATATATCGCTTGCAGCTGGCCAAGTTCCAAAGTGTTTGCTCGATACGAAACACACCACGGTAACATGTGTTCTTTAATTATGCATGGTGTATTTGGCAATTCACCGGCAATTTGCTATCAGACAATACACAGCACCGTGCTTCAATTCATATTTCATTCACAAGCCACTGCACTTTGTGATTATGGGAACTTTCAGCCTAATGATTATGTGCAATGAAATATCAATAAAATATGGTCTCCGGCTCACTAAATGAATGGGATTACTTTGGAAACTGTAACTAAGTCGTGTTTAAATACCAAAACAGTGAGCATTAAAAATAAAATGATCTTGACAATATTATAGTAATGTATAAATGAAACATAGAAGAAAACATCACTAGCCAATATCGTAGAAGCAGAGGTTGACCAAAAGAAGTACACGATCATATTATTGTAATGATCGCAAGTTCAAACACCAAAACCAACATTTCCTACTTATTTTATTTCAACTGAGCTGAGTAGGTTTTGAGTTTAACGTCCCGATCAGCTTCGAGGCTATATGAGACGTGGACCTACTGATTAGCGTGGAATCCAAACCACATAAGCTCCCGCCGGGAATCGAACCCGGGTCCTACCACCCGAAAAGAGCGTTAGCTAACCGCTTAACCACGAAATAGCTCATTCTATTTATCTCGATACTTATTTGTTCCTTTATCTTCACTGTTCTAATGTTCACTGTTTTAGTGGTTTTCAGTCTGTTGTTCTTCAACTGCGACTTTCAGGAGCAAGTAGTTGGAAATATTAAATAAAAATAACATAAAAGGTGGGAAACTTAAGAGGAGACTAACGAAATTTACACATTTGAAAAGAAACAAAATTGTAAAATGAAAATGAAATGAAATTTTTGAGTTTTACGTCCCACGGTTATGCCAGTTAGGCTAAAGGAGACGGTGATGATGAGTAATGAATGAAATGGTGAAATGAAGAAAGTGGGAGGAAACGGGAGAACCCCGGGAAAACCCACGCACACGGTGTTTGTCCACCACAAAGTTCACTTGGCGGGAGCAGGGTTTGAACCCGAGACCCCTAGCACCAGAGGTGAACGCTCTACCACTGAGCCACCGCGGCCCCAAAACAAAATTGTATTCCGAGGAACTGTTTTATTTTATTTTAAAGGTATATTTAAAGAATTGGACTAAATATTTTAATATTATGTTTATATTAGAAGGACTGTTGTTTTAACTTTTACAATTTTACCTTAAAAAGTATATTTGAAAACTAACTTCCTAATGATAGCTAATAATAATAATAATAATAATAATAATAATAATAATAATAATAATAATAATAATAATAATAATAATAATAATAATAATAATAATAATAATAATAATAAAACATTTTAAAGTGCTAAGAACAGGGTTAGCCAAATATCGCACTGTACAAGGTAATTTAATATTTTATGTATAATACAATTAAAGGCTTAGAATTCAATGTTGGTACCATATAAGAGTACAATTGTAATATTTCATAGTTTAAAACTGAGTTATATAAAGTAAAATATAATAAAGTAAAACAACCAAAATAGCCCTAATCTTAATAATTAGATGTCTAATAATTTTTTATTATAAAATTGAAAGTGGCTATGTTTGTGTCTCTTTATCTCTTGAGCCGCCCCTCCGATCTCGATCAAATTTTCAACGTAGATGCGGTTCTTGCCTGGGAGTGTTTTTAGCTATTTACTTTGACGGTACATCTTAGGGGAGGGGGAGAAGGGGGACATAGAAAAAATAAATAGAACTTAATAACTCTTGAGCCACACGACCGATCTTGATCAAATTTTCAATGTAGATGAGGTTCGAAACTGGGATGATTTATATCATTTCACTTTGACGGAGCAACGTAGCGAAGGGGACGGAGGGGGAGATATACAAAAATCAATAAATATAAAAATAAAAGTGACTATGTTCGTGAATTAATAACTCCTGAATCACCCGATCGATCTCAATCAAATTTTCAACATATATGAAGTTCAAACCTGGGAAGTTTTTTTATCATTTCATTTTGACAGTAGATCTTAGGGTTGACGGAGGGGGGAGGAGGAGAAATATATGAAAATGAATAAAATTTAATAACTCTTGAACCACGAGACCAATCTCGATCAAACTTTCAACATAGATAAGGTTCGGGCCTGGGATGTTTTCTTCATTTCACTTTTCCAGTACAACGAAGGGAAGATGGAAATATATGTTTAAAAAAGTTAAAATAAAAGTGACTGTTTTTGTGACTTCATCACGCTTAAACCACCTGACTGATCTTAATAACTTAATAACTTAAGTTAATAACTTAATACCTTATCTTAATAACTTAATAACTGACCAACTTAATAATTTTTGAACCACCCAACCGATCTCTATCAAACTTTCAACATAGATAAGGTTCGGGCCTGGAATGTTTTCTTCATTTCACTTTTCCAGTGCAACGAAGGGGAGGGGAAATATATGTTTAAAAAGGTTAAAATAAAAGTGACTGTTTTTGTGACTTCATCACGCTTAAACCACCTGACCGATCTTTAAAAAAAATATCAACATACATGAGGTTCGGACCTGAGGTGGTTTTTATCATCTCACTTTATCGGTAGAACTTAGAAGAGGGGAAGGGGAGGGTGAAAATGTATATAAATAAATGAAACTTAATAACTCTTAAGCCACCAAACCTATCTTGATCAAACTTTCAACATAGATAAGGTTCAGACCTGGGATGGTTTCGTTATTTCACTTTTACAGTAGAACCTAGGGAAGGGGGAGGGGGATATATATGTAAAAAGAATAAAAATAAAGGTGACCGTCTTTATGACTTCATTACGCTTTAACCACAGGACCGATCTGAATCAAATTTTCAATATGGATACAGTTTGGACCTTGGGTGGTTTTTATCATATCACTTTAACGGTAGACCTTACGGGAGGGTGGAGGGGAGGGAACAAATATATAAAAATAAATAAAACTTAATAACTCTTGAACCACTAAACCGATCTCGATCAAATTTTCAATATAGATGATGTTCGGGCTTGAGATATTTTTTATCATTTAACCTTGACGGTGCAACGTAGGGGAGGTGGAGGTGGAGATGTATATGTAAAAAATTAAAAATGTAAGTGACTGTCTATGTGACTTCACTCTTGAACCACTTGACCGATTTCGATCAAATTTTCAACATGGATGAGGTTTGGGCCTGGATGGTATTTATCTATTCACTTTGACGATAGAACTTAGGGGAGAAGATAGGAAGGGGATATATATAAAAATAAATGAAACTTAATAACTCTTGAACCACCGGACCGATCTTGATCAAATTTTCAACCTAGATTAAGTTCGAACATGAGATGATTTGTGTCATATCAGTTTGACGATGTAACTTAAAGGACGGGATAGACATTTACAAATGATCGAAAATGACCGATATTAGTGTCGAATCTATAGTTTTTGAGGTCGCTGAGATGAAAAGTGACACTTCTGATGCCATTTAATTCAAATTGAGCCCCGCAAAAAATGTGGTAGGGGACATATAATCAAAATTACCAATATCAGTGTCGAATTCATACTTTTCGGGGTCGCTGAGATGAACAATGACGCTTCCAATGCCGTGGCCCACAACATGGGGAGGAGAAGGGATATATAAAAATAATCGAAAATGACCAATATCAAGGAGAGCTTTAGTAATAGTAAAAAGTGACTAACGAAACATATTAATATTTTTTCTTAATTTAACCCAGCGAAGCGTGTAATTGATGCTAGTAAAATATAAATATAATTATTTATAAAAGAAGTTCATATATGAATTTTTATTATAACAGGATAAAACATTATAAAAGTACTAAAAACTTATCACAGCCCTAATATCTAAGAGCCCTAATATCTGTGTCTTCTGTTATTAAACACAGTAAGTAAAGTGCTTAATACAGAGTTCTTTGTACCGTTCTTACACAATAAATTTCCTTTCCTTACTCTGTGAGTTGGTATTCTGTATGAGATATTATTTACAGGGCACTGACTGTATAATTTATTTTCTAGAATGGACTCTAAAAATATTAACGCTTGTTGTTCTCTATACTACTATTATTATTACTACTACTACTACTACCACCATTACTACTACTAATACTACTACAACTAATAATAATAATAATAATAATAATAATAATAATAATAATAATAATAATAATAATAATAATAATAATAATAATAATAATAATAATAATAATAATAATAATAATAAAAACACACAGTCTATTCTTCTTTCAAAGAGTTTGGGCAAGCTCCTTGTCATATTATTAAAGTTGAAGGTCAAAAAAGAAAAAAGAATAAATAAATAAAAATAAAATAAAATAGACTTAAATTTATGTTATGGGTTTTTATCCAGAAATGTTAACGCAAAGTTTGTTAAATTACCCCACTTACTGAGAGTAATAGTAATTATTATTCATTATTTGGCTATTCACTACAAATTTCAACACAGCAAAAAATTCCTTTAAATGTACATTATATCTTAGTTCAAGAAATATGAATTATTTTATCTTTTTTTTTTTTTTTTTTTTTTTTTTTTTGCTGGCAGTTCTGAGACATCATATTAGTTTTTTAGGATAAATATCCCGTAAAAAGAATCTCGCAACGGTTTATTCTATAAATATATCTTTAAAATTTAATTTTGTTCAGTAAAGATATTTACTAATTTATTGTTGGAAATACCTAATTCCAACTTGAATTTAGGCGACGTTTAAATCCCAATAACAATAACAGTAAAATAATAATACTGTAGTTTCTCGGAAATGCGTTGCTTGACGAGGGAACCTCAATTCCAGAACAAATAAACAGTCAGCAATACGAACACTAGCGTTGTGAGAGGAAAGCCCGAAATAACGTATCCATGGCAACTATGGAATTATCAGGACAATCTCGTTGGCTGTTTAAAATCTACTTTCGTCCTGAAAGCTATCTTACATTGAACTGTCTCTACAGAGAAGAAAAGAAAAGTTAAGAAGGGATCAAAATCTTTACTTTGTAAGATGAAAATTTTCGCTTCAACTCTCATAAGTCAATCATTTTTGGTTCACAAAAACGCTGAAAATAAATAGTTATTTCATTATCCGCTGTACTGGTAAGACTAACGTAGAAGTGCATGGAATTCGTCAAAGTACTATATTATACAGCATGCTTACATATAGTAAATTTCTGACATCAAAGATAACAGAGCAACATCTAATACAAAAAATGACACAATGATGGTTTTAACTACATCCGCCACTGTCGTTTTCATTTTTATTTTACGGAATCCATTAACCAATAAATGACATAGCTTTTTCAAATATTGATTATTTTCTTTCTGAAAAGGCTTATTTGTTCAGCCTTGTAATAAGGTTTTAAGATCCGACAAGAAATGTGGTTCATGTCACAAATTACAGAAGTTCAATAATATTCTTTTTGTTTGCTGTTATCTTCAGATTGGTCATACTGCATACTTTCTCCCTCCAGATGCATAGTTTGTAATTATTTTATGAAATATAAGAAATAACGGAAGAACAAGATTTATGGAAAATATTTGAAAGGTATATACATTTTTTCTGGCTTAAAGTTAATTATGGAGACAAATTTGATTTGACTGAGGTTACATAATCCATCAGAGCAATATATCAATGTTTATTAGTCGTTTAAAAGTTGTTGCAAGTGCGTGTTTAGAAAGAAAGCGTGGTTGTAGTCGAGGTAACGAAACAAAAGTGACGTATTGTTTTCCAATTGGAACTACTTTATTCAGAATAATTTCAGAAGAATATTGTCTCACTTTGTTTAATATTTTGTTCGTTATAGCACGGCCAACAAGAGATGGTCTCTGACTTTTCTTAACACATGCGGTGGGACATTGCAGCCCCTACTTTGATACCAGTGTTACCAACCACGATAACTCTGTCTTATACCATTAATTAAATTGCCACTACAGTTGCACCGAAAAAAAACCTTGACGCGCGAGTAGTGGCAATGTCACTACGAGCTGTCAGAAACGTTCTCTTACTGGACGCACTATAACAGCGATTTGAAAGTCATTAGTAAAACTGTCATCAAATATTTGTATGATGTCGATCATAGTGAGCATTAATTCTGATAGTGAATCCGAAACATAATGGTGGAGTACTCAACTCTGTTGCGTGGGGTTCAATCCGAGGAAATGTGAGTTTTTTGTGAATATTCTGTGGTTTATAGATTCCCTAGACTCTCTCGGAGTCGTTAAATTACATGTCATATCCTTATTCTGTGAATTATTCTATAATCGTTCATTTACATTAATCACCCGCTCCTTTTATATTAGAAAGCGTACGAGGAAGGTTAAATATAGAGATTTCATTTTACATTTTCATTAAACTTCGGCAATAAACTTGGAATAGTCCTTGTGTTCAAATGAAAGAACAACCACTGTCCTATCATCATTCTGTTTATTTTTTCTCTGAATTAAAATCACTGAGTAGCTCAACGAGATGCATTGAACTGTAGATTTTTTTTCGATACAATATTCCCAGATCAAACAAAAAGGTTCTTGTTTCAAACAATTCAGTTTCATTTACGTACTTGTCTTTCGATCATTCTATCGAAAAATGTTGCAACATTATGCAGTGAATGGTTTTGTGGGAAGAAGGAAATTCTCTGAAACTGTCAGCAGAATTTTGGGCTGCTTTCCTCTCAAGGGAAGCTTTGATTCAGAATCCAAACAGTCAACGTCATCTTATTGAATCGGAGGTCCATTGGGAAATTTAAAGATTTATCATTGAAGGTAATTTCATTCAACAACAGAGAACTAATTAATTTATTCACAAGATCACATTTTCGGTTATTTTATTGCCAAACTGTAGAGGAATATACGAGTAAGGCTGATCAATATTTGATTAACTTGAAACTAATGTTTTAAAAGTAATGGTTCCTAAAATTCTTTTTGGTTCAGGGCGCTTATAGTGTGGTATTGTAATTCATGCACTGAGCTCAAGGTGAGAAACACAAGTAAACTATAATAAAATTTTGATATTAAGCGCTATCTTTTATTACTATTAAGAAGCAAATTAGTTAGCAGTGTGTGGTCTTCATTCAGGGTTCTTACTATCATTGTATTAAGCTGTGGATGGTGTGATCCTAAAGCCACATTGGCAAACGTCATTTCAGTGAAATGATATCGAGATGCACATTCACTTTAGAGCAGGGGTTCTTAACATTTTGCACTGATGTACCGCCACTAATGTACCAGTAATCAAAGCTATTCTAGAAAAGCATGATTTCTTTACCCAAGGTAAAACATTACACTCCTAATTGATTTATCAGTAATTAAGTAACTATGTTGTTAGTCATTATTTTCCTAATGAAGATATATATTTAACCAGTTGAGAATGCTCCAAGAGCATTACCAGAACGCACTTAAAAATAATGGAGAGATGGAGCGGGATGAATAACTGTGACTATTTCTAGATGTAAAAGTAAATATTTTTATCCGCACATTGATATGATTCTCGAAAAAAATCGCAAAATATCATTTCTCTATGACTTATATTTCCCAAGATATGGCTCCTTAAACCTCCCGAAATTCGAACTTTTTTGGCCAATATGTGGGAAATGGTGGCCAGTTGATCAGTGGCCACCGGTTACTATTTGGTATCAAATTGTTCATCCCCCTCTTAGCTATTGTTCAACACCAATATGATCTCTTTGTTACTTACGGTTCCCGAGATATGGCTCCTTAAATATCTGGAGAACGGTAAGTCATAGAGAAGTAATATTGGTGTTAATCAATACCTAAGAGGATGGTAAACATTTTGGTACCGATATTAATTGGTCGCCACTGGTCAACTGGCCACTGGCCAAACCAGTGGAAAATTGGATAGTGGCCACCAATTATTATTTGCTACAAAATATTTACCAACCTCTTAAGTATTAATAAATATGATCTCTCTATGGCTTACGGTTCCCAAGGTATGACTCCTTAAATCTCTGGAAATTGGCCAATTTTTGGCCAATATCTCGGGAACGGTATGAGTGGCGTGAAAAATTTAATCACTTTCTCAGAAAGTTTTTGATGCTCTATCGAATGCAGGGTTCAAAATTGAAGAAATCGCAAATAACAGACATACAGACATAGAGAATCCAATAACGAACTTCTTAAGTTCGTTGAAAATCAACTATTATTTGACTCTACTCAATTTACTCTTTATTATTAAAATTTACAAATTAATAACAATAAATGCAAATAATAATAACACGTTAAGTGAACATAAATATTTATGATTATGGGACTCTGAAATAATGCTCTGAAATAAGAAGAAATAATGCACTTGCTTAACTAAATACAGCTTTCTGATATCTGATTTCAATTGACTTAATTTTAGCCTTTAAAAGGGTTCAACATTCAACTTTTTCCTCTTGTATTTGTTCTTAATATATACATGAGAGAAAAAAATCCGCATTCACAAAGAGAAACAAGAATATATTTTTGCACAACTTCCCTGAAGTCGCGTGTATCACAGGTTGTAAAACTATGCTTTACATCAAAGTTCACGAGTAAATTTTAAGTAAATTAAAATTTTATGCAGTGAAAAACATTTGCGTCTTTCTCTTTCTTTCTCTCTCTCTCTTTTTTTTTTTTTTTTTTTTTTTTTACCTAAACGGGCATAATTATGGACGTTACATTAAAATGTGACATTTCATTCCCCTACACGTGCTTGACTTATTAAAAAAAAAAAAAATCAATGAATTGTATTAGTACTTGTTAGGCTGCCTCTATTTTGATCTTTATTAGATATTTAAAAATACCTATATTCATGTTATTTACAATGTCTCAGCAGAAAGATCATTGAATATTGTGTTCGTTTTCGTGGCGGATTGGATTATTTTGCAGTTTAATGACCTGCTCAACATCTTGGATATATGAGACGTGGACTTACAGCATAAGGTGGGATCCAAACCACATGAGCTTCCACCCAGGAATCGAACCAGGTTTTTCGTGCCGAAGGCGCGTACGCTATCCATAGGCCTATACTTACAACAAAGTTCCTGTTAAACTTTCAGTTTCCGTCCCGAGGCTATATGAGATGTTGAGAAACAGTTTGAACGTGAGATCTAAATTTCATGAGCCCTTACCAGGAATTGAACCATGTTCTTCAGCGTCAAGATGCTTATGCTATTAGTGTAGCCAAGAAGGGGTATGGCTTATAAGGTATACCAATAAGTTCATGGAGCGATTTAAAGATCTGCTTTAAGTTTCTATTACGTGTATGTATGTTTGTGTGTGTTAGCTTTTCTTACAAAGAATGTGACCAAAAACTGTTTCATCATACATTACCCAACGATTTCATTATATTTTCAACAAACTTCGACAATAAAGTATAATCACTATCTTATCTTCTTTATTTTGTTTGAATTATGCACCGAGTTAAAATTATTATGTAGTATTCTCATAACGCTGAAGATCAAACAGTTTCAGATCAAACTATGGAAGTCATTGTTAAGGAAACTTAATAAGGAATTTTGAAAGGAAGTCGGTGATTGTGATTTTGAGTTTAGTGTCCCTTCCAGAAGCTAGGCTATACGAGTCGTGGACATAC
The DNA here is from genome assembly GCF_964235325.1 of Thermobia domestica. Classification (NCBI taxonomy): domain Eukaryota; kingdom Metazoa; phylum Arthropoda; class Insecta; order Zygentoma; family Lepismatidae; genus Thermobia; species Thermobia domestica. The sequence goes on from NC_137459.1 coordinate 57,365,996, forward strand.
AGTTTCACATGGAATTCGAACCATTTGAGCGTTCGCTGGGAACTGAACCTGTGTTTCCCATGCCAAAGGCATGTACGCTAACAGCTTGGTCAAGAAGGAGCTTTAAGAAAGTAATTCGCTCAAGGACTTTATTGAAAGATAGAGTAAAGATGAGACTGACTAAGGAAAAATCTTTTGAAAATTAAATTGAGGTAATTGTCACAAGTTTCAAACTACGACCTCCTTATTACTAAGGAGGACGCTAACCAATCCCTTCTATCTGCTTGAAGAAGTGAATAAACATATCTATATTAGCACCTATTGATACGCATAGTACATAATAAAATGCATACGGATAAATAATAATAGTACATAAGGATACAACGAGCAATGCATTTTTTACGCAAGAACTTTCAAGAACATAATTTCTTTTAAACGAGAATGACTCACAAGAACTCATAATATTTGACGACTGACATAATGTTACATAATAAAAAAGAATCAACATTTATAATGTGTAAGGAGCAAGAAATTGATGAGAGGAAAAAGAAAAGCTACAGAAGTATGAACAGTTAAAATGTCACGCACGTTGCTTTGGAACGGTTAATGACTTCAACAGTTGTAAGAAATAATAATATGGTGTAGTATACATGTCCTTCATTGTGTGTAAAATGTCACAATTTTCTAATTGGATTCGTATATACCAGGTATGTTGTAGAAATAAATAAATAAGTATTTAAAGACACATCAGTTTTGATCTTTGAAATCTTTTATTCCCATTTCTGAAGTCAGCGACTACACACTTAGTTAGAAATATTGCTGTAATTAATACTGATTACGGAGTTAATTCCCTTAAAAAAATAATATAATGGGGCTTACTGAATTATTTAAATACGTATAATACTTTAGAACATAAATTGAAATGTGCTCTCGAGCACATTTGTTGTTAATCGTTGTAGTTGTAAATCAATTATTAGTCCTCCCTACTGGCTAGCACGAGTGCCTTTCGTGAACATGGTTCTGGGTTCAATTTCTTGTGAAAGGGCATTGCAAACTGAAAGCGGTTCAGAACCAGTAAAAAAAAAAAAAAAAAAAAACACTTTTCACTGAGATGTTTTCGGGCAAACATTCCTTTCCTCTGATTACCCCAATTTTGTCATTACTCAAGTTCTCAACATGGTCACAAAATTTAGTTCTATATAGCAAAAACGTTATCTGGAAATAGTTTATTTTGAAGCTAAATTAAGTAGGTAAAATCCTGTTTTACATTATTTAGATAGATTTCTAAGTAGAAAACTATAATGATAATTAAAACTAAAAGGCAAAAGATAAGTAATGAAATATGTTCTGTTTATTATTTAAATAGAAAACAAGCTGGGGATTAGACAGTGTGGTAGTTGATCAACTAAAGGTTTCTGTACTATGTAGTTTATATTAATGATCAGGATTGATCGAACTCATCAAGAACTCCTTCGTAATTATAATTATGGTTAGCGTACTTGCTGTAGATTCTCTGTGGGAGCTTACGTGAATTAGATTTCATATAATGCTCTAGCTCCACTTCTCAAAGAATCCCCAGGGAGCAAGGTGGCTCAGTGGTAGAGCGCGTATCTCTGGTGCGTGGAGTCCCTGGTTTGATCTCCGGTAAGTTTGTGGTGGACAACATCGTGTCTACAGGTTTTTTCAGGGTACTCCCGTTTCTTCCCACTTTATCATTCCACTAATTCGTCCATTGTAATTCACTTGCTTTAATCATCGTCTCCCTTAGCCTAAATGGCATAACCGTGGGACTCAAAGATTTCAAAGATTTTGAAAAACAAAAATCTTGTGGCGCTAAACTAAAATCGAACCGAACACATTAATATAAATCTTAGTTATGTGAGCCCTATTTCTTAATCTTAGTATATCCTCTCAAACCTTCATTGGGATCAATCTATACTAATTCAAAGTACACTATAAGATTCTATCAGATAACTTGATATAAAATGCATCTGCTGTTTACCCGTAAGGTAAACAATCTTTTGGCATACGAACAATGAGAAAGATCTATTAATACAAAGTGTTCGGGAAGTTTCTGTGTTGTAAATTAAAACCGTTTTCAATTTGCTGCTTTTGAATACAAGATGCTTAAAACAGACCTCTTTGGACATACAAACATGTATGAATACACTTCCGCATATTATACGAAAATATATCTCGTACTTGTTCATTTATTTATTTAACAATCACCAGATACAACTCAGAGGCCATTTTACACTGGATATCTAACAAGAACAATAGAAAGGATTTGGGAAGGTATCGGCCAGGGCCTGTTTTTAGTAGGTACCATTCCGGCATTTACCTGGTGGGACTGAGGAAAACCCTGGAAAACCCCAGTCAGGATGGTTGACAGCGGGAATCGAACCCACGATCTCTCGAATGCGAAGCCAACGCTCTACCGCTTGGGCTAGGCAACTTGGTTTACAGGTCATACATTACTTACACAAAAGCTTGCATTCATAATGCACAGTACTTTACGTATCTGCTGATCAATTTTTATTTTTCGCAAACAATGGGTTTTACAGTTGGATATTACAGAATTTGGTATTTGATCTTTTTATTAGCATCCTGCATAAGAATACTGGAGCTTATAGTTTCATTTCAAGCCTATGTTTGCGCGCGTGTGCGTGGGTGCGTGTATATATATTTATAGATAATTTATTTTTCGGTAACTATTGACTAATATAAACCCAATTTGGTGGGCAACTAGCCGATCGTCTAAGGAATCAAGATTGTTATATTTAGTGGCCTAGCTTTCCCCACAGTACTCTCTCTCTCTCCCTCTCTCTCATCTCCTGGGAAGCACTAGCAGTGATGATTTTGTCCATATTTCATAAATAAAAACATCGTTATGAATTCTTCAATATGTCACGTCATTACATATCAGAAAATATTTATAAGGACAATTTACTAATGTGGCGAGTTTTTTTCCTTACGATTTTCTCAGAAACTATGTGATTTTGCTTATATTTTATAAATATTTTTTTCACTAATAACCCCACAAGTCAAATTGCACTTGAATGAAGGAGAAACCAATAGTGTGGAGGTTGGAAGAGGAGTCAGACAAGGATGTAGGATGTCGCCCCAATTATTCAACATTTACAATGAATGTTTAATGAAGGAAGCATTAATGGGAATTGGAGACTTCAAGATTGGAGGGCAGAGCATTAACAAGATCAGGTATGCTGATGATACGATTATTATAGCTAGAATCGAAGAAAGACTACAGGAGATGATTAACAAAATAGTTGATACTGGAAAACTATATGGAATGAAAGTCATCACCGAAAAATCGAAAGTCATGTGAATATCCCGTGGAAATGTACCCTTCGGGTCAGAGTAGGACAAAGAGTACTTGAAGAGGTCGATCATTTCGAATATCTGGGGAGTATTTTGATGCAAGACGCGTACTGCATCAAAGAGATCAGGTCGAGAATTGCCATAACCAAAGAAGCATTCAACAAGAAAAGATCACTCTTAACTAGCAGCCCTAATATTGGACTAAGGAAGAAATTGGTCAAGTGCTATATATGGACCGTTGGGCTTTATGGTTCAGAGACTTGCAGATTACGGAAGTTAAAGGAGAAATATTAAGGAGCTTCAAAATGTGGTGTTGGAGGGAGATGGAAAAGATAAAATAGACAGGAAGAATAATAAACGAAGATGTTTTGAAACGGATAGGAGAGAAGAAGACGCTTTTAGCCACCATTCTTCGTAGAAAGGCCAATTGGATTGGACACATCTTGCGAAGAAACTGTCCTCTTCATACCGCCATAGAAGGAAAAATGGAAGGAAAGCGAAGAGTAGGAAGAAGAAGAACACAAGTGGTCGATAATTTGAAAAATAGAACAAAATATTGGGAGTTCAAAGAGGAAGTTGAAAATCGAGAAACGTGGAAGAAACATTTCCAGGTCCAAAATTAAAATAAAATAAAAATCTCATTAGTCCCAGGACCTGCCAAGAAGGAGAATACTCAATAATAATAATATGGTATAATCCACTTCAAGTCGAGAAAAACAGAAAGTATGGTTTATTGGTGTCAGTTTTATCTGGTCAGTTTTCCGAAATCATTTCCAACGATTTTGTTCATATTCCTTAGTAAATGTATAAGCAATAATTCCAGAAATTATACAAACACATGATCCAACTTAAGAAATGGAAAAGGGGAAAACTTTAGTGCTGTGTCTCATACCTTTTATCTTCAGATGTAAAATGCATTATGAGATTGACTAAAAGTTGGAAGAGTTTTCCATTTGTTCGTGATCGCAAGTTTTGTTATAGAATCATAAAATAGATTCAAACTTCCTTCTTCATTTTGATCTGCTACAAATGTCAGTTTCAGAGCACTTCATAAGTTTCTTCTCGGTTTTAGTTCCCCAATTTCCTTTACAATCGCTGAACAATCATGCCACAGACACTTGATCACTTAGCCTAACAAAAGATCCGGAAAATTACAGTAGCAGGTGCAACTGTTTCCTTATAGAAATAACAGAATATAGTGGTGCATGGCGACACTTCCTATTCTTTTTCCATGTTTGTGAGTCTCTCGTTTGCTTCCTTTTGACGCAAAGATGGGCTGTCAGCCACACAGACAAAGGAAACACGGTCTGATACTCTCCTTGCAGTTGAATACCTTTCTGAACTTGTGTAATTTCTCATGGTTTATAGTTCATTAACGGGATGGGTATTTCATGATGGAGCAGGGACTAAAGCTCTAGAATACAAGCATATTGATAACTTACTGTCGGAACTGTCGGAACGTGTCATCCGGACATCCGAATCAAACCTAGTTATTCGATAAACATAACAAAGATATGTTTATGCACAAAACATTAGGCGCTATGGACAACGGAGTCAGTCCCTGGGACCCACTAACCCTGTTAGTATAAAGAAAATCGTAGACTCGCAGTGAAATAGCTATTGCATCAACACTGTTTATTCGAAAGTCATGGTTTATAGTTCATTCTCTTAAGCATAAAACAAGATTTAGAGAGGTGCTATGTACTGGGACCCATAACGTACTTGAACATGGAAAATTGGGAGAATGTCGGGAAAATTTCCTCCAGAAATCCCTTCCCTCAAATTTGGAACCCGGGTAGAAGCACACAATCCAAATGTATCTCGGAAAATACTATAGGGGATAAGAAATGTGTGTACCAAGTTTTGTATTAATAGACGGAAAAGATATGAGAGAAAAGCTTGTATGCCAATACACTTTTTCCTTTCATACCTATTCTGTCTATCAATACAAAGCTCGGTACACACATTTCTTATTTCCTATAGTATTTTTCGAGATACATTTGGATTGTGTACTTTTACCCAGGGGCACTCCAGAGGGGTCCAAAGTTGATGGAAGTTATTTCTGAAGGGAACTTTCCCGACATTCTCCCAATTTCCCCTGTTCAAGTACGTTATGGGCCCCACCTATGGAAAGCTTGTTTTATGCTGAAGAGAATGAGCTATAAGCCATGACTTTCGAATGAACAGTGTTGATGCAATAGCTATTTCACTGCGAGTCTACGATTTTCTTTATTCTAACATTGTTAATGGGCCCCAGGGACTTACTCCGTTGTCCATGGCACCTAATATTTGCGCATAAACACATCTTTGTTATGTTTATCGAATGGAATAGGTTCGATTTGGTTGTCCGGATGACACGTTCATGTCCGTTCCTCGTTAGATCGAAGCACAAATGAGAAACTACTTCTAATCAGAAACATATGTTTTCAAGATGCACATAGAATGCAAAGTGTGTCAAATGAAGTTGATTTAGCCAATAGGCATCGTTTGGCAGGATTTTACTGTACATTTTTTACCTACAGTACATTAACGTGTAAATGGCACGAGAAGGATTGTCGTGTATACAAGTATATAGTGCGTAATTTGGAGTCAGATCTCACACACAGCCTACTACCTGTGCGTAAATGTTTCTCCTATTTCCACGAGCCAGCAAATTATCTAATAGCTTATATACCTCAAGCAACATCTTGCGTGTAACGGTGAAAGATCTATAAGTTCCAGCCGTCCTTAGTATCTCACTGAGTAACTACGCACATAATTTTCTTTTTCTTTCTGTTTTTTAAACTCATTTCAAAGTATACAACACTGCAAATTCCACTGCTCAAAAATAAACTGAATTTTAACTTGTACTGAATCATTCTTCATGCAATACGTTACGAAGTGAAAGGCAGAAGGAATCGCACTAAGTTTTCTTACTTCAATTCCTTAAATTACTGCAACATTAATTAGTGAAATAAGTGCAAAATTATATGATATTTTCGGAAAACGTGGCCCGAAGAAAACTTACCCGAAAGTAAACTATGCTTTGTGGATTTGTTCATGAGTAATAACTTACGTCATATAATTTATTGATTCTATTAATTAAACTGTATTTTTATGAAATATAAACAAAATCACATGAGTCCTATTTGAGAAAAATAAAATAACTCTCAGCCCCAAAAGGAAACTATTTCTTGTGGATATTTTTATGAGACGTGGTTTACTCAACGTTAGAAGTTTAATAATGAAATATTTATTTTTGAAATATGAAGGAAATTAACTGAGTCGTGTTTGAGAAAAAAATCCGAATGAAACTCACTCCCTAGAGTAAACTACCAGTTCCGATTTTTTTCCCCAGAGAAATGGCTTACACTATACTATAGGCTTACTATCGAAATATTGATGTACGAAGTATGAACAAAATCGTTAGAACCATTCCTGAAAATAGTCACATTTCTCTTATTTTCACCCTTCAGTAAAGTACTTTTATTCTTGGGGATAGGAAGAAAATAAGAAAAAGAGAAAACCTGGAGATCTTATAAACCTCAAGTTTCAAATTTGGTGCGGATTTGTCGAACGGTAGGGGTTGTAAGCGAGTGAATATATTTGCATCTGGACTAACTGACGGACGAACGGACTAACATACGAACAGGCATTCCAAAGTAACTTTCTCAACATGCAAGGGCCACGAAACATGTTATCTCGAATTTCATTTCTTTTTTCTCTCCTCACGTCGTTGGAAAGTAATTATATATATATACGGAACATTATTAATTGCAATGGCATTAATGCGTGATTGAGGAAACATTCAATGTTTCACAACAATGCATTCGTTGAGCAGTCACTGCTCTGAACGACCTTTTTGCTGTTTCGCAAGTAGTTAGTGTATAGATGAGTAGATGGCGTGAATGTGTTACCTCTTTTGGCGGCGTTGCGGCAAAGGTAAAAGCTAGGGATAGTCAATTCCTGAATTTTTACTTTCTGGAACCCGGAAAGTAAAATCAGAAAAATTCCAAGAAATCCGGATTTTTCCGAATTCCAGATTCGATTCCGAATACGGATTCCGGAAAATTTTGGCCATCCCTATTAAAAACCACGTTCTTCCAGCGGAGCCGACTGAGACAATATCAGTGGTTAACCGATTACCTACAAGATTTTGTGGTTTCAACATATGCAGGGCTTAATAAATTAAGGAAAACCCAAGTAGTTTCAACTTACTTCCATTGAAAATAGACAACTTATTCAGGTAGCCAACTTACAGAGTAATACTAGCATATTACCTTATCAACATGACACCACTGATATGTAGCAAAATTAAGGAGATAGCCAAGTTACAGAGGTGACCAACAAAGCACGTATACTTCTTAATATTTCTTATGAGTGAAAGATTATGAATCAAGTGTTACGCGTAGTAGAGCTGAATGGGTTGATTTCTTTAATCTTCAAAAGACTAAAGAGTAAGATGAGATAAGGACTTTCAAATAGGAATTATAGGACTTTCGTTCTGAATAAAATATTCGCGGTTGATTCAAATCACTTGTAATAAAAAGCTTAATAACATCAGTCTTTTATGAAATTAAATGCCATGGAAACCCCATACATCCTCAAGTGATATCGTCACGAATTTATTTTTTAATATAACGTCCCACCATTATACTAAAGGTGACGGATAATTAATGAAAGTGAATTATTGTGAAATAAATGCTAGTGTAATAATGCATGACAAGACGAAATAACCAATAGCACCATTTCAGATTTTGCCAGGGAAGAGAGAAAGAAGGCGAGATCGCCCACCGACGTGATAATTTCACGTTTTCTATTAGTATATTAACATACAATTAATTAAGAAGCATCTGTTTCCTCAACTCAGGGGCCCAACTACCCACTTTCAACACAAAATGACGCCCCTGGGAAGAGCCTAGAGAAAACCCACAGACACAATATTATACACAAGAAGTTCATATGATCTGGGATCGAACCAGAGTCTCCTCGCACTAGAGGTGACTATTTTGTTTTCTTGGGCGCGGTGGCTCAGTGGTAGAGCGTTCACCTCCGGTGCTTGGGGTCCCTGGTTCGATCCCAGCTCGCGCCGTTTGGACTTAGTGGTTGACAAACATCGTGCTCGTGGGTTTTCTCGGGGTTCTCACGTTTCCTTCAACTTTCTTCATTCCACCATTTCACTCATCTCTCATCATCACCGTCTCCTTTAGCCTAACCGGCATATCCGTGGGATGTAAAACTTAAAGATTTCATTTAATTTGTTTTCTGATTAGTTTATTTGCGTGGGTTTAATTGGTTAACTTGATTCCGACTCAGTGAGTCACCATGTCCCCTCTCAGGAGTTGTGTGATACATCTCATCAATTTTTGGTTATACAATTTTGGAAACATATCCCGATAGCGTTCAGCGCGAGCATTCCAGCAGCAGTGGCATATAACTGCATTCTCGTCATCATCTTTAAAGAACTGTGGACCAATGATTCCATCAGTCCAATTATATACCAAAATGTAACTTAGAATGCGTTCCTTTTACGGATATGCCACCATAACTGCAAATGCCTGCAATTACTTATGACAGATAATTAATAATAGCAATTGTCAAACTTGGTTAGTAGATGCTAAATAAAATCTTTAGGTAAAGCTGGCATTTCAGTGTTACCGACTATCAAAATCCTATAGTTCCTTTTGGCAAATTCCTTTCTAAACGGACATACCAATTAATATGTGTTCTGAAATCATTGATGCTGGTTCAATTTTCCTTAGTGCATTGCAAAATTATTGAGAAAAAAACTAATGTTCAATTGATCTCGTCTTTGTACGAAACATACCTAAATGGTTTATGCATTCAGAATGCCTTTACTGCTGAAGACATGAACTCGACCCTCGTTGATAGTACATGCGATTTATATTCTATATATATTAATGTATAGGCTGTAATGTCACAAAATATTATGTGGAATAAATGCATGTATTACTTTTTGATTTATGTATAGATGCATGTATGTAAAAAAATATTTTTATTTCGTTTTATAATGAGCGCTTGATATTTAGCTACATGTTAAAGGTTATTTATTTTTATGTATGAATTTTCAATGCTGGATGCATATGACACGTATCTGTAGATGTCTGCAAGTGTATGTTCTAAACACATGATGCTTATTTTTTTCGCCAAGAAAGCTAATCTCCACACGAGATATCATAACTGGAAATTTTTTAAAAAATAAAAAATAATAATGAAATTTTGTAATAACAATTGAATTATATACTAAATTATTTTAACCAATTTACTTAATTTTCTGGCTAAAATAATATTTTTGTTCAATTTTCCTACTCATATATTACATATTACATTAATGAATCTCGTTGCTATGACAACGGGAAATCCCTACTACATAACACTGAGGGAATCATACATAGAAAGGACAGTAACCATTTTCAGTAATATAAAATTTGATATATTAACTATCACACTGAAATATGGTTAATTCAGATTGTTGTATTGTGAAATTAAATAGGTGCATTTGTTTTTCTTTTTACTAGTAGAAGTTCAAATAAACGCCTGAAAGATTTATTTTTTCAAATGAGTGAAACTGCTATTTAGTATTGATCGGACAGCGTACAGGTATGAACATTTTTATATGTTCATTACATCTAGTGCAGGTAGATCTCCCCTATGATTATACGGTTTGGATACACGTCTTTGGCGCGGGAGACTCGCGTTTGGTTCCCGATGGAAGCTCATGTGATTTACAATTCACGTCCCGAATAGCCTCACTACTGAAAAGAAACATTCAATTCCAAACCAACCAGCTATATGCAGTTAATGATGTGCTAATTAAACACAATTATATTACTAGATAATCTATCATTGTTATTAAATTGACATAATCTAGACTGCTCAATATTTTTATGACCATATTAATTCTAGGCTTTGCGTCTCATGATGAGTATTTGTGCACAGTCTACAAACCTTGAAGTTGATTACATGGAAGTTATTATATATATATATATATATATATATATATATATATATATATATATATATATATAGATAGATAGATAGATAGATAGATAGATAGATACAAATGAAAGTAACAATGTTTGAGACTTAATAACTCTTGAACTACCCAACCGATCTCGATCAAATTTTCAACATAGATGAGATTCGGGCCTGGAATGGATTTTAGCATTTCACTTTGACGCTGCTACTTAGGGAAGGGGGAGAAGGATGGACAGATATGTAAAAATACCGATATTTGTGTCGAATCCATAGTTTTCGGGGCCCTGAGACGAACAGTGACACTTCCGATGTAGTTTAAATCCAAATCCAGCCCTTTATGTCCAAAATGAAACTATTATGCCCGTGCGAAGAACTGGTATTCTGCTGGCATTAAATATTACATAGAAGGAATAAAATATACTCTACATTTATTTCAATACGAGCAGTAAACATGTATTGAGTCTTAGTGCAACTGCAAGGTTGCTTGTAATATTACCGAACCAAACAATAAATTGACTTTTCATGTGAAATAAACGTAATGATATACATTAAGTGTGAATAATTTCGCAGTGTATTTGTTTTTGGTGTATATCAATTATAAAATTAACAAATAATAACAAACCAGATTATTTTATAGGTACATTCTTACATAAAGAAATACACATGTCATGCAATTTTTTTTTCTATTAGAAATTTAGTAATTTTGCCTTGAACTTAGACTACAGATGGTCCTAAGTATTATTTCCTTATTTTGCAATACGTTTACCTAATTTCGCAACATTATCTTTTTTTTACTAAATTTTCGAAGCAATGTTATATTTAGCACGTCTAATCCAATTAATAATGAATTTATATACTGTATGTGTATCGTTTAAAATAAAGAGTTCCGGCGGTATATCTTCTTCCCCCCCCCAAAAAAAAACTATTCAAAACTTCAAAAGTCCTGTTTTTTCTTCGAAATATAAGGTAAATCATTCATGCTATATTTAGAAACTTCATTTTTCATTACCCATTGATACTTTAGTAAGAATAATCTAACTTCTATCACTCATTTCTCGTAAGTGTTTACGTATCATTTAATTAATCCCTATATTTCATCGAAAAAAGCAAAAAACATCACTATGACTATACTGTCAACTTTCATAGGACATCCCGGTTTTTAGTGCAAATTTTCAGTTTAGAGCAAGGATGTCCCAGTCTTTTAGTCTAAAAATCTGGGAACTATAGATGTGAGCCCTTAGACATTTTCTGCTGAATATATTTTTATTACTCATTATTATTAAATAAACATAACTTTTATCTCATCATTCAAATCAGCTAATGTAAACAGAATGTAGCTACACAAGAGAAAAAAAACACTCAAATATAGTAAACCACATACACTGAACAACATAACATAAAATAGAATTGTATACGGTTAATGAAATAAACCATGAGACCTAATAAAAACAAAACCTAGGCTTCATAACAGGTCATTTGAGATATGAACTAATTCTCTGACATAAATGTCTCCCTTCCCCACAGTCTCTATCTGACATAAGTCTAAAATGTTATAGTAATAATTGTGATTAGACTACATATAGCCAGGTACATGTGAATCAAAGAATTGTTTGAAGTATGACAAAGTGAGCTCCTTAAGCTTCTTATAAGTCAAAGTGAGCTCCTGATAAGACAAAGAAGTCCGAGCTCACCACTACCGTGGACTAGTGTCTGACAGTCCCGCCCTGACTCATGCCCAATTATTTGGTTCAAGCCAATTTGTCAACATAGTGGAGTGTTTTGTATGGTTTACATCAACTAGCATCGTTTCAGATTTTTATCAGTGGCGGGGAATGGGGGTAAGACTGTCTATCAAAACAGAAGTTTTACGTTTTTCTATTAGTATACAATTTATTACAAACATGTGTTTCTCACACTCACGGAGTGGAGCTGCCGTCCTAACCTATCCACATGACGCCATTGTTTATATTGTAAGCGCTAATGTTACGTTAATTTATTTACATACTGTTTATGCCCATGAGGATAATTCATGATAAGAAAGTTAATCGACAATTTCACTGAACTATCATTTAGAGAATCTTTTGTATATATCTTTTAGATTTCAATTAAATCTTACAATTAGGTTATATATTCTTATCTCTGTTAGCAAATCTGTGTTATTGAAAACAGTCCATTTGTTAGACCATATGGAAATAGATATAAGGTTTGCATAAAAAGTAATAGGAATAGTAGAAAAATGTATTGAGGATATTGCTACAAATCATTAAAATGCTTCAAACTAGGACCTTTAGGCGTCGACACAGTTCTGCCAACGGGTCTTCCACGCCTGGAAGGCACCCTGGAAGTTGTTTTCTGGAATGTTCTTCAAGCATCGCGAACAAGCCGCTTTGACATCTGCTTCGGTCCCGTGGCGGTGTCCTTTGAGGACTGTCTTCACTCGGGTGAACAGGAAAAAGTCTGCCGGGGTTAGATCGTGACAGTTGCGATGCTTGGGAAGTGTTGCGATGCTGTTCCGGACTAGGTAGTCGTAGACCACATAGCAAGTGAGCTTGGTGTATTGTCATGATGCAGCTTACGATTGGCGGCAACGTCGGGCTTCACTCGATTGACCCTTCCCTTCAATTATTTCAGCAGTTACACGTAGAAAGCACCATGACGGTCTATCCATCAGGTACAAATTCATCGCGGATCACACCCTTGACGTCAGAAAAGACCATGAGCACGACCTTGCCCTTCGACCTGCTTATTCGAGGCTCTTTTAGCGAGCGGATGCTCGTGTTTGCATTCGACACTTTAGAGTTTCGTCTCTGGGTCGTATTCAAACACCCACATTCCGTCGCCGGTTAACAAACTTTTCACAACTTGGGGTCTGAACGCGCTACAAAAAAATATTCGAAAGAAGCACACGGTTTTGCCTTAGGTATCCTGTCAAAACGTTCGAGACGAACCCTGCAGAGATTTCTCTTATCAGCACAATCTCGGTAACGTTTGTGTGCACAATCATTTTATCAATTTCTACGCGGTCTGCGATCATAAGCTCAACACGTCATGCACGTTGTATATTGTATTTAGTTCTGCTAGTGGACGGTCGTTCTGCACGGGGCTCGTCTTCCACACTTTCCTGACCATCCTTGAAACACCTGTTCCAACTCAAATCAGCAGCTTTTGATAGAATTTCACTACCGAACACTTACTGGATTATTGCCAACATCCCTGTAGACGATTTTCCGAGTACCATGCAAAATATTTAATATTTAATACCCTAGCGCTGTTCGGCGGAACGTTGCATTTTTAAGCTTCGACCTAGCCTATAGACAAGGGTCCACTTGAACAACGATACGAACCACAACGTAACTAATAGGCGAGTGACACTAGGTACGTTCTGAAGCTTAGTTTTCTCTTCACCGATCATGCCTGAAACCAGCTCGCTGCGACATATAGTCATGCCAGAAAAAAATGGTCTCATTACTTTCTGTACAGAACCTGTATTTATACTTTAAATTAGACTATTTATATCAGCGTTTCCCAACGTTTCTCAACTTGCGGCACACTGCAGGTGTAATTTGAATTCTCGCGGCACACTCATATTATTATTATTATTATTATTATTATTATTATTATTATTATTATTATTATTATTATTTGTAAATATAAAATACAGTGGTATTTTTTCTGTGATTACTTATATTGTTTTCACAGAGCAGAAAGCTCTATCATTGTTTTTTACTCCATGGTAAATTGTCATGCTTATTTTTCATTCTAATTTAAAAATAGAAAACAATTGCAATGAAATCAAAAGGACTCAGGTTTTTAAAAATACACTTTCTATTTCGAAAACTGTATCCAACCTTTCTCTAAGAAGGAAGATTACTAAATAACGAACGAACAAACAAATCTCTTTTAGTTTTAAAACACAAATGTAGGTAGTTTGTATGCATGTTTGCTTTACAAAAGGATTGAATTATATACAATGGTCATAACAATGATAACAAATACTTTTTTCAATATTAAAAATGTACAGAAAAGTAACACAGCATAAAACTTAAAATTGTAGATTTATAGTAGAAGTTCATAGTGATGTGAAATACAAGTATATGTACATTTTTTCAATGTCTTGCAATTTGATTGCTATAAAATTAATAATCTTGTTTCGATCTCCTCGCGGCACACCAGCGGCTCATTCGCGGCACACCAGTGTGCCGCGGCACACCGGTTGGGAAACGCTGATTTATATGAAGGTACCATGTATCAGATTCACTCAATCGAGTAGGACGTTTTGCTTGAAAACCGATTTTTGGATATTTTAGAGGAAAAAATATAATAATATAGGGAGTTTCTTACTCTGAAATCTCTCTCTCTCATTTCTTCTTTTTTCCTTTCTTTACTCTTCCTATTCCCTATTTTCTGTCCTCCTCTTTACTTCTTTTGTAACTATTTGCCTTCGGAAGTAGGGGCACGATGACTCTGTTGTAAATAACTCACCTCTGGTTCCAAAGGCCCGTGGTTCTTTCCCAGGCTTTGCCATATGAACTCATGGGTTTTCTATTCCTATATAAATAGGCCTTCTATGAAATGCATCGTAATGTTTTTAAACCCAAACAACCCTACAGGAAAATATCAAGAGACATATTTTGTCATTTTGTAACTCAAGGGAAAAAATGTACTGTAAAATAATTTTAGAGACAAGGTTAATAATAAACAGATACGAGGGATAATCGAAACGCTTGCAAATTGAATGTTAAAGGGGGCAGAGGGGAAAGCACCAGAGGGAGGAGTGGGAACTTTCAGGAAAGTACATCTCTAGTTGAGCTCTAACAACTAGCAGAATTTCAGCTTGTCACTATCTTTTCCCGAGAAAAAAATCTTTATTCTCTTGGCTAATTGAGGATGATGCGAAATTAGACATACCTTATAATCTTTATTTTAGGATAATTATTAGCTCCTCGCCTAAGCATACGGGAGCTTAGAGTTTCATTCCAGGTGTGTGTAAGTGTGTGTGAGAGTGTGTGTTTTACTTTATTTCTTGATTCTACTAGTTTGATCTGAACGAAATTCTGTGGGTACTCTATTTCTCAGTAACTACTGGCCGGATCCAAATCAAATTTGTTGAGCAAGTAGCCCAACATATAAAAATTAAAGATAGCTGTATTTAATGGTCCAACTTAATCGGGAACAGGCTCTGCTTGGTTCGGCTCAGCCACAGCTCAGCAAGCAGAGAGTTTCTATTTCGGTTCACAGACTGTCCCAATCACATGTTCTAATTAGTGTAATAGTGAAATATGTGGGAGAAGTTTAGTAAAAATTGAATAAGCGTGCTTCTAACAATTGAATCAAAAGAAAAATTCTCTCAATTTGTTTCTCTTTCTTCCTTTTTTGTGTGTTAAATTGCCAGTATTCTTACATCGTTCCTGTTTAAAATTCTATAGCTTTCGTGTTCCTCTTTTGCACTAAGCGAGAATATATCGTTTCTTGCATTATCGTTTTACTCTTTTTAACTGCCATATTTCGACTGTTTTGCATTACATGAGACGAAGCGACAGAATGTGATTAAGTCTACGATACTCTGAATATACAGACCAGCTATATGTAAAACTAACACTAAGTTTTTTCGGTGAAGGGTCTGAAGATACTGAAGTTCATGAAGTTACTCTGCATAGAAATGTTTATATAATTTGCACAGCTCCCTGAATCGTTTTCTTACAAAAAGAAAAAAATGATTTAATCAATTTAATGGAAATAGTTATACCTCACGCTAATGAATTTTCCCAACCTTCTGATCTGCTACATTAATTGCTCTCTTGCAACAGAAATTCACAATTTCATCACATTTAATGAAAATTGTTAAGAGTTCCCGTAAATAAATTATGTTGCTGTTATCTCTAAGTCTTCTGAAATCCGAAACTTTTTTTTTACTGAAATAAAGGGTAGTTCTATTCCATTTAACGAAGGTCAACACAAAAATAGCAATCAAAATTCTAAATATAGCTTGCTTTGCAATATAAGATATTTACACTTTATATCAGTACGTTCCATATAAATTTTATCCTACAGCTCATGCTTTATTTTACGTCATTTTTTTAAAAAAGATAGCGTACATATATGAATTAAGATAGCGTACATATAGACAATCTTGGTGTTAACGCATTTGCGCTAACTTCATCGCCGACTGACTACTTAGGCTCGTAAATATGGGCTACGGGAACATTAGCAGGTCCTAAAAATCTGGACGTGTTTATGTTTGATAAAATGTTTACAATGCAATAGTATTACTCGATAGCCTACATATTATATTTTGATATTTTATATAACGCATGCACAAATACGGGGTGTTTATAAAAGAACTCCGGGGTTTTAAAAATTCATATCTTATTAACGATAAAAGAGAGCAAAATTTAGTTAATTTCTCTGAAACGACTAGCTCAAAAAGTTTTAGTCATACTAATTGGAAGTGTTTTTATCAACAGGTGGCAGCGCTGTGGAGCGTTGACCTTGAGACGACGTAGCGGCTGCGGTAGTCAGTGAATCAGTATTCGTTCCGTGAGATGGCGAACATTACGAATTTTCTCCGCATACACAAGATTCTTGATATGCCCCCAGAAGAAAAAGTCCAACGGAGTCATATCAGGGCTCCTTTTAGGCCATGAAATAGGTCCCTCCCTTACAATCCATCTGTTGCCGAGCCGAGCGTGCAGTGTCTCACGCACACGCAAATGTATGCCTTTTACTCATTTTGCCTCAAAACCCCGGCGGGGCTCATATTGAACTTTATTAAATTGTTAAAAACAAAACTTGAAAATGTAAGCTTTCCAATCATGTATAACACATGTATGTACGTTTTTCACTTAATTAAAATATTTTGCCTCAAAACCCTGGAGTTCTTTCATAGACACACTGTACTGCAAATTAACGATTTTGCCTGAAGCTATCAACGCCGAACAGAGAAAATAAATTCTGAAGGGATGTACCTTACTTATTTTAAAAAATAAAAAAAATAACTTAAAACTTTCTTAGAATGCAGTTTTATATAGCGTAAATTTGAGATATTTTTGCTAGGGTTCCTCTCACAACATACTCTTGACATAGCCCTTGTATACTCAATACCAGAGTTTCACAACCTGGGGGTCACTAAGATAAGCGGAAGAGATTAATTAGAATCTAATACCGGAAAATATTTTTAAATATTATTTTCAATTTTGTTCTGATAGGCATATTTTTATTTTTATACATACTGTTAAAAGAGCAACAAAAAATAGGTCTACTAAACATTTTCAACAGATGCAGAGTTGTTTAAAAATCAATTTAAATGAAAGAGGTACGATATGAAACTAATGAGAACTGCATATTGAAATACCAGAAAAATATAAATGCAACAAATCTTACATATTGAAATACAATTAAAATTGAAAGCTAGTGAGATACCTGAACATGATGTGATTTCACTAGTGCGGTAATGTCCGGTTCAGTCCTCATAACGCACATTATCAAGCCATTTAAAATATTCAATAACGTTTTTCACAATTGTCCAAGTATTTTAACCAAAATTAGAAATCATTTTATATTTTATCTTATGATCCAAATTAAGGGAGTTATGAAGTTTGAAAATTTTCAAACGGCCTCCATTTTGAAACTGAATGACGGATCTGATTCGATATTTGTAATATGAATGAACTGACCATATTTGGTTTTAATCCATTCGCATTTAGGGAAGTTACTGTATCCACTATATACAAGAAATGGATTCTACTATTATAAAAATAGATGGATATCGTGAGATCTCTGCAATATGTATATTAAAAACTCCACACAAGCTTATTATAAACCAGAAATTATAAGGAGGTCGTTGGCAAGAGGATTGATAAAATGGAGTCGTGATAGAAATTAGGTTGAGACCCACTGCTCTGAACTCTTTCCTCACTTATTTTCTGAATAATATATCAGAATTAACGTTGAATTTTGAAGAGGCTCGCTTATGCAGTAACGCTTTTCCTTTACATATTTTAAAACAGGTACTGAGTAAATGTAACTACTAGAGATGATAAAACATATTAAATACGCATAATTTTGTGTTGACGTAAGGGATAAAGTTTATGTTGTCTGCTTACAGTTTCAAGGACGTCATTCCCTATACCAGATTTCGCAAAAATTGCAAACCTTAATAGTTTCTGTTTGTCTTCGACTGAAGCACATAGGATATCGTGAAAGCAAGAAGGATATTTTAAACTTGTAGTTGGAGGGATTTTCATAGTAAATTTTGCATTTATTATACGTTTACCGGCAATGAACGCGGGGACGTAAAGAAAGCGTCACTGTACCGGAATGAGCGCTCCATCGTTACGAAGCTTACTTGGCAACAAAGGACAATCCCCTATTACGAAGAGTACCGTAGTCATAATTGAATGATCGGTTAGTTTATGCACAAAATTTTACGTAAAATACACAAACTAACGGATTTATTTAACATTAACTAACATATGCTGTTCACTGTTTTGTTGCGCCACCAATAAACAATTTAAGAGAACTTTGGAACATGGTGCAAAGTTTGTTGGTTTATTGAAATGTATTGTCCCTTTTTGGCACCGAGACTATATGAGATGTGGACCTTCAGTATAAGGCAGAATCTTTAACCACCGTGATACGTTGAAATTTTTCAATACTTCTCGCGGGGGAACCCACCAACCCGAGACCTCATGCACTAAAAGTGCACGCAAAGGGGAGGGCAAACGTGATACAAATGTTGCATATTTGATCTCGTTGGAAATCTCACTTTAAAGGCTTATGACAGATTTTAAAAATGATTTTAAACAATGCCCTCCAATAGAAGAATCACACTGTGTTGGGTTTTAGTACTCAACAAGTGCATTTTGATTTGAAAGGTTAAACTTATCCTCATATTGTATATTGCCATAGATGATTGTTGCATCTATAATCTGATTGTTCTGATAAATGCAGATTCGATTCTACTTTTTTTATAACATGACTAATGGTTTCGCTAAGCCAGTCGAGTAGAAGGAAGGTGGCCAGTTCCTTTTCCATGGAGTTCTTACATTGTAATGTACGAGACGATTAAAAACGAGGTAGAATTTGGATTGGCAATAATATATACAAGAACTGAGTGACTATGTCCTCATTAAAAGGATTTTCACTTACAAACGCCAATTAATATTTCTCTTATACATGTCTAAATTACTTTGACTTATTACAGTTTCACAAAGCCAGATCCTTTGCAGAGATAGATAGTTACGTTGAGCTTTATCGTAATTGCATATAATATACATAATTTCCACAGTATGTTTCTGATAGGAGCACATAAGCTAGGATTCAAGTAATTTCATTCTCCCAATTAATATCGGAATTTAAGAGTAGTGAATAGATATAAGGTAAATAGTGAACCTACCTCTATTTTAAGGCAGAATTAAATCGATAGTTTAACCCTTTGTTTGTTTGGTATATGTCATTGCATAGAACTGCATGAGAATGTTGAACTTCATTTTCCAGTTTATTCGTTCCAGTTTATGACAATGTCTCTTATCATTTTTCACCGAGCCTAGTCGCTCATATGTGAAAAACTGATTTCGAAAACAATCCAATTTTGACAATGTTAACGTTGTGCTATTGTTGTATTCTATAAGTTCTGAGGGAAAAAACTTCGAATGCAGTTACGTACATGTTAAATTTATACGCTATAAGTGTTATATTTATATGCTATATGCGCTATGGTGCTAAATATACGTTTGGCATATTAAAAATAACAACCTTCGTAACGGTATTGGTTATTTTTATATGCAAACAATTGTCACCACTGTTTGTAACTCAGGTTAATTTTAAAATCATCCGTTTGAATCGTTTGTAAACTAAAAAAAAAGACGATTGACAATTACAAGTGAACAATATTGAAATTATTAATTAAATGACTGAAGAGTGAGAGAAAACGATGGGCTATAGAAACTGAAAAAAATCTTTAAGTTTTACGTCCTACATTATACCGGTTAGGCTAAAGGAGACGGTGATGATGAGAGAAATAGTGGAATGAAGAAAGTAGGCGGAAACGGGAGAGCCCCGAGGAAACCAACGAACACAATGTTTGTCCACCACAAAGTCCACACGGCGCGAGCTGGGATCGAACGAGGGACCCCAAGCAACGGAGAAGAACGCTCTACCACTGAGCCACCGCGCCCCCACGCTTTAGAAACTGTTCATACTTAGAATCAAATATGCTGTTATGGACTTCAGAAGTGAGCAGTATGTTTGTTATGAGCTGATCTAATAGAAAACAAAACTTGAAAATAAATTTTGTTTTAAAACTTGTTTTAATGAAGTTTCCAGACATATTATGTTAATAACTTATCTCGATGTGATTTTATGGCATCCAATTGAATAGATAAACACTATGCTCTGCAAATCTTAATTTAGATAACCGTTCTCATATTTCTACAAGATAACTACAAAAACAAACAAACAATAAAAACTTAGTGGGAAAGCACAAACCAACGTTATTTCAGGTCGGACGGTACCCTTTTGTAAGAATCAAAATTGAATAGATCATTGTTATAAGGGACATGTGTAATTTAAACATAGATGAGACATATCCTTTCTTCAAAATTAATGATTCAATTCATGCTAAATTTGACGATTTGGAACTGGTTGGTTCGTCTGGATACCATTATGAATAATTTTGGAACTGCTTGAATTTGATAGTGGCGTCTTCACGTTCAATGCAATTTTATCATGTTTTTAGTTTATATTTTAAAAAAAATAGTTTGAAATGATGTAATGACACCCTATTAAATAAGTTAGTTTAGACTAGTCAGCATTAACACACAATCATGAATCATAATCATTTTTAAAGATTACTCTTGAAAGAGCGGCTTAAATATTTTTAGCCTGCCAAATTTAATTTCATGTAAATCTTTTCATTATTCTCTTCAATCTTCTTCTTTTGTAATGTTTTTCATCTACATAATCGCATCGCCTGAAACAAACAAATCGAGCACAAATTATATAAAGTAATATTGCAAACTCTGGAATGCTTTAGAGTTGAAATTTTCTTTAATTTTTCAAATTGCCTGGGCAAGCTTAGCCGCAGGCTTACTCTGATCTCTTCACTTTAATTTCCAGCAAGTTCATCTTTCCCTCCCTCTCTCTCTCTCTTGCCTTCGTCGTTCTTGTCTGACGTAAGTTGGTGCCGTGCTCGACCAAGCAATTACTTCTTCCCGCGGACTCTTGCCAGAATCCTTATTTATTAGCGTACACTAAGGAATGGATGAAAGAGACGAATAAACCCACGAAACCAAAATCTCATGAACAAACCTGCACAACTGTCTTCCATCAAGACAGTTCAGAAAGAGAAATCGGTTGATGCATTTGATTCGGAGAGGAAGGGAGAAAAAATGCCTTTTAAAAAAAATACGTTTTCAAGTGATTTAAAGTGAAGTAACTGTTTGCTAATTAGAAGCCAGGTGAGAATTTACATCTTTGCAGAAAACATTGCAAATGTTTCTCTCCAATGCTGTTACCGTATGCAAAATAATGTGTGCTGGTACAAATTATAGGTTACCACGAGTTTTATGGGTGCAAAACAACAAAACAACCAAAGCAACTTGCTTATTTGGGCTTACTACAAGATCTTAACGAAATTCGTTCTTAATACTGTGGATATAAAGTACGTTTGTTGCATGAATTTATTCACTACTTCTGAGTAATTTTCACAGCATGCAGAAAATTCCATAAGTCATAACCTAGTGGCTTTCGAGTGCTAATATTTTGGTACAATGGGTTCAATTTATGAGACATTGCAATCTTGGAAAAAAAAATAGTTTTCACATAACCACTCAATCCGTGTCATTAGCATGTAATTTCGAACTTTCTACTTTGTCGATAAATAGGCTATTATAACAACAAATGTTCTTATTGTAAATAACATAACGTTACACTCATCTTCCACGATGGTATTTAAAAAAAACTATATATTTATCCCTAGTTCTGAGTAGCAATAATAATAGTCTCTAATCATTGATCTATATTTTATTATTTACCATATTTGTTTGAAATCTCAAAAGTGATTCCTTGTTGCCTGTTTTAGTATTAAATATTTACTATAAAAACAATACTTCAGGTAGTGTTATTCTTTGTTAAGGGCCATTGTTTCAAAACTCTAATTAAATAAATAGCAGCTTTATTATGGACTTGGTTTAACCGGCTTAGTACCATATAATATTTTCGTATATTCAAATTTGGATATGACCTATGTTTAAAATGAATTAACAAAGATAATTAGGAAAAGAACAGAAAATTGCACTGAACATCTACACCGGCACGATGTCTTCATGCAAAATATTTTAAAAGGCGAAATGGGGCGTAGTTAATGCATATAATGAAATGAGAAGGAAATTCATTTTTGCAGCAACGAAGCTTTGTCTTGAAGAATGAATAAATGAACCAAATAATACTTAGAATTCCCTTTATTAGGTAAGCATTAGGCGAAATAGAAAACCATATTTGTTGGAAAGGAATGACTTAAAAGTCACTTCTTTTTATTTTGCACATGACGACTTGCTGAAATAGTTTTTCTTTTTCAAATATTGCATTATTCCTTAATAATATTTTGTGAAGTTTAATTTTCAGCCTTTACAAACTGAACCTACATCCCTAATATCATAGTGATTAGATAAATGTTTCTGCTGTGTTCAAGAGCATGAAACAGTAAAATTTTTATATTATTAATGAATATATAAAGGTAACCAAGAAAGTTCTGTCGATTTTTGTGGAGGATTGTGTTCAATTGGCCCTCACACTGTGAGTTGAATGCGAATGGAGATAAGACAAAGGTCAGTAGTTGGTATGGGTATATCCAACATACTACCTGGTTGTGGCAGTTCAATACTTGCGTAAGGACAGAGTGAAAACGGGACCTCCACAGAGCGTCATAAGGGCGTGTATGCTGTGCGAATTCAAACTGGGGTCAAACGCCGCTGCAGCTGGGCGTAAGATATGCCATTACTTTGGTGAGGGTGTCGTGACTACTCGGACAGTGCAGCGGTGGTTTAACAAGTTTAAGGATAGTGACGAAACACTCGAAGACGCACCACGTGCCAGAAGACCAACATATGTACAAAATGAATATCTTCAGGCAGCAATTGAGGCGAAGAGTGTCCAGACATGTGAAGAACTGGGAGAGTGTAAGTGAAGAACCCACTCGACAGCACCTCCATCAACTTGGAAGGCACAACAAGTTGGGTCGATGGGTTCCACACGATTTGACTCCGGGGCAGAAGGTGACGCGAGCAGCCACCTGATATATATATTTGCTGTCTCGTTTGAGGTAGGTTGTGGGTATGTAATGAGAAGTGTGTCCTGTACGAAGCTCCACGGCACCGTCGTCATTGGTTAGCATTCCATGATCCGGTTCCAAAACAGCAGGAACCATTCTCTGCACCAGAAGAATGTCCTCTTGTGTGTTTAGTGGAATGCTCGAGGAATCGTGCATCGGGAATTACTACCAGCTGGTCAGGACATCAATACAACTGTGTACTGTCAGTAGGTGAGCCGTGGAGCCGCGCCAAAACTCTGTAGCCAGCACTTCTGAATCGCAAAGGAGTCTTTCTCTTACAGGACAACGCTAAACTCCACGTGGTTAGAATTACCCGGGACACCATTCCACGCCTTGGATGGGAAACACTATTGCATCCCCTCTACTTCCCGGACATTGCATCGTCCGATTATCACCTGTTCCACTCCTTGGACAATCACTTTAGAAGATGCCAGTTCAAATCCCTAGTAAAGGTGCAAAATGCACTTGATACCTTCTTCATTTCACGGCCCACCAAGTTTTACCGCGATGGAATCCATGATCTGCCAGAACGTTGGCAGTAGATCGTCGATGCTGATGAGAACTGTTTTTGATCTCCTAGGTACACTCATGTCCAAAATGATTGTCGCATATCTATAACTGTCTTCTTGTAAGAATATAATTTGATAATGATTTTTCAGGGTACTTTTAATGTTGATACTATGTGTATAATCGGAAAATGTATATTTGTGGTAAATTTCATAGGAAAAGTATTGTAAATACGAAAATTAAAATGAATAAAACAAAATGTTACTAAATGAACAAGAAAGTTTTATTTTCGTTTTATTGTTCTTATTTGCTGCATTTTTGATATGAAATTTACCATATACATGTCTTTGCTGATTATACACATACTAACATTATAAAAAATACCGTGCGAATTCGTTATCAAATTATATTCCTACAACAACATATTTATAGACATGCGACAATAATTTTGGACATGAGTGTACGTCTGGAATATTTAGGAGCGGGGAAAATTTTCAAAAGGAAAGATCAATCTGGACAAAGAAGGTATGGTTGGTAACCCTAATTATATACTCCCAGAATTATGAAATAAAGATAAAGTAACAGTGAACAACCTTTAGATGAAATAAATACATCAATTAACGAATATCATACTTAATTTCTGAGGCATCAACTATTATGTAGCAACAAAGTGGTACCAAAACATTATTTACAAATTTCTAATAGAGTTATCAGTCCATCTGCTTCCGTATTTCCGTGCCTGGCGGGAGCTCATGTGGTTTAAATTCCACGTTAATCAGTAGGTCCACGTCTCATATAGCCTCGCTGCTGAAAGGGATGCGAAACTAAAATCAACTCAACTCAACGTATTTCCGTGCCGAAGTATAGTAATACAGGGTTTGACTATTACATAAATGGGTAACCGGTAGGAAAAACTAGAAGGCGTTGTCATTGCGGCGTTCACTCAGTATAGTGAAGGTAAATGGGGAGCCGTTAACAAGAAAACAAAAAGGGACATTGGTCCACGTTATGATGATTAAAATCACCAGTCAAGAATTCCTGTTGGGTCAGGATAAATTCTTCGGGGCTTAGTTTTTATTTTAATTTAGTATATATTAATTTATTTTCACATTTTATATGAAACGATTTTACTGAATGTTTAGTTAATTTACTTAAGCCAAACGTATTACTGAACCCGGAAATAAAGAGTTTGATTTTAAATATATTTCAAATACTACATATGTGAGTGGTTCACGGGAAAAGCATATAAACTTTTATTCTGTATTCGTGTTTTGTTTAAAATATACGGAATTTACTGAAGTCTAGCAAACAATAAAAAATACTAGCAAATAACCTGATAACTCCTGCGATAATTGAAGAATAAGACATCGATACAATTGAAATAACCTGGTAATCGCAATCCATAATAGTCTTTCTTGCAAAATTTGCAAAATGTTACTAAGCAGCTTCTTCTAACTATTCAAATGCCAACATTACTATAGAATTCAGTATCCTTAATTCACAAAACGGGTAGAAGATTAATTCATTTGAAGGTGTATTTTCTCCTTGTCACAAGGGATCGAGACAAAATTACAATTGCGGCAGTATTGAAACAAGAGAGACAAAGGAATGTTAACTTTTCATTAACTGTTAGTTATCCACTACATTAATAATGTAAAGTACGTAATCTCGCAATAGTTACATAGTTACATCTGAGAGCGAGCATCTGCACAAAGAAATGCTGTAATGAAATCCGAGGAAGTTATTTAAGTCCCAGGGTACTGAAAGCTAACAGGGACATGTGCTGGTTAGAGGTGAGAGCATCCTGTTGAAATTACTTATTGGTGATGGAGAATTCATGCCGAAGTTACACGAGCTCTTCTTATGAAGTAGGTAACAGATCTTAATGTGATACTACAATCGGAAGTTAATCTTAGTTCGAGTCTTGAGTGGTTTCTCTTGGATATAGTGGCTTAAAGATCGTATGTCCAGTCTTTTTCCACAAGCCATAATAGCTGTTGCATGATTCATTCAAAGTATAATAATTGAAGCAAGCGTAGCGAGCTTGTACCATTCGATTCAACTGGCATTTTGTATGTTTTCTGTCCGTCCTTTTGTTCGACGGTAACTCTTATAGGACTTAATCAATTTTAGTGAAATTTGATATACAATATATTATCTTTCTTCAAGGTGCAAAAATAATTCTATTGTTAGACTTGAAATCTATAGACAATAAGGAAGTGAAAGGGAGCAAAATCCATCTCATGTTGTAAATCTGCATATATACATAAAAAAACAATTTTCCAATATAAAGTAAGTAAAAAATTATACAATTGTGATAAAACATGGTATATACTTTTATTAGAGAATCCCAACCGTTTCCTCTAATTACTATTGGAACTGGACAATAATAATCAAGTAAATAGTATATATTAATTTTCCAAACTTTTAACAAATAATTTTCCTTAATAACTTTCACCAACAATAATTTTAGGAATGACAAAAATATGGATCAAAAGATTGCGATCTTGGTCAATTATTTGATTTTGGTTCGAGGGCCACACAATTTTTAAACGGTCCCTAAATCGAGTTTTCGTATTTTCTACGGAATAAGCACATCATACTGAGTTAAGTGATATTTTTCGTTTGGCTGCACTATGTGTAGTTCCCCAGATATTAGGCGTTCAAGAAAATTTTTGATTGAAATATATTGGATCTTTCGATCCAAAAATATTCCATTTGAATGCAATACGAAATACATTTTCTTTGGAATTTCTAAGCATTAACACTGTTTGGGGTTACAATATGTCAAGAATAAAAGGGTAAACTATTCTTTCGCTTTACGTGAGAATGTTCCATGTTAATTTTCGTTTTTTTTTAAATAATATTAAAGCAATATGGCATATATTTCATTTTAACTTTTCTAATGATTCTTAGTGTATAGAGTTAAAATCAGTAGAGAACGAAAGAGAACATATATTCCCCAACTACAACAAATATGTTCTATGATATCTTCCTTCTGAAAAAAAAATCAATTTTGGAGAATATTGAATATATTACTTACTTTGGTTTAAGACCAATCAAGTAAAGAGTAAAGGAGTGAATTTAACCTATACCTCTCTTTCAAAATCTAGGAAATACTTCCACGATAGCCTTCATTAAATTATTTGATTTTGATAGAGTATATTTCCTATGAGGCTTTTCCACAATCTATACTGCCTGGGTTAAAAATCAGACAACAATCACAGAGTGAATCTATCCCTCCAAATGAAAAATATTTCCGCCAAAAATTTCGTAAAAATTCTTCAATTCTTGTGAATGATAGTGAAATTCGTTAAGGATAAGGGACTGAAAATCTCAAATATTATTATTATTATTATTATTATTATTATTATTATTATTATTATTATTATTATTATTATTATTATTATTATTATTATTATTATTACAAACTTGTCTCTACAACATAGAGTATCATTAGTATTTGGAATATCATAACTCTGTAACTACAAAATCAATCAATTTTTCTCATTCCCTGTTTCTGTATTTATAGTTAATATTTTTGAGTGTGTCACTTGCTCATTTAAAGTGTACGTTTATTTCTACAACAATAATAACTACAATGTTTTCTGTACGAGTAGAGATTTTACAACAATATAAACTTATCTTTTTTCTTTCATATAATTACTTAGTTTAATAGAATCCAGTTAATTAGAATTGATGAATGCCAGTTATGCTTAAAGTGAAATAAATTTTCTAAAGGATGAGAGACAAATTTCCTTCTGAATTGTATCTTAATCAGAGTTGTAACATATTGCTTGAAATATCTTATCACGATTTTAGTATTTTCTTTTTGTGCTCTTAGAAACAAATTAAAAATAAATATTTGTGCTTAAGGAATATGACAACTATTTTCTGAATTATCTTTTGTGTAAACGCTACAATTATCTTATTCTCCAATTCAGATAGAGTTTATAGGAATAACATAGGTAAATATAGATAAAATAATAAGTTTCGTTTTGACAGGGCATTTTCCTTGAGTACTAGCCAAAAGTGTGGATATTTTTTTCCGATTCCAACTAATTGTTCGTATGTACAATATCGCAGAATCAAAAGTAATCGAATCCCTGTAATGATATAATTCACTGAGAAGTGTTATTTCTCACTTTACTTGACATTTCCTTATTTCCTTCCGTGTCCAGCCTTGGCCCACCATCAATTCTTTTACACAGAGGATATCCAACCAGTTCTCTCTACTACCCTATCGTATTTTCTAAGCAAGCGATGTGTTCCTTGTCTCTTGGATGTCTTCATCTTATTCTTCCTATTATATTCAGTAACGCGAGTACACTTTCGCGCATGTTAACTTTTAGAGTTGCCTCTCTTTTTCTAAACTCTTAAACTTATACAACCTGTTGCGACGTGATGCCTTTATTCTTGTAAATATGTCAATATCTTGTCTTATGATCCATCCTATCCTATGCAACGTTTTCCTAATCAAGAATTATATATATCAAAGCAAGGATAGGAATGGCGAAAGAATCCTTTAGGAGGAAGAAAATACTATTCTGTGAGACCTTGAATAAAGAGTTGACAAAATGACTCATAAAATGCTTCGTGTGGAGTATTGTGCTGTATGGATCAGAAATGTGGACATTACGTATTACAAATGATGAGAAACATTACAAATGATGAGAAACAACTGGAAGCTTTCAAAATGTGGGTGTGGATATGAATGGAACGAATTAACTAATTCGAGCGAAAAACGATTGAGAGGGCATTAGAAATTGTGGGGGAGAAAAGGACAATTTTTAGATATTATTAAGAAGAGGAAGAGAAGTTAGTTGAGACATTCACTAAGAAGGAACTGTATTGTAATGATATTGTGCAGTTTATTGAAAAAAAAAAGGAGAAAACGAATTTTTCAACTAATCAATACATTTTAGTACTTGGTAATTTTTAATTTTTCCCGAAGAAAAGAAATGTAATGATATTGTGCAGTTTATTGAAAAAACGAAAAAAAAAAAACCTTTTCAATACCTCTTTTAAAAATTTATATAGGCTCTTTTCACTTTTACATCCTCCATTTGTAGGACAGTACCTGTTTCTCTTTATGTTTTTAGTTTTGCTATCTTTCCTTAATCTAAAACTATTTTGGAATTGGAAACTGTCCTGTTATTCTTAAATAAACATTTTAAGTACAGGATCTCAACAGGTAAACATGTCCTACATTTTGAAATTTGTACCTAGATTTAAAAAAAAATGTTTTTTCTTCTTTTTTCAATAAACTGCACAATATTATTACATTTCTTTCCTTCGGGAAAAATTAAAAATTAGCAAGTACTAAAATGTATTGGTTAGTTGAAAAATTTGTTTCTTTTTCAATAAACTGCACAATATCATTACAGTATCATGAGTGACGTGATAGAAGGTATTGTGGCAGGAAACAGAGGGAGAGGGCGTAGAAGACTACAATTAATGGACGATATCAAAACGGAGAAATCGTACTCGAAGACGAAGAGGTTTACGGAAGACAGTGGAGCATGGACGCTTCTCAGTTGCAGGAAGTGACTTGCCAATAATGGCAGAATACCTACGATGATGATGTAAAATCTGCCATAATATATGGAAAATACTTAAATATTATAGATAATTCTGAGAGAAAAATAATGTACATGAGTGTAAAATAATAAAAAAGAACAAGGTCCGTTAAAAACATTATCTAGTTCATTTACAATTTTAAATTTATACTTTTTGACAGTCCTTGCAAAGCACATATCTCGTGAATGGTTGATCTTACATAAAGCAAAGTATGTGCTCTCGCGATTTTTTCAGTTTATAAAATGCATATTTTAGTTCATTCATATAGAAGATTGGATACTGTAGTGTGAACAAATTTATACTTTAGCCTTCTGCGGCGGTGAACCTTTGAATCCATTAAACTGTAGATTTTAGGTTGATTAGAACTTACTGCCCCTTTTTGTAGCGAAGCTACGTGAGACGTGGAACTACAGTTTAGCATGATCCTCCCAAAGAGAATTAAACCCGGGTCTCTCGTTCCGAAGACGCGTACGCTAACCACATAGCCAAGAGGGAACATCTTTAATCAAGACTTAGTTAGAGAGTGCATATTTATTTCCTGACAATATATTAATTCTTCCTTTTCGCAAAGTTAATTTCTCTAATAAGAGCTGAATCTTGTATTATTTCAATACGAAGTCAAGCGTTTCAATGTTTGTTTCTAATTGAAAATCAAGACTTGCGAAGTATAGTTTCACAGTTCATATATTCAGTGGAAATTCAATGAATATTATCATCATTATATAAACACAAAAAGGTCTTCATACAACATGCTAAATATTGTTTCAGTTGGTTAAACTTCTGAAGTGAAGCACCAGCACTTAACTTGGAACCAAACTCATTTTGTATTAGACTTGTAGAATTTTCCGTTTCTGTAAATTAGATTTGTCGAAACTCAGGCTCTCCTAATTAAATCTCGCCAAGCGCTTGGATGCATTTTATTGGTATTCGAAAACCGCAGTTCTCGACCTACGCGGTTAATTGATCATTACTCTTCTGTCTGAATTCAATAACTAGATTAAACTTAACTATTTTCTCAAGCTATGCTGGATAAATAATAAAATATTTTGTATACTTCCCATATAATATAGTTGAAGTTTATATGTGATTTGTTTAATTCAAGTTTGTTTGTTAACAAGTAAATGTCAGATTCCTTTAGTGTTACACATGCAATTTTCTCCTAAGAATTCGTATATAAAAAAGAAAAAAATAAATAATCTCCATCTTTTTGGTGTTTGTGCTTCACAATATGTAGGGCAATATCAGTGCGTTTTTTAATTTTAAATTTTATTACATTATATTTTAATTTTAAACTATAAAGGGTATGAAGTAAATCTCTAGTGGGAAACAAAATTGAATTTGCAATTTTAGCAAATTAGCGAGCTTCTTAGTGGCTAAGCGGTTAGCGTACTCTCATTTGGCGTGGGAGACTCGGGTTCGGTTTCCGGCGGGAGCTCACGTGGTTCGGACTCCACCTTAATGAGTAGGTCCCGTCTCATAGGGCCTCGCTGCTGAAGGGGACGTTAAACTAAAAATCAACTCAACTAGCAAATGAGCATGTTTAGTTATCTTTACATAGCCGAAACCATATGTTCAGATTTTTTTTCTCATAAAGAAGCCATAATTAGTCAATATTACTAAATTATTGTATGTGTAGTACCTTTAATATTTATTTTTAATATATTCCTTTACTTCAACTCCCTAATTTCACGATGAAAAAGTGGCTACCTTGGCTCTGATTTACTGACCTACTAGGTTCATCTGCTATGTTAAGTGAGTGGATTGACCTTTTTTCAAACAGATCTCTTAAAAATTTGGAATTTCATTCTTTTACATTATGTAGAAGATCAAGTACAACGTTTCAAAGAATCAGAAACATTTTTTTTTTTTTTTTTTTACGATTTACAATATAAGGTGCTGTCAGTGGCAACATAATCAAGCAGGTAGGACTGGAAATTATTCCTACACTGCTTTCAGAGTTCAGATATGTCCCGCCTACTTTCTTTACCAGAAAACAAAGTATAGTGCGTCATATGAAATATTAAATATATTTGGCAATCAAATGACAAATTAAGTTTGTCGAAAAGTATGACTTAATTAACTGTATCTCTTCACTCAAAATTTTGTTTCGTCGCGTTTGGTCTTGTGTTATTCCCGTTACCATTCATCCTTATAATAGCAGTTTGTTTGGAAGAAAAACCGAAAAATGTAATTTTCTTTAAAATAATTCTAAAGCTTTATACTTTTATTTCAAATAGACATACTGTTTAACTTTCATGGTAATGAAACTATAAAGGATGGTTTCATTCATAATTGGGTGTTTAAGCAAGGAACAGCTTGTCGAACGATTTGAGAATTTATTTTAGTTATGTTAAAAGTGGTAACAAAAATATGAGCTTCAATGCATCAAAAGACACAATTAAATTCATTAATTTGTAGCTCAATATTTAGTTTATTACATATATTAACACATTTGTGTACTTTAGATAGTTGTTTCAGTACATAGTGCCTTCAAAGTATATAGACAAAAGCGTTGTTGAACTCATACTGTGCAGGGTGCAACTATAGGTACAAACAAATAACAGCAATAAAACATGAAGAAAAAAATGTTTTGTTAGTACAACATCTAGATTTTTTTTTTAAGTTTCTGTTTTTGGAGAACATTAATAATTTGAATTGCAATATTCAAATCGTCCGGCCTATTCAAGAAAGGTATTATAATTGAAAAAAACTGTATAATAATACATAAATACCCAGGTAAATAAACAAACACCTGTATAACTTGTTTGAAAATGATTAAATATCTTGTAACAAGTTGACTGTCTTAAGAACTCGTACTATTTACTCAACGTATTCAATTTCCTATGAAAACAGCTTTAGATCTAGCGGCACATATTATTTCACATTTTTCTCGTTCCTCATTTAATTTTTCCTCTAAAAAATCAAACAGAAGGATAATATTGTATATCATACACGAATCAATGAAGCTCATTTGTCCTTGATTATGCTTGCCATGGTGATGGATCTTGATGAACTTTATACGCATGTGAAAGTAACATTAAAATCTGAAGAAGAATAAACATTACCAGCTGAATGGCCAATACTTTATTCTATTTAACAAAAACAATGAGGATGTTTAGTACTGTTCATACATATAATTGGCAATTAGAAACGTGCATAATGATTACCAAGAATGAAATTCTTTCTGAATGTTTTAACATTTCTCTGAGCAAAATAATGATGTGAATCTTTAATGCCATATTTACAGAAGCTGTCAAAAGTAATGCGCAAGAAATATCAAGCAGTGACATCTTTTAAATATCGCTCCTTACTTAACTTTCGGGCAAGCAAACATTGGTTTGTTTGTTTTTCCCCCCGTAAACATAGAAATTCATATGTGCGATTATATGCAGAGACATGTTTAAAAACTATGTCTCCATAAGACGAATTTACATAGATTATACCAGCATCCGAGTTAATACTCAATGAATTTGCTACGTACCAACTTGCCCCATTATTTGTTTCTTCAGCTCCAATAAATGAAAAACTCCAATTTACTGCACATTGCTACATTGAATAAAAAAAGATACAAAGAAACCTTGACATAAACGTAGATGGAACCGAATAACTGAGAAACGTTCTTGTCATTTCCAATATTTTTTTCTTAAATACTGACAAGTCTTCGAAGTCTTTCTGAATGGAAGTGTTAGCAAATACGGACTGAGTGATCAATATGAGATGGGTGTAGGATGCCTGGTTTTCTGCGCAGTTGGACGACGCATTTAATCGATTCGGTCAGTCACCTGACCTTTCTGGGAAGAACATTCAACTTATAGGTCTGTTTGAGGTGGGCAATGGTTCCTGTTAGCAAATCTTAAGCGCTGATTGTTCTCTTGTTCCCGCATTCAGAAATAATGCGCCCTCAGTGGCGATCGATGGTAATCAAGTAAATGTCTTTGATGTTCGAAGTTCCTTTATTTATTAAAAACTGTCATTAACTTGTTCCTTTCTTCATTATCAAGGGAGCTATTAAACGACGATAACTCTTAGGCTCTTGAATCCTCTCTTCCAGACTAAAAATATCAGTGAAAAAAATCTGGGGTACTTTGATTTGCCTACTTGATGCACTCCAACAATCTTATATGATTAATATCGAAACCTGTAATGAATACCTTAAAAAATAGGATAATTCTTACCAAATCTTTTCAAATAAATTGTTATTTCCTTAAATTTCTCAAATCTTTGGCAGGCATATACCTTCATAATATAAAGGTTTTAATGAGGTTTTAATTTGAACAGAAAGCAAAATAAAACAAAATACAAAACATGTAAAAGTGT
This sequence comes from Thermobia domestica, assembly GCF_964235325.1. Taxonomy (NCBI): domain Eukaryota; kingdom Metazoa; phylum Arthropoda; class Insecta; order Zygentoma; family Lepismatidae; genus Thermobia; species Thermobia domestica. The sequence goes on from NC_137459.1 coordinate 57,400,023, forward strand.
AAACACACTTCTGAAATAATCCCAAATATCATAGAAGCAAATAATCGCAAATATTATAGAAGGAAATAATCGCAAATATTATAGAACGAAATAATCGCAAATATTATAGAAGGAAATAATCGCAAATATTATAGAACGAAATAATCGCAAATATTATAGAAGGAAATAATCGCAAATATTATGGAAGGAACTTTTGAGGAAATCATGAATATTGGAAAAATACATCTTTAAAAGAGAAAGATTTGAATTTTTATGAAATAATTATGAATTTGAGAAATCCACATATAATCTTATATTGAATTAATTTACAACGAATGAGTTTGAACACTGTGGTACGTTTCATCCTTGAAAGATGGTTTTGTTAAGTACACATTTGCTGAAAGGATGGCAGCACATTCTTAAAAGCTTTATGCAAGGCATCGATGCAATAAGTAGTTCTTACAATGTAAGTGCGAATGGGTAACGTGAAAAACACATTTTGGCTAGCAGACACAAGTAAATAGTATCCTTGCTTAGCAATCGGAAAATTCCTAGTTCATATCTAGTAGCCTTGAGCGGGACTTTTTGCAGAGTTTTTCCTCAATAATACTAGGTATTTAATAATTCCTTCCGATATTTTAGTTTTAATTGCTTCCAGAGAAAACATGAATTCTTCATTATATCTGCAGTTACGTTAGTAAATATATGAAAGATCTAGATGCAGAATACGGAAGTTGACTTTTTATTTTTTAGCTTTAAAACTGTAGAGATCCTGCTGTAACTTTGCTTAAAAACTTTAAATTTTCATATATTTCATAACATAGATAACGTTCTAATTTAAGTTTGAATCTCGTATGGAGAATCTGAATTTGTAGTTTTAATTGATTTGGTTCGATTGTTTAGATTTTCAGTAACAGCGATGACTAAGCGATGGAGATGGTCATCCGATTTCTTCTTGTGAGTGTCTGTGAGATCACAATGTACGTCAACAAGCCACGTAGTCATTTGAAACTGAAGGTGGAAATCATACGCGTGATTAGAGATTTCGGGACAAACACATACAAGTGTGGTTATCAATAACTTTGTGGAGCGTATAAATGTATGCAGGCTCAGTGACGTAGAATTATACCTATCATTGTATTTCATATATATTTTCTAAGTGGGATATGATACTGATTACATATACGTAAAATATAACCAGGAGCGTCATTTCAGACTTCTCTTGATGGGGGCAAGAGCACAACCGACATAAGACTTTCACGTTTTTGCTAGTATATTAGTAGACAGTCGATTAATGTATATGCATTCCTCAAACTCTTGGGAGGTGGAATTGCCTCCTTCTGCCTACCCCCTAAATGACGCCCCTGAATATAAAAGTTTTCATAAAGCTTTCCGTATTTTTTTTTAAACTTTCAAATTCGGAATCTTATATGGAACACCCTATAGAAAATCCATTAAAACCTAAGCGAATTCAATTGAAATTTTAGGTCGGACGGTATTTTCAAAATTTTGATAATTTTACGTGAACTTCTTAAACAACATTTATCGAATTCCAAAGAAAATTCGTGAGGCTACATACGCAACATTTGAATGAGACTAGCATTTTAAATGTCCTGCCTTCGTGACTGGTGGAAATATCATGATGCTGTTGAAAGTCAATGGAACAAGAAAACTGTGCTCAATAAGGCCTATCATTTGACGGTCCAACACACAGTGACGCGACACAGTGGGTTTCGATGGGCGTGAAAGCCTGTCATGGACACACACACTTCTCCACATCCATTGCTTCCCTGCACACTGATGGCTAGCGAAAGAGAACGCACACAGAAGTGAAAGGTTTGCCTTTGAATCTGATCGAAGTCAATTGATGTTATGATGCATTTCTTATGGGTTAGTGAAAAAAAAATCAGAGTAAAAAAGAGAAAGAAGAGAAATGAAAAAGGAGGAAGAGGAAAAAAGGAGAAGTTAACTCCGAAGTATTATTTATTTCATACTTGGGCGGCTCGGGTGAACATAATGGCAAGCACCATTCCTGGTGAAATTGAGGTATCAGGCGAAATAAGTTGGCATCGAGCCATAGAACAATATGTAGATAGGTTTAATTCCAGAAATGTACCTGTAGATAGGAGGGTTAGCTTGTTTGGTATGTAGATTATTCGAAAGTTAGTGAATGTGACATATCATTATGTATTCTGGGAACACTCAATTATCTCAATCGTTTTGCTTTCTAGTAATGAATGATTTGCAGTAGTTTCAAATTGTCCCTGTCGTCAAATTTGCCTATCCTATTCTTAGTAAACAAAATAGTTGAATGATTGATTGACTTATCCATTTTGTCAACAACGAGGCTATATAAGACGAGATTTATATGTTTGATCGGGATCTCAGTAATCAATCGGGATCAATTCTCAGTGAGAGAGCATTAAAATTTAAACGCACTATGGTGCTTCGGATTCTACCTTAAACTCGTAGATCCAAGTCTCAGATAGGCTTAGTGCTGTAAACTTCACAACCAAATAAACCAGAAACCTACGCTCTACAAATATCGTTGTTAGAATAACCAATAGACATGTTTCAAAATTTGCGTCTTTGATTTAATACAGGTACCTTATGTTATTTTACGAGATTTACTGATCGCTCCGCCTTTTCATCAAGTAGATATAAGAAATAAAGCCTCCGTCGCCTATAATACTTAGCAGATTTCTACAACGATAGATAGATCTCGTAAAATCATATAATATACCGGTGTTAACTCCAATGACAGTATATGCTCTTCTCCTGAGTCATTCTTGCTTCAGCAAAAGAAAAACCAAAATGAGTCTGAAATGTGATATTACTGAGAAATCTATCTTCTAGTGAGAGACATCTTGAAGACATTTATGTTGGTTTCGCTATTGAGTATTTTGTGGGTTACTGAGTTGGCATAAACCTAAGTCATAATAATGTTGTCTATATTTGTTTTTTTTTTCTTATTAGAAAAGTAAAATCAGTAAAATCAACCATCTCAATAGCCTATCCATCTTATATTAGTAACGAGATACAAGAATCCGTTTTTGTTACTCTATAAGATGGGCATTTTTGTAAGTTGGACTTTCTTTGCCAAGTGGAGGGTGACCAACTTAGACAGGTTGTATTGTGCTAATGTGTATTGTGTTGTGCTGAGGTACTCATTACATGATTTTCTGTACTGACAAGAAAATGGTAGCGAGTGATCCCATGTGGATTTAGAAACTTATGATATTAACAAATAGCCTCCGTAAGGTAACCAAGTGGCTATGATTGGGTGTAAAGTGGATGAAGAAAATACAAGATGATTCAAAATATAAATATGACAAAAAATATTTGAATCCAAGCTAGCTGTCATTTTGACGATGTGGCATAACAGATCTCTTTCCTCTATCATATGTGATCATGACATTTAAATGCCATTTTTCAACCATTGTTTCCTTTATATGAATTCAGCTCAATTTTCATACTTATAAAATATGCTGTACTTTCTGTGCAGCCAACCACAATGGGGTGTCTGTAATTCCCTTTTTATCCTTCTGAAGATAAAAAATATTCATTATACATTTCTAGATTCAAAGAAGACACCCATTGCCGTTTCTTTGCAAGAATATAGAGAGTTCACCTTTAGTTCGTAGGATCTCTAGTTCGATCCCAGCTCATGCCATGTGAGCTTTGTGGTGGACAAACACCGTATGGGTGGGTTTTCTCGGGAATCTCCCGTTTTCTACCACATTCTTCATTGAATGATTTCATTCATTCTCATCATAACCGTCTCCTTTAGCCTACATGGGATAATCTTGTGATATAAAATCGAAATATTTCATTTCTTTTCATTTAAAAAAAAAAGCTTTCTTTATTTGGCGAAAAAATTAAGAAAAGTGAGCATCAAATATTTCAGTCATTAAGAGCTTCTGAAACTTATGTCTAAATGATTCTTTTACCCTCAATTTATCAGGTAAATTTGTCATGAAATATTATTTTAGCTAATAATAATTCAGCTAAACATTAAAATAACAAAACTAAATTGCACTTCATTTAGACGAGAACTTAGTAACACCACAATTTCCAAATTAATTCCTACAATTTTGTGCATTCCCGGAAAGTAATTAATTAACTACAATTAAACTTTAGGCAAACCTAGCAGCAAGAAAATTAGACAGTTGGTTGCAACATAAGGAGATGCGCAAGTGAAAAGTTTTTATTTAATTGAGGCAAGCAGTCGTACCTACACTTAGCTACGTTACTTCGCTCTGAAAACTGCATTTAATCTCATCTGTATCTTCACATCATGTACTCTTCTTGTGTTTCTCATGTTGTGAGAATCATATCTTTAGCTTCGTTAGTTCCACTCAAGAGTAGACGTCAGTAATTTTCATCCAGTATTTCATTAAAACAATGCGATGCGTATATGTTCCCTTGGATAACGATTCGTAAACTAGAAAGCTGTTGACATATATAAAAACAACGGTTTTAAGAAACAAACTATTTAACATACCAAAGTATACGTTGAAATATTACAATAAGAAGGTTGAAAAGGAATTAAACTTAAGAAATGATGATGAATTATTTTATAAATTTACTAGAAAATTTAGAGTAAAGAAAAGAGTTTCCAGCATGTTATTGAGTATCCTCAGTAGAAGCTATTTTTCATAACAACTCATAAGCGTGTTAAAAATAGTATAACCTTAAAGTGAATGTTCCAATTCTTCTTATTTATTTTATTTTATTTTTTAAAAGCAGAGTGTCACACACAAATTGCTTATCAAACACATTCAAGTTACTATTTCGCTTAGGCACAGATCTCATCCTATAATCTAATGAAATTTTGGGTCTTTAAACATGTATTTTAGAAAAATTAAGCGCTAAACTTTGTTATTTTGAGCTTTTAGGGCTTAGAATACGAATTAGCCACTATTTTTATTTATTAAACGTCAGCGATGCAGAGGGAGCTTGCTTTGATAGACAGACACAATGTTTTGTTTGTTTGTGTCAAATAATAGGAATCTGTCTTTCATTGCAAAAGTTCACTGAGAGCAATACTGGTGCTATGTATGCATGTTATTGACTGTTGTCATGCACAAGAGCATCGGACAGGATTTTACAAATAATAATAATAATAATAATAATAATAATAATTTGTAGTGATTAAATATATCCAACTAACACAAACATTCGAATATTTTAGCTTTGAAGAAGTCCGTCCAAGAAATGTTCTTTAATTCCTTCCTTTTGGAAATTGACAAGAGCAAACGTATATTTGAAAACATGTATCTATTCGGGACAAATTACAAATTACGAAATTTTCATTCAAGGCTTCAATTCTTAAAATTATCCTTGACAAATATATATTTTAAAAAATTGCGGTCCTTATCTGGTTCTTTGCTTCGTCCAAGTCTTACACCCAGCCTTGTGCATGGATAGATTGGGTTAAATGACGATGGTGCTTAGGACAATTGCATTCACCCATTGGGTTTGAGAAGGCTGGGAACCACTGATGTAATGCATGAAAAACAATTTATTTGGAGAAGTGGGATAAGCAGTTCTTCCACCAGGCCCTTCAATTATTTAATTTCGTTAGTCGAAATTATCAACAATATGTAGTGAGGCATTTTTTTAATGAGATTAATCAAATAGAAATAACATTTGTTACTCAATGTTAAGACATTTTTAGTCACCAGTTTTGACTAAGAAATTCAAGCTCGGGAAATTTTAAAGATATCCTTTATATCTTCAAATATTTAAAAAAGTTTAATTTTTTGAAACCTTTGTAAAATAATTCCACCGATGTTTGTCACAAACTACAAGCATTTACTACGTCTTAAATAATATGGAATTGAATAAACAAAATGAAAACATTAATGAACACTCTTATCAAGTGAAATGGAAAATTCACCCATGAAACCTGAATTGCACACAAAGGGGATTTAGAGGAAGATTTAAATATAGCTTGAACACCACACCGTCATCCAGGTTATTAATTAAAGACACCACAAAGCCAAAAGTGGTGCACAATATATTTTAATGATTGCGGTGAAACTGTGATACTTTGCATCTCATAACGTATGAATGTTTGACACACTGTTAACGGTTGAAACAGCAATTCCAAAGTTTTCCGGCTCACGTAATGAGTTCATTGTGTAGATTGTCAAGCATAAAATTAAATGAACTATAAATTAACTGAAATTAACACAGTTAGGATTTGGAATAGCTGCTCGCTGTTATCATTTCCCCCCTATCTTAGCATTTATTGCTTCATTTAATATAAAATAATTTTGCAGCTGAAGTTATACATGTATTATTAAAATAAATAGTTATAAGTGGGAAGATCTTAACATTTATTAAATATGTCTCTTGCATTTATTTTACAGAATGTATTTGTACGTAAATATTCAGTACTTTTAATATTTTAGTAAGTAAATGTACGTAGTAATCAGAAAGTTGTGTACTGTTACTAAGACTAAATTAGGACATAACATAATTTTGTATTATCAAATAATTATTCTAAGTAAAATGTAAAATAAAGGGAAACTCTCACGGAAAAGCTGCAGGTGTCAGATCGCACGGTTTTGGTGATCAATTCTGGTCGTTACACAACTTGGCTCAAAATTTTCTCCATATTTGTAGTAAGTTCTTACAATAACAACTCGTTACTAATTAAATTAAAATTAAACATTATTGTCACTTCGACAAATAAATTAAATTACTATGGCGAAAGTGTTGTTTATATTTTTGAATGTATTACGAAGAAAATGTAATGCACTCAAAAGTGTTAACAAAGGAGCAGTTATATAAAAGTGAATGAAATTTCAAATAACACTGCATTGCAATTTTCTTATATATTTAACGTCTTGCAACTCTTTTTAAAGAAAGTATTTTTAATTTACAAGATGTTAAAGCCATACTTTAATATTTTAACCCGTTGTTGAACTTAAATAACATTATTTTAACATTATATACATAAAGAAAGTAGTTCTCAACATGTTTATAGAAGAAAACATTTTCTCTTGAACACAGAAATTCAATTGGGATAAAATAAGAGAACCTTCTGATATTCTGTCACCGTCAGTGTGATGATGGGTTGCGTTTCCACGCCCGCACACCGTCTGAGAGAGAGATGCTATCCATGTCAGTTTCTATGACGTCAATCGTCTCGATTAGAGATCATCTCGGTCTGATCCACGGCTTTAATCAAACTCTCCAACATAATATTACACAGACTTGTAACACCTTCGAGAGTTTCTGCAGCAAAAGTTGTTTCAAATCAACCAGTAAATAACTGAATTGTTCTATCTATTATTTATATTATAATTTGTATACTTTCTACAAGATATTCTTTCCTTTATCTTACTATATATATATATATATATATTGTTTTTTTTACTTAACAACATAATATCTTTCTTTGGTGGGCTGTAATGTTGAAAAGTCTGAAACATTATTTTCATTTGTAAAGAACGAACGATCATTAGGGTGGGCCGAAAAAATCATTTCTTTCAAGTCGTAATACCGCAAAAACGTTGCGAATTGGGAAGACTAAAAAGGGGTAACAAAAAATAGGTTTATATGTTCCGGGCACGCATGTCTTCTAAAGTTTGCCGTAATTTGGAAAACATAATTTTTTACGATAATTTTTGACATTTTTAAGTTACCTCTTCCCGAATGTAATAGCTCAAATACTTATGTATTAGAACCATAGAAAATAAAATTTAAACATTATTTAAAAGCATCAACATCTTCCAGTTGCGCATTGCCTTCAAAATTAATAAAATGTTGGAAAATAATTGACAAATAAAGTAGATCACAGTTCTAGGGACACAAATATTAGCAACTTACATGTTCTTTTTTGTTTTCTTTACTGAACAAAAGTTTAAAGGTTTAAAAACAAGATATTTTTGACCATTAGTTAGGTAAAAAATCGTAAACATGTAAGCTTTTCCAAATTTCAGCCAACTTTAGAGCGCATGCACGACCGGAAGGTATAAACCGATTTTATTTCCTTTTAGTTTCCCCGATTCGCAACTTTTCCGCGGTATTACAACTAGAGAAATGCTTTTGAAGTTTTTGAGCAACCCTAATGATCATGTCACAAGTAAAATTGACCACGCCTGAATACTTTTTAATTGCATTTTAATGCTAATTTAAGAATGCTGAATCTAATCAAACTATTTTAAAACACATTCATGAAGTCACAACAAAAAGTAACTCAAAGTTGGGATATTCATAGTTTCTAAAATCCCAAATTTGAGATAACTTTTCTTGTTGTGCCATGAACGTCTACATTTTAAAAAAATAGTTCTATTGCATTCAGCATCTTGAAATTGGTATAAAAGTCGTAATTAGACATTTATCTATGATTGAGTTCTTTCGATCGTTAGTTTCCTTTATACTAGGATAGACCTGTCTGCTAAATATACGTATAATAACATTTGCATTTCTTTGTGATGCAATTAAACCATACATAACGTATGTCGTGCAACAACGAACAACATATGATCATTTAAAAAAAAATGGTCGTAACACAATCATTGTTTTGTATCTATATACATTAATATATACCTAAAAGTGGTTTACATCTTCTTTTAAATTATCGGTTAATTTTTATTTCTCAGTTCTCATTCCTTGAGAAACGTAATCCTGCTATGAATTTGCTCGTAGCACTCTTGTATGGTAACCGGTGTTAAGAGTGTAATCTAATATATGAAAATGACAAGCAAGTTTCGTTTCATAGTGCAAGACTGCGATAGAGTTCCAATACTCAAGCTTGAAATAGTAAATCTGTAACTACCAGTGGCATTAGATTAACAGATCAAAGATAATCTATTCCTCAGACGCTGAACTCGCTTTTCTTACTGTTTCGCTAAATAATACTTAACATTGAAACCAAAAGTGCTAATTGATGTCTATCACTTCCTGTTCTAATAAAGGAATACAATCAGAAGTGAAACATAGTCTTGCGGTACTGAATCCATATATAAAACAACTGCTTTTTGCTACTTATTTCTGTTTCTTCCATTATGTAATCAGTGCCGTAACCTCAAAACAGTAGATTTTTCTCACTACTTTCGGGTTCAACAGATAGATAAAATCGAGACAAAATTCATAAAACAATCTCTCTCTCTCTCTCTCTCTCTCTCTCTCTATATATATATATATATATATATATATATATATATATATATATATATATATATATACCGTTTTTAGACGTCAAAACTATGCTTTGTATAAATGTAGAAAATATAGAATGGCTTGATTCGTCTTCCCATCTGTCGACGAGTATCAGAGGAAAAACGGTAACAGATAACGTGATGCGCTATTTTGCAATTGATTCAGCTTTCCAAGGATGGGTTTCCCTTGCTCCACTAACTTTCTATTCAAACCGAAGTGGTTCAAATAAACCATTTCTGAGCTCAACACTTCTCGCCATAGAACAAAATTGGTAACAGATAGCAACAAGAGGTTTCCTCTAATCTATTGACGGTGCCAAGAGAACATCGCCACAACCCGCAACCATGTGCCGAAACCAGGTGTGGTAGTAATTTACTACTACTTCCGCTTTCAGTTCTGATTTCCATAGAGCAAAAACGGTATGAGGTATCAAGCTGTCGTTTTCTGCAATGGAGTCAGCTTGCAAAGAGTAGGTTTCATTTCCTTCCTTGACCCTTTATTCAATTCGGAAGTGGTTAAAGTTAACCACGTTTTTAAACATTTTTTTTTCGCCTTAGAACAAAAATGGTGATAGATAGCGACAAACATTTTTCTGAAATCTATTCAGGGTATCAAGAGAACATCCCATCACAACTGGCAACACTCTACCAAACGCAGAAGTGGTTGAAATGTACAACTACTTCCGGTTTCAATACTGATTTTCATAACGCAAAAACGGTAAGATATATCGAGATGCAGTGTTTTGGAATCGATTTAGTCTCCCAAGAGTAGATTCTATATCCTCACTTAGCCATCTATTGAAACCAAAAGTGGTTCAAATTAACTATTTCCGGTTTTAACCTTCATCACCATAGAACAACAACAGTAATTCATAGTGACAGCTTTCTGATAGGGATTAAATGTCCGAGGAACAGGTTTCATCTTTGAGCTTATTAATTTATCTCAACCAGTAATTATAGATGTACTACTTGAAGTATGAGTATTGAATTGCCATAGTTCGGAAATCTATCAAAATTCACGCCGTGAAACGAAAGTCAATTGTTATTCTATGGGAAGAGTATTAGTACCAGAAGTAGTAATAAATTTAAACTACTTTCGATTTTGGTAGAGTGTTATGGGTGGTGACGACATTCCCTCTTGAGACGCAGAATCGATTGCAAAAAACAGCCTGTAGTTCTTCTTCTATGCCGATAAAATTGAAACAGGGAATGGTGATTTTCAACCATTTCCGGTTCAAATAGAGGGTTAACAGGTATTTGTGAGACACTGAATCGATTATAAAAATAACTTTTTGATATCTCTTACCGTTTTTGCTCCGATACCTTTCTACAGATGGAAGACAGGACAAAGCTGTTCTATAAGTCTTCCGACACCTATGCATAGCGCAGTTTGGAAGTGTAAAAATAACCTTGTGTGTAGTCGAATCAGAAGAAAACGACTGAAAAGTTTGAAATGAAATTTGGAATATAGTTAATTGTCATCTATTCCAAACTAGGTTTTCATCGTGTCAGTTTTATTAAAACGTGTATTAAGTGGGTATGGGGAGAGAGGTCAAATTTATGCGAAAAATGTAGTATCTCACGAGCCCATCAGGTTAGGGAAATGAAACTCGATATTTAAACTTTCATTAAAGTCAAGTGGAAATTTGTGCCAGCGGTTTTGAAAGTTTCCCTCTTAAGAGTCTTCATCCCGGCGAAATTAAACTACCGCTAATTTTACAGTAATTATGTGATAACTTCAAATAGATGAAAGATAATTGAAATATGGAACAAGAGCGCCCTAGACAATATTATTTTGCGTGAGCTACCGTTATCACAAGTCACCTAGTGGCTTTCCGTTTTCAGCTGTTTAGAAACGCGAAAATAAATGCCGATTTTCAAAATGGCTCGAAATCGAAAGCAGATAAGTGAGTCGTGATAACGGTTTCTCATGTAAAATAGTATTGTCTAGGGGAAAAGGAGCTGTTTTCTATGGTTTATTCTCTCCACATCGAAACGATATTGTCTGCTGTTTGTGAACATATTACGCAAAAGTGGATGAAAAGTTTCATATTAGTTTTGGAACGCTATTAGTTTCTACCTTTAGCTAAGCTTTTTTCACCTCGCTTTGATTAAAGAGTTTCCTCCGGGTTCCATAGGCCATAGAGTTAATTTATCTTAAGCTGGGTAGGGAGTTCAAAATTTGTGCCAAAAATAGAATATCTCACGAGATTTTATTATTACACTTTCATTAAACTGTGATTGAATGTAGGGAATGTGGTTGAAAAATGTTCCATAAATTCATTCTCTCAGTTTGAAGAACAAGCATTTCAGCTAGTGTTCAACTAGAAGCAGTGGCGAATCTACAAGATAAAAACTGGTGGCAGCCAAAACCAAGACTATGATAGGTATATCATGAGTTTACTATAAACTTTAAAAAATATACAAATAATAGCTTAAATTATTTTTTGTCACTCAAAACAACTGGGGCGCCTATGCCCCTGGAACCAGGCTAGATCCGCCACTGACTAGAAGAGAAAGAGAAAACTGTTACCATATCTTAATATCAATTGCTGTTCAGTGGCACGTGTTTTATTTCCAATTGTATGACCTTGCCAATTATCTGGAACCTAAGAACTGGCTGTGCGAAAACTTTTTAACAAGACCAATCTGAATGCTCCTCTCAACTCAAGCATTTCTTAACTTCAAAGATTTTTCTTTTTTTTTTATTAAAGTTTTAGCTGGCTTCATTGTATTCTTGGAAACGATACTTGTTAGCAAGTTCATCGCAATACGGTAAAAGACATTTCTTCCACTAATTACAATCAGAAAATTCAATGAACGTCTTTAGTGCGTTACGAAATAAAGTTGGAAAAGAAAAGGCAATATAATAAGTACATTGCTAAAAATTTTAAATGACCTTGCGAACAGTATTGTTTGCTGACTGTGTTATGGAAATAAGTTCCACGGAAATAAATATTAATAATTATTTACGACCTTTACAGTTGCAGTCACATAGTAACACTAAAAATGTCAGATTTTAATTCAGGTAAACATAATATGCGTGCATTTATGTCATCAATTTTATATCTTAGATTATACAATTGGCTTTATATAAGTTATTTAAAATTTTACTTCCCAGGTTAGTTTACATTTTTTTTTTTTGACAAATCCAAATTACATTTTTATGATTCTCGTATATTCATGAGCCATTATACAACCAACGTAATAAATATATAAGCTAGTTTGTCAAGCTGGTCCTACGTGTTTTAGCAAGAAGGGGAAGAAAATAGAAGTTTTCAACTTTTTAGACCTCCAAACTATGCTAGGCTTAAGTGTCGAAACTCTTATAGAACGCTTCTGTCCGTCCGTCTGTCGACAAGTATCAGAGAAAAAAAAATCGAGACGTGGTTTTTGCAATCGATTCAGCATGCCAAGAAGATTTCATCTCCTCCCTTAACAACTATCCAATCCGGGATTGGTTCAAATTAACGATTTTAGGTTTCAACCTTCATCACCATTGATAAAAAAAACAATAAATCATAGTGATTAATGACTTTCTGATATGGATTGAGCGTCCGAGGAATAGGTTCTATTTTTTAATCTTATTTATCTATTGTAACCAGTAGTTATAGATAAACTACTTCAGATTTAAGTATTTAATTTCTATAGTTTGGAAGTCTGTTGTAGTTTCACACTGTGAAACGAAACTTACTTGTTTTAAAATTGTAAATGTTGTAATTTTATGATAACCATTATGACAAACTTGAGTAAACAAGTAAATATACTGAAAAAGAAATATTGATTGTTGCCATTTTGGTAGCACAGATGTGTGAGGAAATATACCTAGATAATTACAGAGAATAAGACCTTTGTAAAAAAAATATCTTGAAACAAAGTTCTAATGCATCTAGATAATAATCATTATTTCTTTCCTAAAATGTAATAGATGAGTCTAAAAGTTTTCTTTCCTGCTAATTCGGTAATAACGTTCTTTTTCCTGTATCATGTCTCAATTTTTTAAAAAAGTAATTGAGATTTTCAATTTTCTAGAACTAGCTTAGAAAAATATTTAAGCAAAAAGGTTTCCTGATTATAATATTAACGTTAGTCATAATTATGAATACATTTCAATATGTTACACGCAACGTTCATTAATATAAAATAAATTACTTCTTCCCCCACCAGGATTCCTAAATGCCCCGGATTTTTAAGGGACATTCCCTTATTTTATGGTTTTGTTCCGCGTCCCGGGGAGCTTCGATACGGGGCGGCAAAAGTACCGTATTTTGTCCAAATGACAATTTACCTCGGACAAAGACTTTAAAGCCCGTAATTTTTAATGAGTCGTCATGAGTATGGGCAGTAAATGGTAAATGCTATTTCGGAAAAGCTCTGAGTTGCGAAATGTCTTTAAGGTCGTCTCCTTTTTCCTAAGCATTCCACAGTCAAATTCATTTGTGGAAAGAGTTTTCTCACATATGAATTTGGAATGGACTGACACAACAACAACAACAACAACAACAACAACAACAACAACCAAAAAAAAAAGTTTCCTGTCCAGTTGATGAAAGCTGAGTTTTTCGGCGGCCTAAAGAAAAATCCAAACTTGAAAAAGATTATAAGTGTAGTTAAGTCAACCGTGAAGTACGATTTTATGAAGGAAGTTTAAGTAACTTAAATCCAATGTTTTAAAAGTAAGATTTACCTATTTTTTCATATAATAACTCTTTGTATTAGTTCAAACTTTTGTATTTCTTTCAGCCTAAAATGATTACTCTTTTTATTTGATGCCTGGCTCACTTTTTACCACTAGATCATGCTTATCTAAACCCTTCCCGTAATACTTATTGAAACTCGTAACCCGTCCCTTATTTTGACTATTTTGATTTGGCAACCCTGTTCCCCACTCCCTCACAGACGAAAGGTTCAGAAACTTTTGCAGGAAAGAAGAAAAAGTGACCATCGGAGGAAAATTTACCTACCCACACTTGGTAACACTGGATAACGCTGAAATACTTAAGTATTAATATTACATATTTACTTTGTTTGCTTGTTCGTATGGCGAGCTTTGTTTTCCTGTTGAAGTAATCTGCTACAACAGATAGACACACTCAAAGTTGTGTTCTTGGGACACATTAATGTGTGGATATTGCATTGTAAATAGCTAACATTTGCAAACGTTGTATCGTGTTGTGAAAACACAGTGCTACACTTCTGACAATGCCTACGAAGCGTTGAGTTGAATTTCAGTTTAGCGTCCCTTTTCAGCAGCGAGGCTATATGAGACGTGGACCTACTCATTAACGTGGAATCCGAACCACATGAGCTCCCGCCGGGAATCGAACCCGGGCCTACGAAGCGTAAAAACGATATTGACTTCTCTTATGTGTGTGGACGGACAACTCCAAAACCGAAATTTCCGAGGATAACAGCCGTTGTTAAAAAAGCGTATGAATTGTAATTTTCATCGAAGGCCGACATAGGCAAATCCTGGGCGCTGCAAGTTTGCTGTAATTTCTGTGTGCCGAATCTAAGGGGATGGTTACGTCGTTCTCACAAATACATGCCATTCGCTACACTAGTAATATAGTTTGAATCACGTGATCATTTATACGATTGCTACTTTTGTCTTTCAAACGGAAATGGAATAACGGACAGAGGCAAAAATCAATTCAATCTACGGGGGCCGCGGTGGCTCAGTGGTAGAGCGTTCACCTCTGGTGCTTGGGGTCCCGGGTTCGATCCCAGCCCCCGCCAAGTGAACTTTGTGGTGGACAAACACCGTGTGCGTGGGTTTTCTCGGGGATCTCCCGTTTCCTCCCACTTTCTTCATTCCACCATTTCATTCATTACTCATTATCACCGTCTCCTTTAGCCTAACCGGCATAACCGTGGGACGTAAAACTCACAGATTTCATTTCATTTTCAATTCAATCTACGATCGCCTAGGAGGCCCATCGCACATGGTGAAGTTTTCCTGTGCTTGTTCCGCCAGGAGTATGTATAGTAGACAACAGTGATGATGATGACAGTGAATATGGCAGGAGTAGTTCGCGTGAGGATCCTACATACAGGGAATGTGCCCAAGAATCACATTTGATTACTCAGAAGGAACAGCACGATGTTGTAAGACACTTGAACTTATCCAAGCAAGCTAAGTTCCTTGCTTCAAGGCTCCAAGATTGGAGTCTTCTTCAAAAAGAAACCAACGAGACTTTCGACCGCAATAGACAACGTGCCTTTCTTAAATTTTACAGCAATAGTGATGATTGTATGTATTGCACATACGTTATAGGACTGACTCAGGCGTTATAAATACAATATAAAGGTGATGAGTGGCGGTTATTCTTGGACTCATCGAAAGCAAGAGTGAAGTGTGTCCTTCTCCACAACGGTAATACTCGTAGTTACCCTTCTATTCCAATTGGATATTCACTAATCTTGAAAGAAACTTATTAAAATTTGAAGTGAACTTACGTTGGGACTTCAAGGCGATTGGTTGGGTGTTAGGGTTACAATTAGTCTACACAAAGTATTGCTGTTTTCTTTGTGAGTGGGATAGTAAAGCAAGAGAAATGCACTCCACACAAAAGTAATCTCCTACTTCTGTATCCCTCATTCCCTGAGTTAAGAATATGAAAATGTAATCTCTTGTCAATACAAATTCAGCCATTTTCGAAAGTGGATAAAATTACGGAGAAAAACGGGTTAAGAGTTTACAAATATCTCATATGCTAAACTAAAATAAGGTGAATTCATTGGCCTCCAGATACGTCAATTGATGAAAGATGACGTATACCATGAATAAGTGACAAAAATGAAAAGGAAGACCAGGATTTCTCCTAGGAGTGTTTCAGGAAAGCTTCTGGTATATAACAAAAGTGCTAACTGTGTGTAGTTAGTTCAGTTGTTGACAAACCTGCACATTATATGATGCAATATGTCACTCAAAATGCATTTCTTACATAACAACCTGTCTTTCTTTTCCGAAGATCTAGGATCTGTGTCTGATTAGCATGGTGAAAGGTTTCACCAATTAATTCAGATCCTGGAACAAAGATGTAAAGGAAAAGAATGTGTCAATGCTGGCAGATTACTGTTGGAACTTGGCGCATCACACGGTTCCCACGTCACATAAGAGGAAAGCTTCATTAGTGTTTCTTTTATTTTGTGCTCTTACCATCCATCAATCTATGTCCATGTTTTTGTCACTTGATTATCATTTTTGTTTGGTTGGCAATGTAAAAATACATTTATTTCAGCTGCATCTTTATACGTATACAGGTTGTTTCATACATATAAATTTTTACTGGCTTTCGTTTTTTTTTTTTTTTCAAGTCTATTGTTCATACAAAACTGCACGCAATAGTAAGCTATAAATATTGCTTTATCCTTCTGATACTCAAATGTGCCATGTACATACTGTGTTCATTTAATTTGCATTCTACATAAAAACAATTTTATTAAAAGACATATATTTTTTTCTAAAATATGGACTTTTCTAATATTTTGTTTCAACATTTCTGAAAAAAAAAAACAGACCTGATACAGCATATTTGACTTAAGGGAAAACCTATTTTTGTTCAGAAAAATAAACTTTGTAGGACAGCAAAACCTTTCAATCCATCACATCGCATCTTTAAAACAGCATATAAATTATATAAACGTTAAAAAACTGAAATGTTAAATGAGTATTAAACAGAATTATATTTGAGGGTTTTTTTTTTTTTTTTTAGCAGTAAGTTCCTATTTTCGGTGTGCGTGGTCGCAAGTTCAAACTCGGATGGGATTAGAAATCTTTGAATAAAATAAAACTCGAATAGAGATACGGATATTACTTGAATAGTAAACCTATCTCTTCGTTAACATGGTGTTACATCAGGAGGCAAATCAAAATCAAAAATTATATTTGTTCCTCTCAAGTACAACTTAGCGAATATTTTCTACGTCAAATATTCTTGAAGTGTCCACAAGATTTGTAAACAGTTACATACATTTAATTTCAAGCTAAAAGACTCGTCTTCATTTAGTAGTCAGAATAATGGAAAGATAATCACTCCTTTGCAAGAGCTTGTAAAACATTTCTTTTTCATTATGAAACATGATAAAATTATTTTTTTGGTGCTAATCAACATGCTAGATACATTTTAAAATTTATTCTTCATTAGTCCATAAAATTGTGTATTTAGCAAAGTCACAATCAAATATATTATTTAAATACTAGTAAATTACTATACTGTTGTATAGGAGAATACAGGGAATAATCAATATTATTTTTTAAGTTAAGATTTTCTCCAGTAGTGGAAATTTTATAGTCTAAAGTGTTTTAAGTGGAAATTTTATAGTCTAAAGTCAGTCAATAGATTAATTTTGCACTTGATCTAGCATGCTAATAAAATTTGTGTTATATCCAGTCTGTTATCACGATTCAGCATGAAATACATAATGGTCTGGCAATCTGCTTATGATATAGTCTTTCTAGTGAAAGACATGGAATGGACAAAAATGTGGCAACGTTTCTTTATTTGAAGAACTTTAAAGAATTTAACATTGTCTTTTATCTTCAATTAGTTTCCACAGTGATAATTGATGCTACAGCAATATTTATCCAATGATTTGAAGAACGGGACCCGAAGTGGTAACTTACAACAGTAAATATTCATAAAATTAAAGGAATATATTCACAGAAATAAAGTGGAAAATCTCAGCATGAATGAAGAAGGCACTGACCTGTAAAAGAACCCTCAGCTGATGGTTTATGAACATCATCATCATTGGTACGCTGAGGATTTGGTTTGATAGCAGCTGCACCTGAAAGAGAAATTACAATGTTACTAACTTCACAGTTTACTGTTCACAATATTTCGTTTTACTTGACAAACTTTCGACTGAAGTTACCACTTTCTGCCGGGAGAAGAAAGTTGCATTTTTCAATTAAAATTAACTAACTCAACCCTTTAAAAGTAAATAACATGTTACTGAAAGTAACAAATTCAATGACAGAGAAGCACTACCGTACTTTGGTTCTTAGTTTTGAGGTTCTAATAGGTTATGTCAAGAATAGAGATTATTTTGATAACAATATACTAGTTATGAAGGAATTATAACTTAAAAATATGAAATAATCTATGAAAGAATTATATATTTTCTTCATGAATAGTTTTCGTTTCTTTCTTTTTTTACTTTCGAGCGACGACAGGAGAGATAAAAGGATGGTCGCCCTAAAAAAAAAAAAAAAAAAAAATCGAATTTGAGTTTTCAGTGGTTCCTACATTCCGTAAATGTGATTTTTCAATATCTGTCCATCAGTTTGTTCTTTTGTAAACTCGCCTAGAGGGCACACCGTTTAAGCATCGAAACTAAATTTTAAACTTAGAGATTTTATATAATTCTTTAGGTTTTTCTTTTTTCGACTTTTTCCTTGTCCCCAAAATAAAGTAGTTTACTGAAGTGTGACAATAAAAGTTATGAACTTTTTCAAAAACGTTTCTAAAAATGTTATTTATTTTTCATAAATCAACAATTGATTAACAGTCTATATTATTGTAAGTCTTTTCTCTGGGAAAAACTCAGAACGCATAGTTTACTCTTGCGGAGAGCTTATGTCGGGCTACTTTCTCAAAGACAACAGAGGCAATTTTGTTCACATTTCATAAATAAATGTTCCATTAATATACCTACATTCTGGTATTAACCGTTTTTCATTTAAGAAAGTTATAAGAGGTAATTTATTCTTTGGGGAGAGTTATTTTTCAGACAATTTGCGCAAGATCCGTTCAGTTGATTTGGTCTTCGTTCATTAATGAAAACTTAATCAACAATTCTATACCTATAATATGGAATGAATTATTTTGTATGAGAAAGTCCACAAGCGTTAGTTTAATCTTGAAGATGTTCTTTACGGATGATTTTTTCAAGAGCAACGACTTAGAAAATTTTGTTCACATTTTCTGAACATTTCTCTGACAACCCTAGAAAATGGCATGAATAATTTCCCATGAAAAAATCAAGAAAGGATAATTTTCTTTTGGAGGTGTTTTCTTCGATGCGGTTTTCAGAAAGTACCTATTACAATTTTTCATGGCGTATGAAAACATCTATATGAAATATTCAACTATTGGAATCTGTAACAGAGCAGTAGATCTTTTCTTTTGTCATATTCTTGACTGGTTAACTTCTGAACACTTATTTATCTAAACAAACAACTGAATGTTTAACTGGAGGTTGAATGTGTGCACAGGGAAACTAAGTCCCAACGACCCGGTAGTTACGAATATGATCAACGGTTTATTTATGTTCTCAGTTAACGTTCTGTATCTTGATGCAACAATAGTTTGGAAGTGCATCTGGTCTCACGTCATTTATCTTGCCATGGTGGCATAATAGAATACTTGAACTGCATATTCAGAGTTCATTCGTGGCTACGCGGTTAGCGTACGCGCCTCTGCGTGGGAGACCCGGGTTAGATTCCCGGCGGTAGCTCATGTGGTTCGGATTCCACGTTAATGAGTAGGTCCCTTCTCATATAGCCTCGCTGCTGAAAACGACGTTAAACTCAAAATTAACTCAACTCAAATCATTGAATTGCATATCCTTAGAGTGTGGGAAGAGCAATAGGAGATATTTGCTTCATTCTAACAAGAAGCTTATTATATGGCGAGGTACGAGCTATACAAATTCGCAAATGGGGCGAAATGCGTTTCACTGTAAACAAGATAACTTTTTACCTATAACAGCTAGGGGATCAAATTTAGTATATAGGTACCTTAGGTCAATGCCAAGATCCAATAACCGAACCAGCCATCTAGGGTCACTTTCAAGGTTAAAAGGTCAAATTGAAGACTTTGGGACAAAAACCCGTCAAGTCCAGAATGTGAAAGTGTAAAGGAGATAGCTTCACAATGGTTTCTCGTCATCCGATTTTCTTCAAACTTGGTACATATATACTAGACCGAAATTAAATCGACAAGTAATTTTTGTTTCTTTCGGAAAATAGGTTAAGGGGGCAAAGGGCCTCTTTTCAAAAAAGGGTCCTCGTGATTAAAACGGCCACATTAAAGAAACGAAACTCTGCTGATGCAAAGACGACTTCAAAGTAGGGAATACGGGTTTTGTCGCTTTTGCGAGAAAAGGGTTGCAGGGGGCAATGACTCCCTTCGAAATGACAAATTACTCAGAACAATCCTTACGGAAATTGGAAATGAAATCTTTAAGTTTTACGTCCCACGGTTATGCCGGTTAGGCTACAGGAGACGGTGATGATGAGAGATGAATGAAATGGTGGAATGAAGAAAGTGGGAGGAAACGGGAGAATCCCTGGAAAACCCAAGAGCACGGTGTTTGTCCACCACAAAGTCCACACGAGCTGGGATCGAACCAGGGACCCCAAGAAACGGAGGTGAACGCTCTACCACTGAGCCACCGCGCCCCCAAGAATTTGGATTTCATTGGAATTGCTTCAAACAGTGATATGTCGTAGATATTGTGTTCCTAAGAAAAAGCCTCAACGGGCACAACCACAAGTCAGTGACGTTTGGCCAATATGAGGCCAGTTTTTTTAAAGTAACCGAAGAGAGCGATGTTTTGTATTTCGGTGAAAATGACTGAAACAGTGATATTGTAGACATTGTTATCCTGAGAAAAAGTCTCAATGGACACAACCACAAATCATTAGTCCTTTGATCACTACAGGGCTACTTTCTTGAAAACAGCCGAATATAACAATTTTCTGGATTTCGGTAAGATTGAGTAAAACTGAGATATGTTGAAGGTCTTGTCATGAAAAAAGGTCTTAATGGACACAACCATCGAATTATGACCGTTTGGCCATATGAGTTCCAACTCTGGGAAATAATAATAATAATAATAATAATAATAATAATAATAATAATAATAATAATAATAATAATAATAATAATAATAAACAGCTCCCCCTCAAAATTCCCTATAGTGAAATATCTCTGAGTGTGAAATATCTCTGTTCGGACCCATTCATGAGAAGGAAATGCACTATCGTGAACAAAAGTGCACTAAAACCTGTATTCTGCATATCCTTAGTACAATCACTAATAAGCTTAATAGATATATTATGCTATAAATGAGAAACTGAAATCGGCATTGACATTTTATTGTATTTAACAGTAACTACCACTTCTTTAAGTCATTAAAACAGATGAACAAAAGTATATTAATTTTTACGTGACAATTTTGCATTTGGAAAATGAAATTTGTTCTTTAAACTTATGCTTCAACTACAGGAAATTGCTTTAAGAAATCCTTTTTCACTCTCAATAAATATATAAAATTCAAGCAAATTTCAAAATTTCCCTGATACAGTCCCTGTCTTATTTAAAATTATCTAAACACATGAACAAAATATATTGATCGTTGATAGATGGTGAAAGGTGACAGTTTTGAATTTACAGAATGAAAGTTACCTTTTAAATCTATACTTCGAACTAGACACAAATTTGAGAAGGAAAAAAAAAAACAGTCTTAAAGAGGTTGGCAAGAAGTTTGTACCAATCACCGGCTTTAATCAAAATCAGCAATATTTCTGGCCAGGCCGGTCAAAAACCGGCCAGTTGGCAACCCTATTTGGCCACTACAGGTCCTACATGTGCATTAAGAAAAAAACAGTCGGGTATAACGATATTTTGATCTCGGTGTAACTGAGTGAAATTGCGATATGTTGTAGATGTCGTGATCCTGAGAAAAAATTGTTTAGGGCTTTCCTTTATCCCGTAAGATGAGCATGCGAATATGGGCTATGCTTAACCCTTGTCCGGGCAAGACATTTTTGTAACGTAAACGGGCAACCGGGGCCTGTCAGGCCCAGTACATGTTTTAAGTACAGAGCACTCAAAATTCAATGTCTATTGTCGCATACTGTTCTTACTAATCTAGAATATATATATATATTTGTCAAGCAACATTTTTTGTAACCCTTTTCTAAGCCAAACAGAATAGCAAATCCGGTCCAGACATTTTTGTAACGTAAACGGGCAACAGGGGCCTGTCAGGCCCAGTATATATTTTACGTGCAGAAAACGTAAAATTCAATGTCAATTGTCGCATACTTTTCCGACTAAAGGTTACAATAGCCACATGTTCAATATATAATTATGTGACCACTTGAACTAGTATTTCACAGGAATTGCACTAAAGATTGCGGGGCCTCTTAGGCACCGGTTGCCCGGTTACGTCAGGAAAATGTTTTCAACTTTTTAAAAAATAATACATTAGGTTTGCCAACTTGATATATTCATGTTTTTAACTTCGACTACGGATAGAAGAATTCAGAATTTTATGTCATCGAAATATATATGGTTATTGAGAAATTCGAAGAAAATGAAGTTATTGGGCCTGGGAGGCCCCGGTTGCCCGGATAAGGGTTAAATGATGTTCACCGTTACTCTCCCCATTCCTTTCCAGGTTGTGAGATATGAATTTTCAGGTTTTCATACAATTCTACCAAAATTCCAGAGTATCCTTACCTTCTGCGTTTTTTTTTTTTTTTAATGAGGCCCCGTAGTTGCCAAATGGTCACTGATTGGTGGTTGTGACCACTAAGACTTTTTCTCAGGATCACAATATCTACAACATATCATGGTTTCAAGCAATTCCACCATAATAAAGAATACCATTACCTTCTGTTCTTTTTTTAGTGTCCCTGTAGTGGCCAAACGGTCATTGATTGATGGCTGCGCCTGTTGAGATTTTATTCAGGATTATAATATCTACAACATATCACGGTTTCAAGCAATTCCACCGAAATCCGGAATACCATTACCTTTAGCACTTTTTTTTAAGTTGTCTAGTAGTGGCCAAACGGTCAGTGATGGATGGTTGTACAAATTGAGACTTTTTCTCAGGATCACAATCTACAACATATAGTTTCAAACAATTCCACCGAAATCCAGAATAATGTTACCCTCTGTTGTCAAAAATGTGGCCCTGTAGTGGCCAAACGGTCAATGATTGATGATTGTGCTTATTGAAACTTTTTCTCAGGTACTCCAGGTCTTGCTCTGTGATACAACTTGTGAATTAGTTGCTTGACTATCTATAATTTTTACGTGTTTATTTTTTGAAAATGTAATTTTTTAAAAACTAAATTCATACATGCTGCTATGATTTTAATGGGGTTCGAATCTATCATAGTGACCTCGCCATCCTCGTTCCACGAGCGCGTAGTTTTAGCTACAAATGAGTAAAATGCACTAAATTCAATCCAATTTGGTAAATGAAATTGCAATATTTTCATATCTAGTTTCACTAATTTCAAAATTTCTCTACAGTGTTCAATAGAGTTTTCCCAAACCCTCACTAAATGGTTAGTATTCTCGCATTGGTGTGTGAAACTCGGGATCTATTACATGTGATTCTTATCCTTATATCGTCTTAGTACAGAAAATTGAAGTTAAACTCCTGTCAAACAAACTAAGCACTCTGTCTTCAATGGCAGAAATCTCAATTACGATGCAGTTCAAGAATAATTTAGCATAACATTCTCCATGTAGTACTGTGCTTTATAAGGTGAATACGATGTTTGTACTAAATTGAATGTACAATGTTTTTACTACATTCCTATTTTCAAACAAAACGCAATTATGGTGTTCAGCATTCTTATTTTTATAGTAATCTGAATCTTCAGACCGATAAGGAAAGAAAACAAAATGGAAACGTAAAAGGTCTCTGTTTCAGTTACAAGATATGTTTATCTGCACTTTCTCTAATTAATTAAGTTGTACGAAAATAACTATAGAGCAAAGTGATATTTTAGTAAACTGCATCATGAGTATAATTTTAGAACTGCAATACCGCAATGCTTCAAAATGTTGCTCACTATTGGTAGGCTAGTTTTTATGGTACAAAAAGCGTTGCGTGCCAGCTGCTTTCCTAAACTTCACATCTCCTAAAGCTTAACCTGCTGCGGCGAGATACTTACGGAAAGAGTCACGTTATCGAATTTGGAAGAATAACAGTCTGGTTCACTTTTAATCCCTCGTCATGTTGAAAATACAAACATCTAATCCACTAAGGTACGAAACGTTGTAGCTATATAACTTGAGAATGGGTAATCGTTTTCTTAATCTTTTCGGTATTTTCGCAGGAATTTAGTCTTTTTTTTTAAATAACAGAATACAAACCTCTGGGTGATGCAAAGATCTTTTTTTAAAAAAATGAATTTCCAATTACCAATAGGTACTGGATAGGAGGTTTTATCAGAAACAAATGGCAGCTAACGAATGGCAGCTTTTATTTTACGTTGACCAAGCTTTTAAATGTTTGGTCATGTATCATTTTAAACATATACGTAGGATTCTCTCGTATCATTGTTTGTTTCGGAGATAAATCTACTTATTTTTAAACGAACAAGTAAAACATCGTTTTAACGAATGTAACTTGAAGCAGAGAAACAAATGCAAAGTCCAGAATGAAAGTGTGATAATAATTCTTGTGGGATAGTTTGGATACAGGACTAATTACAAAAATCTTTAGGACTGTAAGTGAAAAAAATCTTGAACAGATATTGAAGGCTAATACAGTTAAAATTCATCTTGATTGAAATCTTTGCTCTTATTAAAGATTCTTTCTTTTCATTGCATTCTTTCTTTCTTTTTTACCTTAATGACAAATGGTGGAATTATAATAAAACACTGCTATACCCTGGCCGGCGAACGATGATTTCTGACAGCTCAGCTCGCGAGGACAACTGAGGAGTGCGGTGTTGCCATGTGCTTCTCGCGCAGGGGGAGAATCGTCTGCTTCCTCGTTGAGGGTGAGAGGGGGTGAGTGAAAGTTGGTCAATGTGTGGTGGTTACCATAGAGACGCGACAGGTTCTGAGTCTAAGGTTGGTTGACCTGCTGTCTTCTGCTCCCTCGCCGTGGCCTTGTGCAAAGCTGTCAGAGATCATAGTTCACCGGCCAGGGTATAGTGAGTAGGAGCACTAGACATGGACATATACGGTAGAGACCTGCAAGGGTCGGGCTTGGGCGGGCCGACTCAGTTATTTCTTTGGGCCGGACCTGGCTTGGGCAGGCTGACACTGTTATTTCTTTGGGCCGGGCCGGGCTTGGGCTGACCGACACTGTTTTGTTTTCAGGTCGGGCCAGGCTGGGGCCGATCAATTGCAATTCTTTAATAATTATTGACTTTCGTTAAACGATAATTGGAATAAAGACAAACGTTGAAGAAGTGTGTCCGTGAAAAATGTTACAAAGAATGTAATAGCTATTTACAGTTTGTGTTGCTTAGTGGCTCCACTTTCACTATAGAGGATTGCAGGCATTATGCGGTAAATTGACCTTCACTGAACTCAAAATATAAAAAGAAGGGGTGGGAATGTTTTGCCTGTCGCTAAACAATATTTCCATCTTCACTTTATGCTAAAAATCAATTAAGTTAGGTTTTTTTTTTACAGGGAATGGAGTTTTTGTTCTCTCGATGACAGGCAAAGTTCTAGGAGGCAATGGTACCATTCGGAAGGGAAGCGTCAGGTTGTGAACCAAAGTTTAGAAAATGTTTCTGAGGGTTAGATCAAATTTAGTACTAAATTTTGAGAAAGATTCGGGCTCGAGCTATTTTTTAAAAAAATTTATCGGGCCGGGGTCGGGCCAAAAACTTTTAAAATTTATCCGGCCCGGGCCGGGCTTGAGCCAAGAATTTTGAAAAAACTTATCGGGCCGGGCCGGGCTCGAGCCGAAAATCTCCAAAACTTTTCGGGCCCGGGCTGGGCCGGGCCTAGATACGTTCGGGCAGGATTGGACTCGGGCCGAAAAATTCGGCCCGTGCAGGTCTCTAATATACGGACACGGTAGACACTGAAGCAGTGCTGCCAACCTGAAACGTTATACAGTCCTATGTCGAGAAGCAGAAATTCCCATTTTGCTCTTGAATTTCCCATGCTATACTAATAACAAAATTTTCTGAACTTAGAATATATGAACACTGAAATTATATAGAGTATATCAATCATTTTCAGTGAATTATTCAAAAATTCCGATCGTCTACGTTCATCAAACAGTTTATGAACAAGTATTTCCCTTAATTGAAAGAAGCGATTGAAAATATTGATAAAAATGAGTACATTTTCTTATGAGTGTAGTATTTCCATCAAGTTTTTGTACCATAATCTTCTATTGAAGGTAATAAAACTAGATAGACTCCATTCTTCAGTCAATTCGTATCGAACGATTTGGAAGTTGAACGTTTTTCGTTTTATTTTCTTCCGTTAATTTTATTCTTTCTTTCATTTCTCTCTTTTTTTAAAATATGAGAGTACAATTAACTTTGCTTGGTACTTGTTCTTTGAAATTCTTAAGTCATTGCATAAATCTCTTTAACACTAATACGTAATTTATGATAATAAAATTTGACAATTAGCGTTAATTTTAAATTTATTGGGGACTCGTTTGTCTATTTATCTCTTATAGACAATTTTGTTGGCGTCAATGGAAAATTCCATGAAACTTGCCAATTTTTACGAAAATTTTCTCTTCTCCCATTTCGAAAAATCATTGTCTAAAATCCCATAATATGGGATTTTCCCCAAAGATTGGCATCACTGCACGGAAGTAAAGAATTGGCTATTTTGTAGTTGAACTTATTCAGCGAAAGATGGTCTAAATAACACTAGTTAACGTGCTATTATAATAACGTTATTTGTTATTGATATTCAAAAGTCTTGAGAGATAGCTTATTTTTTTATTTCAATGCTCCAAGGGCGTTGCGATTATGATTTCTTTGTTTCGCAGATTACAAGCTTCTATTTGCGGAATGTTAAAACCATCATTAACTTGCTAAATTATCATTATGTAGCCAGTTACGAATTGCAGAAATGACTTTGATTCAGTGTTATATGCATGGAATTCATCTCGGTCGAAGGATACTTGAAAGCCTGATGCTCGCTCCTTAAGTAAATTTAGAAATGGACCTCAGATGGTGGTTTAAACAAATCAAGTAAAATCAATTTTTATTTGTCAGCTCCTTATGAAATCTATTTGAATTTCTCTCCAGATGTTTAGAATTGCTTTCCAATTTTAGGGAATAGTACATAAATTCCAATAAAATTTAACATTACGTCAGCGCCTAAAGATCTGACTCATCTGATTTTAACATACGTCAGCAGATGAAATCGTCTTCCTCGTTTTCAATTTATATACTTTTTCTCTATATAGAGAAGTGTTCTAAGATGAACTAATATTTGATGCTTAATCATGGTAACTTTTTATCTCACTTTATTCATTATACACATTTATTTTCTGACGAAAGGCACTTTCGACGCACTTACATTTACAAATGATCGTATTTTCCCCTTTGCATTTCAAAGCAAACGCAGAACAATCTATAATATAACATTGAAAGTGACTATGTTTGTGACTCTTAATCTCTTGAACCACCGAACCGATCTCTATCAAATTTTCAACATTCATGACTTTTAGACTTGGAAATGTCTTTATCATTTCACTTTGACGGTAGAATTTAGAGGAGGGGGAGGAGGAGGAATTATAAAAAATAAAACTTAATAACTCTTGAACCAAACGGCCAATCTCGATAAAATTTTCAACATAGATGAGGTTCGTGCCTGGGATGTTTTTTTATCATTTCACTTTGACGGAGCAATGTGGGGGAAGGGGGAGGAGGAGGAGGGGAAATATATACAAAAATCAAGATATATATATAAACAGTGAAACCTCTGAATAACGGACACCAATGGGACATGAATTTTTGTCCGTTACTGAGAGGTGTCCGTTACAGAAAGGTTTCAGAAATTCAATTTCTCACAACAGTAATTGTATGCAGTAAATACATTATGTATGAGCGTAAATACGTAAAATTCAATATGAAAATACTCTATTTAGTACGTAGACCCTATTTGAATTATTGAGAGAGATGAAGGAGAAAAGGAAGGATTCATTTCTGTTAATTATTATTATTGATGGGAAATGTGTTAATATATTCGTATACTGCAGAAGATAATGCGTGTATGGTTATTTTCTTAAGAACATGTCATCACCCTGTAAACGTTTTTCATTTACAATATTTTTGTTGCGGAAGAAACGTGTGTGTGTGTGTGTGTTTGTGTACTCGCGCAGTATCTTCGTTGGCGGAATGGATGAAATGGAAGTTATTGATAGTGCATATGTTTATTGACCCAGACTTGTTCCAGTATCATAACTAAAAGAAAAATGTTGTTTTTCCAAAAGAGTAAGAGAAGAAACATTGCTCGTTGAAAATGTTATTGTACAACAAACAATGTTTGTTTTGTTATTTTTGAAATTATTGGGAAAGATGCAAGTCCCAGAGGAAAAAGGGCTAAATTTGTTAGGGAAGGAAAGATCTTTCTCTGCATGAGTGTTGTTGCTTATTGAAGGTTTTCTAGGATTTCCACCAAAAAACAGTTTATCGCGGGGAGAAGAAAGGATTTCAAGTTCAGCTTGAAGCTGTTCTGTTTGATAGTTAACCAGCTAGACTCATGATAGATTCACTTGTGGGGAAAATACTTTTCTGACTACTGTAATATACCTCAGAACCGAGAATAATTCCTGTCCGTTATGAAGAGGTTATTGAACGTTTGGGGAATAAAAGGACTGTCCGCGTCCGTATCTGAGAGTGTCCGTAAAAGGGAGGGTTTTGTTCCGTAAGAGAACATATATTTTGGCCGGGACAAAAAAATCTGTCCGTATTATAGAGGTGTCCGTTAAGGGGGTTTCACTGTATATATATATATATATATATATATATATATATATATATATATATATATATATATATATATATATATAGTGATTATGTTTGTGAGTTAATAACTCTTCAATTACTCGATCGATCTCAACAACATTTTTAACATAGATGAGGCTCAAGCCTGTGAAGTTTTTGTAGGGGAGGGAAGTAGATTTTAGGGGAGGGGAGGAAGGGAAATTAATGAAACTTAATAACTCTTGAACCACCCGATCATCTCGTGCCTGGGGTGTTAAGGTTCGGGCCTGGGATGTTTTCGTCATTCCACTTTTAAGATGAAACGTACGGGGGAGAGAGGGGGAGATATATATATATGTTAAAAAATAAAAATAAAAGTGACTGACTGTCTTTGTGATTTTATCACGGTTAAAGCACCCAACCGATCTTAATCGAATTTTCAACGTAGATGAGGTTCGGACCTTGGGAGGTTTTTATCATATCACTTTGACGGTAGAAGTTAGGGCTGGGGGAGGGCAGGTATATATATATATATACAGAACGTTCAAAAAGTCTCGATACACCTCAATCGTGGGAAGTCAAAGTCACATTCAAAGTCACATGAAATACAAATTTATGCGAAGGTTTGCAACACTGCTATATTATCGCCTTGCGTGAAGTTCCTTTCTTAGATTCCAGTCGGCAAAGTGACGTTGATGTGATTGTTGCATCTAGTTAGCGGTCTCTGAAACAATGGTGTTAACTTTGGAACAACGAATATTAAGTTTGTTATGGACAAGTCTGAAGATGTTTTGGATATTTTTTTTCTTTGCTGATGCTGCCTGGTTCAATTTATCAAGTTACGTCAATGCCCAGAACTCACGTTTGTGGTGTGCAGAAAACCCACATGTCATACATGAAGTTCCTCTGCATGACCAGAAGGTAGGGGTGTGGATTGCAATATCCAGAAGAAGAATAGTCGGCCCCATATTTTTCAGACAAACAATAGATTCAACTCGTTATTGTGAAATTATTCACCAGTTCATGGGAGAACTAACGGAAGACGAAATTCGTAATGCTTGGATACAACAAGATGGCGCTACAGCACATACAGCTCGTCAATCCATGAGTTTACTGCAAGAGGTTTTTGGAGATCGAATAATTTCAAAGGGATTGTGGTTACCTCGGTCTCCTGATTTGTCTCCTCCGGATTTTTACTTCTGGGGTTATGCAAAGAATTCTGTTTATAAAGGGAATCCCCACACGCTACAAGAACTCGAAACAGCTATTCGAGATTTTGCTCATAGCATTCCACATGAACAACTTGTGAGAGTAT
This sequence comes from Thermobia domestica, assembly GCF_964235325.1. Classification (NCBI taxonomy): domain Eukaryota; kingdom Metazoa; phylum Arthropoda; class Insecta; order Zygentoma; family Lepismatidae; genus Thermobia; species Thermobia domestica. Next base: position 57,430,180 of record NC_137459.1, read on the forward strand.
TTGAGAACAAGAAGAAACGTGCGCAAGCATGTTTGGAGGCTTATGGGGGACATTTCCAACATTTGCTGTGAAAATGTGTGTTAAAATGTGTATGTATATGCTACGCCCTGTACATAGTGCGTTTATGCCATAAAATATAATAAATTTTGAGTACAATAATTTTTTCGTTGCTTTGAATATGTGACAATTCAGGTGTATAGAGACTTTTTGAACGCTCTCTCTCTCTCTCTCTCTCTCTCTCTATATATATATATATATATATATATATATATATATATATATATATATATATGATAAAACCTTACCGATCTCGATTAAATTTTCAACATAGATGACGTTCAGACCTTGGGTAATTTTTTAACATTTAACTTTGACGGTGCACGTAGAGGAGGGGGGAGGCTATATCTATATCTATATCTATCTATCTATATATATATATGCAAAAAATGAAAGTGACTGTCTCTGTGAGTATATCACTCTTGAACCACTTTACCGATCTCGATCAAATTTTCAACATAGATGACGTTTGGGTCCGGGATGGTATTAATATATCCAGTTCGACGGTAAAATCTTCAGGGAGGGGATGGGAGAGGAGATATATAAAAATAAATAAAACTTAATAACTCTGGAACCACCGGACCCATCTCGATCAAATTTTAACCTACATGAAGTTCGAACTTGAGATGTTTTTTTAATATATCACTTTGGCTGGGTAACTTAAGGGAGGGGGAGGAGAAAATATATAAAAATGATCTAAAGTGACCGATATTAGTGCCGAATCTATAGATTTCAGGGTCGCTGAGATGAACAGTGACACTTTTGATGCCGTTTAAATCCAAGTTCAGCCCCGCAACTGAACTCAGCCCCACAGAGGGGAAGATATATATATATATCTTCCAATCAGAATGACCAATATCAGTGTCGAATTCATAGCTTTAGGGGTCGATGAGATTAACAATGACACTTTCGATGCCTTTCCCCGCAACATGGGGAAGGAAGGAGGATATATAAACATCATCGAAAATGACCAATATGAGAGAGTGTTTCAGTAATAGTAAAAAGTGACTGATTAACGGAACATATTACTATTTTTATTTTTCCTTAATTTAACCCAGCGAAGCGGGTAATTGATGCTAGTTCGTAATAAATAGAACTAAAACTTCTAAAATAATGATAATAATACTAATGGATATAAATTGTTATCGTAGCGGACATATTTACTTTATAGTCCAGTCTAGCTGGTATAATTTTAGGCCAAACCGGGACACAATGGTTGAATTTCTGAAATTTTGCATACCGAGTCTCTAAGATAAATATATATTAACAACATATTAAAAAAACTCTCTGCCTCTTTCACGCTCGCTTCATCCAATACGGCGGTCAGTCCAAAATGGCTGTCGACCACATTAACGGGACGGTATAATTTGATGTTTTGCTTAATTCGCGTTGCAGTTACAGCAGAAGTGTGTCACAGTAACACAGTAACTAGAATGACATAAGTATCACTATTACTACCAATATAATCCACTAATACATTCACATGAGAATAAACATACGTAACTTTACTATTCTCTGCTTCCGAGTGTTTCTGCTTACATTATTTTCGTCTTCTTCTCATCTTCTCCAGTTACATTTCTCTTTGTATTCTCATCTTCCTCTCCAGTTACATTCCTCTTCGTCTTCTCCGCTTCCTCTCCAGTTACATTCCTCTTCGTCTTAGATATTGAACGCAACTGAATAACACAAGTACAATATTATGGTGCTCAATAGTTTCGAAGTTCTGGTGGAAAAAAAAAAAACTTTTTAGTCCTATTTTAGTTTCATTTGCGAACTCTCGTATACTCTGGAGCCTGAGATGCAAGAACACTTATACAAATTGTCAACGTTCTACACCTGACAGTTTGATAAATCTGGTGAACGAAAAAATCATTCAAGTCCCCTATATCCAGTGGTCGAAGTGAGACGGTATGCGGTGGTGTGCCATACCGCCTCTGGTTTTCCAGTAATGAGGACATACCGTCTCTGGTTTTTCAGTGATCAAGACAATATTTAAGTAGCCGGTATGTTCAGTCAAAATCATAATAAAACACATCGCCTCTGCTTTTTTCCACTTAGAACACTACCTATATCCCATTAGAAGTCGTATTTCGCAGGGTAGGGAGCAAGGGAAATATTTATGCAAAATTTCAAGGTTCTATGACTAACAGTTTCGGAGATCTGCTGATGAGTGAAACGGAAAGTGAGTGAATAAAACAGTTTTACTCCTAAAATATATATCTTTATATATGTATAAATGGATGTGTGTGTGTGTGTGTGTGTGTGTGTATGTTTCAGTAACTCTGGAATGCCTGCAGAAATTTTTAACCAAACTTGGTACACATATTACTTACAATATGAGAAAGAGTATGTCGGAGTAATACCTTCTGGCACACCTAGGGGGAGGGGAAGGGTAGATATATAGAAACGGTCGAAAATGATCGATATTAGTGTCAAATCCATAGTTTTCGGAGTCCACGAGGTGATAGGTGACAATTTCGATTCATGTTAAATCCAATTTCAGCATCCCAGTGAGAGCAAGACCTTCTAGCACTCCTACGGGAAGTAGAGGGGTGACATATAAAAATGATCAAAAACGACTGATATGAGTGTCGAATTCGTAGCTTTTGTGTTCTCTGAGATTAATGGTGATACTTCTGCCATTTAAATCCAAATTCAACTCCCCTTAGTACTGCTCAGGGGGGATGGTGACATACAAAATAATTTAAGAAGACCAATATTAGTGTCGAATCCATAGTTTTCGGGATCCCTAAGTTAACTGGTGACAGTTTTGGCAACCATTAATTCCAAGGCCAGCTTCCAGTTGGAGAAAGACCCCCTAGCACTCGTAGGGGGTGAGGAGGGGGAGACATATTAAACGATCAAAAAGGACGAAATTTCTACAATATTCATGTTTCTGATTTTTTTTCTTTTTTTTTTTTTTTTTTTTTTTTTTACTGATTAAATATTAAACATTATGCTTTCCCTGCAAGGAACAGGCGCTTTTGCTAGTAAATAATATAAGCTTTTCCAATTAATCGCCTATTGCAAATTGAGAAAGTAATTGCAACAGTAGATCTTAACGATTCAAAAAAAAAAAAAAAATCCTACAACTCTTGTCAAAATGGGTTATGCGTGTGTATAGTTCGGGGAGTAATAATTTTAGAAGATTGCCTCGGAAGAACTACCCCTTCCGCGAGCCACGAAACTATCGTGCTTAATGTAGATTCTCAGTATTTTCGTAATAATACGTTTCACTCTCAGTGTATTGAAATTCCCCCCGATAAAAAAGCTTCTTGAATCATCACTAAGTACGGGTGTGAGATCTGGTTCAGAACCTAGATCCATACAAAACTCTTTTTCATTTCTTGGTTTCCAAAGTAAAGTTTCGGATAGAGAAATTTGTTTTAGGAAAATGAAATCTTTGAGTTTTCCGTGCCAAATTTATGCCATGTAGGCTAGAGGAGACTGTGATGATGGGAAATGAATGAAATGATGGGGTGAAGAAAGTGGGAGGAAAAGGGAGAACCCCGAAAAAATTCACGCACACAGTGTTTGTCCACCACAAATCACACTTGGCACGAGCTGGATGAACCCAGGATCCCGCGCAAGAAGTGAACGCTGTACCACTGAGTCATCGCGGCCCCATGCAGAACTTCGAGTAATCTATACTGTCACTTCCCGAAGTTGGTATTAATATTGAAAAAAAAAAAAAAAACATGTGTTGATGTTTGTTATAAGCATGTTAGTAATAATAATACCTGCTTTCGCAGTTAAGGGATAAATTAGATATTATTTTACTTTATTTCTCTCTGTTTAAACAATTACTGTTTACAACATACACATTCTTTTCAACTGCAAGTAATATTAGAACAAAGTTTGCGCACTGCGACGCAGTGAAATGCTGGTAATATTATTTCGCGAGTCAGAGTAATTTGCTTAATAAGGCTTCACAAAATGTTTCCAGTGTCTATTAATTCAGTTCGTTACGTAGCACTTATGCTCAATTATTATATGAATTTAGCTGAATATTGTCGTCCTCGTCACGTGGGTTGAAGGCACTTGCTTTAAACAATAATTGACATTAAGCATTTGTTCAAGTACCTAATATAATTAACTGATGTATATTCAAAAAGAAGAATGATTATGTCTATCAGTTGTATTATAAACTGATGCAGACATAGGTTAAAGAGGATGAACTACAGATTATGTCATGTCCATGCCGTATAAAATTAACGTTACCAATTCTGTAATAGATAAGAGACTTGTTTAATCATTTTACAAACGACTGCAATCTACTCTTTTCATTACTTTTGTCACGACTAGGCTTAAGGACAAATCTACATAATAATAATAATAATAATAATAATAATAATAATAATAATAATAATAATAATAATAATAATAATAATAATAATAATAATAATAATAATAATAATAATAAAGAAGAGAAAAATCAAACTCAGAAACTCCTAGCGTACAAAGCTGCAGAACCCATCATCTATTGTCGAGCTGAGCCTGTTCCTAGCGAAGTTCGGGCACCAAGTATAGCAATCTCAACTTTGTAGACAGCAGGCGCAATATGGACAACAATGCCCTTCAGTAATAATAATAATAGTAATAATAATAATAATAATAATAATAATAATAATAATAATAATAATAATAATAATAATAATAATAATAATAATAATAATAATAATAATAATAATACGAGGATGAGTGGTGAGTCTTCTAAAATTTTGATACACAACATACCTGGCTAACATTCAAACTATAGTCCCTCCTGTGGGACTGTTTGCAGTCAACTCCTTGCCAGTTCCTCGTCGATAGCACGCCTTGTCCTTAGAGGCAAAGTCAGTCACGGTTGTTTCCATCTTCCGTTGCTTGGTGAAGAATAATGATTTCAGGAAATTGCTATGGTCCGAAATAGGTAGTAGTCCGAAAGGGTAAGGCCAGGATTATATGCCGACTGTGACATCAGTTCGATACCACCAAGTACCTGCATTTTTATTGCATTTCTCGAGCCGAGCGTGGTTTTATGTTCTACTATTGCAGCAGGGTGCGCTTTCACAGTTCACCAATGAAGGATATTTTTTGCGTAGTGCACCATACATCCGCTCCAACCGTTTGGAATAAAGGTTGATATTGATGGTAGAATGGTGTACAAAGATGCTACACTGTGGTAGTAATTGAAAACACAACAAAAGCAAGCTAACATTGGGATCTACAAACGGATCTGGAATGAATTACTTGTAACGCGTTTTAGTTTGTAACTGGATAGAGCTCCGATCTGACGTTGTCTGCAATCTGTACTACTATACTACAGGTAGCAGTTCAGAATGCGGATACAATGTGTATTCCATATCTAGCTGTAATTGATATAAAATCCATCTGTTCGAAGCAAAGTTGGCCCCAATAGACAGTACGTACTTAAATGCAAAATTTGTTTATTTTCCACTATCAGGACGCCACGGAGCACCAATTTCACCATGTTTCGTTACCCCACTAAATGTTACACGAATTCAACCCACCCTATTGTGCATGAATGAGTACTTTGCAAATACATTTACAATAGGTCATGACTATTAATTGAATATCGTACATGCAATGCACACTACCTTACATGTTAGTATTAAAAAGTAATCAAAGAAACCACGTATGTTTCGTCACTGAAGAAGTATTTACTTTCAACTAAAGATCTCAATCAACGTAATAAAAGATGATGTAAGTACGGCTTTGTGCCTGAACCATTATTAAATATATTAGAACGGTATGACCACCTAATTAAGTCATTGTCTCTTTCGTACATGAGACATAATTTTACCAACAGTTTGTGCGAAAGAGATATACTGCTGAAGCGCAAAATCGTCTCAAACTCTCAACAGGATGGTGGAAGAGTATACAGGAGTGATTTTTAATGGGGTTGTGTTTGCAAGTATAGTTCTAGACTGTGTTGAGATTGCTGAATAGTTATAAATAGTAAACCATAACTGGATAAAAACCTTAAATGTATCTGGTGTTAAGTCATTCTCCTACAGTCAAAAAAAAAAAAAAAAAAAAAAAAGAAAGAAAACATGAATTGACGGCAAGTGCGAACCCAGAATTTTTTATTGGGAGGGGTTCAATATTAGAAGGTGATATGTCAATGTAGTATTAATTCGGTGTCATTCTACATCCAAAAAGAAGATAAGTAATTGATAAGTATTGCCAACTATATTTTCAGAAAAAAAATATAGAACTAGATTGTTTCTATAAGAAAGAGTATATGTAGAAGTGTAATATTAAATCTTTATTCTACATGAATCAATTCTTTGTTGAATAGAGAAAGTGTACACAATCACTTCAAGTTATGAAGTTTTTTCTTTTCTTTCTTTCTTTCTTTCTTTCTTTCTTTTTTTTTTGTGAGTAGTATCCGGATCCGGTGGACCCTCAACGTGGGTGTGGCTCTGATTGACTGGACCACAAATGAGGTGCGAAAAAAGTTTCAATGCACACGTTGTTGCCAAGCTACTATGCTGGTACTCACAAGACAGTATTTGAATGAAGTATTTGTCAAACTTCTTACCAACAGATTGTAAGAGCTGACGATCTATCCCATGTTAAAGCCAATATCGTAAAGTATTGTCTGCAGGGTGCGACGTCATAAGCTTCCAGTGTCTAGTGTGATTAAAATCATTTCATCGATTTATCTGTATTATTTACTAATACTTTCCATTAAAGTTTCCTAAATTGGTGCAAACTTAACTCAAGAGACAAGGAGACACTTTCCCCTTTCTAACGTTTTTTGCAAGTTATATATATATATATATATATATATATATATATATATATATATATATATATATATATATATATATATATATATATATATATATATATAGTATGAATGTAAGTAAATCACATTCACCATGTCTTGGTTTTGGATCAAAAGATCCAATGTATTTCAGGTAAAAAATTTCTTGTATGCCTTATATCTGGAGAACTACAATTAGTGTAGAAAAACCCAAACTATGACTTAACTTTGTATGATGTGCTTATACTTAAAAAAAAAATAAAAGTAAAAATAAAAAAGGGGAAAATTTGATTCAGGGACTGTACAAAAATTTTGTGGCATCTGATCCAGGAACTAATTATTAGCGAAGATCGCAATCTTTTGATGCATATTTTGATCATTCCTAAAGTTCTTGGCCAAGATCGCAATCTTTGAGTCCATTTTATGATTGCTCCTGAAATTGTTTTTCGATTTCTTAACTATAAATTACTGTAAACTTGACAATAGTAATTATAATACTCTTTGAGATTTTTTTTTTTTTTTTTTTTTTTTTTTTTTTTTAGAATTTCGGAATAGGTAAAATCCTGAAAACAAAAGACGTTGACAATTTTATTAAAGATGAATACGTTAAAGTACTTATGTAAGCTAAGTGTAGTGATAATCATTTTGACTTGCATTCATATTTGAATAATATTTAACAAATAAGGAAAATGAACTGAAGAGACACTTGTCTCTGAACAGAAGTATTTTTAATTTCCAGATGCAAATTTTACCTGAAAATGTTAACATTTTTACTCATACGAAACATCATATGCATACGACGAATTAAAACACAATGACATAAATGTATCTTTTTCTGTTTCTAATACATTCTTCAAAAAAAAAAATAAATAAATAAAAAAAAGAAATTTGATTAAGAATTTGTATTTGAATTCAAATATTTCGCAATCAAATAAGAACAATTTTGCAACAAGATATGTTGGAGAGAGCGTGAAATAAAGTTCAGAACTATGCTCTTCACTAAGAGGTGAACACAAAAGTAATCTAGAGCAGAAAATTTAATTTCCGACATGTCTTTTCTTGCTTCCTTTAACAAAAATATCTTAATGTTCAGTTTATATGCATGAATTGACTTTTAAAAAATCTGTATACTTCATCTTCAGGGCTTCGCATTACATGATTTGCATATCTAATTGTTGTTGTTGTTGAAGTGTGCAACTAACCCCAAGGCCATCTACTGTATATGCTTTTCAAACTTACATTTTTTGAACGTGATGAAACTTAGTTATTAATATATTGTGAGATATCATTATGCAAGAAGTTGTTGCCTTAGATATAATGAAAAATAACTTTCTAAGTTTGTTTACGATGGATCTTTATGAATATTCAATACCTAACTTAAAGAAGTAGTCCTAAAAGGATGAGAATCATAAAGGTAATTTTGTCGTATTTTAGTAAAAAAAAAAGAAAAAAAAAGAAAAAAAGAAAAATCACTATACATGCGCAAATGACACACGAAAATGTATTGCACTTAACCCTTGCAGGAACAAGCCTCAGCGTATTCTGATATACCATTTTTTGAACTCTTATTATTCACAAAGAAAACAGAGGAGAAAGATTTGTTTATAAAGTTGTTAGCCCAAAATGAAAACATTGATACGAGATCACGCATATTCACGATTAAAATCCCAAATTTCGAATGTGTGGCACTTTGTAGCCCTTCTTCCTTGGTTCTGCTAGGGTTAAATTTCAGACACAGGTATAAGACATATGATATACGGAGGACGTTCATAAAATAATTAGTGCAATTTTCCATGGCTGTATCAAGAATTTGTACTGTGGGTGAGACTTTGATCCGCAAACTAACAGAGAGTTACATACTCCGCGATTTGTTTTAGTAGTTCTTTGCAAGGCAAGGCAAGGAAATCAAGATGCCCTAATTTGTGGAGTCAGCGAAAACTGAAAGTATAATTTGTTTCTTTTATTTTTATTTTATTTTCTTAAGTGAGGAAATGTACAATGAATCCACCATAAACGTAAGGCTGTGTATGGAGGGGATGCTTCATACATGGCATAGTGGTAATGCAACAGAGAAAGTTTCAGTGTGATGCCACAAATCTGCAAGATGAACATCGCAGCATAAGGTCTTTGTCTTTTATCTCGGAGGAACCGGAATTTCACACAAGTGAAGTCTTGTGTTTGGAGTTCGTCTTATTACCATTCGAGCCATTGTAAGGGAGGTGTAAACAATTCAAGAATAAATATTTAACATAATGCATAATGTCGCATATTAAAAAGGTCGCCGACAACTAAGACTCACGCTTGCATATGTCTATGTCTTTTGTTGCATTGCATGTTAAATAAACTTTTACAAAGTATATTCAATAAAGGATATTTTTTTCTGGCGTCCATTAAGCCTACATCTTGTTTCGAATTTTTAACAAAACTTTAACATGAAATTTAATCTTTAATTTAAGGTCTCACAGCTGTGTTACATTGGGAAATTGAGACAAATGACTAATTAAAGTGAAAGGCTTGGAACAATTGGCGGAATGGAAATATAAAAGTAGAAGAGAATATCCCAAGAAAAAAATGCAATGTTCTGCACACATGCTCACACGATCTGGAATCAAACTAGGTAAACCTCAAATCATAGATAAGTACTCTACCAATAAACCATTACGCCCTATTGTTTATTTGGACTTTCATGTTCTCTTTCACCACGAAACAATGCAAATTCGTGTTATTTGTCTTTAAAATGTTCTCAGCAGTAGCACAAACATAAACATTTACCATTATTTTCGTTCGATAACACTGTTAAGTACTGTAATTACAGAAGAATGATTGCAACTGACTGGCAGTGATATCAACCTGTAGGAAAAATCCCATTTCGTGGGATTTTCTGACATTATTTTTAAAAAAGGGTTAAAGGGAATTTTTGTCGACATTGTCAATAAAGATGTGATTTCACATACACCGTATATCCATCTCAGGTGGGATTTCTGACAGCAAAATATGCTTGATCTCTATTAAGGAAAGCAATTATTCATAAAGCATTTTGTAAAAATGAATTTACAGATAATTCATACAAACATTGGAAATTTGAGCTTTTTTTTTTTTTTTTTTTTTACATTTTATAATTTTTATAATTAATGCTACGTGAGAATTTCAATAGTGAAATGGGACTTTTAGGCTCTTGAGATAGGATTTTGTAATATTTTAGGTTGGCATCACTGATGCCTGGTTAACTCCAAATAATCTTTAAAAGGTTAGGAGTTACTTCAGGATGGCAATTTACAACAGACTTCCATTTTTCTGAATACACTACACGTAAAACCACTAAAATTTAAAATTAAAGAGTTTTTAATCGATGTAAGTTGGCGCTAGAGGGTAATAAATGTAATGTTATTAATGACAGAAATTTTTTTTACAAAAATCATTGTAAGATACGATATTTACTAAATTCAGTGCGATATTCTGTATGTGTATACACTATTGAATAATAACAGAAAGCTAAAGTACAAAACTTGAATATTTGGAAGGAACCAAAGTTAGATTAGCCATCTACACAGTGAACAAAACTGATAGAGGAAATATCATATTCTTATAGCGGCCATGTTAACGTCGGGTATGCATGTAAACATACAATTCACAAAGGTAAACTGTAATTGGCTTTCATGTTTTATTTATCCTCGTAACCATTCTGTAAGCAATGCAGTTTGTTCTACATCATGGCATGTTCGTTTCGAAACCACACTGAATATCATTTTGCATTGTATACAAGTCTAGGGGTTACATTGGAAATGTGTATTTAATTTTTTTTTTTTTTTTTTTTTTTAAGTAAGAATAGTTTTGTGAAGTTTGAATCCCACAGGATTTCACATGTAACGAATAATTCTTTTCCCTCCGGGGCTGTGATTCTAATCTAGAATGAAATTATCTTGCTACATTCTGAAAGAGGAAGCTTTCGTTAATATAACCATGCTTCATTATATCATGAAACTCTTCATTGTATCATAAAATTCTAATTTAACATTCAGTTATGTCTTGCTAATCTGATTTTTGTCTGTATGTATGCTTGCAAATGAGTTTATCAAGTTTCTTTGTCTTCTTTAGTAGTATTACCGATAATGTGGATTTTTTTTTTTTTTTTTTTTTTGCAATCCAAATATTTACTTATTCAATAAATTTACAGATTTTTGTGGAAGTATATTATGTAAGCATTGATTATATTACTAGCTGTTCCACCTCACTTGTAAACTAATATAAAAAAGCCGGGTGTAACAAAAGAAAGCTGATTTGTTGCTGACTCACTGATGTACGTATTCTTATGCAAAATAGTTCATCACTAGAAGTATGTGTATAAGTGCATGTTTCAACATAACTGTGGAACACCTGGAGCAATTTTAACCGAACTTAGTACAGATTACTTGCAGTTTGAGAAAGAGTACTGTCTGGGTAAGACAACCCCTAGCACACCTAGGAAGAAAGGAAGGGATTTATATATATACATATATATATATATATATATATATATATATATGTATGTAGGGTCAAGGTGCCGAATATCGAATGGTTTCCTAATATCGGAAACCGAGAAATATTCCGTGTGAGGTGCTGCAGCCTAGCGGCCGTTATTGTAACTGCACAACAATAGGTGGACCATTACACACTTAAGTTATGATATCTCCCGCAACATGTTCATTTGTGTGGTGAAGTGTTTTGTGATTTTGAATTTATGAACTATTTCCGGTACTATAGTTGATTGCGTTATGTCGTCCATAAAGATAACCTAATCATATTCATGATACATTTATAATATAGGCTAAGAAGAGTAGTCTTAAATTATATGATGTTTTGGTAGTTCGATTCTGTTTACGTAATGTATATAGTTGAATGTTTCACATGAGCTACGTTGCCAAATATCGGATAGTACAGAGGTTCCAAATATCGCATATTAGATATTAGGGAACGGTATTGCTGATGTCATTCTTCGGTTATTACAGTTGACAGAAATCGCTCGAAGGAAGAAATGGGATTCTGAAGCTATGTTCCAGATTGTTGCTGCCGTCAAGGGAAAGAAAATGGGGTCCCTCAAGGCATCCAAAATCTTCAATGTTTTGTACACAGCCGTATAAACTTGACAAAGGTGGTGAACTATGGGTACAATGTATGCGATGTCTTAAATGGGCACACCAGCTATATGCAGGCACTGATCCAAAAACGTGGAAATCCTTTGTTTGTGATTATTGCCAGTAATTTAACTTCTTGGTAGATCCTACTACAGATGAGTAGAGCAACGTTTAGTTACAAATAAATCTACGTCATTAGAAAGTACAGGGGTAGACGAAAAATCTAAAAAAAAAAAAAAAAAAAAAAAACACTTCATACATGACAAGTAAGTTTGGGCCTCCACTGTACAACACATGCTGCGGTTGTTGCCGATCGTTATTTGTTTTCAATGTGTCATGTGGACCTTCCTCTTCCGTCTTCAATAACCAGTTCACCTGTGAGTGTCGTGTTGTGAAAGTGGTGCGGTAAAATGGGCGACCTGAGAGACTTCTAAAGAGACATAATCGTTTGTGCCCGTCTGGTTGGAGCTTCAGTGGCAACAATGGCGAATATTGTGGGAGTATCGAAAGGCACTGTGCCCAATGTCACGAGGGCATACACAATTCATGGGCAAACGACGTCTGCAAAGCACAACAGTGGTCAAAAGACAATCCTATCAGATAGGGACCGGAGGGCATAAAACGGATTGTAGCAGCTAAAACGAAGACCACTGCAATGAAAATTAGGTCTGAACTCAATTCCGGCCTATAGGATCCGGTATCATCGAAAACACTGCGACGGCAAGTTCATAAAAAGAAAATTCATGGCAGGGCCGCTATCGCCAAACCCGTGGTCACAGTAGTAAATGCGTATAGGCGTATCCAGTGGTGCAAGGACCACAAGGTGTGGACTCATGAGCAGTGGAAACACGTAATGTGGACCGATGAATCAACCTTCACCTTGTTTCCAACAACCGGTCGTGTTTACGTATGGAGAACACCGTCGCAGGCCTATGATACAGACTGTCTGCTCCCAACTGTAAAGCATGGATGTGGTTCTGTTACAGTATGGGCAGTGATATCGTGGTTATCTGCAGATCCCATCATGGCCCTGCATGGAATGAAGAATGCTAAGGTGTATGAGGCCATTTTGGGGGACCAGGTTCTACACATGGCCCAAATATTGTTCCCTGATGGTGATGGCATCTACCAAGATGATTTGGCACCCTGTCGCGCTGTAAAAACGGTGAAATCATGGCTTGAGGAGCATGACCAGGAGCTATCACACCTCCCCTGGTCCAACAATCACCAGATCTGAACATCATTGAGCCATTGTGGTCTGGATTAGAAAGGCGTGTTCGGTCTCATTACCCTCCACCAGCATCCCCTTAAGGAACTGGAGCATGTTTTGGAGGAACAATGGTACAAAATTCCACACACCACGGTTCAGGAGCTGTATATGTCCATTCCACGTAGTATCCAAGCTGTTTTGGACGCACAAGGAGGCCCCACACCATACTAGGTATGATTTTCACACTTTTGCAAACGTTTTTGATTTTTTTGTCCAACCCTGTAGCTTCTTTTGTTGAACAACGTTTAAGTACCAGAAAATATGCATATTTAGAAAGTTGTCTGTTTGATAGAACAATGTTTAATTCAACGTAAATTTACATGTTGAAAACGTCTACAATTTTGTAGAACAATGTTTAGTTAATATAAATTTACATATACACATATTTAGAAATTAGTTTATTTTATAGAACGTTTAGTTACATCTACATGTTTTGCAACTTTACGTTTTATGTATATTTACACCATGTTATATAATTAAAATAATGCACAGTCTTCTCCAGTTGTGGTTTTCCTTAAATCCTTCTCATTTAATTTCCATCCGTTATTGAGACCCGTTACTATCCGATATTGGGCAACCTTTTTCAGAACTGGGAAAAATGCGACTTTGTACCAAAGTGTATATATATATATATATATATATATATATATATATATATATATATATATATATATATATATATATATATATATATATATATTTAATATTTCGTTATTGCTTCGAAACTTTTAAATTATAATCTACAAGATAACAGAACATTTAGAAGAGGTTATATCAATTAAATATCTGTTGGTAAAGATTTTATTGCTTTTTTTCAAACAGTATCCGATATTGGGCGCCGATATTAATGTCAAATAAATAGTTCTAGGAATGCGCACGAGACGAGTCGAGACAGGATTTTCCTGACAAAATTCGAGTCGAGAGACGGCTCTTCCAATAGAGAAATATACATTTTTTCGAGTCGAGACATCACTTTTACAGCACATTTTCGAGACGAGACAGCCACAATTCTTGTCTCGTGCGCATCCCTAATAGTTCTTGATTTAGCTGAAATTAATAATTTCATTCCCGATAGCGGGGCCGTGGTGGCTCAGTGGTAGAGCGTTCACCTCTGGTACGTGTGGTCCCGGGTTCGATCCTAGCTCCCGCCAATCGAACTTTGTTGTAGACAAACACCGTGTGCGTGGGTTTTCTCGGGGTTCTCTCGTTTCCTTCCACTTTCTGCATTCCACCTTTTCATTCATTTCTCATGATCACCGTCTCCTTTAGCCTAGCAGGCGTAACCGTGGGACGTAAAACTGAAGATTTCATTTCAGTTTTACACTCCCGATAGTGTTAAAATTTAAGTTCATCCACCATCGGCATGGGGGTTAGAATAGGTGAAAAATAAAATAGTCTATCTCAAATGACTGAAATTAGTATCAAATTCATAGTTTGGGTTCGTCAAGGTATTAGATTACAATGACAGTGACATCCCAAGTTTTGGCATGCATAAACATATCAGTTGTATTGGGAATATACAGGGGCAACATCAAAGGTTACTCGGATATCTCTATACAGGGTGTCCATAAAGCCCGTTGCCACCCCCTGTATCTTCGAAACGACTGCGAATATGAGAAAACGCAAAAACACGTCCATCATTATTTTAAGAGGCTTAAATTTTGAGCTATAGAAGGTCTACCCCAGACACCCCCATATACGAGTACGTGGGGTCAACTTGAAAATTTCAAATGGCAAAAGGGATTAATATATTGTTGGAAAGTTCTCAACAAGAGGAAAATATTTTGCCGAAAGTTTCAAGTCCCTATGTTGACCCCATCCAGAATGGCAGGGTTCACATTTCGTATCCATTTAAAATTTATAAGTTGACTCCACATACCCCTATGTGGGAGTGTCTGGAGTAAACCTTCTATATCTCAAAATGCAAGCCCCTTAAAATAATGATGGACGTGTTTTTGCGTTCTCTCATATCTGCAGTTGTTATAACCTTTAAGCTAAGGGGACGGATGATCAAGCCAAGTGAATGAAGATATAAGAATTGGTGGAATGAAATTGTGGGAGGAACGCTAGAGAACCCACGGACTCGATATTATCCACCACAAACTTATTTGGCCGGGAATTGAACCAGGGACGGCACACACCAGAGATAAGCACTCTACCACTGAGCCAACATACTCTCTTCTCGTTTAGAATATGGAACATTTCTACTACTACGGTCTTTGGATGCTCATTGGACACTTTCTACAACGAAAATAATTATTTCACAAAGCAATGTCAGTTCTCGCTGATACTTCCTACATGTCCAACAACATATATATATATATATATATTTGATTACAAATTAGAGGGAATATGAAACATATGTGTTTTAAGATTTACTAAAATTACTAATAAAAACAGGGTTGGCCTAAACGATTCATCGCGTTTGAAAGTACTGTTTAGTGACAAGTATAGGAATTATAAAGACGGATGATACGTGAAAAGATAGATACACTCACCAAGTTTATAAAACCTCGTGGCTCGCGTACACGCTAGATGGCAGGTCTGCGACAGCACTCTACAAGATGGTGTGATGCAAGAGAAGAGTTTTTGTGTGTTAGAATAAACAAAGTGTTCGTCCGTTTGGAGCGTTCAATGTGCATTCGTACGCAAATACGGAAAGCTCCAACTGGTTGCCAGAGCATTTTGCGTTTGTTTAGCAAGTATCGTGATACTGGTTGCTTGTGTAAAGGGAAAAGCACTGGAGCACAACAGAGAACTGTCACATAGCTGGACTGGGTGATGTTTCTCTCTTGCCATGGGCCCCCAGGTCGTCAGATCTCATGCCGTATCATTTATTTCTGTGTGGTTATGTTAAGGACAAAGTTTATGTACCCTCAATGCCATCAACGCTGCAAGAACTGTAGGAACACATCACTGCTGCTGTGACGAACATTGACGGAAACATGCTAGTAAAAGTATGGACGGAACTGGATTACCATTTGGATGTGCGCCGGGTGACCAAAGGTGCACATATTCAACATTTCTAGAATGTATCAGAAACTTGGTGAGTGTATCTATCTTTTCATGAATCACCCGTCTTTGTACAGCGAGGGACACTTCTAAATGGTACACCTTAGCCGTAAATCTCCATATGGCTGTACCATTTAGAAGTGTCCCCCGCTGTACGTCGTATGCTTCTCAGCAAACAGTGCTTTGAAACTCGATGAATCGTTTAGGCTAACTCTGTTCAGTACAGTGTGTTTTGCAACAGGATCAATACAGTTGATTATATCGGAGTATTACGTGCGTAATATTATTGTGCATCTTTATGTTAACATCAACATACATTCCTTGAGCTTAATCTGATCGTGAAAGTGATTTTTTGCTTGCTGCCAATACTTTTCTATATATTCTTTCCAGAGTTGGCGTGGGTCAATGAAAACTTTACCCACGACCCACTGACCCACTACCCACCGTGACCCACGACCCACTGACCCACCACCCACCATGAACCACTCTCATCCACTTTGACCTACTCTGACTCACCAAAATCCATCATCATCAACTCTGAACACGATCACGGCCTCTTCTGAACTGACTAAAGAGTTTACACTTGTAATAAAACAAGACTGTGAAATTGTCACTAATCGGAGTTTGAATTTCTAGTCAATCGCTCAAGCACCACTCTGTTACAATAACGGTGGATCTGACCTTTACGATATAAAATGGTAAAGTGTTTGTCAGTGAGGAAAGTGAAACAGTTCGAGGTGGGGGGAAATTAGTGTGTGCCTAAAATATACTTGTACTAAGAGAGTATTCTTGCAAGTGTTAATTTCTGAACGCATTCCCAAAGAAACTTCTATTCGAAGGAAAATACCCCTGTAGACCTACAATATGGAAAAGGTTATGGTTTCTCAGTTCACAGTATTTTTCTCACAAAATATTTGAAAAATCAGTTGTTCATAGGGTATAAAGGTGCTCGGGTACCCTATGTGAGAGCATCTCCATAAAGTATGCTCATAATTGTAATTTGTGTAATCACTAAAACACCACGTTAAATTTAAGTTATAAATATGCATAATTGCAATTATTATGAATATTTATTCAAAAGTAGTTTACCTAAAGCAAAGAAGAGAGTTACTAAAAAGTAGGTACAAAGTTGAATAACACAAATAAGCCATTAGTAATACAAGTATACATTTTCCGTAACTCTTAATTTTCCACCTTAAAACAAATCTGAAATCGGATTTATTTCCTGTTGGTAACTTTTTGGCGGTAAATCATCCGCAGTGGAATGATGTCCATCCTTCAGCCAAGAAATAACTAGCTCGTCTACTTTGAGCTTGTCTAGCGGTGGGTCATTAACATTGATGAGCAACAAGTTAGACAATGTTTGAGCACTTAACCTATTTCTAATATCAGTCATCTGTAAATTCATAAGGGGATATCCTCGTTCGAGCTCTGTCGTGGAAATTGATAATACAGTGTAACCTGTCTTTAGCGGAATCAAGTGGAACTCGCAAAAATTTCCGTTGAAGTCGGGTTTCCGCTTAATGGAGGTGTAGACCTTGCCGTTAAAAAATGTACATGCTTATAACGCACATACTGAGAAAATTTATTGTTCTATGTACCTTGTTCAATTATAATACTTCTTTCTTGTACGAATTAGTATACAAAATAATTAAAATGAATACAAAATATGCTGTGCAGACGGTTTCTTTATTTTTTCCAATAGTTAAGCAGGGTTTTCTGTATACATTGTTACTTGGCTGCTCGATTTTCCGCTCACACTTTAGCCTGAGACACTACACTAAGTAAATCAGAGTCATTTTTCCGTAAGGCAAATTGTTGCAGTTCTTTTAGACTTCTGAGAACATCTTAATACCTCTTTACTCTACACTCTTTTTGAAACACGGTTCCGTATTCCTCTTCTTCTTCCACCTCGTCTTCTCCTTTCCGACTTTCCGTGTGATTCTTGATGAAGATGGTTGGATTAAAGACAAATTGTGTGGGGTGAATATGAGTAGTGATTGGGAAAGGTCAATACTGTCCAGAAACATTTAACAAAATAACTAAGACTTTATCGCAGACAGTGTAATGTATACGTTTACCCTCTCATAGAATATCTTAACATTTTCTAGTCCGGAACTCAGAATTTTCCGTTAAAGGTTTATTTTGCTTTCCGTTGTCCGCGTAATACAATTTCCGCTTAATGATGTTACTTTTACACGTTTTGCACTGCAAAATCCATGGGACCATGAAATATCTCCGTTTAAGACAGCTTTCCGTTTAATAAAGGGTCCGTTGAAGGCAGGTTTTACTGCACTTCTACCCGATTTCTGCAACTTCTCATCGACAATCTACTTGTTAGACTTAAGTCTGATAACGATTTTTCTCGGTCAGTTTTGAAATACTCAGCAAGAAGTATCATCTCTCTATCACCATTCAAAATCTTTTCCTTATCGACCATGTCAGTTGGCAATGTTGACCCATGTAGAACAGAAACTTCATCTACCACGCCTTTCATAGGGAATCTTGTGAATAAATTATCAATTAAAGCCTGATAAACTGATGATTTCTTATTTGTTTATAAATTTAATTTTTGTAATTACACATGAAGGTTTGATACCATTACCAAGTTCCCTCCCCCGTCTAGAAAGTGAAAGGGAACGAGGTTTCTGCTAAGTATTCAGAGGTGAATGGGAATTTCTCTCCTTCTTCAACTTCAATTATCACACTGCTGTTTGCCATGTGCCAAATTACGATGAATTTCAATTAAATTAACATAGTATAATTATTTCCTTGTTGAATTATCAATACTTTTCAGTGGTAAATAGGATGAAATTTCGAAGTTCCAAATCAAAGTAAGTAGACCAACGTAAAGGGAAAAAATTTTTAAATTTTCCATACAATTATGCGTACAATCCAAACTTAAAATTTCCGTGTAATTAAGCTTACAGTACAAATTTTATGCCTATTTTTCTCACAACTTTATGGGTTGATTGCCCTGTGCTGTGAGCGCTCCATATAATAAACATAAGCTTCAGCAATTATTATAGCAGAAAGCAATGGATATATGAAGCCAAGCACTGTATTTTTTGTTTCTAACTTTTTTCTTAAATAACATAGATCGTTTTCGATCATTTTTACAAACCAACTCACTACCAATTTTCCATATATAGAAAGTGCCCCCCCCCCTACATAAAGGAGAATTTTGAAAAATGCTAGGACACATTCTGTTTATTTTCAATAAAGCGTTAATACACTGAATTTCAGTTCCGTAAGTTGAACGGCTTGCGAGATACTCATTTTTTTTTCTCAAAAATTCGGATCCTCACTACCTTCTTAGGATATTACGCATTATAATAAAAGCAATATAACATCCCAATTTGGATTAAGGCCTAACTATATATCAAAAGTAATTTCATTTGACTTTGCAATTTGACCGTGATGATCAGGCACACATAGTTACATTCAATTTTTTTATAAATAATTTATATATTACAGTGATTCAAAAAAGAATTTTTCCAGTAGTTAGCTCTAAAAACCCACAGGTCTCGAAAGCCAAGTTGTAGTGTAAGTCCTATTGCTATTATTACTATTAAAAATATCAATATCCAAAAGTGCCCGAAGTTCTTTCTTCACTTGGTTAGATATACTCACCTCAGGTAAGTAGACAGAAACAAGTGGAAAAGAAAGGGAAATGAAGGTCTTGAAAGTAAAACGGAGACAAATTTACCAGTCTTCAGAAGATACTCTTTACAATGCAGTGAGCAGAGAGGGTCGGTAGATCATACTGTGTCGGTGGGTCGCAGTGGGTCACAGTGGGTGGTGGGTCGCAGTGGGTCACGGTGGTTGGTTGGGTCACAGTGGGTCATGGTGTGTGGTGGGTCGCAGTGGGTCACGGTGGGTGGTTGGTCACAGTGGGTCATGGTGGGTGGTGGGTCGCAGTGGGTCATGATGGGTGGTGGGTCACAGTGGGTCACATGCTGTTGACCCACGACCCACTGACCTACTCAAAAAACTTGACCCACTTGACCCACTGACCCACTATCTCTGATTCTTTCTGCCTCTGCCTTTAGGCTACTTTGTTCCATGTCTCTTTCTACCGCTGCTCTGAGCATAAAAACAAATTCTAACGTCATAACCGTTCAGTAGGAAATGGCTGTCCCATACAAACAATGCATCCCGTCTATCTGAAATGTTACTATTTTATTACTTGCAGCATGTTTGATAATGAACTCATATTATAAAGTTCTACGTTGTGTAGCGTCCTCCATTCTCACGTTTATTTATCCAATTATGTTTCAAATAATTCTCTAATTATATTGTTTTCAAACATCTTAGTCTGTATTCACCCTGTCAGTTAGCGCTCGACTTGAACAGGATTACAGTTTCATAGATTTCAGTTTTGTCTTTTTCAACTCAAGAATTCTCATCGAATTAGAAAGAAAACTTTTTTGTGTGTGTATGTGTGTGTGAAATTCAACACGCTGTTCCTGGGATACAAATCATTTCGTCGAAATGGAAATGACCAGTCAATTCTATGCCGAACCTATAGATTAGGATTTAGAAACGCTTGTTTGTTTCTATTTTGATGAAGTGATTTGTCACCTTGCTTGTCGCCACTGCCTTTGCCAATAGCACCATTGATCGGTCTGTTCACTATGCCAGTTTGTCTGGTTTACTAATAATGGAAGGAATACACTATGACGTCATAGGATAGGAAACAAATCGCACGTAATAGCCTATAGACTTAAAAACATAAGTTATTGGTTGGAAAGTCTTATGAGAAAAGCTTACAGAAGGCCAAGAAGGTAGAGGGAAAGCATAAGGTAGAGTAACGTTATATTGAAATTGGGCAAATAATTCTAACTAGGTAGTATTAGAATAGAGTGACATTAAATAACAAAGTTTTTGTTTCTGTGGCGTTGAATCTGAGGGTCCTTACGCTATAGAATTGGCTAATTGATAACCTGGTAACGACGCGAATAATTAGGGTGGTAATCCTGAACAGAATGCATGCTATAATGAGAAGATACTATTAACAAAAATGACTAAGTTCTAGTATTATTTAAAAAATAAAAATAATCATATAGACCTAAATATGTAATGCATGTTATGCAAGTTTAAAAAGCAATCAGAAGTAGACGTTGAAGATAGACATTTTGTGGGGCGACGATGGATTAAGGGCAGTGGTATTGTGCTGGTAGAGGGTGTAACAGGAAGCGAAAGAATGTTGAGTAGGAAATTTAAGAGTGCAATTGATCGATCGTCTGCAGGTGGAGTGGAGGAAGGGCGGGGCTTCCACTCTTGCAAATAGAAAAAAAGAAACGGATTCGCTCCGAAAACGAACAAGGCTTCAGCGAAAAAAGAAATTGTTGAAAAGAAAACTTATGAGAAAAAAAGGAAACGAAAAAGAAAGCAAGCGGGAACAAACCGCAGTCTAGATCTTGGAAGACAGACAGCAAATGTATTTGATCTTCAGCAAGCATTTAGTTATTTTTTACTGGCATTTTTGTAATAAAACATTTGTTTCTTTTCTTTCTTTTATTTAGTTGGTCAATTTTCAGTCTTCCCGCCATTATTGTATGGGATTTAAGTTCTATTGCAAACATTTACTACTTTCTCTGAATGTATCTTACACTACATTTTCATCTAATAATTGCACCCTTCACGCTTGTCTTCTTTTGACTATTTTAAAATTTTCTTCCTACGAACATTCGAAGAAACTAAGGTTTGAATAGATAAAAATAAAGTGTCCCAACAAGAGTGACGGATTTGATATACATAACAGAATGCTTTCCTGAAGAAGAATGACACATATTTTTACATCATTACAACATATACTGTACATGTTCTGATTTAAACATGTCATATTTATTTTACGAAACATGTCTTGTAATTGCGCTGGTAATAGGACTGTTCTTACAAGTAACTATGTGGTGTGGTTTTTGGGCTTGTGAACTAATAGGATAGTACTTCTTTTTAACGTGAGAATGAAAATGCCATAACACTTAATGAAGAAGGGTACCACAATATGGTTACCATTTTTTTCTTTTCATTTGAGCGGAATTTATATGAAACGCAAGTAGTTTCTAAAATATGACGCTACTTCCCACGAAACGTTTGTCTTGCTGCGTGGGAAATTCCCGGGCCAAGTCCTCTGATGAAGTGATGACCAGACCAGAACTGGCCAGCTAGGTCATGTAACCTTATTCCTTGCTATTGCTTCATGTTGGGGGGTCTGAAATGTGAAAGGTCTACGCAAACAAACTTTGACTAGTGCGAGAACTCAAGGAGAAAATTGAAGTTATCAGCTACATCAATGGACAAGTATGTGGAAAAGAAATTATAAATTAAATCGAGAAAAGAGTCCTGCAGAGCAAGTCCGGGGAAGGGGGTGTCATTAAGGGAATATCCTTTATTAAACTTTTATCCTTTTTCGCTCCATACGACTTCTTTTTTACAATCCTTTCACTAGATTACTTTTCTGTTTGCTTATTAGAATCAAATCTTGCAACTTAAGTAAGATCTTTCATACTAAGTAAAGGTCTGCATTTTTGTACAGATGCATGCCTAAACCTAATGACAATATAACATTTTTCGGATAATTTAAGCTCTAGCTTATCCTTTAACTGTATAACTAATGAAATTATTACAAATATACGTAGGTAGCGCATATACCTAGGCAACATCACTTAATTAAGTAGTACTTCAGCATATGGTAAAATGGTTCAGTGCTGATTCGAGACATTGATGTAGCGCGTTTAAGAACGGAAAAGTAAGGAAGTATTGCCAATGAACTGTCGTAAGTCTTGTAAATTGTTGTTTAAAAAAATAGAACATATAGGCTCACACATTGAAATCATGCAGTACCTTCAGATTAAGGAAGGTAGGACTAAGAATTGACTGTAGGGTATTGAATAAATACTGAAAACTAAGAAATAACTGTAAAATAAGTTGTTTTTTTTTAAAAAAATACTATAATAAAAGGCACAATGAAAGAGAAAGTAATTTTGGGGTGGAGTGAAATGAAAGAGTGAGGTTAAGACTAAAATCGTTGGAAGCTCTTACTAAGGTTGAAGGCTAAAGTTATTTTTCTGAATATTATTGACGTCACTTAAGCATTAAAATGCGCCCAATACTCTTAGTCTTAGTCCCAATCCTTCATTTTATGACCAAGAAAATTTTCTTTTCAGAGCGTTTTTTCCTAAACTGTTGATAATAAGGAAATTATTTACTTTTATTTGAAAATTAAACCAATATTCAAATGGGGAAAGAAAAAAAAGTAATAATAATAGTCTATACTGCAGTCTCAAACAATAACGTGTGCCTTTTTTTGTTATCATGTTGTTTATGCATACCTATCTTCCGAATCCAATTCCAGGTTGTGGTTTACTTGCTTCTAATACTTTTCTAAAAGAAACCGAAGTATTGGTTCAGATTCAGTAGGTCTTACCTCATATTACATTCTTTTTGAAAAGGGACGTTAAAGTAAAATAAATAAATTAGTCAAAGAATAAATAATATCTTCCACTTTTGATCATGGTGGATCGGTACAAGAGCGTTCTCGTCCAGCAGGAAAGGGCTGCGAGGACATAGATTCTTGCACTTACTGAAAAATCGAGCGAATTTAGAAGTTAAATTCGTAGATTCCGGAAATACATATATTTTGTAGTGACTGGCTTATGGTATTGTCAGAAAAATGGCGTAAGGTCATGGAACAAAACGATGCATATATGGTTGAATAATTTTATTTTTAAGTTACAACAATAATTAGATTCTCAAATTTAACCTCCAAATGCTTATACTTTTAGACAACCCTATTTAGTCAACTTTGAATTCGGTTTTCTGCAACGTAAATGATCACATTTTTTTCTATATCAATACTAATGTTCTTAGATTTATCGAACTTTAAAGCCACTGATATATATATATATATATATATATATATATATATATATATATATATATATATATATATATATATATATATATAGGAAGCTGATATATTTTAGTGGCTAGTGTTTCATGAAACATGGTTACAAATATTTAATTCCTACTATGGACAAAGATTTTAGTTATTTAGACTAAAAGTAAAAAAGAGTCATAATCATTTTAATTGATTTTAGCTATCACATAAAGACGAAATAATGGATTTATATACAATTCCATGAAAGGAGAAGAGAAACTACAGAAATACACTGAATAAATTAAACAAGACCAATGGTTCCGTTTGTCGTAATTCAATTTCGTATCTCTTTGTTTGTGGAGATTCATGCGCTCTTGACAAATAGTCCCAGTGAGACCTCAAGTTTATCAGTCCAACAAATTCAGATACTAGATTTATTCAATGACCTAAAATTTGAGAGCAATCTAATTCAATTAATTGATCTGTAGTTATTCCGTATAGTGTCTACGTGTATTATTTAATCACATGAATAACTACATTTTTGTTTGTTTTGAAGACATGTGAGGGATAAAAGGAAAAAAGAAGTACTGTCACAAAACTGCATTTTCCAGAAAACGGTGTTTTATTTTTGAAAATCGAGTACAAAATGAATAGGTTAGTAAATTTTTCCCCCTTTTTTACATTTACATTTCTACATCTACACATGCATGGCACACAGTCAAATATTACCAAAAGTCACCAACAGATAGGATAAAACACCCGTTAAAACACACACATGGACATTCTTTGTTTTTCCTTTATCCTTTATGTGATTGTAGAAGTGTTCATTTATGCAATTTTCCTTGACTAGTGACCTACCAAATAAGATACATTAATTTTATGATTTAAGATTTACAGGTAGCTTTTATCCTAGCACTTATCACATGATAGAGGCTGAACTAAGCATTTTCCATCTTCCATAGGATATTGCCTTTTTAGTAGCATCTATTGCAGCGTTTCCCAACCTTTTTCAACTTGCGGCACACTACAGGTGTAACTTGAATTCTCGCGGCACACCCATATATATATATATATATATATATATATATATATATATATATATATATATATATAATTACCGTGGTATTTTAATGTGATTACTAATTTCCTTCTTACAGAGAAGAAAGCTCGATCACTGATTTTCCCCCGTGCTAAATCATTATACTTATTTTTCATTCTAATTTTAAAATAGAAAACAATAGCAATGAAATATAGGACTCGGGTTTTTAAAAATCCACTTTCTCTTTCGAAAACTGTATCTAACCTCTACCTAAAAGGGAAGATCACTAAATAACGAATAAATAAACAAACCTCCTATACTTTTAAAACACAAATGTAGGTAATTTGAATGCATATTTGCTTTGTTGAATTTATTGAATGATATGTTAAAATTTCAAGTTACGAAATAGTCTGCAACAATAAAGAAGTAATAATGGTCATGACAATGATAAATACGTTTTTCAACATTAAAAATGTACAGAAAAGTAACACAGTATGAAATTTAAAATTGTAGATTTATAGTAGAGGTTCATAGTAATGTGAAATATAAATATACATTTTCCCCTGTCTTGCAATTTGGTTCGTATAGAATTAATAATTTGTTTCGATTTTCTCGCGGCACACCAGCGGCCCATTCGCGGCACACCGGTTGGGAAACGCTGATCTATTGGTTCAACTGAAACACTGTATTGTAGAAAAGATTGAAACTAAAACAGAACAAATGTTACAAAACGTTGGGAAAACTAAAATTTTATGTTTTAACCCCTCTACCTTTTATTGTCGTCTAACCCGATATTTTTGTATTACCCTATCCTTAACATTGATCCTAATAGAGGGTCCGACAAAAAACTCCCGTATTTGGAGAGGGGGAAGGGATTACAGATAGATAGCGGTATATGTATCATTTTCAGTACTCGCAATGACGTGGCTCGGTAAGCATCGTGCGTTTATTCTGGGAAAAATGAAATCTTTCAGTTTTACGTTCTACGCTTATGCCGGCTAGGCTAAAGGAGACAGCGACGATGAGAAATGAGTGAAATGATGGAATGAAGAAAGTGGGAGGAAACGGAAGAACCCCATGAAAACCCCACACATTTGGTGTTTGTCCACCACAAAGTTCACTTGGCGTTTGTTGTGGAGGAGTATATTCGTAATGGAGGTTCTGTGATTACTGCTCAGCGGGCATTTCTCATTCGGTTCGGGCCTGGCCGACATGATTCTGTTACGAATAGAAAAAAACTATTCAAACTTGGTTATCAGACTTTAGAGCAACAGGTTCTGGACTGAGAAGAAAATCGCCTGGCTACCTTGGACCGTAACAAGGCCGGAAAATATGGTGCGTGTGAGAGCGTAAACACATTGCTGAACAAGACTGCACTTATTTAATATAAAAACACATTTACACGTGACGTTTCGATCTTCCAGCCAAGATACTGATCAGACGTACTCTGCTGATACGTACATCTGATGAGGATCTTGGCTAGAAGATCGAAACGTCACGTGTAAATGTGTTTTTATATTAAATAAGTGCAGTCTTGTTCAGCAGTGTGTTTATTTTTTCTGATTTTATTCGCAAGATGTTGACTATGATTGTGTGTCAGTGTGAGAGTGTCCATCCAGAAATCTCCAAAGCATTCACTTCACCACTTAAACATGTCAGCCAGGCCACCATTAAGAATATACTCCTCCGCAACAAACGCGTGATGCTCACAGCACAATTGCACATATACCGTTATCTTTCAATACCACCTCCACTGTCAAATCCCCACCACAACTCACACAACACTATCTTCAAATATGAGGGGTCTTTATGCCGGACCCTGTATAAACAATTCACACTGAGTTTTTTCAGAGTTAAATACCTGTCTTGTCAGCTACTATTGCGAATGCTTCTAATAACGCTACATGATAATAGCATATGAACCAGTCTATTATAGTATTAAGTAACTAATTGCAAGCACCCATCGTTGCGGGGTCTTAATTTAGAACTTGCATAAAAAGAGAGGAAGAAAAATGTCATTATAGGAATTTTTCTATAACCGTTCCATTGCTCGGGTATTTATCCTCTGCGGTTATATAAGCCTGCATAATCTATCTATCTATCTATCTATTGTATATATATATATATATATATATATATATATATATATATATATATATATATATATATATATATATATATATATATATATATATATATTGGTTGTATACATGCAAAGCGTTCTTTAAAAACGTGCATACATTTTGACCCCCAGCAAATCTACCTCGAGGTAAAAAATCGAAAAAAGCGGCATCGTACGAGATTAGATCTAGAGAGGTTTTATTTGTGTACAACATTTGGCGACTCTAGGTGATTCCTTTCTATAAGAGAAGCTGATGATATACACACACACAGTTTTATTAGTAATATTATTTAACGGGATTCTTGTGCTCAGAATAAATCTATTTCAACAATATCGCTTGAATCAAACTAATATTTCTATAATGGTACCATAAATGAAATAAATGGTTTGGACCACTGCACTAAATTTTCTCACTCCGAATTCTTGAACTAAATTACGTTGTGCTATAGTTATAACTGAAGTATTTATTAGTAGAATACGAAAGCAAATATAGGTATTTTCGGGGGAAATTTCTACCAATGGAAACTCATACTCAAAAGTAAACTGTCCCTTTCAGATATTTTCATTTAAACAAAATCTTCACGTAACACTATAGGGTATTAATGAAATAATATTTACGAAATTATTGACGAATATTATTTACGAGTTTTTTTTTAAAAAAAACGCCCGAAAACGAATTCGCCTCCAAGAGCAAACTACCTTTTGTTGATTGCTTCATGTGGAATGACATGTCGTGTATGGTGAGGTTATTAATGAAAAACTTTTATATAAAAAAATGTAAACATAATTGACTGGGACGTTTTTGAGAAAATTGCCTAAATAAGACACTTTCAAGAGTAAATTACTCCTCGTGGAACTTTTAACCCTTTGACTACCAACGGGACACATGCGCCCCATGCGAATAATTCAAACATAGTTGGGAATTTTAAAAGAAAATTCTAAAAAAAGTACATGTTGTTCTCCCATCGATTCAGATGTGACTAGGAGACTGTGTTTAGTTTCCAAAACTGAGTACAGATGACAGGAATATCCCACATTAAAGGAGTTGTGTAAGTACATACAAAAGAATATTTACATTAAAAAAATTGGTAGTCAAAGGGTAAAAGAGAATTGAGTTATGCCATATTATGAGCTTCTTAATGAAATATTTAATTATGAAGTATGAATAAAATCGCCTGAGTTTTTTTTGAAAAAAAAACTTCTGAGAATAAAGTACTCCTTGAGTATATTTTCAGGACAAGTGAGTTATGTCATATTGTCAGGTTAGTAATGAATTATGCACTTATGAAATAAGAAATATGTACTTATGTAAAAATAGCCCCAAAAAACTCACCGCCAAGATTAAACTAATCTATTTCAGCAGAATAAGAGTTTCCAATTATTATTGCCAACAAGCAATATATTTTTAGCGCGATAAAAATTAATTTTTAACGATTATTTCGAAAACTACGCATTGAAATTTACCTTGAAGCATACCATTTTGTTCAGATCAGTGTCGTCTATCAATTGATATATATATATATATATATATATATATATATATATATATATATATATATATATATATATGTCTCATCTTCGCACATATTATTAGTAAAGTGCTGGTGGCAGGTTAGATTTCATAGGAACAACGTTTAAAGCATCCTCGTCCTTTGAAGAAGTCGGTAAAGAACTTCTGAAAATTTATCTCCACATCAGTGAAGTCCCTGTAACAGAGGCGCATTGCTCTGCCAGTGTGGCCAAATATTTTTCAGATGCACCTTCTCTGTTGAAACCGTACGCGTTGTTTAAATCTGTCTTGATGCTACAGTTACCTACCATTTTCATCAAGAATTCTTCACAGATAATTTTAACCTAAGATTTTCTAAACTACAAGTAGACAGGCACATAATGATTCTGCAAGTAATAACACAGGAAAATCCAAAGAAAATCATTTTGAGAGTAGCAGAAGCTGGAGAACTTACGTATGTTGCTCAAAATAGGGCTTGAAAGCTCAAATGAGCAGTGGATGAACTTAATAAACGCTCCAGAACATTTACTGATGCCTTAATTTTAGTTTTCAAACTCATGCAAATCGTCGAACTCCTTAAACTTCCTGTCCAATATCTTTTCTGAAAGGGACTGGTGTAGAAATCAAGGATTGACCGCTGCTTCAACAATATGACTTTTTAAAAATAATTTTGATAAACTAGCATCGCCTTATAGCACCAATTGGCATTCCCACAAACAGTAGTAAATCTTAACTTCTAAGAATAAAACACGATTTACATGTTGAACGAGGACAAAGTAGCGTAGATAGTAAGACGTCTGTTCTGCCAACATGCAGGTTGGGCCGCGGTGGCTCAGTGGTTGAGCGTTCACCTCTGTGGCTTGGGGTCCTGGGTTCGATCCCAGCCCCCACCAAGTGAGCTTTGTGGTGGACAAATACCGTCTGCGTGGGTTTTCTCGGGGTCCTCCCGTTTCCTCCCACCTTCTTCATTCCACCATTTCATTCATTTCTCATAATCACCGTCTCATTTAGTCCAACCGGCATAACCGTGGGACGTAAAACTCAAAGATTTCATTTCATTTTTTTCCAACATGCAGGTCCGAGTTCGATACCAGATGTGAGCAGAAATTCTTTGTCTTTATATCTTCCTTCCGTTGCGGATCACGCAACCCCTTTAAAACGAAAATCTTGGAAAGCAAGAGAAGTAAACGTGCGACAGGAAGGTGTTGACTACGGAAATTGCAAAGTCTGCAAAAGTCATTTCGAACTGACCGAGGTTTAACGATTATAACCAGGACAGAACGAACTAATTTTGCGAAAAGGGGGAGGGAACGAGATAGGTTGGATAGAATAAAGCACGTTTTGTCAGGGTATACGTAGTTACATGACACGGGATAACGATTGCTTCCTAGTAACCACTGTCGTTTATCAACGTTAGATTTGCTCTTTTGTGTATGGTTTACTACGAATACGAATATGACGAATAAACCATGAATTTCAGAGCATTCAGTTGACAATGACTGGATGTGTAGGGTATATATAGGGCTATACCCATTCTTTGCTCAATTCAACTTCTAGAATGAATCGTTTCATATACTCAACGGAGAAAGAGTGAACTGTGACTTTTCAACTTTATTTATTTGAAATTAAGAAATAGAGCGAGAATAAGTTGAACGTTTATTCAAGAAAAATAAATAAAAGGTACAGACAACCGCACTAACCTTTTCCGCCGTTGCTTTTACACAAGAAATCTTGTCGTGCTGCAAATAATAACGAAACTTTTTTGTGTGTGTGTGTGAAATACATACTGAACTATAAGGCATTTTGGAGAAACTTCGGAAAACTCATTTTCAAACATAAACTACCTTTGTGCATTTTTCATAAGAACTGACTTATGCAATTTGTTATAGCTACTAAATAATTTTTATCAAATATCAACAAAATCGTATGAAACATATTTAAGAAAACTGTCAAAAAATGAAAGAAGAAAAAAAACGCTCACCCCGAAGGTAACACTGCCTATTATGGACATTTTTGTAGGAAGTAATTTAATCAGCATTATAGAGTTATTAGTGAAATATGACCTCAATCGCCTTAGTTACTTTTCAGGAAATCGTTCAAAGAAGCTCACCCCCAAAAATAAAATACAACTGGTGGAGTTCTTTCTAGGACCAATTAGTTATGTTGTACTGCTAGGGTATTAATTATAAAAGAATATGAAAAATTAACAATTTACCTGAGTAGTTCTGAGAAAATTTTTTCTAACCATTATCCTCCGTAGATTTGTTCAGAATAAATATGTTATACTACATTACGAGGATGTTAATGAAATGACTTATACCACAGTATAGAGTTGGTAATGCAATATTAGTATAATGAAATATAAAGAAAGTAATCAGAACCCTTCGCGAGATTTTTTTTTTTTTTTTTTTTTAAGTTTCACCTTTCAATGAACTACATATACGGTAGGTCTTAATATCTGGACTAGTTTCACATGCAAGTTTTCAACTAGCTAACTTTGACAAAAACTAGCTAACAGTTTTTGTGCAGCACCAGGTAACTGATAAGCATAGGTAACTGGTTATAGCATTGGATTCTTAGCAGGCCGCTCTGGTTTGAATCCACACAAGTCCAAAATTTTTAATATGCTTCAATTTCAGTTTCAATCCATACTCAGTGCGATATGTAAGATCTTCTCTTGTGGAGAAAGAAATAAATGTTCGTATGACAAGATTGACAGGGGATTGGAGGTCATTGAATGAAGTCTAATATTTACAAATTTGTTTCCCTGAATTGCTCTAGATTTGATATTTTCATTTAATTTTAACCATTTTCTGATTCGTGTCTGATCAGTGTCTTTTTCCTCACATGCAGTATGCAGTACAATGATACATTATACACACAATGAATTATGCTATCATTGGTATATGGCACCGATTGGACAACACGCTCCAAACAACAGAGATTAATCTTAAATTGGAGGTACTTTCCATGCATTAACTGCACAGCAAAAGCTTGTTTCATTCCACCACAGGCTTACCAACTGTCGTCTCCTGATTGAAATGTTAGGTATAAATTAGGTTGCATCTGTCCAGGTGTTTATGATACCAGCAAAATAAAAATGAAATGAAATCTTTAAGTTTTACGCACTATGCTTATGCTGGCTAGACTAAAGGAGACGGATATGAAGAGAAATGAATGAAATGGTGGAATGAAGAAAGTGGAATGAAACGGGAAAATTCCGAGAAAACCCACGCACATGGTGTTTGTCCAACACAAAGCTCACTTGCCGCGAGCTTGATCATCGAATTAAAGATCCTATTCGCCAGAGGTGAACGCTCTACCACTGAGCCACCGTGGTCCGATACCAGCAAAAGTGATGGATCCTAAATATGGAGCTATAGCAGTTAGGGGGGAGATACTTTTGCTGTTAAATGTACAATCTTTTTCAAATAAAACCTGGTGTTCCACCTCTCTTTGAAAAGGCCTGCATTTCTACATGGTCAATTCAGAGATTTCTTGAAAACGAAGCATTATAATTCCCTATGTAGTGGCGAGACGCAAGGGCTAATTTTACAAAAATCTTGTTAATGTACAGTCATGTCCAAAATTATTGTCGTATGTCTATAGATATGTTGTTGTAGTAATATAATTTGATAACGGATTCGCCCGGTATTTCTTATAATGTTCGTATGTGTATCATCGGCAAAGACATGTATGTGGCAAATTTCATGTCAAAAGAGCAGTAAATATGAACAATAAAACGAAATAATATTTTCTTGTCTATTTAGAAACATTTTGTTTTACTCATTCTAGTTTTCTTATTTATATTTCTTTTCCTATGAAATTGACCACAAATATACATTTCCCGATTATACACATGGTATCAATATTAAAAGTACCCTGAAAAATCATTATCAAATTATATTCTTGCAAGAAGACAGTTATAGATATGCGACAATCATTTTGGACATGAGTGTACATAACTCCCCTGTATATATATATATATATATATATATATATATATATATATATATATATATATATATATATATATATATATATATATATGTGTGTGTGTGTGTGTGTGTGTGTGCCGATAGAAATTTCCTAAAGGAACATAGAGATTACTTGCCGGGTTATAGGGAATCCATAAGATCCTTTGGGGAATACGTCGCACACATCTTGCGGAGGTTTGAAACATATCCTACATTTTCATTCGAGCAGGTACGACTTCGAGTGTCATGTTCTATACCGCACTCTCTACGTTGCGTTGGTTTTTAATTACAGCCCTCTGAAGTTCATTTTCCCACGACTTCGAGCACCTTATATCGCCGAGAGGACTTTTTTGCTAATCTCGGAGTTGGGAATTAGCTCTCGAAGTTTGTTCAAATAGTTTCTTACCACCCTGTATATATATATATATATATATATATATATATATATATATATATATATATATATATATATATGTGTGTGTGTGTGTGTGTGTGTAAAGTGGTAAGTAACTACCGAGAAAATTTGATAGGCGATTCCTTATACGAAACCAAATAAAAAGGTTCTAATAAACATGGGCCGAAAAAACGTCTCCATTGAGAGTTATGATCCATTGAAAATTCGAAAAATCACTTTTCAAAATTCCCTAACTTAGAAACTATAGGACCTTATCCAAGCGGTTTAAGGAAATACACAGGAACTAGTATGTGCTCTATCTAAATGTCCATGTTTTACCATCCTCCGTTATCGGTGAAAGGAACTGTAAAAAGAAAGTTGAGGTATAGGGATACTCCTTTAAGTACTAATGGTGCGTTCGTTTCGCTGGTATCGGTATATACCAGTTCCTGTGTAATTCCTTAAACCGCTTGGGATAGGCCCTATAGTTTCTAAGCCAGGGAGTTATGAAACGTGATATTTCGACTTTTCTGTAGTTCATAACTCTGAAAGGAGACGTTTTTCGACCCATGTTTATTAGAACTCTTTTCTTTCATCTTGTATAAGGAATCGCCTCCCAAAGTTTTTCGATGGAGTTACCTACCACCCTATACACACACACACACACACACACACACACACACACACACACACACACACACACACACACACACACACACACACACACACACTCACAGACATATATGTGTGTGTGTGTGTGTTTGTGTTTGTGTTTGTGTGCATTATTTTCTTCCAATATACGTTTATCATTTCAAATAATTCTATCAAAGGAAAGTAACTACCATCGTTCCACTAGATAATACTACAAAATTAGGTTTCTTTCTTCTCACATCAGTGTTTGCAAATATTTCCTTATAGATGAATACTTTCTGTTTTATCTAGAGCGAGTTTTATTTTGATTGATGGTGTCGAACAAACTCCTGAATGTACTAAAACAAAATGTTGATATGATTCTTTTCACTTCTGTCATTCAAAGTAGTCAAAGAAATGGGAGGAGTATACACACTTGTGCTGGTCGAGTTAATAGCTGTTACGATCACGAAAATAGTGTTAGAATAGTAGGCTGCCCAAGACAGAAACTTGGCAATTTTCTGCCCACAACGCGTCATTTCATAACATTTTCCGTCCTTCATTTGTTTTGTTTTTCCTGAAAGTCGATGACAAGAATACTATACATAGTACAAGTGCAACCTAACTCATCTGCTCTGGATCAAACTTGGAATGATGGATGA
The DNA here is from genome assembly GCF_964235325.1 of Thermobia domestica. Taxonomy (NCBI): domain Eukaryota; kingdom Metazoa; phylum Arthropoda; class Insecta; order Zygentoma; family Lepismatidae; genus Thermobia; species Thermobia domestica. Next base: position 57,464,624 of record NC_137459.1, read on the forward strand.
GCCTCATTATTTATATAATCTTGTGAAATACTGTATTATGGTGTAGAGGCCTGTGGTTCCTAAGTTATACATAAAATAAAAATCAAATGATGGACAATTTTTACGACTACGACTAGTAAGAACCATTTATAAATAGTTATTGATAATCCAACTATGTTCCTTCTCAGACTTGTCTTCAATGCAGTGAAATATCAAATCACCAAGAACATCACTCTTTTTCTGAAAAAAAAAAAAAAACAAAAACAAAAAACACTCAAACAGTCTTTTTAGAAAATGATGTGAGAGACACATTACCCTTAAAACTAGACGTATGTCTACCACGTTCTAAGCCAAAGTAAGATTATTATTGCTAAGATTTCTCTGAGTTCGGGAATAAAACGTCAGAGGCACGTGTTAATATGAGACAGCTCTTGAAAGAAATAGTGAGTGTGGATCCTACTGTGGTCTACAACAACGATAGAACAGGATGATAAATCATAAGAAAAATAGATTGAATGGTGGTGAAGTGAAACGTCAAGAAACAACCACAAAAAGAAAGTCACCTGTTAAGAAACCACAAAACCTCAATGCATTCATTGGAAGTTCCTGGCACTTGAGATGGAACACGTTCTACTTGAATAACTAGTAAGAGTAAAATGGTGTGAATGAAGGTAGTTGAGGATATTGGTCAGAACTATATTAAATATATGGTCACCTCATGTAAACAAGGTTCGCATCTCAGTAAGGTAGATTGACAACTTTGGGTTCTAGAGGTAATTTTGTAATAAATATCTCTTTCAATTTGTTTGATAATAATAGTTTAAAGTGAGATCAACATTTACATCTTTAATAACTCATTACTTTATGTCCTTTTGACTGAAAGAGACGATTGATTAATGAAGATGAATGATTATGGAAGAATTTTAGTGAAATAAGAATGTAGGAGGAAACGGAAGAGCCTCGAGAAAACCTACGGCAATGGTGTTGTACACCACAAACTCACATTACCTAGATTCAAACCACGTAACTCTTTCACAAGAGTTGAGCTCTCCATCACTCAGCCACCGTACGTCAAGAGGTAAAAGTTGAGTTGAGTTGATTTTAACTTCTCTTTCAGCAACAAGACTATGTGAGACGAGACCTACTGATTAACGTGGAATCCGAACCACATGAGCTCCCGCCAGGAGGTAAAAGTTGAGTATTAGAAATGGTTTGCTATATAAACACAAGAAGAACGTGTTATGTATGGATGAATTAGATACATTCGATACTTCAGTTGTCAACGAAAGTGTATAATTCCAGAAGTTAGACTTTTGGTAGCAAACAATATGGCTACTGTGTAAGGACAACATAGGCTGGTAAATTTTTACATTTATTTTAATACAAATACACTTTCTTATCCTTATTGTCTAAGATTCATTGTTTCTGTAATATTTCCGAAAGCTTAAATAAAAATTGCACGTCTCTCGTTCCTTATACTGTAGTATTCAAAAGTCAAAATATCACCATTGTGAAATCCTTACGGATCATACACACTGATAACCAGATAGACAGCAGGACAGATGCAGAAACCACCCTGCAGAAGCTCCACCATTGCTTGTGAATGAAACAAATTGCGCGTGTACTGCTGCCGTGTGCTTCTTCTCTTGGTATTCGTGTGAGTGCAGTGTGTGATGGGCAAGACGAAGGACCAAAGTGCATTTGACAGTGGTCAAATCATAGGGGTCGGACGACTTGGTGGCTCGATTTTGGAAGAGGCGGCGGCACTCCGATTTTCAAGGGTAACTGTGTCAAAGGTGCATCGTAAAACCGCACCCATACGGGCAAACAGTCATCATCAGGGGCATGTCGACTACAGCGGTAGCCACCGACTAGTCCAGATCGTAACAGCCGATAGACGGGCCACAATTTGTCAAATCGTAGAAAGGTTCAATGCAGGACAACAACGCCGTGTTAGCAGCCACACAAGCCACAACCACCTACTCGCCATGGGATATGGGATACAGAAGCAATCGGCCCACGCGAGTACCTCTTCTAACCACACAACACAGGAAACAACGTCTAGCATGAGCAAAGGAACACAATCACTGGACCATGGAAATGTGGAAAAAGGTTTCCTGGACAGATGAGCCAGGCTTCACATTGGTACATGTCGATGGACGGGTACAGGTGCGTCGGCAACGCCGCACGAGGCAGTGGACCCATCCTGCAAGCAGGGAAATGTTCAGGCCGGTGGTGGTAGTATTCTCATCTGGGTTATGTTTACGTGGATTGAAATGGATCCTCTAATACGTGTGACACGGTCCCTCACAGGTGAACACTACCGCAATATTCTGGATGACCAAGTCCGGTCATTTGCTCGGCTGCAACATCCGGATGGTGACATCTTTCAGCAGGACAATGCGCCGTGATTAGCACTCTTCTGATTTGGCAATACTTCCCTGAGCATAACGGTCACCGGCCCTCAATCCCATCGAACACATCTGGGAGGCCAAGGAACGACGCCTTCGAGCTGTGGACCCTCTTCCGATCAACCTGTGGGCTCTGTGAGAGACTTTGCAGCAGATATGGATTGAGATGCCACAACAAAACTTTAGGCGCCTCGTAGAGTCCATGCCGAGCCGGGTAGTCACTTTTATCAGAGCGAAAGCTGGTGCTACACGGTATTAGGTAGATGTCTCTAATTCAACCTGATCAGTGTACTTTTGGAACGCATCGCAAACATATTATTCCGGAAATGGTGGAAAAAGTATATCATGTTTAGAACATTCACTATAGGTCAACAATAATGTATTTGTGCCTGTGAATGTGACACTGATATCGTTGGAGCCGAATGTCTTATTACCAACGTACTCATAGTTGTAAATAGCATTGGTTTATATTACTTGATCTGGAATTAATTCTTTCTGACTACTGTCTTTTCCATTTAGTTCCATAACGATTAATTTCGGTTATTATTAAATTTAGCTCTCAATGTAAGCCGTTATGACTATATACAGATACTAGATTACTTGCTATGTTTAGTGACATACAGGGTGTTTCAAAATAATACCGACAACGTTTGGGAGGTGATTCCTGACACCAAGATAAGACAAAAAGTATAGACCAACCTGGGTGCACAAATGCTTCCTTTCGGAGTTATAGGCTACCGAAGACTTGAAAAAATGAACTTTAAATGTCTATAGCTCAAAACGTATGGGATCTACCGTAGTCGGGTCAAGACTTCACTTAGGAACTATTACGTGCCCTATCCAAATATCCATGTTTTAGAATCCTGTGGTACTTCCTCAACATTTTTTAAAGGTAGTTTGTGAGTACTTCATATTACGTGCCCGTATCCAATCTCCCTCTATAAAAATTGTTGCGTGAATACCTTAGGATTCTGGGAGAAAACTGACGCACGTGGTGTTTTTCCACCACAAAATCCACTTGGTTCAAGCTGGAATCGATCCAGGAACCCCATGCATCAGAAATGAGCGCTTTACCACTGATCCACTGTTGCTCCATGTCAGTACCGGAAATCTTCATGGAATTCGCTCCCGGAACACTGCACAGTATGTTTATCCTGACGTACTGGTAGTTCGGAATATCATCAAATTTGTATCCTTTACAATAGATTTTAATATTGTAACAGTCAATTATATGGTGCTAAGTTAGTGGAATAAGAGCGGTTGATCAAGTTTTAAAAGTAATTTATGGGCAGAAGAGTAGTACACGCAGAATTTCTCGAAGGAAGGGGATGCTTAAGTTCCCAAAGTCATATCATTTTGGGTGTTCATATAGATATCTGAATATGATAAATGTTTACTTTTTGCGTACTATCTTGCGCAAGGGTTGTTGAAACCCGTCACTCTTCTTGGATACGTCACTGGGTCGAAGCTAGCCAGAGTATGTAGTGCTGATCCAGATTTCTGGGACTAGATAGATATATATTAGAACATGTCAGAACACGTTCTGGTGAGAATGGATGTGTAATTCACCATCATTGTGGAGATGTCATCTATGTACTAAAGTGAGAATGCTGATTTGTTTTTCTTTCTTTTAGCCTTGTTACACATTATCATACCTTGCCACCATAAAGTATATATTTTTTTCTTGAATGGAAATTTAAAGTGACAAGTTGCATGATATATTTGTAGGGCTTAGACAAGTATGGGGTACGTGATCAAATATTAAAAAAAAAAAGGTATGGGGCACCGCACTGAACTTTCTTGCTCAAATTCCTTAAACTATATAATGCAGTGTTGCAGCTATTAGTGAAACACTTTTATTGTGAAATACAAACAAAATTATACGACATTTTCGGGAAACTTCAACAAGACACCCCAAAAGTAAACTACCACTTGTAGACTTTTCCATAATAAATAACTGACTATATATGTCAGTATTATTAATGAAATATCTAATATAAATAAAATAAAGAGTTTGTTTGTGTGTCTATCTATCTGGTGCGGCCTAGGGACGAGACGAGTGGACCGAGAGTTACCAAATTTTGGTCATGGGTACCTTGGTCCAGGTTCCAGACCAAGACGAAGCGTTTCCGTTCAAATTCGAACGAGGGTGCGTTTACCGGGACATGTAAAAGTAGGAGAAAATCACCGATATTAGTATCGAATTCATAGTTTTCGCGGTCGCTGAGATTAATGGTGAAACTCCGATCGTATAAACTTCCAAATTCAGAATGAGTATTTCAGCTAGTTTGTTTATAAAATAATAACAGAATCGCATGAGTGGAATTTTACGAAATTGTATAAAAATTCAGCTGCTGGCCGAGGACACCGGAGAGGAGGAATACCGGAACATGAAAAATAATCCAAATGACCGATATTAATGTCAAATCCATAGTTTTCACGGTCGCTGAGATCAATGGTGACACTTCCATTAGCAATGACTTGCAAAACTCAGCTACCATTGTATGTGGGCCGGGGGTTTACCTGCTGTTGGGATTACCGAAACATCTAAAAAAAATAATCCAAAATGACCGATATTAGTGTCAAATCCACAGTTTTTGCGGTCGCTGAGATGGATAATGATACTCCCACAGACGTTGACTTGCAAATAAAGCCCCCATTGCGGAGAATGGGTATTTCAGCTAGTTTGTTTATAAAATAATAACAAAATTGCATAAGTGGAACTTTACATTATTATATAAAAATTCACCCCGAAAGTAAACTACTCCTTCAGGATGTTCTCATTTACGTCATTTATGCATTATTATATGGAAACTAATGAAATATCTATTTATGAAATACGACCGAATTTGCCTGTCATTTTTAAGAAAGTAGCCTGACAAGAAAATCATTCCCAAGAACAAACTTCCCCTATTAGACTTTCAAGAACAAATGAGTGAAGCAGTTTTGTCAGGAAATGAACGAAATTTTAATTTTAAAAATATTAAGAAAATAGTCTCAGTTTTTTTCTTTTTTTTTTTTAAAAAAAAGAAACCTTTCGAAAAACCTCCAAGTACACAGAGAAAAATCCGTTCTCCGGACAGCGGTATATTGTACAAATATACGGTATCCTCTTGCTTACTAGAGAAATCAGTACGAAGCATACGTTATCCGTATGCTACATAGGCACTGCCCTTAGATGTTACATCATGCCGTTGCAGGATGTCTGACATCTAACAGTTTCCCGTATATCACATGCATATACTTATGTTACCTTCGTCAGCTATATGTTATATACGTCCATTTGTATGTGAGATCCTGACCGCCTATATTGGTTCATACGAAAAGTACGTATAGATGGAACACTTATACAGAAAGTATTATAAATCATGCGTTTTCAGTTATACGTCTCCTATACGTTAAGTCCAAAAACTACAAAAATTACGCATGTAACCTATCTTTTTAAGTACGCCACCTACAATTTTTTTTTTCTCAGTGTAGAAACAATCCCTCGTGCATATTTTGAGGACACTTTAATTCTACTATATTATTAATGAAATATTTATTTGTGAAAGACGAAAGAAATCACGTAAGTGGTTTCTGAGAAAATCGTTCGAAAAAACTCACCCCGAGCTATGCCATATTGTCATAACGTTAATAAAATATGTATTTATTTATTAAGTGTAAACAAAATCTTTCCTGAGTTCTGGGAATAAACTACAACTTCTCAATTTTCCCGAGAGAATAATTTTGCTCCACGTAATGGGGCTGTTTTTGAAAAATTGATTTATGAAATATAAACATAATCGTTAGAGCCGTTTCTGAGAAAATCGATTTCTTTATTTTATATTTACCCTTAAGTAAACTACCCTCATTTTTAGAGTAGTTTATTCCTCTTCAGGATCACATTAAAACCTTAAGTATAAAATTTGGTTGAGATACGTTGGATGATATTGTCTCTAGGTATTTGTACAGGACGAACAGACGAATTGACAAACAGGCAGTCAGATGTCGAAAAGTAACCTTTTTTTTTTTGTAACTATGGGCTATAGCACGCGTAAAGTCGTTGAAATCTCGAATTCGATTTTTTCATGATCACCGTACTTTCTTCTCTCCTTGCGAGTTCGAAAGTAAAAATAGTTGCTAACTTGGTAATAATTTTCCATTAGATATTTGTTCAGATCGATAATTCCTTACATATTATATATAAACAGAGAACTCTTGCCTATTTCTGTAGTACATCAAATGAGGCAATGAAATTTTATGCAAAGAGATTACATATAATGGTATGAATTACGCCATGTTGGTCTTTAAAATTTTTTTGAATCTCTGAAAACGATGAGAACAATTTTTATTCTGTGGGCGTACCAATGTTATGCTCTCATAAGCTCGTAAGCTATATCTTTGACAGCACCACTTGAATGGTTGAATGTCAGTGTCCTTGAACGTAAGAAGAGTAGATCCTATAATTCAAAAGTAATATTAAAAATATTAGTGCTAATGCACAATGCTTTTTTTAATTTTTAAAGTAATGTTGGATTAAAATAGAATATCACATTAAATATTATTATTATTATTATTATTATTATTATTATTATTATTATTATTATTATTATTATTATTATTATTATTATTATTATTATTATTATTATTAGTAGTAGTAGTAGTAGTAGTAGTAGTAGTAGTAGTATTACTAGTATTACTAGTATTCTGCCTGTTGGTAGATTCTCGAACTAGTGAGCTTTCTTCCTTAGATTTGGGTCTGGAGATGTTTTCTCCACGTTTCTTAATATTTAGCTTCTTATTTCAACTCCCAATATTTTCTTCTATTTACAAATCATCAATCGGTTGTGTTCTTTTTCTTCCTATTCCTCGCTTTCCTTCCATCTTTTTTTTCTACGGCGGTATGAAGAAGAACATTTCTTTGCAAAATGTATCCAATTCAATTGGACTTCCTGCGAAATATATTCACTAAAAGCGGTCCTCTTCTCTCCCATCCGTTTTAAAACATGTTCGTTTGTTACTCTCTTTGTCCATTTTATCTTCTCCACCTTCCTCCAACACCACATTTCGAACCCCTCTAAATATTTCTTCCCTAACTTCCGTAATAGCCAAGTCATAATATGTATGCAACCCAAAAATTGCATACACACTTTGTTTTGATGAAATATTTGATATAACTAACCAACTAACTAACTCTATGGCTTATGGAATCCGGAAGTCCAATGCCGCATTCACAAAAGCTCTCCATTGACTCCTATCCTTAGCCAACTGGATCCAGTTTCTACTTCCTACAGCAAAATCAATCTTAATATTGTCCTCCCTCCCATCTGCGCCTAGGTCTTCCTAATGGTTGTTTTCCGATTGGTCTTCCAATTAAAACTTTGAAAGCGTTCCTACTTTCTTCCATTCTAGCTATATGAACAGCTCACCTGAGCCTCCTAGACTTGATGACCCTAAGAAGGTTTGGTAAACGGTATAAATTATGCAGTTCTCGTTATGAAGTTTCCGCCATTCCCGATTCCCGTTCCTTTTGGTTCCGAATATTCGAATCAGAATTTTATTCTCAAATAGTTCCAATCTTCGCTCTTTCCTGAAAGTACGCGACTATGTTTCGTAACCATACAGTACAACAGGCATAGTTATCGTTTTACATATTTTAAGCTTCAAATTCCTCGACACAATTCCTGATGACAAATACAATATACGATGAAAAATATACAATATACAATATTTGATAGAATATGCGATGAATAATGTCGTTGTGCTTAAACAACCTTAGAACAACACAGACGACAAAAAAGACAACCAAATTATGGTTTAGTGAAACAGTAAGAAAAAACGGAAAATATTATGTATACAATAATTACAAAGTATTTCAAATTAATGTATACATTCATTAAGCAAAATATCTGACGAAGTACACACTAAAATTTGGATAAGAGCACAGTTGCATCTTTGATTCGTAATTGCAAGGTCTTAGGTTTAAATTCGACGGGAAGTATTCTGATTGGAGATTTTCACTAGTTTCTCTCAGTCTTATTGGACAAATGGGAGAAGAGTAGCAATTTCCTTCAACAATTACCTTTCATCTTTCCCTGTTAATGTTATTCTATAAAAAAATTAGAAACTATATGTAGGCGTCCATTTATTAGTAAGTAGTTCCCTCAATACTCTAAAATAATCGGTATAATAAATTATATTTTCTGAAAACATAATTTTTCTTTAGCGCTGATAGCGATTTATCAAACGCTATTTTTTTCCCTTAAGTACGCTCGAACAATGTATTTTATCTTTGAGAATAGACATGCACATCATAATGTAACAGAACTTTTATTTCTTCTTCTAATCCCCTAAAATTAATTGCAAACCGTATTTAAACTTATATCTTTAAATGTCACTAAGCGCAATTTGTCAATGAATTTATGCAAAGCAGGTTCTACCGAGCAAATATAAAATAACATTTCTTTTTTCTTTTTCTCTTTTTCAGTCTCCAGTGTGTTCTTACGGAAATTACCATTAGTGGCAAAACTAGTTCTGGACCGTAGATTTGGAAAGAAGGAGCGAGAGGTAGAGACAAACAGATAGAAAAGAGAGGAATTAACCTTAATTGAAACCCTCAGACGTGTAAGCAACCACCCACTTTTTTGATGACGTTTATAGTTTCCATGGTTACAGTTCTCAGACCGTCCATTGAATGTGTTGCATATGACAGGCTTTCATACATTAAAAAAAAAAAAGCTATCAACATAGACAGCTTCCTTTCTGTTTTGTATTGTTATTATTATTATTGTTATTATTCGGCCATTGTTTACTAGTTCTAATGTAGTATGTAACCATATTATTTTGGTTCCGACAGCTATATGTTTCCAAGCTATATGTCCCCAGTATTACGCTCTAAATACATATAAAAAAGAAACACATAAGGTAATGCAACGTTTGTTAATAGAGAAAACATGAGGTATTAAACGCCACAAATGGACACTTAATGTTTCTGGTTCACACACAACATGTCGTATATTTGTCATCATACCACTAAAGCTTTCATTTAATAGTCACTCCCGCGAGAGTTGCTGTCATTTAAATGCTCATTTCTGATTTTAAGAATATATTGGAGGGATTCACCGCTTTTATTTACAATTTACGCGGATCTAAAAATGTTAAAAGCAAACAGGTCGCGTTAAGCCGAGAAGAAACTACATAGTATTTTCTGTTTGGGAATAAAATAAATATAGATTCCGCACCTTTATATTTGATATAATCGTTACAAATTGCAGTTTTTCTTTTATTAAAAAAAAAGAAAAGCAACCGAAGTTAGTTTCATATAAATTAAATTGATTTTATACGGTTATCATCAAAATAAGTGATCTTTTGTTTCAGGTTGTAAAACTACGGTAGATTTCTAAACCACAGGGCTTCAATATTCAATAGCAGACATGATACATCTATCCCTTCCGGTTTCAGAAGAATAAATGACCTTAATCCGTAACCAGAAATCGTTTCTTGCTACCGATTATGGCTTTCCCTCTATAAGGATCGTTATTGAAACCGCAGTTGGTAGTAGAATTCAAGATTCCGATTCGGTAGCGTAGCACTTTACAGACCAAATTAAAATGCTGCCACTTTTTTACTATTACAAAGACGAACCTCTAACACTTAATTCATTATGTGTCGCCTAAGATTGTCATTAAAACAAATTTGGGGGGAGCGCGATGGCTCAGTGATAGAGTATACACTTCTGATACTAAGAATCTATTGTTCGATTCCACTACAAGAGCTTATGTTAGACAATATTTCTGCGGATTTTAATTAGATTGTAATGGGGCACTAATTTCGACACAATGGTCCTGTTAAAATTCTTACTCATTTCCTTTAGCTACAGGACATAACCAAGTGACATTAAATAAACATAGCAGATTGTTAGGTTTAAATCTGAACGAATATGTAACAACGTAGTCACCTCTGTAGTTGCGTCAAAGACATGCAACCGGTATTATTATCAATGTGCTGTCTCAGCTTACAGGTGCTGAAATTTCGTCCTGTACTAACAAAGTACGTCATATGATCATAGTATTCAACGCGTAAGTGCTTCGAACGCATTGCCCCTTTCGTCTTACTTGCGTTATTACTGTCATAGAAACCTCCAAATATTGATTGATTATTTATATTTGTGGCACTATAGCATCCCTAGTTTTAAACATTGTTTAATAAGTGTGACATTGTAAGTTTTCGTTCAACATGCAGATTTGAAAAAATGTAACAACCTGACGTAATGTCATTTGAGAAGATATTTCTTTATGGTCGTCGGCAACACTGCTAATCTGGCGGCATTGCAGAATATGTTAAACAATGTCCTCAATAAAAAAATAAACGTATTTTATCTATTAATTTAAAACTTATAAAGTCGTATCAAGATAATTGGTCGACAACCATATATATAATATACCATTTTTAGAACACCATACAGGGTGGTAGGTAACTCCATCGAAACGAACGTGTTATTAGTACTTAAAGGAGTATCCCTATACCTCAATTTCCTTTTTACAGTTCGTTTCGCCGATAACGGAGGATGGTAAAACATGGATATTTAGATAGTTCGCATACTAGTTCCTTTGTAATTCCTTAAACCGCTTGGGATCGGTCCTGTAGTTTCTAAGTTTCGGCGGTTCATAACTCTGAAAGGAGACGTTTTTCGTCCCATTTTTATTAGAACTTTTTCCTTTCATTTCATATGAGGAATCACATCTCAAAGTTTGTCGGTGGAGTTACTTACCACCCTGTATATTCAGAAGACATCTGCCTTACTGTCTACTTCTAAATGATGCCCCTACACGGTAAAGTACAAATTTGTGATTCGAAAAAGCTAATTGTGTTGGCAATTAAAATTGCAAATGATTAAAATGTTTAATTTGTTTCCGCATTCAACACATGTTTCACGTTATGTATCGAAAAGTTTGCAACACTGATCTGCGTTTAGCATCTCTTTAGTCTTTATTTTCATTGTCGCTTCCAATCATGATATCCAATTTAGGTCATTCTATTTACAAAAACATAACTTTGTCTTGGGGTGGCAACACTGTTCATACAGTGATGTTCGTGAATACACGGGTAGGTGTCCTCATTTCTCTAGTTGATTCGTGCAAAGTTTCGTTTCTCTGTCTTTTTTTAGTTTCTCCGTTATTACGGTTGGACATTCTAAATTATATTATAATGTGGAAACGTCATTTCATGCCTTTGTTGCCAAGTCGGCACAGGTTAACGTACTCGTATTGAGCTGCTATTTCACTAATGAGTGTTTACGGTCACATAGAGTACATTTAGTGGGGGTGTGTATTGTAACATGAAATTACCTTATTTAAGGGCCACCGTAATATATAAAAACAATAGCCTTCGTATAAATACCCAGAGTCTTTTGTTGAGATATCTTATCGTTGACGATTACTTTTCAAGTTTATTTCCTGACGAACAGTTTCCTTTCGTTATTTTCGGAATACACAATAATTACGTAGCACAATTGTGCTGCTGGAATATTTACGACTCTCTTAAATTCATCATTTGCTAGAAAGCTAGTTTTCTTAAGAAACTTTACATAACAAAATGGTTTCGCATCCTAACAGTATGAAATGGCTAAAAAAAAAAAAAAAAATATTTTCTCTCTCTCAGCATTACTCGTTTTAATTTACGTTGTTCAGTAATTTGAAAACAAATAACTATTTTTTAAGTTAAGTTTTCCTTGTACTAAAAGGAAAGTAATTATTTCTGTGTTATGAAAAACATTGCACAGTTTAGTCTTTTCGCTGCTCTGATTTAATGAATCAAATTATATATTTTCTACGGGGAAGCAATTGGAAAGAGATGTAGCTAGGGCTAATGAGAACAAAGCATTCACTGAAATAACTTATTAGAAGGATGGATATTCAAATTCATATCTTGGAAGACAATCTCTGAAAAATGATTGATTTTAATTAATTAATTTATTTAATTAACTAGTTTCCAGACACAGCCTACGAGATCAATAGACTTATTCATAATCCACAACAACAATAATAATAATTGGAAATGAAGTGCAAGGAAGTCGGCCAGCTCCTATATTTAAAGACATCATCCCGGCATTCCTTGGTGGAACCGAGGAAAAAAACACTGGGTAAACTTCAGCCAATATGGCCAGCCACCAGATTCGAACCCAAGATATCAAAATTTAGAAAGAAGAAAAGTGGACCCGAGTAGCACCGTTGCTAACACTCTCGTCTTTGGTGTGAGCCGTCCAGGGTTCGTTTCCCGGAACTTTCTCTTGTAAGTGATTGCCGAGGGACGTCTTCCGTTATACTTGATGCATTCAAAGGGCCGCGGTGGCTCAGTGGTAGTGTTCACATCTGGTGCATGGGGTCCGTGGTTCGATTCCAGCTCGCGCCAATTGAACTTTGTGGTGGACAAACACCGTGTGCGTGGGTTTCCTCGGGTCTCCCGTTTCCTCCCACTTTCTTCATTCCACCATTTGATTCATTGCTCATCATCATCGTCTCCCCTTAACCTAGCCTGCATAATCGTGGGACGTAAAACTCAAAGATTACGTGATGAGTTCAAATGGCCATAATGCCGGAAGCCAGAAATATAATTTCTAATTCCTAATTCGAAGCAATAAAGCTAACCACTAGCCTACGCCCGCTAAACAACAAGTCAAAGCTGCAAACTTCCGTATCTCTAGTAATTTAAGAGCTCAATAGTAATGACATTCAGCATAGTTTGAAATAGATTGGATAATAAAGTCGCTTGTCTATGGTATGAATGCATTATCACCGAACTGTCATTTAGTAATTCATATCAAAGAGTACTGAATATGCAGTTTCCATCACAAATCTCCTTTGACATCTCCCATATGTGAAATGTTCAACCACTAAACTCACTCAGCGTGTTGTATATAAGCATAGAAGGTTGATTGGTCATACTTGTCACGAATTGTCGCTCCGCTGCCTGAATTCGGGATTTATTTTTGTCAGTCTAGTCTGCGTTCATCTTTTCAAGCTGATGTGGGAGTCAATTCCCTGCCTTAGAGGCTGTGAGAAATTTTAGGATGTAAATTTAAAATTTAAATTCAACGCACACTTTAAATCGTTCTTTACAAGCTACACACATGTCCAATATCAACATAGTATTCTAGAATAAAACTTTAACAATAAACTTATTTTTTTTTCTCTTTTTTTTTTCTTAAATAAAAGTACACTGTTGAATTTTAAGTTGTTAGACTTAAGAGATGATTTCAATAAAATTTTACAATTCAGACTGGTATAAAAATATGATAGTATAAGTGATAACTTTGTTGTTTTTCAGTACTAATAGGACTATATCTCTTGATGATTGTCGGGAATATTAACTTTAATCTTCTGCTGTCATATAGCTTTTTATTCTTTCTGAATGGCAGTCTCTCGTAAACTGTATTTGCTTGTTTTAGGAGTGGACTGAATTCACTATAGACTCAACACAGCAGTTACTATTTCACTCTCTTAAAGTAGAAATGATGTAGTATATTTGGTTCATAGGCTCCATGGGTTCATTGATGTAGTATATGTACGGGTGAAAGTTACAGTGGCGTAAATTATATTTTCTTGTTAGATGGTCACGATTGCTCAGTGATAGAGCGCTCATTTTCTGTGCAGGTATCCCTCGTTCGATACCAACTTTCACAAAGTGAGCCTTGTAGTAAACAAACACCGTGTGGGGGTTTTCTCGGGGTTCTCCTGTTTCCTCCAATTCATTAATTCCACCATCATCATGTGTATCGTCACCACCGTCTCCTTTAACCTCGGTGAATAATCGTGGAGTGTTAATTTTTTTTAAGAAATCTTGTCTGACTAACACCACTTTTCTTATAAACAAAACAGTTGTTTCCTTTATCACTAAAACCTTTACAGATATCTGTTGAAACCTGCTTTTTTCAGAATGAAGATCTCACTTACTTCACATTTTGTGTTAACAAGTAGACTTATCAAGATTTGATTTTTGCCATGTAAGTGGGTTCCTGTCACCACAACATAGGCCGTCCTCAGGTTGCGGGTTAAGGAGGTCTATAGATAGAGGTTAGCTGTGAATATATTGGATAAGCAGTAGGGGACAGAGGCAAGAGGTGGTCGTCCTGCTTGGCTGTTTGCCGTGAAGCTAACAGCCATATCTTGTAAAAACATTCTCATTCAGAAACATTCAAAGGAATTCGGACCAGGACTGATGACTTGGCACGACCTCAGCAAAGTAAAATGGACATGAGATTTAGAACATGGAACGTAAGAAGTCTATAGGACAAGCACATTAAACTCCACAACAAATAAGTTAGATAAATATAAGACGTACTGTATTACCCGTCGCACGAGTCTGTGCATTTGTTTTGTAGTGTGCTGTTGTGTTTCTGTTCTGGCACTGGTCGAAGGGGGTGGTGGGAGGGAAAGCAGGAATGGTTTTCTTTATTCCTTTACAGAGTTGCCAGGACGTCTTCCTACATCCTAAGTTAGTAGCTGTCTAGATATTTTAATGTTTGATTCTGTATCAAATAGTTTTACATATTCCTCGCAAAACGACTTGAAATATGTACACACTACTCTCACGCAAATTTGATTCTGTTCATATCCTTTTGATTTTCTCGAAAACCTGACCATAAAACAAATCTCAAGAAAAAAGTGCCTCTGGCGACACTGCTATGTTGCTCCTACCACTTGTAAACAAGGAAGTTAGTTCCCAACTTCGCCGCATGCAAAGAAAAGTCAGACGAGTAATACCTTTCAGGAAGTTAAATGGGAAGGAAAGGAAGCAGCACAGACCGGAAATTTTACGCTTTTTATGGGAAAGAAAATGAATATAACTAACTAGGAACAGGGTTTTACGTTTACAGACGAATAACATCAGCAATTAAGGTCATACCAAACGTTTCAGCCGAAATCATTTCTACGAATATAATAACAGTGAATTTCGTCGGGAAATAGCATGAAAACTATTTGCGTATGCAGTTCAAAATTTCTCTAGGTGTAAACCTACCTCAATACTACATGTTCTCAACACTACATGTTCACTTTCTTTTACTTTTAAACTAGCTTAGTAATTTATTATTTTATAATTAATATTAGTTTTCATTATGAAATATTGCAGCACTGGGAATAACATATGCACACAGATACAAGTGACGTCATTTATTTCTAATCGTGGGAAAAGCAGGTAAAAGTTCTTGACTGATGCTCTCAAGGTAAGTGAGGCAGAGAGCAAAATATTTTGGACCTAATAACGGAAAGAACGCATATCTACGAAGTTATGGTAGTGAGCATCCGGCTATAACAAAAGTAGAGGAAAGATTTTGGAAGAGAAGTGGGTTCGGGAGGAATGACTAGCTTCGGTCAGAAATCACACTACGTCTCAACCAAAGGATGGATTCCATGACGAAGTCTAGGATCTGCGATGCTATGAAGCAGTGAACCGCAGGTTGCACTCTCCGATTATCAGGGAAATTCTTCCCTGTCAAGAAGTGATCGAAATATGTGATAATAAGTAGGAGGGATGTCAGGAAAATACGATGAGGGAAGAAGGGTTTTGTACTGGAGATCATGGACTTACATTCAAATGTGTAATGTAAGCCTGCATTCAATAAACCTTAGAACTCTATGTTTGTCGACCATCATTCCTGGTTTCTTGCGTACATGCTTGCAGTGCATTTCACGCAGTTCAACATTGTAACAATAAATAGTGACTGTTTCACTTTAATTGAGAAAGAAATAATACTACCGTAGAGGTCAACAGTAGCAACAAAACCTGCAGTTGGGAGGATGGTTTTAAAATCCATCCTGGACATTGATTAAGGCCCAAAAAATGTACTGACGTTTTATGATTGTCGTTGAAGATCCATGTTTATTAGAAGTGACAATACAGACAGGAATCCTTTCCGGAAATCCCTTACACTCAGAGAATTTCACACCTTCAGACGGTGGTCCTAGTTAGCTGGTGTAAACTCATTTGGCAACCATGAGTTCTACTTTTTCATCTTACCTGTTCCTAAGATCCGCCATAAAGTATACCTAGTATATATAGTCTTCAATAGCACGAATATTTGCCGAAGGTCCGTTTCCGTTGTTCCTTAGAATCTCAGTAAGGAGGAAGGATAGTATGTGGAGAGGCCTGAGTATTTTGACTATGTGTCTGAAACAACATTTGAATTATTTGGATTATTTCGATGCACGTTTGAATTATTTCGATGGGACCATTGTAACCGTATGGGTGGTTCTAGCTTGATGTCAAGCTAGACTCACCCATTTTGATTCCGATCTCCTGCTAAACAGTAGGAGCCCAAAAATTGGGATTAGAGCAACTAATTAGCCCATAAATAGCCCATTATGTTGAGGTATTTTCCGGTCGTTTTACTGTTGGTGGTTGGTCTAACTTGACACGGGTTATATCACTGGCATTATAATTAATTGTGTATGTAATGTGTTTGCTTATTACATACTGCATGCAAAAGAAAAAAATACTGATTATACATGAATTAGAAACTCCAACCGGAAGTAGGCTCAATCTTGAAAATTGTGCGAGATATTGAAAAAAAATCTCCCCTTCATGGTACCCCTTGCCGATTTTTATCAAGACGTCTTTTAATTTTGTCTGTAAAGGGACATGTACAGATGTTGTGAGGAATGACAAGGAGATTCATGCTCACGCGTGAATGCTCGCCTGTGTAGAGAGTGCAGGTTCAGCTAGTCTATCTATTAAAATTAGCTATAAAAACTTTTTTAAGGTTAAATTAATAGGAATTGGTAGGTTACTCATTTATTCATCGATTTTCGTTTCAAAATTGTATGCTTTTAGAGTGTCTCCTAACCCTAGCCAATAGAGGGTTACGCCCTCTCTTTGGCACAGAATTGACGACACTGGTGGATTATATCATATAAGATGGTCTAAGTGCATTTTTATAAACGAATAGTGCTGAAAGTAATAATAAACAAAACATTAAGTGAGTGAATAAATATAAATATGCATACAAGAAAACAAAATACATATCAAAATGGTGCAGACATAGAAAAATTGATAGTGTAAAATGAAATGCGTACACGCCACAGTCACAAACATAGTGTTAGATACACGAATGCATGTTAGTTCTTCTGTCTCGGGGCGACTCGAGATTGATGGAAACATGGGGAAAGCCCAAAGTTAATATTGAATTGAGACAATGTGCTAAAATGGAAACAAATGATGAAGATGATCTGGTATAAGATATATATGAAAGATATCGTGTTCTTCAGCTTTAGGATGTGTAGATTTTATATATAGCATGAGGAGAACGTTTAACGGTGCAGGCAGGTATTTATGCGGTGTGTCATTTTCAGTATCAGCTTGTAAAGTGTCTAGGATTAATGGATGGGAGACTGGTAGGCGAGAGAGTATGTATTTCAAACGGAGATCTGCAAGATGTTGAATAAGGTGAGGAAAGTTGATGTGATCGTATGTCATGAAGTTCGGGTATGATAACTTTCTGCGATACACAAGTCTAATGGCATGGCGTTCCAGTATCGATAACCGGTCGTAGAACTTTGTTGGAGCATTACACCAAGCAATGTGGCCAAATGTTAAAATGGGCCTGAGGAACATTTTGTATGTATTGATTAAAAGAGGTGCGTGTAAACCCAAAGTAGTTCCTGTTAGACGCCGTAGAAGAATGAGCCGCAAAGTGGCTTTTTGCGTTATTTTCTCTAAGTGAGCTTTCCAACTTAATTTAGTGCTGAAAACAACCCCGAGATATGTAGCTGTAGGTGTTGGTCGAAGTGGATGACCTTATAGAGATACATTAAGGTTGCGAGGATTAGATGACCCTTGGAGCGGCGTTTTGGAGGTAGAAAAAACAATGCTTATGTTTTGGCGGCAGTTAAAGTTGGTCGCCAAGTGTTGCACCATTGCATAAAATTATTGAGAGTTGATTGCAAGATTCTATTGATCTGCTGCATGGTCTTGCCCAGAGCTAGGAATGCCGTATCGTCCGCGTATTGAAATAAGTACACATTCTGTATAGGATGTGGTATATCGGAAGCGTACAGTATATAGAGAAGTGGGCTAAGTGCAGAACCCTGTGGAACTCCGGAGTATGGAAAAATAGAATGGGAGGTGGCAGATACTATGCAAACATATCCGATTCTATTAGTTAAGAAGGTGTATATAAAGCGTAAGTAACTGATCGGAAGGTTAAGTTTCTGCAAATTTCGTATGAGCCCATAATGCCAAACTTTGTCGAAAGCTTTTTCCAGATCCATTAAGACGAGACATGATGGGAGACCCTTGTTATATTGGTTGGGGATAATCGTTGAAAGACGAGGTAACTGGTCATTAATCGAAAATGCGGGTCGAAAACCTGCTTGATGTGTAGGTAATAAATTATGTTCTTGGATATATAGATGAAGCCTTTGTACCAGGAGTTTTTCGAACAGTTTACTAAAGACTGATGTGAGCTGGATAGCGATAAGACGTTACATCATGTGCTGGTTTATGAGGTTTGAGGAACATGCAAATTTTGGAAATTTTCCAATGCAGAGGATAAAAGCCAGTGCGGAGAATAAAGTTGTAGACTGCAACATGGAACGTAAGTAAAGAAAGCGGAGCCTCTTTTAGTAACCGGTAGGAAACACGATCAATGCCTGGTGCAGTATTGCGTTTCTTATGAAGTGCACGTTAAAGTTCATGAGTAGTGATTGGTGATGTAAGAGGGGCTTTCTCATCGATTACGTCTAAAAGTGACGGCTACAGAGCGGGAATGGTAGCCAAGTCTATGTGGTTAAGAGAATGAGGTGATATTGCAGGTGTGAAAACTGTCTGTAATTGCGTCACAAAAGCGCTAGCCTTATCTAGGTCAGTAAAAAGAGGAACATCATTGTCCAAAAGTGATACGAAATTTTAGTATTTCTGCCTGTGAGTCTGTGGAAAGATTTCCAATACCGGCTTGGAGATGCTTCGTCGTTTAATTTATTACAGGCACTGATCCAGCTCGACGTTATATGCTACGAGATAATTACTTACTGTGCGATGCCACTGCCAGTGATGTCGAAGACATTCCTCGTTTCCAGTTTGTATTCACAAAAATGTTGGCGTGATTTTTGTACTAAAGACAGATATTGAGGAGGTAATTTAGGTTTAGAAGGGTAATGTTTCTCCTCAGGGATGGTTTGTTGAGCACTGGTATTTAAGATGTCTGTGATCTGGTTGACTGTGTAATACATTTCATTTTCAGAAGTTGGTGGGTGAAGTGTTGAGACCTGGTTGCGTATGAACTGCCGGAATTGAGGCCAGTCGGCTTTATCATAACGGGGAATAATATGAGATTTTAACTGCTTTACAGATGAACAAGCCTTGTTAATGGACAGTTTGATCGGACAATGATCACTCCCGATAGTGTCGAGAACCTGCCACTCACAGTCATTTACAAGCGATAAAGAAGCGATTACTACATCTGGAGTTGTTTGACTGGTTGGTCGAGTGGGACCAGGAAGGTTTTGAACATAAAGTTGCAGGGTGGTTGAAATAAATTCCGTAAATTGTTCTCTTTCCCTGTTGCTTCTGCTATGAATGTTTATATTGGCCATGATAATTACGTTTTTAAAATTACGAGCTATATAATTGAAAAAGGAAAATGGTATTGGATGCCCAGGGCGGGTATATATATATAGTTGCTACATTTACTGTGAGAGAAGGATAATATATAGAGAAGAAGAGATGTTCAGTAGCTCTGCAAATGTAGGAGGATTGTATTGCCGATAAGGAAGTTTTGGAGAAAGGCCAATCAATACTCCTCCTTGAGCGTGCGCTCGTGCATGATGGTAACCATATCGTTGAAGTTGATACACTGAGAGTCGCTCAGAAATTGTTGGTTTTAAAGCTGTTTCATTGAGAGCTACAATATCAACTCTCTCTTCTAGCAGGAGTTGCTCTAGAAGTACTTTGTGTTGATGAAATTATCGGATGTTAAAAAAGAGTAAAGTCAAAGCCATTATGTATACTGCCATGTTGATTTTAGACTGCTGTTTCTAGAGGTGCGATGTGTAAGTGGAGAAAATTGCCTGAATATGTAGCTGTAAAGTTTAAGTTGAACAAAGATTTTGCTGTTGAAATGGCAACACGAAGTACTTGTTCGCGTTGGAACGGAAAAACGTTCTGGAGTACTATTGTGATGAAACGAAGATCTTCTACAGAGAGAGGCTGAACGAGAGACTGGGTAGTGGTGTGGATTTGTCGAAGCTTTGTACTGGAACTGTGAGTTCTGGACGTTCAGGCTGCGCTTGTGGTTTACCCTTACAGCGATAACTGTAGGTTGGATGAGTTTCGTTACACGCAGAGCATGTTAGTGGTTGCTGCTGATTTTTACAAGATTTTGTTTCATGAGGTCCACTACAGTACCCGCATTTAGATGCGTTTGGACATTGGTGAGTAAAGTGAGAATTATAGATTTGACATTTCTCACACCGGATACGTAGAGATCCTGTCGTCTTGGAAGGTTGAACACGATGGAGTTTCTTATAGATAGGAGCCCCATGAGTTAATAAATAGTCTAAGCAAGTTTGATCTTGCGATAGAACGCGAACCATGTAAGTGGGGCCATTGCTATTTTTAATACGAATGCACTTGTTAATGTTGATTCCCTCTTGTTTGAGTTATTCAAGAACCACTTCGTCGCTTATTTCGGGTATCACTCCTCTGGTAACGACAGAAAACATGGGTGGTTTTCGAGGAGATGGTGGTTATTTTGTTTTCCTCTCGGTTTATTAGTTTCGCAGTTTTGCCAAATATATCATAAGATACTTTGTTTCGGAAAGTTGTACCGAAATTCGGCTCCTTAGAACGAATGATAAATCCATTCCGAGTTTTAACGATATTTTTCATGCTGGCTCGTGGTAGGTATTTGATGATTTGTAGAAACACCATCTTAGGATGAATGTATTTTGTGTCGAAATCAGTAAGTAGAAATGAAAAGATTGGTTCTTTGGTGTTGTAGAAATTAGAAGATGAAGCGGAAGCAGTGTCCATTGCAGAGTCTAAGTTGGTAGTCAGAACAGGAGATCGAGATATATCGCGAGGCCGTTTACTGGAGTGTGCAGAGTCACCAGAATCAGTACGATCTCTGGATCTAGTTACTCGCGAACTGGTTTGACTACCCCATGAGAGGTGCCTGATACGACCGGAGCGAGACACATTTTCACGGTCTCCTGCAGAAGAACCAGGAGCCAGTGGCCCCACGTACGGGGATAGGTTTTCTTATGCATTGGTCCCAGGACGAGCACAACCTATCCGTGTGATTGAATAGTATGAGAAATGAAGTTGAAATAATGATGAAGACGATGATATTTCAAAAATATAAGCGACCCTTCGAAAGTGTCAACTTTCGTCAATCCTCTAAACAACGTAGGTCTGCGATGCTCACAAGTGTGTATGCTACACATGATCCTCGCTAACAGATTAACAGTTGTAAGAGAGGCTGGGTTCAGCTCAAAGGTAAAGATGATATAAAAACGCTTGAACTCTAACCTCAAACTTTGGATTTCAAATGTTTGATTTACGGTTATTTGTGATTTCATGTTTAACACAGACAATATTTTAAAGTGTGTGTACTTTAAATAAATTAGTTAAATAATCTTTTTTATATAAAGTTTATGTTTTAAAACTATTGTTCAAAGCCTTTGTATTTTAATAAGACTCCTCCAAATTCAATGCAACTGAATTGTGCTGACATATTTGTAGTTCTTTTAAACTATACATTTGTGAACGTTTATATGTTTGCGGCCAATCATTTCGACAACGAGATCTCGGAAACTACAGGCTCTAGAAAGATCACGTTTTCACTGATGGATTGCAAATTTTGCGTAGATTGTCCAGTTCTAAATGAATATTTAAAAAACATGGCCATTATTTCTTTATTACATTTTTACAGATACACTGGAAGTGTTGAAATTTAAAAAAAGTAAAAAAGTAAAGCATTATATCCTACACATTATACATTCCAACACCACATAATTGTATGTAGAGGTTGCATATACTTCAGGTGTTTGTTTCATGGCCAAATTACAATGAAAAACAAAGGATAACAATTTCCCCAGTCTAAGACTAATCTTTAATGTTTGGAGTGTTTTGTCCAATGAACACCATATATCACTGACATTATAACTAATTGTGTGTGCAATTTATTTGCGTATTACATATTGCATGCAAGAAGAAAACACTGATCATACATGAATTAAAAACTCCAACTGAAAGTAGGCTCAAATCTTGCAAACGGTGCGAGATATTGAAAAAATAATCAAAAAATCTCCCCTGTACGGTATCTCTTGCCGATTTTTATCAAAACGTCTTTCACTTATGTATGTAAAGGAACATTCACAGATGTGAGGAACAACAAGGAGATTTATGCTCATATGTGAATGATGCGCTGTGTAGAGAGCGCAGATACAGATAGTCTATATATTAAAATGTTAGGTTTGTATATTTAACGCAATCATTTCGACAATGAGATCTTGAAAACCACAAGTGCTAGAAACGTGCCGTTTTCACTGGTAGGGCCGTTTTGAGCTCATAAGATTAACATCATTGCAGGTCGAAAGTACTTTGTTATTCAACGAGTATTGAAGTTACGTATGGCAGGTTGACGGACATTTTAGGCACTTTGCTCAATTTTGAATTGCAAAATCTATTGCATGCTGGCAACTTCAAAGGCCTTAAGAGACACAATGAGGCGTATTCGGACGGATAAGGATTTATTAGAAAAATATATTTCCACTCGGTATTGTGTTACTTCTACTATTTACTACAAACTGATTCCAACATCTATACATAGCAATTCGCTTCCTTTGTGAGTTTCCTATAGTTTACTTGTGTGAGTAAGGAGATATGCACAGTGGAGAGGAGATTCATGGTCATAAGACAACGATGCACTGAGTAGACTGCGCAGATTCAGCTAGTCTATATATTAAAATGCTAGGTTATTATGCTTGTCCCCAATCGTTTCGACAATGAGATCTCAAAAACCACAAGTGCTATAAACGTGTCGTTTTTGCTGGTCGATTCCAAACTTCGTGTAGATTGTCCAGCTCTAATGGAATATTTTTCTTTTTTAAAAATATGACCGTTATTTCTTTATTACATTTTTGATACACTGAAAGTGTTGAAATTTTTAAAAAGTAAAAAGCACAATATCCTATGAGTTATAAATTCCAACATCACACAGTTGTATACAAGGGTTGTATATTTCTCAGGCGTTTGTTTCATTGCCAAATGATAATGAAAAACGAAGGATAACAATTTCTCTACCCTAAGATGAATCTTTATTGTCTGGGGTGTTTTGCCCAATGAACAAATTATATCACTAATATTAGACCCTATAATTAATTATGTATGTAATGCATTTGCGCATTACATATTGCATGCAAAAAGAAAGAAAACACTGGTCATACATGAATTAGAAACTCCAACCGAAAGTAGGCTTAAATCTTGCTAACGATGCGAAATATTGAAAAAAATCATCGAAAAAAACGCCCCTTTATGGTACCCCTTACCGATTTTATCAAGACGGCTTTCAGTTTTGTCTGTAAAGCGATATGTACAAATTTTGTGAGGAATGACAAGGAGATTCATGCTCATTTTGTGTGAATGATGCGCTGTGAGGAGAGCTGCTCGGGCCGTGTGGACTTTGTGGTGGACAAACATCGTGCTCGTGGGTTTTCTCGGGGTTCTCCCGTTTCCTCTCACTTTCTTCATTCCACCGTTTCATTCATTTCTCATAATCACCGTCTCCTTTAGCCTAACCGGCATAAGCGTGGGACGTAAAACTTAAAGATTTCATTTCATTTTTTTTTATTTCTGCTGTGTGGGGAGCGCATTTGATTCCAGAATGTAATATTGTTGCAAATATTTATTTATTTATTTGACACCTGAAACAGGACCACAAGGTCAATTATCATATACTCACACAATATAGCCAGACCTCGTACACTGACGAGATTTTAAAGATTTCTTTTTGCTATTTTTTTATGTGTGTAAGAGGATTTGCTGACTTTTATAACATGTTTTCTTATTAAACAAACAAACAACGCAGTTGGAAAAAGGGTATGAAATCCTCCAAACAAGTATTAATTGTGCGTTAAAACTAGACGAGCATTGTGCATTAGAGAAGGAATTCGCGTTTCTGCTTTTGTACTGTGTTGTAATAAGAGAAGAGAGGAAGGAAAAAAACTTGGTTTACACGAAAACACGACACAGCTAGCTAAAGAAATTTGCGCCGCAGAAGGTGAACGCGCAGTGCACCTAGCAAAACAAGAAAATGATTTCAATGCTTCCGGCTGGGAACTATTAGATACAACTTTAAAGATCTATGCATGTTGAATACAAGTTACAAAATCCCGTGATGCATATATACTTCAATAATAGAAAAAAAATCATTTGTAAATGATAGAAGTGTTATTTCTAATATGACATGACATTTTTTTTTGTCCTTCATTTGATGTTTATTATTTTTAAATTGATCACAACAATATCATACACCACATGATATCCATGAAAAGCTTCTGATTTCACTCAATTTGACATGGTGGTTGATTTCATCAAGCTTAGTATGTATTGGAAATATTATGATGTGCAGATGTGTGACTCCTATAAGGGTCCTCAACCACTTTGGTTCCCAATCTGTTGCCTTTGTCACCAAAGTAATCGTCAAATTCTTCTAAGTAGTCATTATTATTTAAATGTATAATCTTGTTAAAATTGGTACGGGTATAGTCAGCGACAAAAGTATTTTTTTCAGTTTGATGCAATTAGTTTCGTACGTAACTTCAGAATGGAAGGACAATTTGAATACAGTTTTCAGTAAATTTAAAAAGAATGTAATTTTCTGTATGTTCCAGCCACACCATACCACCGTTATTCCCAAAATAAAGTTTACCAGACGGAAAGAACTTTTGTCGTTGACTCTACAATCTCCATTTAAACAGGACAATGTGTTCCACGGACTATGAAAAGGTAGGGCCCCAGGCTTGCACACAGGAGATAATCTGGTAAGCACTACACTATGGTCGAATGTATACCCACGGAAATGAAATAGAATCTCTAGTTTTACGTCCCACGCTTAGGACCCTGATGATAAAGAAGACGAATAATTAACGAAGGTGAATTGATAATTTGTTACTTCCTAATGGGCACTGCATTATATACTTTAATGCAGTTAGTATCGTCACTTGTAAGGTCAGACTTCAAATTGTAACTACTAGATGCTTACTTTAGTACAATTTAATATTTCCATTGGAAGCTGCTATAAACTCATATACAGTGCGTTCCACGAATAACGCTAAGGTCCACCTCCTGAAGAAACGAAGGCAGATAGAAACATGAAACCTTTTGGAACCTTCAAGGAACTTAAAAGGCAACATTATGCTGAGAAGGAGGGTCCCCCACAAGGCGAGCTAAAGGGGGTTACTGGGGTAACTCAAAAATTTTAAATAGCAACCCCCATCGTGTGGTACCTCGTTTGAAAGGTAATCACGAGTAAAGACCACTTGTGAAAATTGTAAGTCGCTAGCATGTCCGTAGCCAACATGGCGGCCATCCGTAAAGGACGGTCGAAGTGCGTTCAACGAATAACACTAAAGCTCATCTCCAGAAGAAACGAAGGCAGATAGAAACATGAAACCTTTTGGAACCTTCAAGGAACTTAAAAGGCAACATTATGCTGAGAAGGAGAATCCCCCACAAGGGGGCTAAAGGGGGTTACTGGGGGTAACTCAAAAATTTTAAATAGCAACCCTCATCGTGTGTTACCTCGTTTGAAAGATATCACGTGTATTAACCTGTTCTGGAAAGTGCATGTTGATTGCATGTCCGTAGCCAACATGGCTGCCATCCGTAAACTATGATCGAAGAAACATTGCAAACCTGTAAGCAGAGAGTAACATAGTATGATTTGGAACACACCTCATTAATGCAGGAGATGCTCGAAGTGCGCACCGACCACCTCCTGGCAGTAATGTAAACGTTGGACGAACTCCTCTCGAACACGGGTAAAAGTCATTACCAGTATAGAATGACAGGCATCAGCTATGCGTTGGCGCCACTCCGCAATGCTGTTCGGCTGCGTGCGGAACACTATAGTCTTCAAATAGCCCGAGAGAAAAAAGTCGGGTGGAGCAAGGTCTGGCGAACGTGCTGGCCATTCAATGGTGCCACGACGACCAATCCATCGTCGCAGAAACTCACTATCTAAATAGTCACGTACAAGGCGGTGAAAATGGGCAGGACAGCCGTCATGCTGAAAAACGGGCGGAATCTTTCCAAATTCTTGCGGATTCTCTTCCATTGCCTCGACAATCAACGGTGCAATAAAGTCTTGCAGCAGCGCCAGGTACTTCTCACCTGTTAATATTCCATCGATGAAGAGGGGCCCGATTATGTGATTACCTAAGATACCCGCCCAGACATTCAGCGACACTGGGTGTTGAGTGTTGCCTTCACGAAATACATGAGGGTTTGTGTCACACCAATATCGGCAGTTATGCCTGTTGACCTTGCCATTCAAGTAGAACGTACTCTCATCGCTGAAACACACGTTTGTCAGCACAATGGTCCCATGTGCCAATGCCTCACACATCTGCTCACAAAACTCGATACGCATATCGGGATCATGTTCACTTAATTCCTGGACCATATGTAGTTTGTATGGATGGAAGGTATGCTTTTTAAGATTCTGTATGTCGTTGTGCGTGACACACCACACGTTTGAGCCACAGTTGTTATGGACTGTTGAGGATGCACATTCAGCTCCGCCAACACTTGTATCTGTGTTTCTTCCGTAGCAACACTAGGGTTTCGAGGCTCTGGGGCATTGGTCACACTGCCTGTCGTAAAGAATTTGATTAATAAATGGCGTACAGAAGAAACACTAATTGGGTTGCGCACATTCTGTTCATTGAACAACCGTGCTGTTGCACTGTACGAACGATTCGTAGCACCAAAGAGTAACACAATTTCAATTCTCTGTTCAAGAGACCACATTAAGTATGCAATGTAGGATGGTCAAACGCACCAGCACAAACACACGTCTACGTCCTTCAGACCTACTGTTCCGGGTTGTAATGTAGCACACTGTTGGTCGGAAAAGCACATCTGATAGTGGTGCACGAGTAAACAGAGTAGCTTTGCTAAAGTACGTGTGTCCAACACCAAAGCGCCACCACGGGCAACTCGTCGTCATTAACTACATCTCCTCGTCCGTAATGGTAAAGTGTTGGTTCAGTACACGTGCGGTCCGGGATTCGAGCCTCGGAGGGTTTAGATTTTTCAATAATAGTATAGTACTCTCTTTTCTATCGGATTCAGTTCAATTTGCATGTTTTGTGTTTGCAATACTGTTATAGTGTTAGTTGTGTGGTATGTGTATTGTGCATTCGTTCCGAACTAGACCTACGTTAGACTTTAGAGTTTGTTGTGGACACGGTCTGGTCTCTATACGCGATTACTTTTCCAGCGAGGTACCACACGATGGGGGTTGCTATTCAAAATTTTTGAGTTACCCCCAGTAACCCCCTTTAGCCCCCCTTGTGGGGGATTCTCCTTCTCAGCATAATGTTGCCTTTTAAGTTCCTTGAAGGTTCCAAAAGGTTTCGTGTTTCTATCTGCCTTCGTTTCTTCTGGAGACGAGCTTTAGTGTTATTCGTTGAACGCACTTCGACCGTCCTTTACGGATGGCCGCCATGTTGGCTACGGACATGCTAGCGACTTACAATTTTCACAAGTGGTCTTTACTCGTGATTACCTTTCAAACGAGGTACCACACGATGGGGGTTGCTATTTAAAATTTTTGAGTTACCCCAGTAACTCCCTTTAGCTCCCCTTGTGGGGGATTCTCCTTCTCAGCATAATGTTGCCTTTTAAGTTCCTTGAAGGTTCCAAAAGGTTTCATGTTTCTATCTGCCTTCGTTTCTTCAGGAGGTGGACCTTAGTGTTATTCGTGGAACGCACTGTATATAGACATCAAACAAGTACTTAACGAAACTTAGGAAAAGCTAAATAAATAAATAAATAAATAAATAAAACTTAACGATGCACATTGTTTGCAATTCTTTTCTTACTTTTACTTGAATTTCATATTGTTCCAGGTGAGAACATGCGCTCAAAAAAGTGTAAAAGCTTTTTCAGGCCAACTATGCAGAGTGACGTTTTCCTGGGTGTTTCTCATTCATACTAGGGAAATGTGGGAGTGGTACCTAACATAGAAGTCCAGGCCACTTTCCACCTTCCACAATCCTTTCATTCTCCCCAATTCCCTGATAATGTGATTGCTGAGGAACGTCATCCTTCAATCGTGACTGGCTAACATGGCAATAGATGCCGAAAACCCAGAATTCCCAATCCTAATTTCACATTGTCATAAGCCAACACTTATTAACGTGATACCCTTCTAACAATAATGAAATAAAATGTAGGATGAAATGGAAGAACCTCGAGAAAACCCACGGACAATGATGTCCACTACAATCTCACTTGGCCTAGGATCGAACCGGGGACCTCTACCACTAAAGTTGAACGCTGTACCAATGAGGCACCGTGCTCTTGCTTTTATCATCAAATTTTCTCAGGTACCCATTTAACAGAGGATATGTGAGACCCTCATCCAGTTGCACTATAATAAAACGAAAATATACCTCTTCGATCAGGAACCTGGTTATTCGAGTGGTAGCTATACGTCGTGATTCAGTTGTAGAGCCCCCGCTTTTGTTGCAAGGGTTCTCTTGGTTTGATCACCGGCCATGCGAGTTTGTGGTGGACAACATCGTCTCCAGAGATTTTCTCGGATTTATCCTGTTTCCTCCTATATGATCATTCTACAAATTATTTTATAATCATTCATTTATTCATCACCCGTCCTCTTTAGCCTAAAGGGCATAAAGGTGGGATGTAAGACACGAAATTTCATTTCATTTTATTTAGACTTCTTCTGAAATATACTACAGGGGTTATGATCAAAGAAGGTATTTATTCAAATAAAACAAGTATAGTTTAAAATAATAGCAGAACACGTAAAATTGAACATAGAATACAAACCGGAAAAGTTGTATAAAAAATAGAAAACTTCTACAAAATCTGTACTTCTTTGTTATTTTTGGTGGTGTCCTAGAATTATTATCAGATAAGTCTGGCACGCCTACCTCGCGAACAGGGTGCTGGGAATCATGAAACAATGTATTGGCACCCTTGCAGGTTTGCACCCACGTGGAGTAGCGGAGTGTCGATAGATTTCTGTTAACTGAAGGGTTGAAACCAATCGGAATTGGTTTCATGAACAATATGGTGGTCTGAATAAATAATCATGTTCAACTTTGCTACAATATCATTCACCGTAATACGCCTGTTTTCCCGTATCAACTCACCAACTCTCCTAATGTTTTCTCTGTGACTGCACAGACAGAGTACCCTGGGCGTGGTGAATCTTCAACACTATTTACATCCATTTTGAACTTATCTGCCCACTTGTACACTTGTGTTCGACTCAACGACGTTCACCATATTGCACTCTCATCTGACGGTGAATTTCGATTGGTTTCAACTCTTCAACTAACTGAAATCTAATGATACTCCGCTGCTCTACGTTGGTGCAAACCTGCACGGGTGCTGTCGTCTTATTTCACTGACTCCCTGCATCTTGTTTGCAAGGCAGGCCTGCCAGACCTATGTGACAATAGTTCTAGGACACCACCATAAAATAACAAAGAAGCACAAACTTAGTACAAGTTTTGTATTTTTTATGCAACCTTTCCGGTTATTTATTGAATGAATCTTGTATAGAAGGGTCTCTACTACGCCGCTTGATATTGTTGATGACATTTGACTCCACAAATGAAAATAAGGAAGATAAGACATAATGTTTAAGTGGTCATTTTCTAACAAATAGTAACGCCATAAATTTTGTTTTATTTGTAAAGTAGCAGTTAGGCCCCACCTAGTTTTACAGACGTAGTGACCTTTAAAGAATGTTGTACACAGCTAGAAAAAACATCACTATTAAAGATAAAGAAGTGCTTGAACTCATGAAATAACTTTCAGAAATAAGGAAGATTTAATAAGGAAAATAAATATCATGTTGCTAAACTTCTAGCAGATTTATTGTTATTTAAGAAGTGCAATGATGCACAGGGGCACACACGCAAACACACACAAAAGGAAAGAAATCGAGAAGAAATAAACAAAAGAAAACAGAGAAAATCAAGAGAACTCAGATGTTATCTCCTTTGATATATAGGATTGTTTTATACCCCGCCAAGAAAATTGCCTCTGAAGATAGAAATAAAAGTAACCACTGCGAGATAAGTTACGGAAAATTGGTTATTCATTCAACAACACGATTTGTCTATATCTATATATCGTCTATATCCCCTCTCCGCAGATACACAACTTATCTACTATGAAAGTTCACCCAGATAAAGTAAAATTTCAAATACTCTTAAAGTACCTACGTAGACATAATTTTATTTCAGTCTGAAATCGTATTTTAATAAATTAGGTTATACTTAACTAGGTTATTCTAACTTTGCAGGGAGGAGGTTTCATCGATAACCCATTTTCACTTGGAGGGAGTTTACAGAATGTATCTTCAGCCAGACTAAGTGAATACTGGGATGGACCTTCAAACACATACATAGCGAAATTTCATTCCTACTTCTGAGTTGTTAACATCTCTAGTGCAAATCTAGAATTTCTTTATATTTTAAAAGTAAGTCACCTGCACTTCAACCTCGACATTAACTACTACTTTTAGTGTATTGTGAATGAAATTCGAATTCTGTAGCTTTCCCCGTAGCTAATTCCCCACATTTATTTAATATTTATTTAATAATACGATTAAGATTAATGTTATTTGAATTGTTATGTCAAGAACACGCACCAACACAAAACTTCACTAAGGTCCATGAGCACATCCTTAATTCGGCTTTATATTTTATTATTTTATAGTGAGTTTTGAAACCTCTACGCCAGTGATGATAGAAGTCACGGGTCTCAGAGTCAACTGGGTCCTACTTTTATCCGGATCGTGCGAGTCTGGATCTCGCTTCTCATGGTCAGACTCAGCTCATTCGATTTTCCGGACTGATTCTGTGATACGGATCGGCGCTGCGACCCAAACAAATCCTGCGAATTGGACAAAACCAGTAATCTCGGCAGATCTGATTACGCTGAAGCAGCCGAAATATGAGCTCTACAGTCCTACTGCAGCATTTTGTAGTGGATTACTGTTGTCCTATACTCGAGCTAGAATGTTCATGTGATTCATAACCGGTGTGACATATCTTAAGAATGACACCATGCCTTCGCTATTTCAAATATAATTTCAGATTTATTTGTATTTCTGTACTGAAAAATAGTGCAATGGTTTTGAGAGGAAACTATAGAAAAAATTAACTAAAAGACTAGTTTTAACGCCATCTCTTATATTCTAAAACGAAGTTTTACAGAGAAAGGCCGTATCTCTGCTTCGATCACAGTACAGGCAAGGAGGATTTCTGATGGACAAACATTGTGAGCGTAGGTTTGCTCGGGGTTTTCTCCCGATTCCACTGTTATCATCCATCTCATCATCATTTAGGCTCGGTGTATAACCGTAGGACGTTAAACTCAAAACAAGGCAGGCTCACTTGATTAACTTCTGACAATAACTAATAGGAAAAACATGTACGTGTTATTTACGTTGATCCTCATGAGCTTATGCTGTAATCGACTGCATACCAATGGTGCGAGGTACACAGTCTAAAATTTCCCTCAAGAAAACATAGAATTTCCCACACAACTGTGATTTCACCCAAATAATAAATACCTGTAATTTTTCTTTTAAAAATGCAAATAGAAATAAAATTATGTATTTGCAGATCTGCGACTGAATGTGGAATCTTGGTAAGCTCGTCCCTAATCCTACAGTAGGACTAAAAAAAAATAATTTCGTTACACATTGGATCCTTAATTGAAAAACTTTTTTGTGTTTCTTGTACCAAAATCATATAAAATTTCAAACATCTCTTTCGCACGTCATCGACTTTAAAACAGTTACTTTCTTAAGTAATGTTTCACTTTCAGGCACTATGCACTTCACTTTCCTGCACTTCTGCATTTTTATCAGAGTATAATTTTGCAACATTTTTTTTAAAAATGATGTGAGTGTACATTGATCGTTTCATTCTCAAGTAGAGTTAATCATGATCACTGACAAATGAGATATTTCCAATGAGTTCATGCCCATGTTCACCAAGTATTACTAAAACATTTTCAATTTTCTTCAAATAAACAAATAATATTGATATCTTTTGTAAGCTAGCTGTTTGTACTTTTTTTTAGAATTATCTTATTCTCTTCTAAATTTCCGACGCTTTTTACACTTTTAAAAATTTTTCTTCCTTTTCTCCACAAGTTTAAAGCTTTGCTTATTTTCCCCTTGTGAGTGGGAATTTTCTGATAATCTGGCAACACTTTGTCACAGTTATGTTTCAGCGCAACGCTTTGATATACACAGATGCACAAAACAAGTGAGAAATAAGATTATAATTCTAGTAATACGAGAGAATTGTTTGTTAGAAATTCATTAGCAGCCTCGTAAACACTCTATGTCTGTATAAGGATGTTTCATCGTCTCTGGGTCAGTCAATGTCACGGGTCATCGGGTCAGGCTGGTTTACACTACGATATGGGTCTGACTGCTTCTGGCTTTTTCAAGTCATGAAATTTTTCACCCGTTCCTTCGCTGTTGAACACAACTGATCACAATGATGTCTGAATCTAATTTTCAACTTTATAAAACTTTTAAATCAAATAAATAGACATTATTTTATCTTAAAGGAAGTAGTATTGTTCTTATTTTAGATCCCTTAAGGAAGTTAGAAGTTCTTTTGTTTGTTTTATTAAAAATTACAAGAACGGCAAATACTCTGGAAATTTATCTTAAGCATCTTATACTCGAAATGATACAACTCAGCCAAGTCAAATATATAAATTTGTTGTAAATGTCCTAAACTTAGGATATTTTATTATGGTACTTTAACGAGTTACTTGACTTAAGAAGTAGCGGATTCTTGTATAAAGGAGCAAGAATATGCCCGTGTGTTAACAGCAGTTGAATTGCTTTACCTGAATATCCATAGTCCATCACACGGCGTAATCTAGATATAATCTAGTTTTAGATTGTTTCAATTGCAAAAACTCTCAGATTTAACCATTTATAGAGATAAAACAAGTACCGTATAACCTTAGCTGTGTTTATAGAGCATATTTAAAACATTACCAGATTATTTTAAACAACTCTAAATTTTCCACGAAGTTGATTTGACAGATTGTCAGGAGATGAATAAAGATGCGTTTTCAGCTTTCTCTCTCTCTCTCTCTCCTTCTATCTCTCTCTCTCTTTCTCTCTCTCTCTCTTTCTCTCTCTTTATCTAAAATATTAAACAGGAATACTAACTCACAAGATTTAATTATTTTAATGGCTACTGTTTCAAATTTTATCCACGCAAAGCATAATGACGCCAAATTTGATTTGTAAAAGTATTTCATTTTAGTTCAAATTTTTTTAAAAAAGTTACAACATGTAAATCACATTTAGATTTTTTCCATTTCAAATCAATCTTGCCAAATAAATATGTTTTAAATTTGTAATCTTACCACTTGCTGATGGCTGGGGAGGTCTTCGTATCACTTCCTGACGTGGACCCGTGTACTCGTGCCATCTGTAAGTGCTCCTGTACTCCGAATGAAGCTGCAACGGAAAACATGAAGATGTTAGTCAATTGATCTCTACGATATTCAATATATTCATGTTTCCTTATATTACAGAACAGGTAGGTATATTCTCCAAACCTCACTAGACCTCAGACTTCTAGTGATTCCTCAACCTCATTACACTCTATTTCCCCTTTGAACCTCACACACAGACATTGAGGTTCTCTACAAGCGATTGCCCATTATTGGTCAGCAGATATCACCGATTACGCGATGTTAATCTAATTTACGCGCATTACATACTAGCTGAAATGTACAGGAAGAACAGCATCCAGTCTATGGAATACTAGCTGAAATGTCCTCGTTCTTCCCATGAGGAGTATAGGTTTATGGAATATGCTTGAACTTCCTTTTTTCCTCTCACCACACGCATTTCAATTAAAATGTAATGATAAAACCCCATACAACACTCTATTTTGGCATAAATTTTGAACTCCTATATCTATTAGGATACATATTTTAATGAAAGTGACATGATTAAAAAAATATCCAAAATTGATTCTAAACAGGTGAGGTGTTTTATCGCTATTATGCGATCACGAACAGCAGGCACCCTCACTTACAAAATGGTGAAAACTGTTATAGGAATTTTTGAAAACGCTGGGATAAACCTTATTTTTAATGAAGAGATAATATACCGAGTTTCTTCTTCCTAAGTTGATAGGCTCGTGAAATTATAACTTATTTTTTTATTTATTTTTTAAAATAAACTTCGATCCATACAACCCTTTCGGATATGCATTTTAATCAGTGAAATGACATTAATCCAGTTCGAGGTAGACTGTAATTATCATTTCAAACTCCTCCTCTTTTACTTCGAGGGCGATCTGGACACGGTGTGGCATGGACTCTTTTAGTTGCTGATATGTTTCGGCGGGATCTAATACCATATATATTTCTGATTCCATTCCACAATGAGCCCACAGATGTAAGTGAAAAAATGAAATCTTTCAGTTTTACGTCCCACGGTTATGCCAACTAGACTAAAGGAGACGGTGATGATGAGAAATGAATGCAATGGTGGAATGAAGAAAGTGGGAAGAAACGGGAGAACTCCGAGAAAGCCCACGCACACGGTGTTTGTTCACCACAAACTCCACTCCGCGCGAGTTGAGATCGAACCAAAGACACCGCAGACAAGAGGTGAATGCTCTACTACCGAGTCACCTCGTCCCGGTGCAGGAATCATGGTGCGAAGAGCCGTTCCGCAACATTCCATAAATGTTCTATAGGAAGATCCGCCTAGGGGGTCAATTCCTACGTTGCAGCTCCGTGGAATGTTTCTTAAGCCAAGCAAGTTGAGTCCTGGCTTGGTGGCATCGTGCATTGGCGTCCTGGAAAATGTCTTCGTGTGGGTAGAAGTTTCGCTTTGTAGGGTATACTTGATTCTCTAACACCTGCAGGTACACAAAGGATGTCTCGTTGTGGACTATACACACCAACGGCTCCAGTCCATGCCAACAGAAGCATCTCTATACCATACAGCCGCCTTCATCTGCCTGTACAATATGCACCACGCACGGGGAATCCATAGCTTCGTGCTGTTAGCGCCACATATGTACACACACGTTCGAGAGGAGCAGCACAAACCGTGATTTATCGGACCAACGCCCCCTCTTCCAATCATCCATGTTCCTGTGCCCAAGCGCGACAAAGTCAGCGGTGATTAGTCATAAGAAGTGGGTGACGAGTGCGTCGTCTGTCGTGAACTGTACGCGCACCAGTGTACGCCGTATAGTTGCGTAGAATATATGTATTGTGTATCCTCCAAAGTATTGGTCACGTAATTCCCGTACACAAATAGCTCATTTGGCTCTTATGAGATGTTTGACGCCACACTTACCCCACGTTCTGAATTTCCGTACGCCCCTGTAGTTCCGTCTCTTGGAGACCGTTACCTCATTTTCTTCCCACTCTTTGTACAGTCACCAGCAAAAGTATCTCGCCTCTAAGTACTCTAATTCCATTACATAGGATGCAGGGGGGCGCGGTGGCTCAGTGGTAGAGCGTTCACCTCTGGTGCTTGGGGTCCCGGGTTCGATCCCAGCCCCCGCCAAGTGAACTTTGTGGTGGACAAACACCGTGTTCGTGGGTTTTCTCGGGGTACTCCCGTTTCCTCCCACTTTCTTCATTCCACCATTTCACTCATCTCTCATTATCACCGTCTCCTTTAGCCTAACCGGCATAACCGTGGGACGTAAAACTCAAAGATTTCATTTCATTTTACATAGGATGCAGACAATTTGCAGATTGTAAAACGCTTGGGCAGATGCAACCCAACTTACACGTAACTTTTCTCGGCACTGATAGCAGTTGGTAGCACTGAGTCAGGTCTTTATGCAAGAAAAATTATGAGTAGATGACGCACAAAACATTTCACTATCCTGAGATGAATCAATATGGTTCAAAGCGTGTTTTCCAATGAACACTATATATTAATCTCAATATTGCTGTGTATGTAATGTATTATTTCATTGTATACTGTATACTCAAAGAAATAAAAACACTGACCAGGAATGAATCAGAAAATGCTTGAAAGTAGACGAAAATATCAACTCCAGAATAACTGCTGGAAATAAGTTTGTAAATCATTGTTTCCATTGACTGAACTTCTCCAGTTTTCCTTATTCCAACATCTTTTTGTTTCTGAAGAGGAGATCTTGCTTGTCACACTGAGTATGTATTGAAACTGAAATTGAAACATTTGAAAAATTTGAACCTAGCCGGGATTTGAATCTGGGTCCGCCGAATAGAAGTTCAATTCGCTAACCATTTACCTATCGCGTGCAGTAGGGCCCCCGAATCCTTACTCTGTAAGATCCGTACTTGGGGCCCTATAAGTTTGCACTTGAATTGGACTTCACAATTCTCATGTGTTGCATACTTGGAAGGAGCAAAAATAATTATAATTGAAAGCTTCTGGGAGGTTTTGTCAATTCTTTCAATATCAATCAAACTATTTGAGTACTAATGCAGTAATCAAACGGTATTATAAGTTAGCTGATTGTTTTAAATTCTTTTCTGTGTCGTTATTCATATCAAGCCCGATATGTTAAACCAAATATTAAACTCACAATTCAAGAGAAATCAAAGAATTTAGATTTTTATCCGTGTGTACTAGCAACTTAGTCAAGTGAGTATATTACTTCTCTTACATTGTATGTAGTTACATTATTCATTTGTAATTGCGATAATTGTGGAATTGAAATGAAATGAAATCTTTGTGTTTTACGTCCCACGGTTATGCCGGTTAGGCTAAAGGAGACGGTGATGATGAGTAATGAATGAAAATGGTGGAAAGAAAAGAGTGGGAGGAAACGGTAGAACCCCGAGGAAACCCACGCACACGGTGTTTGTCCACCACAAAGTTCACTTGGAAGGGGCTGGGATCGAACCCGGGACCCCAAGCACCAGAGGTGAACGCTCTACCACGGAGCCACCGCGGCCCCTGAATTGTGGAATTCCATAGGTAGTGTAGTGTATACTATATTTAGGGAATTTACGATATTTAGGCTGTATACCATATTCAGTGTACACTATATTTTATTGATACAAAATAATATTGCTTATTGCGTACTTTAAACCCCATGAATGTCAGTCGCAAACATCCCAGCTCATATATATTATTGTACGTGAATCACTGTCAACTCGTACAGAGTATTGTATTCAGGCTAACAGACGACACATTGAGCATCTGTTATAATTATTATTGTTATCTGAATTCTTGTTCAGCGTAGTATGCAGGCACAAAAGGTGTAAACTCTATATTAATACACAAAATATGTATTAATACGTCATATTACGTAAATTCGTGTTGGACGACATCGTGTTAATAGTTTTGCATGAGATCTTCCATTTCCTCCAGCTTTTCATTCATTCATTTCTTCATCATCATTTATCGCAAGTGAGATGTCAGTGAAAGTACCATGCTACACCCATTCTTCGGTGAATAGTTGCTCGAATCCTTTGCCCTTATGTCCGTTTTCACAGCATTTCATATTTCTGTATCTCTGATATCATTTGTTTACTTTTTTTATTTGTATATCGTTTTTCTTGCTGAGATCACCATTATCAAATGATATTTAGTGTTAGAACTTGGTTTGCAAGTGTTACCAACCACTTTTCTTTAATGTTAAATGTGTTATGTGTGGTTGCCTAATTGCAGATATTAAAATCAGTGATAATGTGAAATTTACAAATAACATCCTATTAAACTGATAATTAGACAATGTCTATCGAAACATATCTTCTTTTTTCTCTCTGTACTTAAATCAGGGTTCTGATATACCAGCTTCCACTACAAAACTCGTTGCGCCAGTACGACCTACCTCTGAAACATGGATATTTAGGTAGAGAGTGTACTAGTTCCCGTGATATTTGTTTAACCGCCATTAATATGTCTAATAGTTTTTGAGCTAGGCAGCGAAACAGTTACATTTTCCTCGTTTGCTGCATCGCGTAACTTTGAACAACGCGGTTTTCGCACTATGTCCATATGGGATTTTTTATTTGTTTACGTGAGAGGATTTCACCAGTGGATTTTAGCTACATAATAAATAAACACCCTGTAAATATATAGATGTGTATGTGTGTGTGTGGACAGAGACTACCCCAAATGATTAATGCCCACCTGGGCACTTTATGTCCCAGTACGCCACTGCAAACTGCTACGCGGTGGTAAATTCAACACCTCAACTCTAGATATCCGTTTCGACTCGATTAAACCATGCCGTCACTGGTACACTAGCGCCAATCCTTAAAACTGTCGCTATATCAATTATCGACATTTACCGGCAAGTGGGCCACTAGGTTTTGGCGACGTTTATGGCATCGAGTATTGGCTTTTACAACCCAAGGAAAGCTAAAATAGTTTTGAAATAATGTCCATAATGGGAAAAATAAATGTTAAAAAAGGATATTTGCAAATTTCTCAGTTTTCCATATAAATTCATATTAACAACCTTTTTTAAAAAATTGAGAATCTGTTTACAACAACACCAGCTCATTTTTTGGTATTTAACTTTTACAAAACTTTTGACACATTTTCAAAAAAGGGAATTTTTGAAGGACACTGCTTCCATTTTTTAATTGTGGCCCGCAATATGATGCCCAATTGAGCAAGTAGCCCGATGGATTCAAAAGAACGTTGGGCATCCCTGATCTAGAGAGAGGCTATATTCAATACATGTTTAGTTATATATATATATATATATATATATATATATATATATATATATATATATATATATATATATAATCTTCTAATATAGTTTGTTTGTGTGTTTGTCTGTCTGTGTGTGGCCTGGGGACCAGAAGAGTAGACCGAGAATTACCAAAATTTCGTCACGGATACCTTGCTTCAGGCTCCAGATCAAGACGAAGCGCTTTTTTTAAATTTCGAGCCTGGGGTGTCTCAGGGGGGAGGGGGAAGCATTTACCGGAACCGGCTTGGGAACCAGACAATTGACCAAGAGTTACCAAATTTTAGTCACGGATACCTTGGTCCAGGCTTCAGTCCAAAGTGAAGCGTTTTTGTCAAAATTCGTACCAGGGTGGGCCTCAAGTGGCGTTTACCGGGACATGTAAAAGTAGTAGAAAATGACCGATATTAGTGTCAAATTAAAAGTTTTCGGGGTCACTGACATGAATGGTGAAACTTAGATCGTATCAACTTCGAAATTCACCCCATTCGGCTGCGAGCTGGGAGTCACGGGTATGGGGATACCAAGATACGTAAAAATAACCTAGTTCGCTGAGGTGAATGGTAACACTCCCACCGGCGTTGAATTTCAAACCTGGGGGTCTCATGGGGCGTTTACCGGGATATGTAAAAGTAGTAAAAAATGACCGATATTTTTTCTATCGTTGTTCAGTTTGTTTACATAGGTATTTTAAATGACTCATACGAAGAATGAGTATTTCAGCTAGTGTATATATATATATATATTAGCTTGACCACCTGCCCTTTTCACGAAGAGTGTAAAATTTATGCAATAGGTCATATTTGAAAGTAAAGAAATGAGTGAAATGAATGATGAAGAGCAGCGGGGCAAATCTGCCTTCAACATTCGGGGGACGGATAAGACCGTTCCCCTATATACAAGGTGTTTCAAAACAACACCGACAAATGTTTGGGAGGTGATTCCAGACACCAAAATAAGACGAAAAGTATAGGCCAATCTGGGTATACAAATGCTTCCTTTCGGAATGAACTTCAGAGGTCCATACCTCCGAAACCATGAGACCTACCGTAGTCGGCTCAAGATTTTACTTAGGAACTAATATGTGCTCTATCCAAAAATACATGTTTCAGAATCCTAAGGTACTCACGCAACAATTTTTGTATAGGCAGTTTGGTTACGGGCATATAATCTGAAGTACTCACTAACTACCTCTATAAAAATTGTTGCGGAAGTACTGTGTGTATATATATATGAACTTGAAAACTTGAAAAACAATGCTGTGGAGGATCAGGGGAGCAGAGTTGTCTTGAACAT
The DNA here is from genome assembly GCF_964235325.1 of Thermobia domestica. NCBI lineage: Eukaryota > Metazoa > Arthropoda > Insecta > Zygentoma > Lepismatidae > Thermobia > Thermobia domestica. The sequence goes on from NC_137459.1 coordinate 57,505,284, forward strand.
TGGAAGGCGGGCAGATTTGAGGCTTATTCTGGGGGGGACATCGATTTTATCTTACTTTTCTTTGCGCCAAACGGACACAAATCATCATCAAATTTCTTCCCAAGAAACACATTTCAAATCGGATTATTGGGGCGACAATCTCCCCAGTTCCAAGATTTGAGGGGACATATCCCTGTAATCCCCCCGGGATTTGCGTCAGTGATCAAGAGCAACGTCTTCGGCGTTGTCCCTTTCGATATAAGTGTAATAAATAAGTACCAAAGAACAACACGTTCGACATTCCCCAGTTACTTCCCAGAAGGGCTGCCATACAACTTGAGTTTCAAATGTCATCGAAGCTGACAACAACCAGTTTACGTTCCATAAAACTACGAATTCGACACTAATATAGGTCATTTTGGACATAATATTCTTCACTCTCTCCAACCTCCCATGACGATGGGGGCTAAAGTTAGATTTGAGTGGCGTTGGGAGTGCTATTATCCATCTCAGTGACCTTGAAAAAATGAACTTGATACTAATATCAATCATTTTGGACATGTTATTTTTCATCCCCCCTAATCCCCCACAATGATGGAGGCTAAAGTTGGTCTTGAACTGTGTCAGTTGTCCAGTCTCAGCGATCTTAAGAACTATGAATTTGACACTAATATACGGCGTTAGGTGTTCCAGAGAACATGTTACACAGTTTGTGCGTAGGTTCGTTGCATATAAACTGATTAACTTCTCTCAATACCATTTGCGCGACTGTGGAGCCATTTTCTTTTAGATACAGGGTTTCCCATTGTGATGCAGTGTTCATTGTCCCACTCTAGCATCGTGACTGTATTGGAGAAGACCTGATCCTGATTTGTTGGTGCTAACGTGGTTGTAAACGATTATTGTTAGACAGAATTTCATTTGAAATGAAAGGAAAATATTTTAGTTTAACGTCCCACGATTATGCCCGTTCGGTTATTAAGGTAACACAATGATTAAGACAAATGAATGATGATGGAAGAATTGGTGTAATGAAAAAGTGGGAGGAAACGAAAGTACGTCGAGAAAACCCATGGTAACAATGTTGTCCACCACAAACTTACTTTGCCGGAGATCGAACGAGAGGTAAACGCTCTAGCGCTGAGCCACCGTGCCGTGCTTCCTTTCCATTTGAAATATCGTTGTTGATTTCTATTACAGCAAATAAATTATAAAATTATCTTGTTAATACTTTGTGTTATAATACAGTTTGAGAAGAGTTTTCAGGGTAGAAAAAATAAAATTTAATTATCCATGTAAAAGAAAATTGACATGAAAGTCTGTGTTCTTTTAATTCTTTTACAAAATCCAGTTATGCGTGCAGTATTGTATGCATATGAGGTATTGCTTTTTCGTTTTCTCTGTCCTTAATATTATGAATGTTAATTAGCATATGGGTTTCATTTTTAATTTCCAATACAAAAAACTTAGTAAAAGTAATAATGAGGACAAATTGTATCTACTATAGGTCTAATACTTCTATGCCTACAACTTCTTTATGTGGAAGATCTGTATTCAATCAATCTATCTATGTAGAAAGTCAATTTATTCAGGACGTGTTTTTCATACAATAAAAAGTTAATGAGGCGAGTAGCGAATTTAAGATTCAGCAGTTCGATGCACTCTGGTAGTGGTGAGTAGCGGCGATATAGTGCCGGTCGATCGTAGTGGTTTCAGGGGCGTAACTACTATAATGCGGGGGACCGACACTTCCAAGGGGCTCTTCACCCTAGCCTTCTAATAGGTCAAACAACATGCTTTTCAGTTTTGTAGACTATTAGTCGGTAATGTTCTGTCATCCTTCCCTTTTTTCAGCTATATGTGAAGGAAGAAGCAATTAAACTGTGTAAAAAGTGGAATGTTCAGACATCATTTAGATACAAATACGGTCAAACGTTATTTTGACGAGTTGTGTGAAGATAGTTGTCTCAGCGAGAGTGAACCAAACTTTAGAATTAACATCTATATTGAACTATTTGACATACTCATTTTAGAGTTGCATTGCCGTTTTACATCTTTGAATGATACAGTATCCAATTTTTTCTTCATGTTTCCTGCGAATATAATTCATCTCACTGATGATGAAATTCTAAGCAGAGCACAGATACTTCTAACAACTTAGAGTTGTTGTATTGGTTCTTCGTTTCCGATGGAAGAAATTTGCTTTGTGAAACAACTGAAATCTGAAATATGTGTTCAGAATACTGTGTTTGACCTAATAAGGCTATTAATTGTGAAATATAAGTCATTGGCGTCTAGCTTTTCAGAGCTTATAACAGCGTATTTGTTGTTTTTGATGCTCCCTGTCTGTCAGTTCTACGTTGAGGTCGTTTTCAAAATCGGAATTAATAAACTATGTGAGAAGCATAATGGGCCAAAATAGATTAAGTAATCTAGGACTAACTAACTAACTAACTAACTCTATGGCCTATGGAACCCAGAGGTTCAGTGCCGCGTTCACAAAAGCTCTCCACTGACTTCTATCCTTAGCTAATTGGATCCAGTTTCTACTTTGTATTCCTATCTCTGCGAGATCCATCTTAATATTATCCTCCCATCTGCGCCTAGGTCTTCCTAATGGTCGTTTTCCTATGGGTCTACTAGTTAAGACTTTGAAAGAGTTTCTGCTTTCTTCCATTCTAGCTACATGACCTGCCCACCTAAGCCTCCTAGACTTGACGACCTAACAATGTTGGGTAAACCGTATAAATCCGTAGTAATCTAGGACTGCTTTCAATAAATGCGGACCAAGCTGAAAATATGGATGTACGGGAGTTAGTAAAGGATTTTGCTGAGAGGAAAGCAGGAAGGAAACCATGCAATTAATCCCTGCTACTTTTCATGAAGACTGACGTCACTGACTGCAAAGAGGTAAATCCATCTTCCATTCTGAACCTTATTGAATAAATTATTTGTAAAACAAAGTGGCTTCCATTTATGAATTTTAGGTCTAGTAGGTGCATGCATTTAACTCATTATTCACAGATACAGGGAAGTATTATTATTTATTATATTATCTATCATTCAAAAAATGTTAAGGTTTGGGGCCCTGGGGCCCTGGGTGTTCTCTTGCAGGGGGCCCATAAAACGTAGTTACGCCACTGAGTGGTGTTCATGATACATATTTCGAAGCCAGTATCTCTCAACCTTGGTAGCCAGCCAATAATACTGTGAGTTAATAGAGGAGATTCATATGTTAAATTAGGTAGAATGACGGTTTTGTAGAGTATGTTGATGACTGCAGGTGACATATTACGATTCTTGATACGATACAGAACGGTTAGTGTTTTACGCTCGAGGTATTGTATATGTGATTTAAGAGTAAGTCTATTGTCGAATATAATTTGAAGGTATATTGCTTTGGAGAATGGATTGATATATGTATTTGATACATGAGGAGTACTAAAGGGTAGCCGACGTGTACCTTTGCCTTTATGAAAATAGATAGAAATTGTGTTTGTTTGCAATAATAGTAAGCTGTCAAGTCGCAAATGGTTTGAATCCTTCAGGATAACATCTATTAGATACCACCTGGGAATAGTCAAAGATGAATAGTATTAGGATGTAGTACTGATGTAGCCTTAACGTAGATAAAATTAAGAAGTGACACAAGCGTGGATCTTTGTGGCACACCTCTTCCATCATCTGTTGGTAGGGAATATTGGTCTTCCATTCTGAATTATGTAGTTCGATTTCTTAAGAAGTAGGCAACTGTGCAAACCTATGCACTAGGCCATCAATCCAGACGGCGTCAAAGGCTACTAAGATCGAAGAATATAAAAATTCTAGTTTATGACTACATTTTAATGTATTGTGGATATCTTCGTATATATGAAGTGTGTTCAAAAAACCTGAACTTTTTAAATAGCGGGCCAACGGCTGCAGATGGTGTGCTCTCGATACCTTGCACACACAGTGCCATGTTCTCATAAAATATTGCTTTTCATTGGGTTTTGGTCTATGTGTTAGTTGTCGGAAATAACACCCAGAGTGACGTTGTGCATGAGCTGCTTGTTTGATTAGTGAAAAAATAACAATGAAGGAGTTGGAGAAACACTGCATCTGTGTGAAATTTTGCGTCAAACTAGGGAAAATTTACACGGAAATATTCCAAATGTTTAACCAAGCATAGTGGGATGACTACATGAGCCGAGAGCAGTGTTATAATTAATTAGTTTATGCGTTTTACGGAGGGAAGAAGTTATGTTGCCGAAGGTCCAAAGACTGGACGACCTTCCATATCAACAGATGATCAACGTGTTGAGATTGTCCACGCTGTAATTAGTGACAATTTTCGTTTAACTGTTTGTGAGGTTGCTAAAGACGTTGGTATAAGTGTAAAACCTTATCATCAAATTCTGAGTGCAAAACTTGCAAATTATCTGGCAAAACATCGCACTTCCGTTGTGTCAGACGTATTCTTTTCTGCTAGCGTTTCGCCGGTAGATCTTTCTCTACATCTAAGACTTATAACTACTTTTTGTAAGGGTGTCGTACTCAATCCACAGAGGACATTCAGGAAAATACGACGACAGTAGGTTACTGAACGCCACAAAGAAATGTTATTTCCAACAGGCATTCCAAAATTAGAAGAAACAATGGCAACGGTGTATTAACAGCAGAGGGGAGTACTTTTAAGGAAATTGTGGTTTTGAAAGTTTGTAAAATGAGCAATAAAGCAAGAACAGCAAAAGTTCGATTTTTAACGCACCTCGTATTTAGAATTGTAATATTTTCTAATATCACTAATAACTGTTTCAAAACAAGTTTTCAATACAAACAAAAAATACTAATTTAAACCCAATAAATCTTTTATTTTTTGCTTTTATTATAAAACAATTTTTCTATTTTATGTTTCTTTTCCTTTTTTCTTTTTTTTACAACTGTGCTGTTATACCCAACTTTAGTTCAAGATTTCAGTCAATGACATGGAATGGGTATGTGAATTGTTGAAATATATTGCCCAGGAAATTGAAAAGTTCTATAAATGGAACGTTTTTGTTTGATGGAACTTGGAATGGTATATTGGATAATACATTTAAAAAACGAATATATTTTATGCAAGATTTTATTTGGTCTTTTAGTACAAGCTGAGAAGCCAACAAAACAAGAACATCTTCCATCATGCTAATACATCACGAGCAACGTTAATAATATGGCATTATAAATGTTTTGAAATTGTTACAGAAACTAGGAAGATTATGGTGAGGCATGTATATAACAATCGTATGCAAAAAAATTGTGGTTATGTCTGGAAGGAAGAGAACGTATTGTGATACATAAAAGATAGTGGAGACGTTGACTCTTGCGATGCTTGTTTCCTGAGGACTGGTTTCTTCGTGAAATTGCTCACTTGGGAAATGTCTCCGCTTCGACACTCACAGGTGGCGAATGATCTTTTTGTCCCATATTTACTTCTTCTCTGTCTCAATCTTTTGTTCTCACGTACGACTCTTAGTAGGGAAACCACTACAATAGATATAGAGCCAAACAACATCGTCCTTTTTAAGACATGTTTTGAAAGAACTGTAACTCAGTGGAAATATTTTGTACTTAATAAGTGATCGTCAACATTTTGAATTGTACAGGGTGGCTACAAACATTGAAAACAATGGAATATTTGATCAGCAGCTAAAATCTCGAAGCAAAACTGTTTTACATGTTGTCATAATTCTCAACATACTTCCTCAAACGTTCCGCCATGCTTTTTAAAATTCTGTTCAACATCAAAGTAGTGGTTGTAGTAATTATCCTATTAATTAAATCGTCTATTGTCTACCATCATTCTCAAAACACTCTTTCAAACATTTCTCCATGTTTCTTTGAATTCTCTTCAACAAGTGAGGGTCCAACACAGTCTTTGATGGCCACCACGATTCTCAACACACTTTCTCAAACGTTCCACCATGTTTCTTTGAATTCACTTCAACATGTGGGGGTCCAGAGCAGCCACTGCAATGGTTATCCGCTTCCAAAGTTTATTCATCGCCAACACCATATGAAACGTTCCATCATGTTTCTTTGAGTCTTCTTTAACATATGATAATCCAGATGATTCCATTGTTATTCTTGTCTTCACGCAAGTTCATCGGATATATGTATAATATCAGGTGTTCTAAAAATGGCGCCCCTTCTAAAAGAATAATACGCCTCTGGTGCGTGGGATACCTGGTCAATCCCAGCTACGACCGTGGTCTTTGTGGACAAACACCGTGTGCTTGGGTTTTCTCATTGTTGTATCGATTCCTCCCACTTTCATCATTCCGCTAATATCATCCATCTAATCATCACTGTTCCCTTTAGCCTCGGCCTATAATCGTGAGACATGAACCTAAAAAGAAAAGAAAGAAGGCAGCCACAATTACCTACGTTATGACATAATCCTCCCGACTCCGTTGATTTCTATCATCATCTGCAACTCGAAGTAACTGTACATCATCATAAATATACGTCAAGACAACTGCTGAACATGCTATCAAAACTGGGAGTGTGCGAGTCCTACACAGAAACCGTCAATTCCGAGTCTACCGTCGCTCAAAATACTCTACCTACTTTCGATGATGAGACTTACATGCAATTTGTTTTTGAAACTGTAGATTATAATGCGAGAACTTATATGGATACCGGACATTCAACGCAATAGAAATCATAACGTATATCACACCAACAGATGCCATCAGTGCAAATGCTTCTGTTCTGAGAACGAAAATTTATCTCAAGAGTACTAATTTTCCAACTCTGCTAATGCTGACTGTAACAATCAACAGATAATTAGACCTGAATCATCCCTTATCCAGGTGGAAGACACAAGTGTGGTTCTCCTGAAAACTAAGAGCCTAAAAGCTAGCTTTATCGATATCTTGTAGCTGTGCGGCCACCATCTTCAAGATACGCCTGTTTTCGGATGGAGCGGATTTATGGACGCCATGACGTGGACCCACCTGGCGTAGTCGCTAACGCTCTCGCCTTTGGTGCGAGCGGTCCCAAGTGGAGCCACTTGGTCGAGAAAGTGTAACAGCTTTTCCAGGCCAGCCATCTTGAATAAATTTTTTACAGTTTCCCTCATTGACACCAGTCAAATGCCGGTACTTAACACAATGGTCCCAGACTGCTTCCTTCTTTCCCTTTCATCGGATAGTGTGCTTACCAAGGGACGTCATACCTCATATACGTGGGCTAAATGGTCTTAGATGCCGACGGTCCAGAAATATAATTCCTAATCCTAATCCCTGGATGCCATGAATGTACATAATCCACTTGTATACGAGTCATCAGCTATCATGCTCCTTCTATTCACCAATTTTGCACCATTAAATCGTACGAGGATCTACTATTTATCGTCTTTCTCTTATGAATCAGTGTAAACGCAGAAATCAATAATCGTGTGTGGTAGCGTTTGCTCATCCACTCTAGGCGAAGACATTGGGCATAGTATTATGTGCTGAAAAGGATAGTCCTCTGTCGGTTTACAAGAACTTTGGAAGTCTATTTAGGCCAAGAACACCGTGATTCATATGATGGCAGTTCATACTTACGCTCTAGCACTGAGCACATTTCTTAAAACAAGTTTCCCTGACAAATTTGCTCCTAGGAGATCTAAAGAAGGATTAGAACCTCACTCAAGAACTAAAGACAGTACTCCTGATTTTATTGCAAGGAAAAGTTGTGTTGGAAACAGTTTACACATCGAAATACTTGACCAAAGCTTCAAAGTTGTTATACGTCAAGTTTGAAAAAAGTTTCTTCATCAGTGAATAAGATGCAGCCCTGGGAAACATCATACATATCGTCCCCTGGTATTGTATATCTGGATGCGTATGATAATACAAGAGTCTTAGAAGTAGTCTAAACTGTAATAGTGTGTGTGAATACTGCAATGGCCGCGGATGAAAAAAATCGAGCATAAATATGCTGAGGACGATGAAGCAAAATAGACGTTACAGTCTGGGATAATTTCAAAAAGATTATAGAATTATTTAGTTCGTTCGATAATGATTGGCACTCCTCCCTATAACTGGTGTCAAGTAGCAGTTGGAAATGTTTGTTGATGTATGCATTAGGATAGACTATAGTACTATCAAATCCCACTAAATGGTTTTGTTTCTTTCCGTAGGTAGCACATTGTAGCAGCAGTTGTTCCAACTTGCCAGGACGCTGGTGGACAGCGAAAAGACAGCATGGAAGCAGACATACGTGGGCAACGGTAAACAGTGTGGTTTCTCTGGAGGGAAGGAGTGAATACTTCAGACATCCACAACAGATTATTAGCCGTATGTGGGGACACAGCACAAAGTCGCAGATCCGTTCCTTGGGTATCCGAATTCAAAGAAGGCAAAGACAGTGCTGCAAAAAACAAAAGCACTGGGCGTCCTGCAACTGCACGCAGACCAAGCAATGCTGCGCGAGTGAATGATTTGATAATGGAGCACAGGAGAATCACGTTTGATGAACTAGAGAAAGAAACAGGTCTATCACGGGGTTCCCTCTACACTATGAGGATTTGAAACTGCACAGAGTTGTCCACAATGGTGCCTCATGATCTCAGCGTTGCACAGAAACAAAAGCGTGTGGAGATTTGCCAGGAGTTGATGTAACAGTACAGTGAAAATCCGATCGAGTTCTTTGAGCATCTGGTCACCGTCGACGAAACTTGGTTCCTCTACGAGACTCCAGAAAAGAAACGCCAGTCCATGGAATGGAGGCATACTGGAAGCCCTCGTCCCAAGAAGGCACTGATGGGACTATTAGTGCGCAAACAAATGGCGACCGTTTTCTGGGATCAGGAAAAAATACTGCTGGTGGAATGACACCCTCCCAATACGTCCATCGACAGTGAAAGCTACTGCAGTTCACTTTATAGATTCCGCCAACGCATCCAACAACGCCGACAAGGAAAATGGGGCCGCGATGTTCTCCTCCAACACGACAATGGACGGCCACATGTCAGTCGCCAGACAATTGCCACAATGCCTGAACTAGGGTTTAGTGTAATGCTGCATCCTCCATATTCGCCGGATCTGGCTCCTAGCGACTATGCTTTATTCGACACAATGAAAGAGGGCATGAGAGGTAAAAAGTTCAACACAAATGATGAACTCCACGCATTTGTCCGCCAGTGGCAGAGAGATACCCCCCAAAGAATGGTTTGCTAGACAAATAAGGAAGCTTCCAGAACGGTGGCAAAGGTGCATAGACATTGCCGGGGAATACATCTCAAATAAACTGTAATCGTTTGTTCAATAAATGTTCCTGTGAAAACAAATAATTTGTAGTACAAATCATTTCTGAACGCCCCAAGTACAATAACTGTTGACGTTCTGACCTCTATCATATCAATTAAACTAATGTGCAGTCAGTTCTCCTACTTCGGTCCGCCTGATTAACATACAATTCAATTGAAGTGGTTAAGAAACACTCGGAATTCCTATATATTTATTTATAGTTAAGTCATTACCTTAGCCCAAGAAATATTATTGCGATAAATAATAACCTGCTCGGACTAGCATTTCATAAGCTAAACCGTAAAACTCAGAAATTTAAGAAGGTGGTGTGTTTTCCAAGATGACGCTTTTTTAAACAAGATTCTTTGGGTCACTTTGTATATTAATTAGAACATAATTTTAAATATATCCACGAATTTTCAACTTGTTTCTCAAAGTCTCTGGATCAAAATCAAATATTACTAGTCTATTAGTTTTACGTATATTTCTTGATTTGACTTGTCTTTATTTATTGGTTTATCGCATATTTCTTTTTCTATCGAGTGGTAACTTATTGATTTTATACATATTCTTTTAATGTATAAAAGATGATGTAATGTGTCGAAGTTTCTTGATTTTACGAGAATTTCATAGTTTAACTTGACATAATTTCTTTTTCTATATTGTAAAACTTCTTGGTAGGTAGGGCTAGGTTAATAAAATTAAGGCCCGGAATGGCCTCCCACTAACGTTTTGTTTTGAGAAATTCTCTATAATAACAGCATTTACAGAAAATACTACAAAAGTACTTTTTCTCTAATTTATCAAGTAGAAATTAGGTAGTCCTCGACCGTAAGGTTGCGAACAGGATCTGCACAGAGCCCCGAAGCAAGCTAAGTAGAGTGGCGTAGGAAACCTCAATGCTCCAAAGCAAGCAGTAAGGGGTTATAATCACAGATCCCCGTATCAGGCTAAGCAACTGTGTTGGGAATCCCAACAGAGCCCCGAAACAGGCTAAGCCAAGAGGAAAGGAATAGCCAAGAGTCCCGAAGCACACTAGAGGCTTTGGGGATAGGTTACTCCTAATGCTCCAAGGCAAGCAGTAGGAGAGACACCAGACAACTGGTACTGGTCCGTTGGTTGCCACCCAATTTATAAGCGTCCAGAGCGACCGTGGCGCTGCTGCTGTACTGTCGTCATGTGCTTCGTAGGAGGTGCCATTGGTCCGTCGTCTGCTGCTCGTAGTAATCTCACCTGGTGTGTAGTAAATCCATGTGGTGATGTTTACAAACAAGAGTGCGTGGCATTGTTTGTATGCATAAGCACGCGGTACATTACAATATACATATATCTTGTCTCAACTCGCCACAATTTCTTAATTCTACACATATTTCCTGATTTAACTTGGCACCAATTTCTGTATTGCTTTTAGGCACGTTGATTCATATAATTTGTAATAATTTCCTATTTTTAGTTATACTTCATGATTTCTCATATATTCTTTTTTTTTTTTTTTTACATTTCTTCATTAGCTTGTCATAATTACTAGATTTAATGTATCACATGATTTTAGAAGTGCGTTGTATGACCACAAGTTCATGGTGCTGCTTTCGTCAATTCATTTCTGATTACTGTTTCCTACTTTTAAGTATTACTGTATTATCTAGAAACTCTCATTCAAAGAATACACGAGGATTGCAGTTAATAAGTACAACTTTTAGTCTTTTGTTAAATAAAAATAATAAACCTCAAAATTGAAAGAACACTAAAATGAATTGCCTTAACACAGATTTCTTTCGCTAAACACGGATTTCACTGCACCACCAACAAAGTTCATGCAATTCTGTACATAACGGTCTTTTGTTGTTATTTTCCGTCTTTTTCTTTTCCTTTTCTTTACGAGAAATCAGGGAACCGAAATGTAAACTCTTCTGAACAGATGTTACTGTTGTGACTATATTTTACAACACACACGTTTTCCTCAAAAGCCTGCAACACCTTGGCATTGTGAAATATTACTTGTTAAAGACTAGGGGTAGGAAATCCATTGAATCCTTTCCAAAGACAACTCGACGATTCTTCCAATGGGCACAGAAAACTTGGAGTGGAAAGGGACGGCAAGAAGGATTGAAAAAAAAAAACCCTCCAGGGATTGGATTGAAGCAAGATCGTAACTTTTTATCTTCTCGACTTCGATCGGGGTTGAAGATATGCTCCATAATTTTCCAAAGGATTTCAACCTCAATACCATCCACATTTCTGAAGGAAAAACATCGTAAATTGGTGCATCTTACTATTTCTACGAAGGGAGTAACTAAATAGGAAAGAGAAGAAATTATTCCACAAGTCAATTTGATATTTTTCCTTGCAACATATCTCTTTTTATGAGGCTGCAAGTGAAACCTTCGAACCATTTCAATAGGAGAAGAAAGAAAAACGCGTTCTTCTTTCCTGGGCATCTGCAATTGCTATCTGCCAAGTTTTTTTCTTTATTTCTTTCTTTACTTTTTGTTTAAGTTACAGACAGATTCTTTCTTTCGCCTCATCAGGCTTCGAATTTAAATAAATTTTGGTCATAAATAAAAATAATAAAAATAAAATTTATCTCAATCTTACATGAATTATCTATATAATAGATGCACATTCAATATAACTAGCTCAACCTGCGCTCTCTACACAGCGCATCATTCACATATGAGTATGAATCTCCTTGTCATTCCTCACAACACTTGTGCATGTCCCTTTACAGACATAAGTGAAAGACGTCTTGATAAAAATCGGCAAGGGGTGCGATAAAGGGAAGATATTTTGCATTATTTTTTAAAAAATATTTCGCACCGTTTGCAAGATTTGAGCCTACTTCCGGTTGGAGTTTCTAAGTCATGTATGGCCACTGTTTTCTTTCTTCTTGTATGCCGTATGAAAACGCAAATACATTACACACACACAATTAATTATGTCAGTGATATATGGTGTTTATTGGGCAAAACACTCCAAACAATAAAGATTCATCTTAGCCTGGACAAATGGTTATCCCTCGTTTTTCATTATCATTCGCCCATGAAACCAACGCATGAGAGATATACAACCCATGTATACACCCCATATCCTATGTTATGTTGGAATGTATAACTCATAGAATATGATGCATTTTTTAAAAAATTTCAACACTTCCAGTGTACCCCTAAAATGTAATAAAGAAATATCAGGGACGTCTTTCTAATATTCAACTAGAACTGGACAATCTACACAAAATTTGGAATCGATCAGCAAAAATGGCACGTTTCTAGCACTTGTAGGTTTCAAGATCCCATTGTCGAAACGATTGGAGACAAACTATAAACTTTTTTTGGAGACAAACATATAATCCTATCATTTTAATATATAGATATTATAAAATTAAAAATGACTATATTTGTGACTCTTAGGCCTCTTTCCCATTATCCGGCGATTTGCCGGATCCGTTCTCGGCCTCTTTCATATTATCCGGCGTTTTGCCGTGGATGAAAAATATGCGAGCAGGGTTGGTGTGCAACTGAAGAAACAAAACTCTGTGACTTTGTCGTGTTGTGGTGGTTGTAATGGACAGACGTAAAATGTGTTTTCTATTCGCCTTGTTAAGGCACAGGCAGAAAAAAAAAACGTCAGAGACACATATAGGTTCACCCTTTTTTAGAGAAGCGGTATCTTGAAGGAGATTTTTCTATACTGTTTCCACAATTAAGGGAAGACGAAGGAAAATTATTTAATTACTTTCGTATGTCTATCGCATCCTTTGATGAGTTGTTGGATCGCGTACGGACCCAGCTGCAGAGGCAGAATTCAAAATTTAGGAACTGTATTCAACCTCCAGAAATGTTGGCTGTAACATTAAGGTAAGATAATTTGTGTTTTTTATACACATAGATAACGTTAAATTTAATGTAATTGAATAGATGTTTGAAGAAAGGATCTGAGTCAATTTCGTGTAGTCATAAGATATTGAAGAAAAAACATGTTAAAACATTTCACTACAATATACGAGACGAAACACTCAACACAAGAAGTAAATTCCTTTATCAATAGTACCTTAGATATATTCGCAGCTGAATTTCCAAGGTTATGGATCCAGGTCTCTTCTGCAATCAATAGAATAATGTAGCCAGTGGCGGATCTAGCCTGGGGCCAGGGGGCCTAGGCCCCCCCGTTTTTTGAGTGACAAAAATAATTTAACATATTATTTATATATTTTTGTAAGTTTATAGTAAACTCATGATATATCTATGATAGCCTGGGTTCTGGCAGCCCCCCATGTTTTCCCTTCTAGATCTGCCACTGAATTTAGCCTAAATTAGTAATAAAAATAATAATGTATGGCTAGGCAGAGTATAAGATTTCTATAACATTTTTCTCGGGGCCCGTTTCCTTGTGATAATTTCGAATTCTAAGGGGAAGGGGAATAATTTCACGCCAAAATTTTTTTTCAAAGACCATTGAATAGGGGACTTTTTTTCTTGTCTTACAGCCGTAAATTGATCTTGAGTATACTAATTCAAAACTTCGGGACCAATTCATCCAATTTGTTTTAATTATAAATTTTTGATTTTATTTTATTATTACTTTTTTTTTAGATTGGTCAATATAATTTTCTCCCCAATTCGTATTTTTGAGTTAGAAATGTTAGGCTCTGCCATTTTGGATGACTCCTGAGGGCAAAATAAATTTCCAATCGAAAAAAGTCCAAACTTGTTGAAAGTAAGCAAATACTACAGGTTCCTCAGATTCGACCGTAAATTGACCTGCAAAAGGCAGATTGGAAAGGCGGGTAGCAACCTTTTTTTTTTAATTTTTGAATATTTTCTTAGAAAGACCTTTTAACACATTTTAGGTCATATTTTTCCCCCTACAATTCGTATTTTTCAGTCAGGACCGATTGTCACGACTAAGTTACGATGAAGGGGGTTATAAATTAAAGTTCTCCTACTACTTTTACATGTCCCGGTAAACGCCCCCTGAGACCCCTCCCTGGGTCGAATTGTGAAAAAATCGCCTGTCCTTCAGCCGATACCGCAAAAGCTATGAATGTGACATTAACATCTGTCATTTTCTACTACTTTTACAGAGAAAGTAAATGCCTCTGTGATCTTCTGGTTCCAATTTTGAAAAAAAAAAAAAAAAAAAAAAACAACGCCTCTGGCTCCCAGTCGACGGGGGCTGTATTTGGAAGTCAACGCCTTGGGAGTATCACCATTCATCTCAGCGACAGCGAAAACTATTGATTTGACACTAATATAGGTCATTTTCGATTATTTTTACATGTCTCGCAATTCTCCACCCCGGTGACTCCCGATCCGCATACAATGGTGGCTGAATTTGAAAATCATCGCTAATGAAAGTATCACCATTTATCTCAGAGACCGGAAAAACTGTGAATTTCACACTAATATCGGTCATTGTGGATTATTTTTTACATGCCTCGGTGATCTCCTGGCTCAAGTTCCTTAGCTAATGGGGACTAAATGTGAAAGTAAACGCTATCTTGAGTTTCACCATTGAGCTCAGTGACCCCGAAAGCTATGGATTTGACACTAACATCGGTCATTTTCGATTATTTTTACATGTCTCGAAATCCTCCCTCCGTCTGGTGACTCCCGGTCCGCATACAAATGGTGGCTGAAGTTATCGCTAATGGTAGTGTTACCATTGTTCTCAGCGACTGCGAAAACTATGGATTTGACACTAATATCGGTCATTTTCTACTACTTTTACATGTCCTGGTAAACGCCCCCTGAGACCCCCTGGTTCGAATTTTGAAAAAAAAAACGCATCGGCTTGATCTGGAGCCTCGACCAAGGTACCCGTGACCAAATTTTGGTAACTTTCGGTCCACTCGTATGGTCCCCAGGCCGCACAAAGACAGTCAGACAGACACATAAACTCCTTATATTATTTATATTAGATTATTATTATTATTATTATTATTATTATTATTATTATTATTATTATTATTATACTATTTCGGGTTTTTATTCTTTTGTTTTAAGCGTTCCGACTATTGAGTCAGGTCTCTTTAAAGCACTGCTCTAGTCCCTGAATTCAGAGGACTATTCAAGAAATTACAGCCAAATAATTATAAAATATATAAAGTACGGTATATTTATCAAATATCACATCATCAATTCTCTCTTGCTTTGCGTAGCAAAATAGTACATAAATATATAGCAAAAGACTGCATTGCTGAAATATTTGATAGTGTATATTTCAACTTTGGGTCATCACAAATTTATAGAAGCTCATTTGTCCAGTGCTACCCGGACATCTCCCAATCTTCTATTACATAAAAAAAAATCATAATTTATATTGATTTCGACACTTCGGTAGCATTGGTCGTTTTCAATTAATTTTACATGTCATCTTTCCCCATATATTGTATGTACAGGTTTGGTTAATTACTCCAGATGTACTGGGCTAGAACATAACCACATACACAAACACACTCCACACACACACAAAACCACACGCTCCCATATTATCGCAGCCACTTTCTGCTCTTTCCTGGCAACACTTGCTTCCTCCCCCAACACCCATCCGGTAGTTTGCCGCGTATATGTGAAGAGCTTCATTGCTTGGAATGTCCCGCTTGGGTATACACGGCGATTTGCTGCGCCGGATTCTAGCAGGGAGATCCGGCTGTTTTTGCTCGCCGGATAAATGTCTGGCGACCGCCGCACATATGTGAAGAGCTTCTTTACTTGCAATGTCTTTCTACCTCGTCCGGCAATTCGCCGGAAGCGGATCCGGAAAATCGCCGGATAATGTGAAAGGGACATTAATCTCTTGAACCGCCCGACCGATCTCGATCAAATTTTCAACATAGATGAGGTTCGGGACTGGGAGAGATTTTATCATTTAAATTTGACGGAACAACGTAGGGGAGGGGAAGAAAGTGGATATATATATAAAATTAAAAGTGACTAGGTTTGTATTTATATATTGTGCTCCTGTACTGTAAATAATTTGCCACCCCCCTCGAACCAACTTATTTCTGAAACAAGGAAACAAGCCGTGATTTTGCAAACATACCAGGTTTTGTTGAGTAGCAGTTTAGCATTAAAAGATGCAAAAGTTACAACGTGGTTTTAAATGGCCTAATTCTCTCAATAATGATTATGGTGAGTTTTTTCTGAAGATAGGCGTTTGACCCGAAGGCCCCTGGCAAGGTGGACCCATGGTAGTTTGCCATCGCCTTTCATGGGATGATGACGTACTAAGGACGGGACCTACAATTTAACTTGGGATCCGAACCATTTGTCCCCCCAACGAGAATCGAACACTGGAACCCTTGATTACAAGGCAACGAGCTTTTCATCCATTGGTGACACATTGTCTCAATACTGGCATGCAGTGGCGTATTTAAGCTTCCGGGCTTAAGCCCCAATTCCGATATTTTATTTACTATAATAAAGTAAATGAAATATCTTGCAGAATTTTTACATTTTCAGGACTAAAGTTAGCAATGTCAACCCGAAACAAAATCGTAAATACGCCACTGCTGGCATGTAATTTATTCATGTAGATTTTAATTTACTGTCTGGAGAAAATACATTCTATTAATTCTTAATCAACCGTTATGTAATTTTTATATTTCATAATATCACTTAAAAAATGAAGTCCCCATAGATAAAAATCAAGGGGCGTTAAGTCAGGGGATCTGGGTGGCCACTCCATGGGACCACGGCGACCAATCCACTTCCCTGGCAGTTGTTCATCCAACCATTCACGGACACCAAGTCCATAGTGTGGAGGGGCTCCATCGTGCTGAAAATAAGATGGGAAAATGCCGCCAGCGTTCAGTGTGGCAGGGAACACAAGGTCCTGTAGCAGTATCAGATACTGTGGTGCAGTTAAGGTGTAAATGAAAAATGACCCAATGATGCGGGTGTTCCAAATGCCGCACCACACCATCACCTTCGCTGAACTATGTTCTCGACTTGGGTCAACCCAGTTCGGATTTGAGTCACGCCAGTATCGACAATTATGTCGATTAACCTCCCCGTTCAAAGTGAAATACGCCTCGTTGCTGAACAGTATGCCCTTGACAAACGCAGGATCCAGTTCCTGTTGTTCAGTAGCCCACATGCAGAACTCAACCGGCGATCAGGGTCATCCTCGTTCAGTTTATGTTGCATGTGCAGCTTGTAAGGATGCAACTGATTGGCGTGCAATATCCGGGCAACGGAGGATTGGCTTATTGCACATGCTAGGGATTGGCTTATTGCACATGAGATTTGGACCTGGGATGATATTTATCTATTCACTTTGACGATAGAACTTAGAGGAGGGAAAGGTAGAAGTTAAAAAAAGTAAACAGAACTTAATAACTCTTGAACTAAAGGATCATTCTCGATCAAATTTTTAACATACGAGATGAGGCTCGGGCTTAAGATGTTTTTATCATATCAGTTTGTCGGTAGAAATTGGGGGAGGAGAGGGGGAGATACATAAAAATAAATAAAAGTTAACTCTTGAACCACCAGACCGATCTCGATCAAATGTTCAATCTAGATGAAGTTTGAATCTGATATGGTTTTCGTCATATCTCTTTGAAGTTGTAACTTAAGGCAGGGAGAAGGAGCATTAAAAAATGATGGAAAATGACCGATATTAGTGTCAAATCTATAGTTTTGGGGTCACTGAGATGTACAGTGACCCTCTCGATGCTGTTTAAATCCAAAGTCAGCCCCGTAGCTTAGAAGACGGGGAGGGGATATATATATATATATATATATATATATATATATATATATATATATATATATATATATATATATATATATATATGTGGGATACGGACAAAATCTCGCGGCCGAAACATCTCCGCCCAAAATCTCGCCGGGCCAAAACCTCGCGTGGCCAAAACCTCGCAGCCCAAAATCTCGCCAGGCCAAAACCTCGCAGCCCAAAACTTTGCGAGACAAAACCTCGCGTGGCCAAAACCTCGCCGCCCAAAACCTCGCGGGACAAAATCTCGCCACCCAAAACATCGCGTGGCCAAAACCTCGCCGCGAATGAAACTTTTCTTTAAAATTTACCCAATGAGTTTCTTAATATGCAATTCCCCATTACAAATAATAATAATAATAATAATAAGCAGAGGAAGAAGAAGAAGAAGAAGAAACAAAACATCGTGTGCGTGGGCTTTCTCGGGTTATTCCCGTATCCTCTCACTTTCTTTATTCGATCATTTCCTTCATCCTGGTCATCTATGTCTCCTTTAACCTACAGGACATAATCAAGGGACGTCGTAAAACTCATACATTATTTCATAATTTCATAAATATTATTAGATTTTTGTTAAAATTTTAAGTTTTTGAATGTTCCAAAGTTCACGAAACTAACCCCGTTAGTTGTCATTACTTTCCTTATGCAGACTTTCTTTCCCTATAACCAGTTTAAAAACATCCTGTCGCCCTACCTTCACATTGAAATCCTCTAATACAGAAATATAATTTTCATATGGTATCGCGGGACTTGGTCAAATACCCGTGACACTTCTTCCGAAACAGGTCTTTTATACCGTCATCCTTATCATCTGTTGGAACATTAACATTTTGGTCAGGCGAGATTTTGGGTGTGGCGAAATTTTGGGGCGTGAGATTTTGGAAGACGAGGTTTTGGCAAGGCGAGGTTTTGGCCCGGCGAGATTTTGGCCCGCGACGTTTTGGCCAGGCGAGGTTTTGTCGCCGCGAGAATTTGGCCCGCGACGTTTTGGGCGGCGAGGTTTTGGCCGGGCGAGATTTTGTCCCGCGACGTTTTGGGCGGCGAGGTTTTGGCCAGGTGAGGTTTCGGCTCGGCCAGGTTTTGGGCCGCGAGGTTTTGGCGAGGTGAGGTTTTGGTCCGCGAGGTTGTCGCTGCGAGGTTCTGGTCGCGAGGTTTTGTACCCAAACCTATATATATATACCTAATAAACTATACCGACAAGAAGTGATTCCCCACATCAAAATAAGAGAAAAAGTTCATATAGCGAAAAGTACATAGTTTCAGAGCTAGGGCAGTCCAAAATCGCGAAAAAGCTAAATTTCAATAGGCCCTATTTCAAATTCCAGAAAATATGGATAGTGGACCTTATCAGCGTAAAGGAAACCACGCATACTCAATCCAAAACTCCGTATTTCATCAATTGTCAATAGGTGTATAGACTATTCCCTACAGGGTGTAATTTACAGATATGTTTTCAATAGAATCCCCATGGCAGAACTTTCTTTGCCTTTCTGCGATGTGCTTTTGTAAGCCAAAAGTTTTCTGCAGGAATTCTGCAAAAATTTTCTGCAGAAGAAACACTTGCGATTCTTAACATTACGGTTTACGCGACGTAAAAAGCAGTTCAAACTATATTTATGCAAGTAGTCCGTCCATTTAAGACATCTACACATGGCAGGCATGTTTTCATACTTTTCTGTTGACTACTTTTTTCTCCTCTGGCAGTTTTTCTGCACAGGCGTGGAAAATTTTCTGCGATCACATCGCAAGTCGCGGCATGTTATTGCTATGGGGAATAGAGTTTTAAGATATATCCTGATTTCAAGAAGGGTCCAAAATAGACATGAGGTAAGCCTCGACAACAATGAATATCCAATGCTTCGGAGGGAAATCGGAAGTGTTAGGAACCGGCAACTCAATGTTTTTTTGTGTTCGGAATAGCGTGTGATGATATGTATTTCGTCACGGTATATTTTACGTTTTCTTCAGATATAAGCGTGAAAAAAAAAAACATCGCACCATGCGTTTTCCCGAGTACGAGAAACTGTGCTGCTGACGATCCTTAACACTTCCGACATCGCGCCAAAGGATTTTGTGTTAACTGCTATCAAGGCTTATTGTTTGCCTACTTTGGACCAATCATAAAGTCAGAGCATATCTCAAAATTCGGTTGATGGTATGTCTGGGAATTTAACCCTGTATGGAATATTCTGTACATCCATTGAACATTATTGAAATGTGCATTTTGCACTGCGTATGCGTGACTTCCTTTATCCCGATAAGGACCTCCATCCACAGTTTCTCGAATTCGAAATAGATTCCGTTGAAATTTGGCTTTTTCGCGATTTTGGACAGCCCTAGCTCTGAAACTATGCACTTTTCCCCACAGGTCCATGTGGACTTTTTCCTCTTATTTCGATGTAAGGAATCATCTCTTACAGTTTGTGAGTATAGCTCATTAACACCCTGTTTATTGATGATATATATGACTGATAGAAAATGACCAATATTGTGTCGTATCTATAGATTTCCAGGTCGCTGAGATGAACAGTGACACTTCTGAAGCCGTTTAAATCCAAATTCAGCCGCGCAACTTAGGGGGAGGGGTAGATATATAAAAATTATTAAAACGGCCAACATCAGTGTCGAATGCATAGTTTTGGGGGTCGCTTAGATGAACAATGACACTTACGATGCCGTGCCCCACAACATGGGGAGGGAAGGAGGATATATTAAAATCATCGAAAATGACCGATATCAAGGAGCGCTTTAGTAACAGTAAAAAGTGACTGACTAACGAAACATATTACTATTTTTTTTCTTAATTTAACCCAGGGAAGCGGGTAATTGATCCTAGTATATAGATAATATTGAATTAAATTTTTATAATTACATTTTGATGTGTTTCTAGAAGCTATTGGTTATGTCAGTCACGTAAGAAATTCTTTACTGTGTTGGTAGTTGAGAACAGGGAATAAAAATAGGCATTAACACTTTGTAAATGCATCGTCCTGCTGTAATATTATTGTAGAGTAGGGTGGGCCGAATTTCAACTTTTTTCGAAAATCGATTCGGCGAAGCGGTTAAAGGGTCTCTTTTAGTGGGCAAAGAGCCACATTTTTTTTTTCAGAATTTTTAGTCAACGCCTTCATGTGCCGCATCGAGGTTTTATGAAAAATGTATGCAAACTGCACTACACGGTACAATATTTCACGTTTTTGGCTATGTAAAACACATATATTCTCGTCTTTTTTAGATTCAGCCTTAGGGGCAGCTTGGACCATAACTAATTCAACTTTCCAAAACCCACTTATGTGCAGTTCTTCGCTTAAATTGGCCAAATTTCAACGCTTAAGGCAAGAAGGTTGCGTTTTTTTTTATTTGTATGTACAAAAAAATGATTTATTTTTGTTTAGGCTAAGAATAGAGTTTACTTACTTATTTATTTATCTTTTCCTCTAATGCGATTCATTATCAACATTCTCGATCACTTATTCTTTATAAAATACAGAGAATACTATCTGCTTAGGTTCCGTGGGTAGAAATTGGGCTAGCTGCGCCAAATTTCATAAATGCCGCGGTCCTTTACAGCACGATGGCTTTTGCTGGATGCAAACCAGACCCTGGGATACACCATGACGATGTATTGTACAAGACACATGAGTGCCTCGCAAGGTTTCTCTGTGCTAATGTACAAACGAAGAATGCGACGTGCCTTGTTGAGCCTACGTGACTGAACCACTGGACCGGGTTTCTTGTTCGCCAAGTTTAAAGAACAGTATCCTGAGTGAATTGCTCTGCAAATTGCTAGTAAATATTATTGCTCCGCACTGAGGTCTTCAACTTTTGCGAATTCATCCAACCAGTCAAGATTTATTGCTTGGTATTTTACCAAGAGCGCTTCCTCGCACTTGTCAAGCTTTCTTCGGATAGGGCCCCGAAAGTGTTTTTGGGCCCGATGCTCCCCCGTCGAAATGTCTTATTAAGTAATGAAGCGATAGTTCATTTCCGTGAAGAAGGCAAACAACCCACTGAAATTTTCGATTTAGTTTTTTAAACAATGTAGAGCCCCTTTAAATCTTCCTGTGTTGATTCGTGTACCGACATAGTCAGCTGCTACCACTGTTGACAGATCAGTTCCGTTTTCATCCAGAAATTCTTACACAGATACGGCGATGTCCTCTCCACTGCCATACTTCGGCACGACGTCGTCGCCCAAATATGTTGAACCTAGTTCTTCCACTATTGTTAAGTGTTCTTCGATCTACCGTCGATACCAATGTTTTCCTTTTCTCGCTTGCGTTAGGATTTGGTCTTTTCTTCGAAGAAGACTCTTCTAACAGATTTTCCGGCTATATCGTTATTTTCTTGAACAGCTGCGCTGAATTTACTCTTTTCCCTCCTAATCTTATTTTTTATCAATAACAAGGTTTTTGCGCTCCGTTTAAATGTCTCCTGCATCTTGAATCGCTGCACTAGCGATTAGTGAAACTGGTCAGAGAAGAAATAACTGCGTTTCCATGCCATACCCAAGCAGTAGAGCCAATGGTGCATTTGGTGACGCAAGCTTGTCAATCTGTGTGGGCCGACAAGTCGCGACGTATTCATACGCTGTGCCTTGATTTCTAGTGAGGAAATGCCAACACTCGGATCGAGAAAAAGACTATGCCATCTAGAAAAGTAAAGCAAGTAAGTGAGGACGCAAGCAAGTAAGGCCATGGCGGAAAATTAGACAGGGCGGGAGGGCGGAACTAAAAGTGGGTAGGACTCGAAGTGCAGTCACCTCCTCGTGGTGAGTTCTGGGTTATTTTGGACAAAGAATAAATGATCGAGAATGTTGATAGTGAATTGTATTACAGCAAAAGATAAATAAATAAGTAAATAAATTCTACTCTTAGGCTAAACAAAATGAATCAATTTTTTGTACATACAAATAAAAAACGCAATCTTCTTGCCTTAAGCGTTGAAATTTGGAAGCGAAGAATTGCACATAAGTGGATTTTGGGAAGGCGAATTAGGTAGATACAGTCCAAGCTGCCCCTAAGGCTGAATCTACAAAAGACGAGAATATATGCGTTTTACATAGCGAAAAACGCGAAATATTGTGCCGTGTATTGCGGGTTGCATAAATTTTCCATAAAACCTCAATGCAACACATGAAGGCGTTGACTAAAAATTTTGAAAAAAATGTAGCACACTTTACCCACTGAAAGACACCCTTTAACCGCTTCGCCGAACCGATTTTTGAAAAAAGTTGAAAATCTTCCCACCCTATTGTACAGCTAGTTGAAACATGTTACCGACATGGCACAATTTATCTTGTTTATGAGTTTTTGAGTTTATGTAGCTACTTCTTGTCAGTTAAATAAGACACTATCCTTAACAATGAAGAATATTACTTCTGGCAAAAGGACGATAATTTACAGATGACCCCGGAAGGTAGTTTTTAAACACTAAGTAATTGCAGTTTACTGATAATTACTGTACCCAAATTATAGCTTCGCATAAAAAGTGTAGTTAACTGATCATACGAAATTAATCAAAGAAGATGGTTTACTCATCGCATAGATGTAAACTACACAAATCGTGTTAGGTGATCACTGAGAAAGTGTAACTTACTGGTCAGTGTAGAGTGATTAGACAGTAAGAGTAATTTGCTGATCGCACCGAAAGTGAAGCTTATAATGAAAACTGCAGTTCACTGAGTACACAGAATAAAAAAGTTTACAGAACAAACAAAAGCGGTTGTTACTGATCAAAGAGAAACTGTAGTTTAATGATTACACACACAAAAAAAATGATTTACTGATCAAAAGTGGATACTTCAATGGTTAAAACTTCCTGGCGTGAGCTAATGTAATTCAAATTCCACTTTCATCATTTGGTCCACGTCTCATATGACCTCGCATCTGAAAGGGACGCTAAACTCAAACTCAAACTCAAGTCAATAGTATCACGTAAAAGAAACTTTGTTGATTACACATACTTAGAAGTACATGACATCAAAACTTCAATGACCGATATGCGTCATTTCACATAATCTCACCATGTGTTGTGATTTTCACGTAAATTAGAGTTTCGTTGTATTCACAAATTTCTCTTTCTCTCGCTTTCTCTCTCTGTTTGTGTGTGTCTTGTATGTATACACGACTTTCTTTCATTCCACAAATTCATTTATTCTCATCATCACTGTCTCCTTTACACTGCGCAAGTGTAGGACGTAAAAATGAAAGATTTTATTTCACTTTTTTACCGCTCGCTAAAGATTTCGCCTTTGCTGCGAGCGGTCCCGGCTTCGATTCCCGATGGGGACACTAGGTAGAATAATAGTAAAAGCTTTTTCAGACCAGTCATCATGAGTGTTGTTTTCCTGGGTAGGCTATTCCCCATTCACGACAGGCAAAATGCCAGGATGATATCTAGCATACAGGTCCTGATGCTAGATGTATGATGTAAGGGATTTTTTTCTTTAAGTTTTTGTATAGTAGCCAACAACTTCACTCCTTCACTGTGCATTGTCGATGAACCAAAGAATTTTTTGAGATGACTTGTTCTCACGTGATACTTGTTCTCACGCGTTTCAATCTTAAAATTCTGTTAGGCAGTTTTTTCGTGAATTTTTAGCCCTGCATTTATCTCCAAAATTACCTTGTCCTTGAAAACACTGCAATCAAACTTACTCCATAAAATTTTCAGATCTTTCTTCTAAACACCAAGGTCTTAGCCATATCGATCGACCAAATAGTCTTTGAGCTATAATTCATTAATTGAAAGTCGAAAAAACGTAAAAGGCGCCTCCTTACGAAAGGGTTAAGGCCTACCATTATTTCAGATATAGAAAAGTGCATACGTTTGGGCTTCGAGTTATTATTAGCTATCAAAATTGGACTTTGTCAAATTAAAGGAAAAAACAGTTGAGAATACTCCAAGAGCATTGTCAGAACGAACTCAAAAAGAATGAAGAGATGTAGCGGGAAGGATAACTGTGATTGTTCTTACATGTAAAAGTAAATATTTTATCCGCACCTTCTTCTGTTTCTCGCAGAATCCCCGAAATATCATCTCTCTATGACTTACGGTTCCAAAGATATAGCTCATTAAATTTCCCCAAATTCGAACTTTTTGACCAATATCTGGGGAAAGGTGGCCAGTTGGCCAGTGACCACCGATTACTATGTGGTACCAAAATGTTCACCATCCTCTTAGGTATTGATCAACATCAATGTGATTTCTCAATGACTTACGGTTTCCGAAATATGGCTCCTTAAATCTCCGAAAATCGACCAGTTTTTGGCCAATATCTCGCGAACGGTAAGAGTGACGCGAAAAATTCCATCACTTTCTCAGATATTTTTTGATGTTCCATCGAATGGAGGGCTCAAAATTGACAAAAAATGCAAAAAAGAGACAGACAGACACAGACATAAAGAATTCAGTAACGAACTTTTCAAGTTCATTGAAAGCACTAAGCGCGATCTATTTAATTTACCCGATCTTGAAAAAAGGTAACATGGTGGTAGACCTTTTGGAGCCAAGTATGCATATGAAATACTATGATGTGTAGATCTTTGGTCTCCGGCTCATTTACCATTAAATTTGAGATCTGGACTCATTTGCATACAATGCTTGGGGTCCCTGTTTCGATCCCAGATCGCGCCAAGTGAACTTTGTGGTGGACAAACACCATGTGCGTGGATTTTCTCGGGGTTCTCCAGTTTCCTCCCACTTTATTCATTCCACATTCCATCCATTTCTCATCATCATCGTCTCATTTAGCCTAGCCGGCATAACCATGGGACGTAAAACTCAAAGATTTTCACTTGTATTCAAAGTGCAAATTTAATTACCAATAACCCGAATATCAAATGCTTGTACACAATGATATTTCGTATGCATATTAAGCTTGTTAAGGTGTAATGACGTTTCAAACTTGGTTAAATAGAGACTTTTGGTTTCCGAGTTATTAACCATCAAATTTGAGTTTGGACTTAACAAACCTGTTAAGCTTTGTAAGTAATGTGTGTATTTATAATATAGAGTTGCTAAAAAATCAATGAAAGACAACTTACTAGCTTGTCTTTAAGTCATACAACACATTGACTGCGAGAATTTTTAATATAGGTGCTTTAGAGATTTTAAAGCATTACATTTTTATTTACATTCCTTGAGATAAAGTAAACTGTTTTATTTTTTAAAAAAAAACTAACCACATATATGAATAAGATAAATGCTAGATTAAATAGCGCTCTATATAGTAGTTTAAATCCCTATCACCCGCTCTATGCAATTCACATACATAAACATAAAAAAAAAATGTCGAATACATTCTAATTATTCCTTGTGAAATCATATGTGAGTATACCTTGTGCAAATAGGATTTAAGATAGAAACTTCTGAAAAGAGCAAACCTCATTAAGTTGGAAAAGCACAGTTTCGACGTTTAAGCTCCTATCTTTAATACTGCACCGTTTTCTTTTGAAATTTCTGGCAGAATAATGATATATTAAATGAACAAGAATGGGAATTGCGGTCTCGAGTAATCCCAACCAGTGCTCTCTTCCCTGGGCAAATAACGCTTTCTGTGGAAGATTGCTTTAATTAAGGTTTTGCACATAGTTCTCGTAATGAGAAGAATCCAGTTACTGCTTTTATAGTTGGAGCTCAAATTGTGGACTGATAATTGTGCTTTCTTGAACATTCTCAACAATCACGTTATATCAGATGTCTATATAACAACACTATGAAGAGAAACAGACAAAGTTCATGTTTTTTCATGCTTAATACTTTCGCAATGATCTATTGAAACTTTTCATACTTTGGTTACGAAAATAATTTCATAGAATTTGATTTGTACGGCTCTAATCTTGTTACTAGTGACCTTTTCCACTAATTACATTTTCGTAGAAAGAAATGAAGAAAGGAGTCGTGCTAGAGTAGTATTCCTTTTATCGTTCACCTCGAAAGCTATCAGACTAATTTAGTGATGCGAGCCTGGAACCTTATAAAGTCTCATCTTGAAAAGACAAAAATTCTCATTTTACTCTTAAATTTCCCAATTTCGCTATACTAATTCCTAACTTTTCAAAATTTATAGAATATGAAAAATGAAACTACTGTATATTACTTTTTTCAATATTTGAGTGAATCATTCGTAAATTCTGATCTTTTAAATTCTAAATTTAAGGTTAGTCCTTAACTCTGCTGTTACAACAACTGCTGCTTCTACTACTACTACTACTACTACTACTACTACTATTATTATTATTATTATTATTATTAGTATTAGTATTAGTATTAGTAGTACTAGTAGTAGTAGAAGTAGTAGTAGTAGTAGTAGTAGTAGTAGTAGAAGTAGTAGTAGTAGTAGTAGTAGTAGTAGTAGTAGTATTGTATCTCGGTTTAAACCTGTTTAAGTTTTGTACTCTGACGGCCGTCTCTGGCAACTGCTGATTATTTGAAGAGTTCTTCTCCAGAGAGCTTCCTAACGGTATGACACATGTCTAGTTTTACTGATTTTTGTAGATTTGTTAGATGTTTTGCGTTGTGTTCAAGTTGTGTCACAGTACTCTTAGGAACATTTGCTATTGTTGAAATAATGGTTGGCCTTACTGTGAATTTTTGCCATTTCCGTATTTTTTTTTATTTAGTCAGCCAGATCTTTATACTTGCTTATTTTCGTAGTGAATGTTGTACGTATGTACGTATGTTATGAGTCAATGGTACTGCTACATCTATGAGGAATCCTTCTTGGTCCATTTTATTGATAATAGCGATGTCGGGTGTGTTTGCAGGTACCGTTACTCCCATTATGATTTATTATTATTCTTAGTAGTAATAGTAATAGTAATAGTAATAGTAATAGTAATAGTAATAGTAGTAGTAGTAGTAGTAGTAGTAGTAGTAGTAGTAGTAGTAGTAGTAACCGAAAAATTCGAAGTTGTATACACATAAATTTAACTTTCACAAAATTGAGATCAAAAAGCCTTACATCAAATTTTAATTATTTTATTTCAGATTTGAGATATTTTTCTCTGTTAGTATAACAATTTTCCTCATGTGTGAGAACTTTAAAATTTCATTTTTAAGAAACCATTTCCTCGGTAACAACTAAAAAAAAGGAGATTATCAAAATTAAGAAACTAATTTTCAAAGAACACAATTCGATACGCAAGGACATTCATTTATTCCTATCTCTGTTCCACAATAGCTTTCATATGAAAATGCCGAGTTTTATTAGTTTTCATGTGTGTTTTCTACAAAGCTTAGAAATCATCCTTGGAGCTGAAACCAATTGAAAATTCACTCCCAACTTAAAAAAAAAACATGCACACGATAACCTTCCTTAAAAAAATCAATTTTCGTCCTTCATTTTATTTTTTTAAAAATATTATATATAAACAAATATAATATATTTGGCATGCAATTGATCAAGTTTGACCGACCTTGACCAAACTTAGTGTTCTAGTAGACCTTTCCAGGCCTAGTACTGTAACATGATAAAAATTTGATCTAAGAAAAATAATTATTCATTTGGTACATGTAAGATAATCTGTAAAATATTCTGATTTTAGTTTTGAAAACAAATTACGAACATTCACTGGTGCTGCAGGTCAGTCACGTAACCTCTAGAAAAATGAGGAAACTCAAACACATGCACATCAATTTCTGACACGTATCCTGAGGAATGTTAAGGGGGAATGATTTCAGATCTTTTATCCAAGAATGAAGTGCCGAACATTAGGAAGATAAAACTTAGTAATATGAGCCTCCAATTAAAAATAATTGAACAACTATTCCGCTCTTAAATGAAAAAAAGAACAATTTCTCTATTACAAATTTCCACTCTTTATTTCGAAATTGCCAAGTAAGAGCATTCACTCAAATTAGAGGTGTGAAACTCGGTATTCTAATTCTTAATTAAAAATAAGACAATATAAGTTTGGAAAACTCTGCCTCTAATGAGGAAAAAGAATTATTCCTAGAATATTCAAATTTCCGATTTCTATTGGACAGAAAAACTCAATCTGAGTATTCGTTTAAGTTGGAGGTAAGAAATCTTGTACATATACTCTTAATTGAAATTAATCGAAAATGTGTCGGCCTTTTACGAAAATTAGCTGCAAAAAGGGACAATTTTTAGCGTAAAAAGTTTCGAATCTTTATCCAGAAAGTGCGTAGTGTGATTATTCCCTTTAGTTGGAGACGTGAAATTCGATATACAAACACATGACCAAAAATAAGTGAAAATGTGTTGGAGCGTTTTCAAAAAATCCTGCTTATAAAACAGAAAAGGGGAAGGGCAATTTTTATAACATTAAACTTTTCAATTTTATGTTCATTAGACCTTACTCTTCCCGTGTATAAATTTATTCTCTTATTAGCATTCGTCATTTGCTGTAGTAAATATGTTTGATTCTCTTGTGCTCTGAAGGCCCCATTTGTGTATTATCTTATTAGTGTATTTTTTACTTATATTTGTACATGTGCAAATTAAAATATCTATCAAACGTTCGGAATTAGCTGAGAGGAGTCAAAGTATTGTTTATGATAAATTGATATGTATATACAGGGTGTTAAAAAATGTGTCACGATATTTTGGGAGCAGATTTCTCACACCGAAATAACAAAAAAAAAACTACCTGTGGATAATTTCGGAGTTATAGAGGGGGCGAAAACGTGAAATAAGTGAACTTTCGTTTGTAGCTCCAGTACTAGGGGACCTATCGTAGTTGGGTCAAGACATCACTGAGTAACCGGCATGTGACCTATCCAAATATCAATGTTTAAGAGTGCTCCAGTACTTGGACACCAATTTTTAAAGAGATAGGTGGAGAGTGATCCCTAACAGCCTCTCTAAAAATTATTGTGCAAGTACCGGAGGTTCTGAAAGATGGATATGTGGATAATCTATATACTAGTTCCTCAGTGATGTTTTGACCCGACTACGATTGGTCCTATAGTAGTGGAACTATGGACCTATAAAATTCATTTTTTTAAGTTTTGGTACGCTATAACTAAGAAACTATGCACTTACGACCACAGGTCCATATGAATATTTTTCTTATTTTGAATTGAGGAATCTATATTGTGACAAATTTTTGGGACACCCTATATAATATTACCTAGCTTAGATATTATTAAAGTGGGTAGCGTTACGGCTCACAAATCAACCAGAGCAACATATTGACTCTCTTCGCGGCTTTTGCAGCATCCTAGACCGAAGTATAAAATTCATAACCTTAATCCAAAATTACGTCACAATGTTGGCCCTAGACTGAAACTTTTATGTATCCACCGAGAATTGAACTCCGAATCATGCATAACATAGGCGCGCACCATTACCATTTCAAAGTGTCCATAGATGTAAATACGATTACCAAATTTTGACAAAGTTTTAAACCCAGTTTCAACACAGACACCTACTTTATCAAACCTTCAATTCTACCAATAATTGAGAATGTTTTGCCAAACAAAAATCGGTATTACGAAACTCTTATTAGTTAGATATATTAGAATTCCAATTACTATTTAATGTTATAACTAATTCATACACACACACACAAAAAAAAGAATCTGTTTTGTAGGGTTACTAGTTATTTGTGTTATTATTATGGTTTCATTTTGTTATAATAATAATAATAATAATAACTCCTGGCGTCAGCTGCATTTGTGGTTTCCTTGGATAGATTTACGGGAACACTCAGCACTTGTAAGAAGCAATGCAAATGCAAGGCGCCGTGTTGCTGGATTTTGTAATTGCTAATCACCTCTCAGCAAGGAAAAGGAAAAAAAATGGTTTTAAGTTTAGTCATGGCGCTAAAAATACACTGTAGCAATCTAGAAAATAAAAGTATTAAATTTTGTTCTTTTTAAAATTAATAATAATTACAATGATAAATGCATTAGAGTGCTTTGCAATGTATAAGATTAATGGACCTGATTTATTCAGAGTTTAGTTTTTAAAATCAATATTTTTAGTAGTACAAAAAGAAAACAAATCAAGGTAAAGTTAAAATATAATAGCTAAGATCATATAGTTGGAATCTTGTTACATCATTATTATACCACAGACAGTATTACCTAGAAGTGGCTGTGGGCAAGATGGCTCAGTGGTAGAGCGTTTACCTCTGGTACGTGGGGTGCCTGATTCGATCCCCGTCCAAGCAAGTTCCTTCCCATTTCCTCCCATATTTTCATTCCACCAATTCTTCCATTATTCACTTGCTTTAATCACCGTTTCCCTTAGCACAAAGGGCACAATCGTGGGAATTTAAACTGAAATATTTCATTTCATTTCATTTTTTCTTACCAAAAGTAGACAGCCTTATTGTTTAAATCAGCGTTTCCCAACCTTTTTAACTTGCGGCACACTACAGGTGTAACTTGAATTCTCGCGGCACACCCATATATATATATATATATATATATATATATATATATATATACTATTATTATTGATAATATAAAATATCGTGGTATTTTTATGTGATTACTGATATCCTTCTTACAAAGAAGAAAGCTCGATCACTGATTTTTCCCCGTGGTAAATCATTATGCTTATTTTTCATTCTAATTTTAAAATAGAAAACAATTGCAATGAAATATAGGACTCGGGTTTTTAAAAATACACTTTCTCTTTCGAAAACTGTATCTAACGTTTAACCAAAAGGGAAGATCACTATATAACGAACAAATAAATAAATATACTTTTAAAACACAACTGTAGGTAATTTGTATCCAAGTTTACTTTGTTGAATTTATTTATGATATGTTAAAATTTCAAGTTACTAAATAGTCTGCAACAATAAAGAAGCAATAATGGTCATGACAATGATAAATACGTTTTTCAACATTAAAAATGTACAGAGAAGTAACACAGTATGAAACTTAAAATTGTAGAATTATAGTAATGGTTCATAGTAATGTGAAATACAAATATATATTTTTCCCTATGTCTTGCAATTTGGTTCCTATAAAATTAATAATTTGTTTCGATTTCCTCGCGGCACACCAGCGGCCCATTCGCGGCACACTAGTGTGCCGCGGCACACCGGTTGGGAAACGCTGGTTTAAATAGCAATTCCTGTAGAAGAGGTAAAAGTAATATTTATTGGACTAAGCAGTGCAAACTGAATGGTAGAATATTTGTTTCCTTACTGAAATTAGGGACATAGTATCGAGTATAAATTAAAATATTCTTTCTGTTCTCTTTTCAATGCGGCTGTGGATCATCCAACCTCTTTAAAAGTGATAATTTGAGGAAGTAAAAGGTCCAGCATGTGGTCCTCACTATATAATATCCATGGGTGCCGATGTCAAGAAAGTGTGGAGTCTTTATCTTTACACTCACAGTCCTTGGGCTTTCAAGTTCCGAAGAGTGAGGTACCTTTACTTTTTACTTTTTACGTTAACTAAGTTAATGCAATAAACAAAAAAATCGAAATGTAACAAGAGTTTTATAATATTTATTACACCATAAGGTACAGAAATACAGTTGTGTTGGCCAAGACACGAGGATTTTTTTCGTCTCGTCTTGAAAACGACATGATAATTGTCATGTTTTTTTTTCTTGAATTAAGTTGATTTTAACGCCCCTTTCAGCAGCAAGGCTATATGAGGCTTGACCTAGTGATTAACGTGGAATCCGAACCACATGAGCTCCAGCCGGGAATCGAACCCTGATCTCCCACTCCAAAGGCGTATATGCTAACCGCTTAGCCATGAAGGAGCTCTTTTTAGCTTTCTTATCTAGTTATTCTAAGAACATTTTGCTTCTATTGACTTCTCGTCTCGATTTTCGTCTCGAGGGCAGCACCAGTTCACCCAAATTTTAGATCTCAAAACTATTTCAGGGTTACATGATTCACAATATGAAAACTATGAATTGATAAAATGATTGTGCAAACACAACGAACAGTATTTACCAGCATTTAAAGATACGCAAGTCATTACACAACTTCCTTCAATTATAAATATGGCTTAAATGTTGTAATATCACACACCCTTTGACATCATTTTGTGACACGAACTGATTTTGATAACTTGTAGCCGAATTTAAGAAAAGAATCAGGACATAAGTTTTGTACATAAATTTACACATCGAAACGAGAAAAAATCGAGATGAGACAACAAACGCATTCCGAGACTCGAGACAAGAAAATCATAAATGGGGGTGCGGCACAAGACCTAAAAGGCATAACACTTAAACGGCACAAGACCTAAAATTTAGGTCTAGTGCTTATGCTTTTAGGTCTTGTGCCGTTTAGGTCTTATGAATGTTACCGAATTAAATTATTCCAGAATAGAGACCTCGTGACGAGACGAGAAATAGTCTTCTCCTCCCGTCTGATCTCGTGGGGAACACTATACAGAAATAGTTTTATTAATAAGACAGCTCCAAAGATAAAGCAAGAAATGAAATAATATCCGTAATTTAACGTACCAGGATTATGTTTCTTACAGTAAAGGACTAGAACGATTAATGAGAGTGAACAATTATGAAAACATTGCTTCAATGGACACAGGGGCGGATCCTGGACCGACTTCTAGGGGAGGGGCGGTGGGTTGTAATACTGCTACTTAAAGCTACTTTTAGGAGCTCCAAACTCTGGGATGGGTTTTATTTATATATAAAATAAAAGAAAAGTTTCCTCTTCTGGAGGCGATCGCCCCTCCCTGGATCCGCCACTGAATGGGCATATAAGAAGTAATGAACGAACGCCGAGAAACTCCACCACTAACTTACCTGGGATCGAACCAGGGCTAGAGGCTCTTACGTCCCCGCACGGTTTAATAAGCTTGATATGATCATGAATTATTTAAAATATCCAATAAATCATAAATTGATGATTCAAGTAAAGGCGTAAGTTTGTGAAGTCAGACCATTTTTCGGTGGAAAGAAGAGGGAGCATGAAATCCCATTAGGAAGAAAGTTCAATTTCGTAATTAGTAAAACCACATAGACTATATTATTATTATTATTATTATTATTATTATTATTATTATTATTATTATTATTATTATTATTATTATTATTATTATTATTACTATCAAACTCAAAGATATGTAAACAAAAGCATGATAGTTTTGATTCCTCTATTTCTTTGTTTATTTTCGCATTTCAATCTCCCTGGGTTTAATTTCTGGCAACGCCATTGATTTGGTATATTTAGGATACAATGCATACTCATTATATGTTCATTAGTTACTACTTCACCTTAAATAAATTGGATTAATGAGCGAGCAATTTAATGCTAGTAAGCCTACGAAGCAAATAGGCAGCATAGGTTTCTTCTTTCTTCAATACAAAAGAGTACTTTTGTAAATTATAAGTAAGGTCCTTTGGCTTTTGAGAAGGGTAATTCGTAGTGTTTGAACTCGTTACAACAATTAGCGACAGTTTTTTTTTAATTTTTATTTTTATTTTTTGTTAACTGTGAAGTCCCAGTGAAACTTCTAAAATCAAAGATTAAAAAATATATGTTATACTAATTTTTCCATTTCAAAATTATTGTACACTTTAGTGCATCAATTATTAAGCGACAATATTTTGTTTGAATTGTTTGTCTACTCATGAGATGATGTTACGCATCGAGATTTCGATGAAATTGCACTGCTAACCCAATTGCTACGGGGGAAGTTGCAAATCAGTTTGAGAGACGCTGTTCCTATTGATTGCACTGCACCAGATCTATCCAGTGCTGCCATCACACGGTTCCCAATGAAATCAAGTCTGTAAACGTACCTGATAAATCGGAAAGTGGTCTCTTTTTTCTTTCATTTTATGCCCAGCGTATGCGCCAGTTTCAAACCACTACACCTGGTCGCACATGACGTGTTCAAATGCTGCAGAAGCATGGGCACCAAAGTCAAGGACACGCTTGATGCAGTTCGCAAAAATCTTCTGAAGTTTCGAGTCACAGAATATGTTCGTCAATTCCGTTCCCGGTTATTATTCTTGTTTTCTTAGCTGCGTTGAAAGTGATAAGTTCTTCAGCAGTAGTATGATCATTTTACGAAAAAGAAAAAAAAAAAAATGCAAAGAGAAAAATGAAATGAAATCTTAAGTTTTACGTCCCACGGATATGCCGGTTAGGCTAAAGGAGACGGTGATGATGAGAGATGAGTGAAATGGTGGAATGAAGAAAGTGGGAGGAAACGGGAGAACCCCGAGAAAACCCACGAGCACGGTGTTTGTCCACCACAAAGTTCACTTGGCGGAGGCTGGGATCGAGCCCGGGACCCCAAGCACCAGAGGTGAACGCTCTACCACTGAGCCACCGCGCCCCCCTCCAAAATGCAAAGAGAAGACATATATTAATTGATTTGACTAATTGAGCTGAACAAAATCATATGTGTGATTGTAGAAAGATCATGTGTAGTTTTCGAGAAAATGCATAAAACGTAATTTGTTTATAAACTTAAAATGGAGCTGTATGAGAACCCTGTCATTTGTTGTTGGGGTGAAACTGATAATGGAATAAATCATCATTAATCTCATTATGGTACTAGCAAAGGTGACAGTTCTTAGTGTGGGTACTGGGATTTATCCTAACATTATCATTAACTCTTTCAGTTTTAATTTTGGTTTACGTAAAATACTGTCACAGACATCAGTTTGAGTGTAAATTTTCATGGGTACTTTTCAAGGAAATCTCAAAAATAAACCTCAGTGTCACTAAAAAATGTCATTTGTTGCGAATAAAAAGTAAAAGTTTTCATGTTGACTGCTTGAATTATTATGTACGTACATGTGGCAAAAAAAAAAAGTCTTAGCTATAGCAGATTGTGTCTATTGACGTCTGTCCTTGATTTGTAATTAGGATTAGAAATTAGATTTCTGGGCATTTGGCATCTCCGTCACATATGAGGGATGACGTCCCATGGCCATCAAACACTATTCGAGGAAAGGGAAGGAAGAAAGAATTGGGGAAGAAAAGAAGCTGCCTGGGATCTGTATGTTACGCGCCATCCTGGCATTTGCCTGGTGTAAATCTGAAAAACCCGGAAATACCTCACTTAGGATGGCTGGTCTGAAAAAGCTTTGGCACTTTTTCGACCGACTGTCCCCCAGGGGCGGATCCAGGACCAACTTCTGGGAGGGGGCGGTGGGTTGTCATACTGCTACTTTTAAGGGCTCCAAACTTTGGGATGGGTTTTATTTATATATATATATAAAATAAGAAAGTTTCCTCTTCTGGGGGGAAGCGATCGCTCCCTGGATCCGCCCCTGCTGTCTCCAACGGGAATAGAACCCAGGACTGCTCGCACCAAAGGTGAGGGTGTTAGCGACTACGCCACACGGGTCCACGTTTATCCTTTCCTAATGATGACACATATACTTTTAACAGCGACACACACATTTCTAACAGTGACAACACATACTACACGTAAACTTTAATTTAAAGCAAATTGTGTTCTGAGGCAGTGGTCCCAACCGGTGTATCGTCATTTCAGAATATAACAAGTTGAGAATGGTGCAAGAGCATTGTGAGAACGAACTTAAAAAGAATGGAGAGATGGAGCGAAAAGGATAACTGTGATCGTTCCTACATGTAAAAATAAATCTTTTTATTCACATCTCCTTCTGTTTCTCTCAAAAAATCGCAGAATATTATCTCTCTATGACTTATGGTTTCCGAGATATGGCTCCTTAAATCTCCCAAAATTTGAACTTTTTGCCAAATCTGGGGAACGATGGCCAGTTTGCCAGTAGCCAGTTGTCCAGTGGTCTCCGGTTACTATTTGGTATCAAAATGTTTGCCATTCTCTTAGTTATTGATGAACGCCAATATAATCTCCCTATGATTTACGGTTCCCGACATATGGATCCTTAAATCTCCCGAAATCGGAACTATTTTTTGGCCAATATGTCGGAACGGTAAGTCATAGAGAGATGTTAGTGTCGGTCAATATTGTAAGAGCATGCAAAACATTTTGGTATCAATATTCACTGGTGGCCACTGGTCACTGGCCAAACTAATGGCCACTTGGACAGTGGTCATCGGTTACTATTTGGTACCAAAATGTTCACCATCCTCTTAGGTATTGATCAACACCAACATCATCTCTCTATGGCTTATGGTTCTAGAGATAAGGATCCTTAAATCTCCAGAAATCGGCCATTTTTTGGCCAATACCTCGGGAACGGTAAGAGTGACGCGAAAAATGCCATCACTTTCTCCGATAATTCTTGATTCTCTATCGAATGGAGGGATAAAAATTGAAAAAAATGCAAATAACAGACAGACGGACAGACACACAGACAGACATATAAAATTCAGTAACGAACTTTTAAGTTCGTTGAAACTCATGAAACATTTAAAAATTAATTTAAATCAATTCTGAGGCAGACTGTATTGGTCAACACCTTTAGCATCAGCAACAAAGATCAATAACATACAAAATTAATATTTTATAGAAATTTATAGGGTTACATTGTTATTTTTTATGTATAAAACATGGATCTTTTCTTAGGTGTGTGTATGTTCCACTCCCTGGAATGTCTGTAAAAAAAAATTAACGAAACTTTGTACACATATTATTTGCAGTCTGAGAAAGAATACTCTCGGTGTTAGACTCCCTAGCACACATATGATGGAAGAAGAGGTGAAGACATATAAAAATGATAGAAAACAGCCGATATTATTGTCAAAATCCATAGGTTTTGAGGTTCATGAGCTGACTGGTGACAGTTTCGATGCCCTTAAACTCTAAGTTCAATCTCTCAGTGAGGATAAGATCCCTCTTGCACACCTAGGAGGAGGGGGAGGGGAACATTATATAATAATTATGAAAAACGGCCGATATTATTAACGAATCCATAGTTTTTGGAATCGCTGAAATAAACAGTGACACTTCCAATGCCGTTTAAATCCAAATTCAGCCCCCATTAATACTCCTGAGAGAGAGGGAGGATGTTGACATTAAATAATTGAAAATGACCGGTACTAGTGTCAGATCCATAGTTTTCGGGGTCACTAAGTTCATTGGTGACATTTTTGGTGCTTTTTAAGAACACGGTCAGCTCCCAGTTAGGGTAAGATAACCTTGCACTATTAAAGGAGGGAAGGGGAAGACATAAAAATGATCGAAAATGACCAATATTAGTATCGAATCCATTGTTCTCGGGATTACTTCTATAAATAATGACACTCCCGGTGCCATTTAAGTTCAAGTTCGGTCCCCATTAGCATACGGAGAGGATGAAATGATGATATGTAAAAATATCAAAAACGACCGATATAAGTGCCGAATCCTTAGTTTTCAGCGTCGTTAAGTTAATTGGTAGCAATCCTGATACCGTTTAAGTCAAAGTTCAGCCTTCAGTAGGTACAAGACCCCATAGCGCTCCTAGGGTAGTGGGATTGACAGACACAAACATGATAAAAAGAAAGACAGATATTGGTGTCGAATTTAAAGTTTTCTGGGTACATAAGTTAACTAGTGGCAGTTCTGATGACCTTTAGGTTCAAGTTCAGCCTTCAGTAAGGGTAAGATCCCCAAGCATGCCTAAAGAGAGTGTTAGGAGTAACATTGAAAATGATAGAAAGCGAATAATATTAGTATAGATTTCCTAGTTTTCGGGATCGCTGAGATGAATAGTGACACTTCCGATGACATTTAAATCCAAGTTCAGCCCACGTTAGAATCCCCGGGGGTTGGTGACATGAAATAAACAATCAAAGGCGACTGATATCAGTATGGAATCCATAGTTTTTGAAGTACTTAAGATGATTGGTGACTCTCCCTATAGCATTTGAAATGAAATGAAATCCGTAAGTTTAACGTCCCACGGTTATGCCGGTTAGGCTAAAGGAGACAGTGATAATGAGAGATGAGTGAAATGGCACCGGGAGAACGTGGGAGGAAACGGGAGGACCCCGAGAAAACCCACGAGCACGGTGTTTGTCCACTACAAAGTCCACACGGCGCGAGCTGGGATCGAACCAGGGACCCCAAGCACCGGAGGTGAACGCTCTACCACTGAGCCACCGCGCACCCCTATAGCATTTGAATCTAAGTTTAACCCCCATTAGCACCCCTAGGGTGGTGGAAAGGATTTGAAATGTGAAAATAATCGAAGACGACCGATATTAATGTCGAATCCAAGCTTCTCGACGTCGTTGAGATTAATAATTACACTCCCGATAGCGTTAAAGTTCAAGTTTACCCCTCATTGGTATGGAGATGAGAAGGAGTGAAAAACAAAATGTCAAATGACTGAGATTAATGTCGAATCCATAGTTTGGGTTCGTCAAGCTATTAGGTTACAATCGCGATGACATTTAATCCAAAATTCAGGCATAAGCGAGCATCTCAGCTGGCTTGGGAATATACAGATGCAACACCAAAAGTGTGCCCAATTATATGTACGCATATTTGGATAGATGTGTGTATGAGTGTATATTCCAGCGCACTCTGAAATGCTGGAGCAATTGTAACCAAACTATGTTCAATCTGATAAAAAAAAAAAAGGCACTGTCGGAATGAGATACCCAAAGAGTTGGAAGGAGTTATATGTAAAAATAATGCAAGACGACTGATATTAGTGTGCAATTAATAGTTTTCAGGGATGCTGAAATAAACAATGACGCTCCCGATGTCCTTTACGTTCAAGTTAACCCCCATTGGCATAGGAGAGTGGGGTGGGCAACTGAAAAATAAAATGCCAAAAAAAGACTGAGATTTGGGTCGAATTTATAGTTTTCG
This sequence comes from Thermobia domestica, assembly GCF_964235325.1. Classification (NCBI taxonomy): domain Eukaryota; kingdom Metazoa; phylum Arthropoda; class Insecta; order Zygentoma; family Lepismatidae; genus Thermobia; species Thermobia domestica. The sequence goes on from NC_137459.1 coordinate 57,544,952, forward strand.
CGCTAAGAAAACATCTGACTAGTTTGAAATGACTTTTGAAAGATAGTTAGTACTTACTTCAAGCTGGGTTTTCTTTCATACCCATTTGATTAATTGTGTATTCGGTGGGGTCTGATATTTCAATATTTATACCAAAAGTAGAATATCTTCTATACTTTTATCATTACATTTTTATCGAAATAAATATTCTAAGGAGAACAAGGTTCCAATATTTTCCATCAACCTATTCTTCCCGTGCGAAGAACGGTCATTTCAGCTTGTTATTAATGAAAAATTAGATTTGTGTGTCGCAATGTCATGGCCGTTCAGTGAAATGTGTCGTGAATGAGAAAAGGTTGGGAATCACTTTTCTAAGGCACTGCACCTATACCAGACATGCATAGCATGTATTGGCGTTTGTCTGTCGCTTCTAATTACTCTGTCCCAGAGATGGTCATCCTCCCTCATTTTGTCCTCATGAGGGCCGCCCTCACCCTCATTTTAGTAGTTGAGGGTGAGGGCGTTGGAGGGCGAGGGCGATAAAGTAATTGAGGGTGAGTGTGAGGGCGTCAATGGAGGGTGAGTGTGAGGGCGTCAACGGAGGGTGAGTGTGAGGGAGGATGAGAGGAGGTCGTCAATGGAGGGTGAGTATGAGGGAGGGTGAGCGTGGGGGCGTCAATGGAGGGTGAGTGTGAGGGAGGGTGAGGGGAGGGCGTCAATGGAGGGTGATGTGTGAGGGAGGGTGAGTGTGAGGACGACAAAAGAGGGTGAGTGTGAGGGAGGGAGAAGGGAGAGGGCGTCAATGGAGGGTAAGGGTGAGGGGCGTCAATTGAGGGTGAGGGTGAGGGTGAGAGAGGTTTCGAAAAAAGACCATCTCTGCTCTGTCCTACCTATGTTTAATGACTATCATCATCCTAAAGGAAATAACTTCCGAGCTCCCTCCTGGCTATAAACTTACCGTACACCCTTTTGGCGTGGGAGAGCCGGGTTCGATTGCCCGTGGGATCTCGTGTAGTTTTGATCTTACTTTAAGGTGTATGTCTATATATCACATAGCATCGGTGCTGAAAGGGACGCTAAACTCAAACCAATGAATCGGACATTAACTTCATTAACTGTAAAATAACAAACCCTAGGACTGAAACGTGCATTTTCGTTGAAACAACTCTCATTGGATCCTTCTCTCTACGTAACCAATGCCATTAGGGTTGTTGTGGTCAAACTCTATACTTCTTCTTGGAAAACCGAAAATTCTCTTTCTCACAATCTTAGCCAAAGCTTTATATTTTCCACTCGTATTTCTCATGCATAAGAATGTCTCACCCGTTTTACATATATCTGTTTTTCTTTTTTTTCTGATGAGGTCATATTGTGGAGTTTCAAGATTGTAAATAACGAGAGAAAGATTGTGATAATGTTCTCATATCAACTCGGTAGTCATAGTATGCTAACCAATTGAGGGGCTCAGAGGAATAAGGCCCCGTTCAAATGGACTGAGCTGAAGAAAGCTTAATTTTTAGTAACCTCTACTTAATTCAAATAATAAATGATAATTGTTGATCCTTTTGAGTTCGCTAAGCTTCAACACATTATCAGAGTATAACCACAAGATGTCGATTTTGCATAAAACTAACAAGTACTCCCTGGTTGGGATGAACCTTTGTTCCATTAAACCTCTCTTTTTTTTTTTTTTTTTGTAATGTTCAATAATTGTCAATCATTTCATTTTTCTTGAAATAGTAAATTACAAAGAGAATAAATCATACGCGATTGACAAAACTGATTCAATCTTGACTTAACATGAAAATATATCTAGACTTGTTTAGTAAATAAATGAAATATTTTCCTGTGTGAACATTTACTTCCGAGTTATGGACTATTTTCAAAACAAAATGAATACATAAAAATAAATAAATCACTTATTGCTATTTAAGAACGAGAATCCCCTTCAAATAAATGTAATAAATATGTTAGATGTTAATTTGTAGGCGCTTCTTGTTGATTGGTGGATAGCGTGCTCGCTTTTAGTTCACAGGGTCCCGGATTCGAATCCACTTTGGAAGAGTCTTAAAAATCTTCAAAGCATTGTGGTGGTACACCTTAAACAAACAATAAGCTCATGTCTCATATAGCCTTGGCGTTGAAAGGGTCACTAAACTCTAATCCAATCAACGTTAATTTGTAGTTGAACTTTAATATATGTTCACGAGTTCATAAAAACAATGAAAATTTTCTTCTTTTTTTTTTTTCAAATCGGGATACTCATTTTAGCTGATGACTTTACTAGGATATATTTTAATAGAAACTAGCTGAACCTGCGCTCTCTACACAGCGCATCATTCACATATGAGCATGAATCTCCTTGTTATTCCTCACACCATTTGTATGTACATGTTCCTTTACAGAAACAAGTGAAAGACGTCTTTATTTTTTTTTAAAAAAAAAAACGGTAATTGGTACCATAAAGAGAAGATTGTTTTCAATTATTATTTTTTTTTTAATATTTCTTACCGTTTGCAAGGTTGAGCCTACTTCCAGTTGAAGTTTCTTATTCATGTATGATCAGTATTTTGTTTCTTCTTGCATGCAGTATGTAATAAGCAAACACATTACATACACAATTAATTATAATGTCAATGACATAAGGTGTTCATTGGGTAAAGCACTCCAAACAATAAAGATTCATCTTAGACCGGAGAAATGGTAATCCTTCGTTTTTCATTATCATTTTGCTATGAAACAAACGTCGGAGAGATATACTAACCCGGTATACAAATGCGTGCGTACACTTGTAGGATATGATGCTTTATTTTAATTTTAATGCTTCCAGTGTACCCATGAGTAATACAATAAGAAAATAACGACAAGTTTTCACATATTCGATTAGAAATGAACAATTTACACAAAATTTGGAATCAACCAGTGAAAAAGACAAGTTACTAGCACTTGTGGTTTTCGAAATCTCATTGTCAAAAGGATTGAAGACAAACATATAAACCTAGCATTTTAATATATAAACTAGCTGAACCTGCGCTCTCTGCACGGTGCATCATTCACATATAAACGTGAATCTCCTTGTCATTCTCACAACATCTATCCATGTCCCTTTATAGACATAACTGAAAGACGTCTTGGTAAAAATCGATAAGGGGTATCAAAAATGGGAGATTTTTTCGATTACTTTTTCAATATCTCCCACCGTTTGCAAGATTTGAGCCTAGTTCCGGTTGTAGTTTCTAATTCATGTATGATGAGTGTTTTCTTTGTTCTTGCATGCAGTATGTAATAAGCAAATACATTACATACAAAATTAATTATAAGGTCAGTGATATATGGCGAAACACTACAAACAATAAAGACCAATCTTAACCTGGAGAAATGGTTATCTTTCGTTTTTCATTATCATTTGGCCATGAGTCAAACGCCTGGGAGATATACAACCCCTGTATATAACTTTGTTGTGTTGGAATATATAACTCATAGGATATAATTTCCTTTTTTAAAAAAAAATTGAACACTTACAGTGTACCCCTAAAAATTGTAATAAAGAAATAACGGAAACATTTCTTTTTATATAATCAATTAGAACTGGATAATGTACACAAAGTTTGGAATTGACCAGTGAAAACGGCACGTTTCTAGCACTTGTGGTTTTCGAGATCTCATTGTCGAAAGGATTGGAGACAAACATTTAAACTTAGCATTTTAATAGGCAGGCTTAATCTGCCCTCTCTACAGAACGCATCATTCATATATGAGCATGAATGTCCTTGTTATTCCTCACAACACCCGTATATGTCTTTTTATAGACACAAATGAAAGTCATCTTGATAAAAAAAATCGGCATGGCCTACCGTAAAGGGGATATTTTTTAGATTATTTTTTTTTTAATATCTCGCACCGTTTGCAAGACTGATTCTATTTCCGGTTAGAGTTTCCAATTCATGTATGGTCAACGTTTTCTTTCTTCTTGCATATAGTATGTAATAAGCAAATACAGTACACACACAATTAATTATGATGTCAGTGATATATGGTGTTCACTGGACAAAACACTCCAAAACACAAAGATTCATCTTAAAAACTGGAGAAGTAGTTATTCTTCGTTTTTCATTATCATTTGGCCACGAAACAAACGCCTGAGACATATACAATCCCTGTATACAACTATGTTGTGTTGAACTCTATAACGCATAGGATATGATTTTTTTTAAATCAACACTTCCAGGATAACCCTAAAAAAGTAATATAGAAATAACGGCCACGTTTTGTAAATATTCAATTAGAACTGAACAATCTACACAAAATTTGGAATCGACCAGCGAAAACAACACGTTTCTAGTATTTGTGGTTTTCGAAATCTCGTTGTCCAAAGGATTGGAGACAAACATATAAACTTTTATTTGGAGACAAACATATAAACCTAGCATTTTAGTATATGGATTGAACATAAACTTTAAGGGCTACTTTTATTTCCTGTACAGTCAACAGAAAAGCTGATTGTGAACAATTTTTATGTTTTTTCGATTGAAATGGCAAGGAATAACAAGCAGAACATGTCACTATCGAATTATATATTGAATTACATATAATTTACAGAATCGTTGATAATTGTCCAACTCTCGTTGCCGTGGTAACGATAGAAACAATGCATTTAAAAGCCACAATAAAGTCAAAGTTATCAACAATAGAAAGTGTTAGACATTCTTCTGTATAAAATTCCACATAATAATACAACTGATTTCGAATAACTTGGCCTTCGAAGCTTCTTCACAACTCCATCCTAGAGATAAGAAATAAGAGCACAGATACTGGGGTTTAGAAGACTTGTGTAGTATGGCGTGGATCGTGATGAGTAGCGTCTTTGTCTACATTCCGATGATACAAGGTGTGGAGTGAGTGCATCGAAAGCTCAAGGAAAAAGTTCATCTATAATAATGTGGTTCAAGCCGGAGTTGGTTCTGTGTATGGTATGGGGGTGTTTATGGTACCTGATTTGTGGCTACTTATATAAATATGAATAGGATGAACATGAATCAGCAAGTTAATTTATATTCTCAATGACCAGGTGATCCCAATTCTCCATTTTTGTAATGTATATCCAGTGGCCACACTCCTGTATTTCATGATAACAACTGCCGTGTACATATAGTTCAATTCATTTTTTTTTAAATAGACATCTTGTCGCACGTGGTCTTGCCTGCAATACCCCAGATTTAAACACAGTTGAAAATATGTCGTACTATTTGGAACAGCGGGTGAAATACAGAAAGAGGCATTCCGAATTTTGCTGAAGCTACGGGATCCACTAATGAGTGAGCAATACCTCATAAAGACACCTGTAATGTGTGGCTTGAGCCACACATTACAGGTGAAATTTTTCATTGAGCTTTCGATGCACTCGACACACTACATCATCGGAATACTCGCTGATCCACACCATACCACACAAGTCTTCTAAAGCCCAGTATGTGTGCTCTTATCCCTTACTTCCAAGATGGAGTCGTGAAAAAGCTTTGAATGTCTAGTTATTCCAAATCAGCCATATTATTATGTGGAGCATTATACAGAGGAATTTCTGGCACTTTGTATTGTTGCTAACTTTGACTTTATTGCGGCCTTCAAATGCAATATCTTGTGAAGATAAATTCCGAACAGAAACTAAACGGTTGCCCAGGTCAGAGGTTGTATTATCCGATATTAGTTAAGTTTTCTGTGAAGTAATTAATTTCTTGTTTGGTGTGCTTAGTTAAAAGAAAGTATTCAATTTTTCGACACGATGAGAATGAGGCGTTCAGCATTGTTAACTTTTGCTCCGTATTCTAGCATATGCGTAATAAGTCAATTATACATGTTGCTATTTGTGTTGTTGACAGAACAATCTCTATTGCACAGGCAACTATTATAATTTTAACTATATTGTACGCTTTTTACTACAGTAGAAAATATATTTATCTAGCTCTCCTAACATACTAGTAGTTCATATTTTTCTTTGAATAAAGTTTATGTTTTTAGTGCTCATATAAGCTCATCTACCTATGCCTTGATGTAGCGACTTGACTCGATTTTAGAATGTAGCCGACTAAGAATTTCAGATTATCTCCGAATTACAAATTACATATCTTTTCCCATAATTTTGGTTGGTGGTTTTGAGTTTACCTTCTCTTTTCAGCACCACAGCTATATGGTACATGGGCTTATGCTATATGGTACATGACACCTATATGGTACATGATCTACAGCTTCATGTGGAATTCAGATCTACATGACACTCCTTCGGGCATCAAAAGCGGGTCTCCTAAGCCTGTTACGTATGTAAATCATATAGACATAAGGAGTTCTACCTAGACTTTGTTTCGTGAGGAGGGAATGAACACGAGTTCGGGGCTTTTCTCAGAGTTCTGATCGCCTTCGTGGCTAGATGGTTAGCGATCTCTCTCTCTTAGTGCAAGAGATCCGGGATCGATCCCTGAGTAGAGTACATCTGCTTCAAATATCAAGTTAAACCTTAGTTTCATGTCTCATATCGCCTTGGTTCTGGAAAAGAATGTTAGTTCAAAAAACAAAACAAACATAGACATTCGGTCGGTAAAAGCTTTTTCAGACCTGGTATGCTGAGTGAGGTTTTCATCATTCACACCAGGCAAATGCCAGGATGGTACCTAACATGTAAGTCCCAGGCCGCTTCTTTCCTTCCCTTTCCTTGAATAGTGATCGCCGTAGATGCCGAAAGTCCAGAAATCTAATTCCTAAATTCCTCCTAAACCAAAAATATAATGGAAGTACACTGCTCCACAAAACTTAAGCAACTCGAAGAAAGTGGCAGAAAATAAAATCACACGATCACTGCACCAAGTATAATGAACAAACAGACGGTCCAGATGCACAATGCAACACAAGTGAAGACGAACAATACAGTTAGAATGTACAGAGTGACCAAAAAGTTCAGCACAACGATAGCTCAACAGGTGAAGCTGGATTGTGCGAGGGCATAGGCAGTTAATATGACGTGTGACCACCACGAACAGCTATACAGGCACGACATCTGGCCTCCATGCTGCAAATCAGACTGTTGATCAAGTCTTGTGACAGATGGTGCCGCTCCTCGAGGCGAGCTGCTTGCAAGTCAGGAAGAGTGCGTGCTGGTGGACTGCGCTGCGTTATTCGCCGCCCAAGAGCATCCCACACATGCTCAATGCGATTCAAGTCCGGTGAATATGCAGGTCATGCAATACGCGTAATGTCTTCGCTCTCCAGATACTCGGTCACAAGACGTGCACGGTGTGGGCGGGCATTGTCATCCATGAACAGAAAGTTTGGGCCAAATGCTCCGCGGAAACTGGGCACAAGTGTATTGAGAATTTCATCCCGGTATCGTTGTGCTGTCAAAGTGCCATGTTGCACAATACGAAGGTCCGTTTTTCCATTCAGCATAATTCCACCTCACACCATGATGGAACAACCGCCATAGGATGGCCGTTCAGCAATGAAATTTGGATGATAGCGTGTTCCTGGCTCTCTCCACACTAAAATCCGACCAGAATCAGACGAGAGGCTGAATCTCGACTCATCGGAGAACATGACACGCGCCTAATGGTGTTCCCCCATGCAACATGTTCCTGACACTATATGTAACGCGCACGTTTGTGCTCCAGTTTCAATGACACACACAACACAAGCCTCCTTGCATACAGTCCTGCTCTATTGAGCGCCGACGAACAGTTTCACGACTCACGCGTTGTCCTGTAGCCTGAAGCAACTCATTGGCCAGTTGAGAGCATGAAGCTTGACGGTTACGTTTGGCAGAAATTGTGAGAAATCTGTCCTCGACCGCCGATGTCTTCTTCGGACGGCCTCCTGCATGACGTCTACTCATTTCACCTCCATTTTGAAAGCGACTCCATAGCCTCGATACAACACTTTTGTTCAAGTTGAATTCCTGCGCCACTTCCACTTGCGATCGGCCCAGTTCCAACCGCCCAATTATTTGCCCGCGGTCAAAGTCGCTCAAATGTCGTCTACCAGCCATTGCAAGGTGTGTACGCCACACAAGAACCACTAACTCAATGCTTGAAGCCTCGGACACTACTGGGCTGTGGTGTACGCCTCATGGCATACGTTGTTCACCGCGCTTGCAACGGTGCTGCTTATGCGATAGAGTGGGTGCTCGCCTTGCCTGTGTGTCTCTGTGTATGTGCTTGCGACTAACCAGTATTGAATGGGCCCCACACGTCACTTATACCACGTTCTCTCGGGTTGCTTAAGTTTTGTGGAGCAGTGTAGTATGACAATTTCAGGAATTACACTCTCACAAACAATTTATAGATTTATAAAGGCACATTAAATTGTCAGCAAAAAACCATTGCATGGTTCTTCCCTTTGTGCACTTGATATCATTTTTTGAAGTTGTATGCAATAATTTGCGATGAGAACTATATGTAAACATCCATATTTTTATGCTATCAAAAAAGAAAAAAAGAAACTATTGTTGTGCTGTAAATATAGTAAAATCAGGTCAACGATAATCATAACAGCCATTCGAAAATACAACAAACAGTAGTTAACAGATAATGAAGAGAAACCCTATATCAATAGCAATTAACTTCATGGGATATCAGTAACTAAAGCCATTAAATTCGTCGCAGCGTAATGGGAAAATGGGAAGGAAAGGACGTCGCTGCTGTATTCTGATTCATGTGTTCGATAGTTAACAGAATGTTTCCCTGGTCGCATACTTCCTTTACAACTCATTACATTATTTATTATTCCCATCTCTACGAACAAAGGATATACACATAAAAATTCTGCAATCATCTGTATTTTTTAATAGAAATATGCAATAAAGAGCAGTTTTCTATATGGATAAAAATTTATACCTTGATTATCATAACCTTAGAATTCTCAAAAAAAAAAATGGAAAAGAAAAAAGTATTTATGCTTTACTATCTGAATTATTCGTTCTTTCTCCAACAAAAGCGAGATTGTTTGAAATATACCTAGGTATTCAAACCTCTAAAATTCTGATTTGACAAACTTGCTAAATGCGATAAAATCCACTGAAGTGTCGGAACTCCATCTTCCAATGTCTGACACCATGTTTAAAAATAAATAAATAAATAAATAAACTTCTGCTCGTGTGCAAACAATATTGAATTTTCTCTTATTGCATAACCCCTTCGAGGTTTAATTTAATAAATTCATACAAGTGAATTTTAGGCTTCCCTTATGACAGACTTTGAAAAGGACGATATTTTTAATTTTCGCAAAAAGAAAAAAATTAATATTGTTCATCAAATCTCGTATTGGCATAACCAGAAAATATAATTTATACAACCAAAAGTTTTACAATACCGATTACAGATATATATATATATATATATATATATATATATATATATATATATATATATATATATATATATATATATATATATATATATATATAAAGTTTATTTCCTTCGCGCCTACAGGTATCTGAATTTGTTAACTTTACATGGAAATTGAACATTGCAAGAATATTGAGATTAATAATTCTTTAAAAAATACCCCCATACACATTAAAAAAGAAAACATTATTCTTATTATATATATATATATAAAACACCCGGAACATTTTCAAAACCCGGAAAAGAGGGTGTCTGGTAATCCTAAAAGAATGTGATATATTAAATTATTTTTAAAAAACATATTATCTGTCAGAAAAGAAAATGCATGTTATTCGCGGGATATTATCTTTTGCTCCTTGAAACAATGGAAGATATAGAAAAATCAGTTCGCTTAATAATGTAATTGACCTTATTAAAACTTTTAGAGCTATGGATGGATCCTGGTGAAATAGCAAAATATATTACGTTTGCAAATGCAGTTTACACAATACGTAACACAAATAGTGTAACAAGCAGGGAAAACAAAAAAAAAAAAAAAAACTGTCTATTGTAAGTTGCACACAACAGAAACATAACAATCTGTTAGATGTTGAAAGTTTATAACAAAAATGCAGCACGTATGGCGTAGTGGGTAACATTTTTAATCTACCCAGCAGGTCATCCATGTTCAAATCTTTATGAAGACCAATTTTTTTCTTTCTTTTCGTCGAAAGAACAGTTACGTAATGTATCGTTAAAGTGTCAGACATGTTTTCATTCTGTTAATATTTTCTCTTTTTTTCTTCGGTTATAATAGGAGGCTACAAATATGATTCTAGATCAAAACGAAGGGTGTCACAGATTCTTTTCTATTAATAAAATATAGAAATAAGCTTACATCCGAAACTTGATATACATGCAATTGAAACGAAGTTAGCAAGTGTCTAAAAATTAACTGAACCATCATTTGTGTCTCTGTCCACTCGTCTGTCTGTTTCACCGTAAGTGTTATAAAACTTATTCAATTTTAACGAAACTTAGTATATGCCTTCCTACGATCTTTGAAAATAATCTTATTATTTGATGTTGCAAGAATCTATCAAATATAAGGGAATCAAACATCCCCATGTTACAAGTAATCACATATAGAAAGTAATTTTCTAGTAGGAGCTACGTAAACATGATTTGAATTTGGTTGAACGTACTGCATACTTTTTTTTAGAGTGTTCCAATCACCCCCAGTGGTTACAGGGGGCACGGTGGCTCAGTGGTAGAGCTCCAATATCTGGTGTGTGGGGTCCCTCGTTCGATCTCCGGCCAAATAAGTTTGTGGTAGACAACATCGTGTCCGTGGGTTTTCTCGGGTATTCCCGTTGTCTGCCAATTTCTCATCGCACCAGTTCTTCCATTATCATTCACTTCCTTTAATCATTGTCTCTCTTACTTTAAAAGCGCATAAACGTGGGACGTTAAATTGAAAGATTTCATTTCACTTTATTTCTCAATGGTTGCGGTTCAAACTGATCAAGGATAAGTTGGTAAAAATTTCAGTTCCCAAAATTCCGAAGTTTCACTATTGAAATAATATGATACTAAGAAAATCATTTTCTCTGGTAACTTTACAACAATGGTTCGATTTTGAACTAATATGACGCATACTTTTTTGTCTTCCCCATCACTCCACTGCATGGAGTTAAAGTCTGTCAAGAATTTAAGGGTGAATCCCCAATTTTATATATATATATAGGGCCGGATTTAGGGGGTGCACCGAAGCACGTGACCCCCCCCCCCCGGTCTGAATATACACTATCTAAAGTGAGAAACTGGCAGTGGAAATAGCAATACTTTCCTAAAATTCCATGTCATGTTTCCGTTTCGGGCTTAAAAGAAAGCGGTTTTGCTAAACACAATAGTTTAAGTCAGTTCCTCATACACATCACAGATGCCTAAAGGTATTTAAAAAAATTAAATTTGACTCAAATGTACTGACAGTTATTGGTGCATCCCCCTCAGAAAATCCTGGATCCGGTCCTACATATTTGGTCTAGGAATTAATTCGTGCGGTTAGTACGCACACATTGAAGCTGTAGTACAAACACAAAATACACAAATACCTTAAGAAAAATATTGTCCATCGCTAGCCACCACTTTCGCCCATCTGTCAGGCAATGTACGGATTCCGTGGCGAAAGAAGTCCTCATCCTTGGAAGCGATCCAGTCAGAGACCCATGTTTCGATATCTTCTGAAGAAGTAAACCGCTGTCCAATCAAATCGTTGTTCATGCAATGGAACAAGTAGTAGTCCGAAGGAGCAACGTCTGGTGAATACGGCGGGTGGGATAAAACTTCCCATCCGACATTTTCTAAATAGGTTTTGACCGGTTTTGCGACATGTGGGCGAGCGTTATCATGTTGAACAATAAGTTTATCATGTCTGTTCTCCCATTCTGGTCGTGTTCTGGCCAGAGCTTGCTTCAAACGCATTAATTGTCGTCGATAACGTTCTCCATTCATAGTTTCACCCGGTTGCAGCAGCTCATAGTACACCACACCTTTCATATCCCACCATATGCACAGCATAACATTTGCACAGTGAATATCTCGTTTTGGTTGTGATGGACCTGGTTCACCTGGTTTCACCCAGGCCTTTTTTCGTTTAGGGTTCTCGTAATGGATCCACTTCTCATCACCCGTAATAATTCGATGCAGAAACCCCTTTCTGCTCTGTCGTTGAAGCAGCAATTCGCAAATGGTTTTTCGTCTTTCAACGTCTCTGTCTTTCAATTCATGTGGAACCCAATGTGACATCTTTTGAATCATTCCCATGGCTTTCAAGCGTTTGGAGACTGTTGTTTGATCAACGCCTAATGCTGCTGCAAGTTGTTCCTGCGTTTGACACGGATCCTGCTCGAGCAATGCTGTCAATTCTTCGTCTTGAAATTTTTTTGGCTGTCCAGCTCGCTCTTGGTCTGCCAAGCCGAAATCACCACTTCTAAACCGTGCAAACCACTTCTGACACGTTCGCTCAGCTAGAGCATGGTCACCATACACTTCCACCAAAATACGATGACTTTCAGTCGCACTTTTCTGCATGTTAAAGTAATGCAGCAGGACACCCCGCAAAAACACTTTATCAGGCACAAATTGCACCATGTTCACTTAACTACAAACTGGTGTTGTTGACGCTTTAATCCACTGCCCTATACTACGAACGATACGCGATGACAGGGGTTTGCAACACATGTGTGGATACACGGAACTGTGGGACGCTCCGTTCGTTGCGCCATCTCTTGTCCACCCGCACGAATTAATTCCTAGACCAAATATATATATATATATGATTTTGTAGCATCATACGGCATATTTCCTTTGAGGTTTTCAATGATTCCCCCTGGATACAGTTAAAATCAGTAAAAAATAATAAATAAATAAATAAAACAGTTGAGAATTCTCCAAGGTCACTGCCAGAACGAAGTTAGAAAGGAACAATCTCTTTGAAATTCATATGAAATTGTATATTATACTTATTTAGTTAAATTCAATACTTAATACACTTATATATTTGAAGCCTGTGTATTAGGAGATATATTGAATTAGCTGTATTGAACTGTCTCTGTTTATCACCTTTTATTTACTGAAAATACAGATATAACCAGTGGCCACCGATTACTATTTGGTACCAAAATGTTCACCTTCCTCTTAGGCATTGATCAACACCAATACCATCTCTATATAACTTACCGTTCACGAGATATTGTCCAAAAAAGTTCTAATTTAGGGAGATTTAAGGAGCCATACCGCTCCTTATTAGCGTTTTCGTTCCATGCTGATAAACGTTGAAAGTTGCAAATACTTTATTTCAGCTACTTCCCGTTGGAATAGGAGACGAAACTTGTTGATACGCTGAATCGATTGCAAAAATTGTTTATCGATATCTCTTACCATTTTTACGTGAAGTCTGTCAACGGACGGACGGACAGACATAGCCGTTCTATAAGACTTCCGACACTTATACACAAGACAGTTTTGAAGTATAATAATAATAATAATAATAATAATAATAATAATAATAATAATAATAATAATAATAATAATAATAATAATAATAATAATAATAATAGGTGAGTTTTTCGCTTCACAGTGTGCAACTACAGTAGACTTTCAAACTATGCTAACTCAATATTCAAATTTGAAATAGTTCATCAATAGGTACAGTTTCCAATAACGGAATAAGAAGACTTCATGAACTTATGCATAGCATAGTTTGGAAGTCTAATAAAACAGAATACCCTTCTGCAAAGCGATATCCATAGTGATCTACAGCAAGGGGTTCCATTTCATTGCTCCTACACAAGAACGAAGCGAAACGTAGGAAATTTGAACTCTCATCTTCATGTTATTTTTCTTCCATTTATTTTATTTTTGAAATCAATAGTGACTTTGATTTGACAAATGACATATATTCGTGTCTGCAGAATCTTCAAATTTAAAACCTGTCAATTCATCATATCGACCACACCCTTCTTTTTTTTTTTTTTTTTGTACGTCATTAACAAATGTGCATACTCGCTCCAGAGTTGTTCTTTTGTTATTAATTTGGAGCAAGTGGGTCAGTTTGAGCACAGCATTCCTCATGTAATTCTCTGTTTGTCACTGAAAACGTGCTTGATTTGGTTAATTTTTTATAAAGTAATTGCCAAAAATATACTGGAGTGTAACGTAATTAATATTAAAGTACATAGAAAAAGTAAAAGGAAACTCTTTTTTCTGATAAAAAAAGAAGAAAAAATAGGAAGCAAAAAATAACCTTCCCAGACTCAATTCAGCACATCAATTTGTTTGAAGTACTGCCTTTATTGGCAACTACCAACATTAAAATATTTTCAGCATGCATACGGCCAGTTAGGCAATTGATTGCTTCGCTGGAAATGTTTACTAACTTATTATCCTGGTGTCGCGATTAATAAGTTGGCAAAAGGCAACATTATTTGTAGAATTGAATAAAATATCATATACGTGATACTATTTTTGTGTTGTTGTTGTCAGAATTGACATTTATGCATTTAAATTGTTTCATATCATAGTTTTTATTGCTATATTACTATAATCTATCTGCATCTCATTTTTTTTCCATCCCGAAAGTAATATATGAACTGTTGTAGATAAATTAATACACATTTTGCTTACTAACGCAGTTGCTATTTACATTATGAATATCAAATATAGGTGGTTACCAAGGATGAAGCTCCTACGTAAAGCAATGTAAATACGTGTATTAATTTATGTAATGTACACACTTGCTTTTAGAGTAATGCGCTTCATTTATTTAAGCTTTTTTTTCCTAAAAAGTATGGGTTTAATAGAATAAATTAGTGTACATTGAAACAATTATGTTTACATTGAGTTACTCGTCCAATAAATTATTATGATTAAATGAGAAAACTAGGAGTGGGAAGATTTTACCTAGGTTCATTTTAATACTTTTCGTCTCATTCTCGTCTCGTCTCGACTCTCGAAAAGAGTTTCTCGTGTCTTCTCAAAAAATGGGTAAGATATAAAAACGTTTAAATAACATTTATTAATTGAGTGCATTATGCAATAACTCGTGCATCTTTTAACATTAATAACTTCTAAATAAGTACAACAACATTATCAATTGATATGTTTTGACCTATGAATTACGTAACATTGTTTCAGATCTAAAATTTGGGTG
Organism: Thermobia domestica; assembly: GCF_964235325.1. Taxonomy (NCBI): domain Eukaryota; kingdom Metazoa; phylum Arthropoda; class Insecta; order Zygentoma; family Lepismatidae; genus Thermobia; species Thermobia domestica. The sequence goes on from NC_137459.1 coordinate 57,560,009, forward strand.
AACTAGTGCTGCCCAGGAGACTCGAAAAATTTCCCGCCTGGTCTCGAATTTGGAAATGTATTTCTCGTCTTGTTTCTAGACGAGAACATTGACAACAAATTTCGAATTGACAACAATACTGTATATCTCAACATTTAATTTTCGTTTCGAATAGTCAAGAGTCCTGGAAATTTCCAGCAAAATTATTAGCCCTCTAATGGTAAACATTCCAATGTTGAGACATATATACCTATTAATCTAGCTCATTAAGATACATAAAATGGCATTCGCAGGGGTAAATCTTTATATATAATTTTCTACAAAGTCTTCAAAACCAATTTTTGTTAACATGAAAATTGTTGCTTTATCAGAACCACGCCGTTATGGTGAAATTGGTACTACAATATACTCCAATCAAGTCTTTCATTATGGCACTAGTGAGAAGATACTAGATTACTTCTTATGTTTAGTGACATACAGGGTGTTTCAAAACAATACCGACAACGTTTGGAAGGTGATTCCTGACACAAAGATAAGGCAAAAAGTATAGACCAACCTGAGAGCACACATGCTTCCTTTCGGAGTTACAAACTGCCGGAAACATGAAAAAAAAATGAACTTTGAAGGCCCATAGCTCCAAAACTATGGGACCTACTGTAGCCGCGTCCAAACTTTCCTTAGGAACTAGTATGTGCTCTATCCAAAAATCCATGAGTCAAAATCCTAAGATACTCACGCAACAATTTTTACACAGGGAGTTTGTCTACGGGCATATCATTTAAAGTACTCACCAACTACCTCTATAAAAACTGTTGCGGAAGTACCGGAAGATTCTGAAACTTGGATATTTGGATAGGGCACATACTAGTTCCTAAGTGAAGTCTTGACCCGACAACAGTAGTTCCCATACTTTTGAAACTATAAAACTTTAAAGTTCATTTTCTTTATGTTTTCGGCAGCCTATAACTTCGAAAGGAAGCACTTGTGCACCCAGGTTGGTCTATAGTTTTTGTCTTATCTTGGTGTCAGGAATCAACTCCCAAACGTTGTCGGTATTGTTTTGAAACACCCTGTATAATAACTTCAATCATCACTTTCTTAACTATGAAATGTATGAGCAAAACAATACACGTTAGGATGGATTTTCATCCATAGTTAAAATTCGTAATACTGCTTGTAAATGACAGTATAGGATGAACAAAGTATCTTTAAACAGAATGCGTTCGATATGTTTGTCACCATTTTCAATGCACTTCTCATGAACATGTAACGATGTAAAGCAGCACATATAATGGTTATTTGATATCGAAGATGACTCAGGTCTCCGTTTTCCAATTCACCCCATACTCCTTAATTCCTCATATGACAGAATTCATGGGGGAAGTGGCTGTTGTGTTCATTTTACAGGCCTATCCTCTTTCAGTTCAGTGAGGACGCCGTGACACAGTGGTAAACGTTCACCTATAGTGCATGGGGTTCTTGGTTCGATCCCAGCTCGCGCCAAGTAAGCTTTGTGTTGGATAAACACCGTGTGCGTGGGTTTTATTGGCGTTCTCCCGTTTCCTCCCACTTTCTTCATTCCACCATTTCATTCATTTCTCATCATCACCGTCTCCTTTAGCTTAGCCGGCATAAACGTGGGACGTAAAACTTATGGATTTCATTTCATTTTTCATCCCTTTCAGTTCAGCGTTTAAGAAGCATGCCATTATGACAGTGGCATTTCCTATCTAGACCTGCATTTTCAAATGGATGATCTGTAACGCACATAGTACTGCTACCATCCTTAGTGAACTACACCCCCACAGTGACAAGAAAGAACAGGGTACAAATCTAGTGTGATAGGAAATGATAGGGTATAGGATAAGAGATGATAAGAGAACAATAGAAAGAAATGTAGAGGTTTTATTAAACGCTTACAGGGACGTGGGTTTAGAAGTCAATCCAGAGAAAACTAAATACATGGAAGTCTATCGAGATCGTAATACTGCAAATTATGGATGCGTTAACATATCAAACAATACCTTCGACAAAGTGGATACTTTCTAATATCTAAGATCAATATTAAAGACCAAAACTATACTGAGGAAGAAATTAAATGTCGACTAAAAACAAGAAATTCGTGCTATTATTCAGTTCAAAATTTGTTGTTGTTGCGAATTCTGTCGAGGTATGTGAAGCTTCAAACATATATAAAACAATAATTATGTCTGTTGTGCTGTATGGATGCGAAACATGATCACTTACTCTGAGGGAAGAAAGTATACTGAATGTATTTGAGAACAAGATCCTGAGATAAATATTTGGACATAAATGGAACGGGAATGCGGAATGGCGAAAACCCATAACGAGGAACTATATAATTTAAACCGTTTACATAACATTGTTAAGGTCATTAAGTGTAGGAGGTTCAGGTGGGCAGGTCGTGTAGCCAGAATGGAAGAAAGCAGGAAAGCTTTCAATTTTTTAATTGGAAATCCAATCGGAAAATGACCATTAGGAAGACCTAAGCGCAGATGAGAGGACAATATTAAGATGGATCTCCCTGAAATAGTAATACAAAGTAGAAACTGGATCCAATCGGCTAAGGACGGAAGTCAATGGATCCCTTTTGTAAACGCGGCACTGAACCTCCGGTTCCATAAACTATAGAGTTAATTAGAAACCTTAAAAATCTAATATTGATAAAGACAGTGGTAGCAGGCAGATAAACAATTCTTAGATTCATGACTCTCGTCACCGGTAAAATTTGTTTTATTCCATACCCCCAACTTTGCCTCTCCCCTCCTTTTGCTCTTTCTGTTTCCTCTGCCCTATTTCTAATTACAAACGCGAGCTCTTACGTCATACGCCACCCAGTTAGTAATGATTTTCTAAACGTAATATCCTTTCTGTAATCTTATAATAGCCTTTTATAATTACGGGGAAATCAGTGGAGAATTTATCCAGTGATTAGGCCTACATGAGTTTCTTTTTGTTATAAATATACACTTTTCTACCTACAAAAAATATTTTCTCCTGTAAATTGTATATATGCCGAGAATAAAACTCTTAACATTTTTTTAACCATTCAGATACTGGTAAACCCAGAGTTATCGACGTATTATTTTCCACTTGACACAATAAAATCATTTCCAATCAATAGAGTTAAATTAATAAATAGACATATTAAAAGAAAACATCAGCATAAGAAATTTCAGGCAACTTTTGCTTGCTCATTACTTCACTTGAATGTAACTAAATTGAAGGAAGCGTCTGCTGAAAAGAATTAACAAAACTGTCTCCTAAGCTGATTCTACAAAAGCTGTCTAGTCACATGAGCGGATGTTAGTGCGCCGAACAGAGGAAAAATAGAGGTCATCTAAAATCGATACAGCTCCATGAAATATTGAGAAAATCAACCCCCAAATGCTTACGAAACTCTCATGAATCTGAATTTCGATTATCTTCAGTGCGTCAACTAGAAGAACGTTTTCAAAATATAACGAAGTGCTGACTTGTTCAATGAGAAATGTTCCATTTTTAACTGGAAATGAAACTAGAATTTTCATTTGCTTTCAAGGCATCGCTGATAGACAAATGAAGCACCTAGCGTGAAGTCTATTCAATATTATTGCGTAGTATTATCCAAACACTGTTGACAAAAGCAGAAGGTAATTCCAGAGGCCCCTAGAGGAAAAATGATTTATCATTTAAATGAGTTTACTCTTGAGTGAAGCATCCGGACTTGATGGCGAAGAGTGCAAAATGAATTTATTCTTTCTAACTCTTTCATGTTAGATGTGAGAGACTCGTTTACAGTATCTGCTTTCAAGAACACGGCAGCCAGAAGTTTCGTTTATTTCCCTTTTCTTTTTTTTAACTGTCTTACTAGCACTCACGACACTGACATTGACTATTAAAAATCATGTAAAAGAGTACGAGTTTTTTTTGTGATGTATTCTCTGCAGAATCAACGGAAAAAGGCAACGATTACATTAATGTATTCGAGAAATATTTTCATATGTCATCACACACATCAGAAAGCAAATGCATTAGGAAATTTCAAGACGATTAAAACTTGGAGGCTCCAGGGGGAAAAGGAGGCTAGTCAGCTTTTTATAACTTTACACAATTGCCCTGTTTTCCACTGGTTTACCTACTTCTTCCGCTGTAGGCAAACTCTTGAGCATTAAATATCTTTGTGACTAACCTTCTTCTTACTGTGAGAATTAGACCATGCAATCTACACCTTTCAGGCTACGTTATTCTGCTGTTAACTCATTTTAGACCATTTCTTGTCTTGTCTCCTTTTCTCCCGGTAGTTTTCATTTGTTAAGTCCGGTTAGAGATACCTTTGGCTCTGTAAATAACTATAATTGGTTAGATTTGTGATCGAGTTTTTCGCGCTACTAAATGCACATTACAAAGGTGAGATGTGACGCAAATGTAGGAATGCACAACGAAGAACGCACAAGTCCAGATATATTGTTGATCTTTGGTCTACCAGCGCAACTGTTTTATTCGACAACCCTGCATTTCCATGATTCCATCCTGGCAAAGGCATTCCCAATTATCTGTTTTAGGGCGTAAAGCTCACGGTTAGAGCCGACGAGCTTATGTATGAATCTCTTCAAAGTATTGATAGTTTTCTCTTGATTCTTCTTGGAAGCTTCTGTTAAGTATATGGGCATCTGTTCAAGATATGCCATGAGCGATAAGCAATTACACAAAGAAATATCTCTTGCAAAGTTAACTTTATCTTTGCAATATTCGGAGGAAAATTAAAAAGAAAAAAATACGAGAGGAGTTCATAGATTTGTCTCTAGCTGTATAGTTAGGTAGGTTGATTGGAGTTTACCATCTCTTTCCAGCACCGAGGTTAGATTAGATGTGGACCTACAGTTTAAGGTGGGATCTGAACCTTCGTAATTCGTTCAAATTTCAAGGCCCTCTCACCGACAGAGATGGCGTGGGTCATTGTAAACTTGACCCATGACCCACTAACCCGCCACCCACCGTGACCCGCAACACACTGGACCCACTCTGACCCACCAAAACCAATCGTCATCAACTGTAACCTATGTTCCACGCCTTTCTCTTCACTTACTAAAAAGTTTTTACACTTTCAATAAAACAAGACTATGAAATTATCACTAATCAAAGTTTGAATTTCTACAGTCAATCGCTCGAGCACCGCTCTGTTATAAAATACCGGTGGATCTTGACCTTTACGATATAAAATGGTAAAGTGTTTGTCATAATCCATATTACAATGAATTTCAATTTATCATATATAATTATTTCCTTGTGGAATTACAGATAATTTTCAGTGGAAAAAAGGATTAAATTTGGAAGGCTCAAATCAAGGTAAAGTAGGCCAACGTAATATGTAAAAAAGTGTAAAATTCGACTGTGTCTCGAAAGTCAGGTTGTAAGTACTATTGCTATTATTACAATTACAAATATCAATATCCAAAAGTCCTGAAGTTCTTCTTTTACTTACATATACTCATCTCAGGTAAGTGAATAGTAACAAATGAAAAAGGAAGAAACACGGAGGCCTTGAAAGTAAAACATGGACAAATTCGCCAATATTCAGAAGATGATGTTTACAACACATTAAGCAGGCTGGGTTGGTGGGTCGAGTGGGTATTAGTGGGTTATTGGATCAGTGTGAGTCACAGTAGATGGTGGTTCGCAGTGAGTCACGTCCTGTTGACCCACGACACACTGATCTACTTGACTTACAAGTCCCATGACCCACTGACCCCACTCCATCTCTGCTCACCGGAAATTAGACCCGAAACTTCGGGCATGAAAATTGCGCTTACTAGCAACTATACCAAAGGGGGAAGGGTCTGCATAGCTAAAGACCATTTAAATGGTTACGTGTTTGAGAGTTCAAAACGAATTAATGAGCAAGAATAATAGTGTAATGTATAGCATAGGTTTCCATTTAAAATACAGGCTCGACATTCTACTTCAGTGACTTAAAAAAGAAAAAAAAAGCTGCATATCTTGGAAAAATAATCGTTCAAAAGTAATGTTTGCTTTATTTGAATTTTAAAAGAAATGTTATTTTAGAAGGATACTAAACCTTTAATGATTATAGTGTTAATACATTGTATTACTGAAGAAAAAAAAGAACTTATGACGAAATATACAATTTAGCCTTATCAATTCCCGACAATATTTCAAAAGCGTCACACAAATGAAACTTGACATCAAACATTATTTTACCGTGTCTAAACAGAGTTGGTAATTACCTTAAACTTAGTGGTTATTAGATTTTAAGCTAGAAGAATGTAGCACATAACACAATAACGCTCTCAAACTAGGCATTGTAATCGCATTATACCAAATTTAGTTACAAGTTTGTATCCGTGTAGAGACAAAAACTATTCAATCAACCCTGCAGGCAAGAAAAACTGTCAAGCAAAATATATTACGAACAATAAATAAACAACAGGAAGAGTGTTTCTCGAATGAACATTAACGAGAAAATTTACTCTTTAAAATACTGAAAGAGGAAGTTATTTTATTACTCTACAATTTCAGTTTCTAAAATCAATTAGAAATATTTGTTTATTCATTGAAGTTCATCGTCCGTTTGCAGCGTCAAGGCTACATAATACGTGAATCTACAATTTAAGTAGGAATCCAAAGCAAGTATTGTGTTTAATGCCGTCTCGCTGGAAACCGAACACAGCACCACCTGCACAAAAGGCAAGCTTTCACTAGCCACTAGACCTGCGAAGAAGATAAAATGTTTTATGAACTCTGATTTCAAAATATGACTATGTTTGTGATTTTTAATCTCTTGAACTGCCCGACCGTTCTCGATTAAAATTTCAACGTAGATGCGGTTCTGACCTGGGAGTGCTTTTAACTATTTACTTTGACGGTACAACTTAGGGGAGGGGGAGAAAGGGGACATAGAAAAATAAATAAAACTTAATAAATCTTGAACCACCCGACAAATCTTGATCAAATTTTCAACGTAGATGCGGTTCTGACCTGGGAGTGCTTTTAGCTATTTACTTTGACGGTACAACTTAGGGGAGGGGGAGAAAGGGGACATAGAAAAGTAAATAAAACTCAATAAATCTTGAACCACCCGACCGATCTTGATAAAATTTTCTATGTAGATGAGATTTGGGACTGGGATGATTTTGTCATTTCACTTTGACGGAGCAACGTAGGGGAGAGGGGGGAGGGGGAGATATATATAAAAATCAATAAATATAAATGTGAAAGTGACTATGTTCGTGATTTAATTACTTTTGAACCACACAATCCATCTCATTCATATTTAAAAACATATATGGAGCTCAAACCTGGGAAGTTTTTTTATCATTTCATTTTGATAGTAGATCTTAGGGTGGGGGAGGGGAGGAGGGAAAGTATATGAAAATAAATAAAACTTAATAACTCTTGAACCACCTGGCCGATCTCCATCAAATTTTCATCATAGATGAGATTCGGGCCTCGGATGGTATTTATCTATTCACTTTAACGATAGAACTTAGGGGATGGGAGGTAGGAGGGGGATATATATATATATATATATATATATATAATAAATAAAACTTAATAACTCATGAACCACCGATCTCGATCAAATTTTCAATCTAGATGAAGTTCGAACATGAGATGATTGTTGTCATATCACTTTGACGATGTAACTTAAAGGAGAGAAAAGACATTTACAAATGATCGCAAATGACCGATATTAGTGTCGAATCTATACTTTTCGGGGTCGCTGAGATGAACAATGACACTTCCGATGCCGTGGTCCGCAACATGGAGAGGAGAGGTGATATATAAAAATCATCGAAAATGACTAATATCAAAGAGCGCTTTAGTAATAGTAAAAACTGACTGACTAACGAAACATATTACTATTTTTTTCTTAATTTAACCCAGCGAAGCGGGTAATTGATGTTAGTAGCTTCTAATTTCAAGCCTCTAACTTCGAGCGTTCCCTGATATGGGACACCGTAATACAACAATTGCCAACTCCGATTCCCTTTTATTCCCACTTTTTCTCCCATTCTAGGTCAAATATTAGAAAAACGCTGATACACGTATTTAATTATTCTAAATGAAAAGTTGAAATACCAAATGCCGTGTTATTGTCTTTAGGAATTCAGAAATATGAATACTTTTTTTATAATATGAATACCTTCTACCCCCCCCCCCTCTTCCACGTCGAATTAAATAAAAATAATATTTTACCATTGATTTCTTACGTCGCAAATCCTACGTACGGTACAAACTTCAAGATTCCAGCTTAATAACTTTGACCTAGCCGTTTATCAGTCAGTGAACCCTTATAATTGGTACTGTATATAGAAACTTATTTGTTTAATAACTGAACTACCCGTTCTTCGCATGGGAGAACATATGTATGGGACACATTTTTTAAAAAATTTCCTTCCCCTTAGGATGCGCATTTGAATGAAACTGCAATGATATATATAATGATCCTTAAAACACCCTACTTTTGGCATACGTTTTGAGACATCCTACTTTTATAGAATATGAACTTTAATGCAAGTGACATGATAAAAAGCCCACCTTCTCCATAATAATTACGATATGTGGCCAAAAATACGGTTAATAATTTTATTAGAAACAAAGTAATAGCTTAAATGGAATTTGATTTAATCTCCTTCAACGTACTGTCCTTGGCTAGCAATGCAATTATCCCAATGTTGAATCCATGAATGGAGACATTTCTGGAAGACTTGGAAGGGTGTTCTCCTGCTCTGTCGTGGCCCTCTCAATGTCAGGAATGGTGTCAAAACGATATTCTTTAAGCACGGTTTTAATTTTGGGGAAGAACCAGAAGTCGAATGGTGTTATTATATCTGGGGAACAAAGCGAATGTGAACAGACAGGAAGATTTTTCTGCCAAAAACTCGCGGATCAAAAGCAAGGTGTGGCACGGCAAGTTTTCATGGTGAAGAAGGAAGCCATTTGCCCATTTAATCGGCAACTAAAATGCTTTTCACGGACCTATTCGAGATGTTTGGTTCTTCGAAATCTCTCGAATAGTCTTTCGACTGTTTGAATAAAATCATTTGTGCCACTTTTGAAACGTTTTCATCTATTTTTGACGTTGTTTTCAACCGAATCCTTGCTGCTTTTGAATCGCTCAAATCATTTGTAAACAGTCTTCAATGCCACCGCATCATCGCCATATACTGATTTTGACATTTCGTCAGCTTCTTTGGCACTTTAGTGTAGCTTAGAACAAAACTTAATGTTGTCGCGCGACAGGCACTATTAACATGTCCTCACTCTTCTGTCTGTAGAATCCAACTAACATGTTACAACTCTTTCAAACACGACACTGACTGTACCAAATTTTAGGCTACTGGCTTACTAGTTAAAATGAATACAATATCAATAGATGGCGTTGTGTAACTACATTTACACGGACCTTTGATCACACCTTCCAAATGTCAAATGTTAAAGTTGACAAATGTTATGTCAAATATAAAATGTCCAAATGTTCCAAATGTCATTTTAAACGAGCCATCCATTTTCCCGACGCCGAAATCAGTTCGACACTATTCTCTTTCATTTTGGATATTTTATTTTCACCTCTCCTCAGCTACTGTGCTGAAGGAGCTGAACGTGGACTTAAGGAGTGGACTCTTATTTATTTTAGATATCCAGCAAACTGTGGATTTGACACTGGTATAAATCGTGTTTTTATTATTTTTAAATGTTAGTTCCTTCCGCTTCCATCCTGGGGGTGGTGTTTTACCGACACTGGGAGATAAACTTGGACTTAATGGCGTGGAACGTGTCAGTATTCATATCAGTGACACGGAAAGCCATGGGTTCGACATTAATGCCTATAGTTTTCGATTGTTTTTACATGCCACTCTTTCCCACCACCACTCGTAGTAAAGAAAAGGATCTTTTAGTTCACAGCGTTTTCTCCCAGACTATAAATTATGCGTGTACCAAGTTTGGTTGAAAAAAAAAAAACTGCACTTGTTTCAGTTATGATGGAACATACGTACATACATACATACACATCTTAATATATATAGATGTGCGAGTAGCACGTTCTGCGTTGCTCCTGCGAGAATATAAAGAACTGAGTAGAATTAATAACCAAGAGCAATGCCTTCGACGTTGTACCTCTCAATTCCAGTCCAACTGACGAGCGCAACGCCTTTGGTGTTGCCTCTGTCACAATGAAAAACCGAGAGAAATAAATAATTATAGGCAATGGCGAAGGCGTTGCCCCTATAAATTCCCAGGATAGCAGACATGCCTATTCTTGAATAAACGTGGGCTTAAATATCATCAGGATTGGAACCTAAAAGCCTAGCAACCCCCGAAAACATATTAATCGACACTGGATCCAAATAGATTCGACAGTTTTCTCGTGCGTTATAGACATTTTAATTTTCCACCTTCTCCTTTAACACATCGATGGAACTGAATTTGCACTTTAACGGTATCGGAAGTGTGATTCCAGCGACAAGGAAAACTATGGATTTGACATTTATATTGGTCGTTTTTGAATATTTTTACACATCACTTCCTACCCAGCACTTAGGGGTGCTAATGGGAGCTGGATGTAAACTTAAATGGCATGAGAAATATCATTATTTGTCTTAGCATCCCCTAAAACCATGGATTAGACTCTAATATCGAAAATTTTATTTTCTACATATTTCTCCTTCTCACATCCCGTAGGGACGATAGGGAGACCTTACCCCCATTGGAAGTTGAATTGGGACTTAAATGGCATCCTGATTGTTATTAATTAACTCAGTGACACCACGGTTGATTCGACACTAATATTGGTCGTTTTTCGTGTCACCCTTCCCGTCGTGATACTAAATATAGACTTAAATGACATCGGGGGTGTCACTATACATCTTAGCGACCCAGAGCAATGTAAATTCGACAAAAATATGAAAGCAACAAAGACCCAATATCCTATAGACCCATCTGCTTATTAAAAGTAATTGGGAAATTTTTCGAAAGAGCACTAGCAGAGAGAATAATTTGGAAAAGAGATGTAGAAAATTGCAAATTACAGTAGGAGTTTAGAATGTAAAAGTACGGAAACTGCAGTGAAAAAACTAACCGACCTAATACTATCAGAAAAATACGAGAAATGTAAAGTGGTAATATATATGAAGACATCACTGGTGCCTTTGATAATTTATGATGGCCATCTATGTTTAGTAGACTGAAAGGATTAACAATAGGCAAAGCAATGAATGAAACAGTGAGACAATATTGCACAGATACGTAGAAGAATCAAAGTACAGCCCCACGAAAAAACAATAACAACAATGAGTAACACAAGATGCCAACAAGGATCAATAATTGACCTACAATGTTGGATATAGTAATACAGCCCTGTTTAGAGAAACTAGAAAATTTACAAGAAACACAAGAGGTCATCTAAGACGTACCTAGAAGATCAAAATGAGTCTTCATCAGAATCAACGACCTTCTGCCAACGTTCTGGAAGGCCATGGCTTCCATCGCGGTAGAAATTGGTAGGCAGTGAAGCGAAGCAGGTAACAAGTGCATTTTATACCTCTACTATGGATTTAAACTTTCGTCTTCCAAGGTGATTGTCCAAGGAATGGAAAAGGTGATAATCGAACGGTGCAATGTTCGGCGACTATGGCGGATGCAATAGTGTTTCCCATTCAACTGGTAGAACGGTGTCCCGCGTCATCCTATCCACGTGGGGCTTAGCGTTATTTGTAACAGGATTCAGTTTGCGATTGTAACCCTTTGCGATTCGGAAGTGCTGGCTCCAGAGTTTTGAGTTTTTCTTGAACACGGCTTAACTGCTGACAGTACACAGTTGCATTGATGTTCTGACCCCTGGTAGCAGTTCCTGATGCATGATGCCGCGAACAGTCTACTAAACAAACAGGAGGGCCTTCTTCTGGTGCAGTGCTGGTTTCGGCTGTTTTACAACCGATTCGTGGAATGCTAATCAATGGTGACGGTACCGTGGAGCTTGGTACAGGACTCACTTCTCATTACATGCCAACGCTCTGTTCAGAAATGGCTCCTTCCCCATAAGAGACAGCAGAGAAACACAAATGTCTGCTCGCGTTGCTTTCTGGCCGGGTGTAAAAATCATGTGGGACCCATCGACCAAACTTATAGTGTTTCCTAAGTTGATGGAGGTGCTGTGGTTTCTCCAATTACAATGAATTGTAGTCTTAGTTCCTCACATATCTGGCCACTGTTCGCCTCAATACTGCCAGAAGATCATTTTGTACATGTGTTGGTCTTCTGGCACGTCCAGGTGGTGCGGCTTCGAGTGTTTCGTCACGTCCTTAAATTTGTTAAACCACCGCTGCATTGTCCACGTAGTCACGACACCCTCACCAAAGACTTGGCATATCTTTCGCCCCGCTGCAGCGGCGTTTGACCCCAGTTTGAACTCGTACAGCATACACGCCCTTATGACGCTCTTTGGAGGTCCCATGTTCACTCTGTTCTTATGCAAGTTCACGATGTAACTGAACTGCCACAACCAGATAGTATGTTGGATATACCCACACCAACAACTGACCTCCGCCTTATCTCCATTCGCATTCAACTCACGATATGAGAGTCAATGGAACACAGACCTCCACAAAAAGCGATAGAACTTCCCTGGTTATCTTTATACAATCGATTCAGCATCTTCGGAGAATATATCATAACACGCAGCACTCTACCAAAACCAGAAGTAGTTAAAATTTACTACTATTTCCGGTTTCAATACTCATTTCCGTAGAATGAAAACGTTAAGAGATATCGAAATGCACCTTTTAGCAATCCATTAAGTTTTACAAGAATAGATTCCGTCCTCGCTGTTAACCCCCTAGGCATGCCTTAAGTAGTTTAAATGAACCACTTCCTGTCTTATTACTTATCGGCATAGGACCGATATGGTAATAACGATAAATGGTTTTCTGCAACCGGAATGGTGTCTCAAAATATATGCTATCGGAACGTGCGACATTTCACTTAAATTGGAAGTGGTTGAAACTTACTAGTACTTTCTGTTTCTAATTTGACATCTGTAGAGCAAAAATTACAAGCAACATCGAGAAGCGTTTTTGGTTATCAATTCAGCTTCCAAAGAATACATTCCATCTCCTCCCTTAGCACTCTATTCAATCCGGAAGTAGTTCAAATTAGCAATTTTCCTTTTTAACATTTATGTAATTAGAACAGATATAGTAGCAAGTAAGCCTAATGGCCTTTTCATATGGATTCAGAGTCCAAGGAAGATTTTCTACGTTTGATCTTATTATCCTATTGCAACCATAGTTACAGATGTACTACTACAAATTTGAGTATTGAAGTCGTATAGTTTGGGAATCTACCGTAGTTTCACACTGTGAAATGAAATTCAATTGATATATTAGAACTAGTGGTCTACTACTGCCACGCTTATGCACGTTGGTCAGACGTGATTCGGCCTCTAGGCCTACTTGATGGTTCGGTACCACGAAATAAAGCACCCGAACAGTCGTTCCGCTATCTTGGACCTTAGTCCTTGTGCACGATGTGCATCGTCAAGATTTGTCCCCTAACCTTGACGCCTTGGCGTGTAACACCCATTCGCTGAGGGAGTGGGATACGCCCACTGCGCGACCAGACCGAAGTCCTGAGTGCCTACCAGTTACCTACTGATGGAATCAGACTGCTGGCGAGCCAGTCCTACCATACTCTGCAGGTATGGCGCCCGATCGTTTCATATATATAACAGGACCGTAAGATACCCAATGTTTTGCATAAATTTTGACCTCGCTCCCTTAGAATAACCATTTTTATTCATAGTAACAATTTAGAAACCTATGTTGTGCAACTATTCTATCGTGCACTAAAAATCAATAAAATACTGTCTAGAAAAAGTTCGTGTGAATAAACTTAGTTTCATTCCTTTTTATATACCAGTATACAGAAAATAGAATATATCCTCCTTGCTCCTCACAGAACGGATTGTCCCAAATGATGAATTTATATACCAAGTTTCATCTTCCTAAATTGGGAGGTTTGTAAGAAACACAATTTTTCAGATAAATTTTGAAGCCTTCACTCCTTCCTTAGGATAAGCAACTTAATCAAGGTAACATGATAACAAACTAAAGTAGGCGAGGGTCAAGTCATGTACCAAAAATTATCAAAATCTGTGCTGCGTTCTAGGGGGAGTTGAGAAACAAACACATGTGGGGACTCATTTATATATACACAGATATATATATATATATATATATATATATATATATATATATATATATATATATATATTGTAAATCAGATGATTAAAATACATCGTATTTGAAACAATCACAAACTAGATCATTGGATAGCTTTCAATTCATGAATGGCAAATAAATATCTTTATAGAAATCTATAAACACACGTACATTTGAATATCTGTTCTTTGTTGTTGGACATATGGGTACAGTTCCAAGTAGTATTTGTGGTTGAGTTTTATGTATGTCTTAATTTGCACATTACAATCTAGCCGCAATTCTGAACAGGAACTTTAAACCCAAATCACCCATTTTAGTACTTTTTCTTAACGTTATCCATATTAGTATGAAATACGTCTTGATTAGGGCTTCCTTACTATGCTACGTGGAAGGATGGGAAGTCCTGTAATAGAAATCTGTCTATGCGTTTAGCTGTCAATAGATATCAGAAAAAAATCGATGAAGAATAACAACAACACATTTCATCTTCGTATTATCTCTAATCTGTAAGAGGAAATGGTTTTAATACTGAATCATACTTCCGGTTTTAACATTAACTCACCAAGGATTATATCAGGATTAGGGATGGCCAATTCCGGAATTTTTACTTTCCGGAATCCGGAAAGTAAAATCGGAAAATTCCGGAATTCGGAAAAATTCCGGATTTCGGAAAAAATCCGGAATTCGGAAAAATTCCGGAATTTAGAAAAATTCCGGATTTCGGAAAAATTCCGGATTTCGGAAAAATTCCGGAATTTAGAAAAATTCCGGATTTCGGAAAAATTCCGGAATTCGGAAAAATTCCGGATTTCGGAAAAAATCCGGATTTCGGAAAAAATCCGGAATTCGGAAAAATTCCGGAATTTAGAAAAATTCCGGAATTCGGAAAAATTCCGGAATTCGGAAAAAATCCGGATTTCGGAAAAATTCCGGAATTCGGAAAAATTCCGGAATTCGGAAAAAATATTTTTTCTTTTTGTAATCCTAAGAATTTTGTTCAAACGCAAACGAACAAATTTCCTTTTTGTAATCCTAAGAATGTATGATGCAAGTTAAGCTGAAACTTACATCCTAAAGTATACACTACTCAATCTTCCCATGGTTAATGAGATGTAGTCCAAAAGTACGATGTACTTCTAATATTTAATTTTTGTTTTACCGTGATATTGTCCAGAGGTAAGACATATATCACACTGAGATAAACAACTTGACATAATGAAGATGTTATCATACGTAGTTTTCCAGAAAATCGTGAGAAACTAATTTTTGTGAAGTTAAAATATGCGTCGCTTGTTGCCAGTGGGATGCAATTGATAACTTTTATGCTGGAATAGTCTTATTATTATTATTATTAATATTAATATTATTATTATTATTATTATTATTAATCGTTTATGTACTGTAAAAGAAAAATGTGAACCGTTAAGTAGTAGATTTTATCTGTTGTTTTTTTGATATCTTCTAACAGTAATAACAAACTGCTTGTAAATACGCAATGATTATCAAGGACAATGGCATATTAATGTAAGGACTACTCTGCAGACTAGCAATAAACAATAACAGATAAACAATAGTTGCAAAAAAAAAAAAAAAAAAGTAACTAACTTGGGCACGTAAGAATGTTCGCGAGAATATAGGGACGCATTGAGACTAGTAAAGAGCGTGCTATTATCATTACTCAAAGGGCCGTACGATGGAGGCATTAATGTTAATGGCACTAATGAGCACTTACTTGCTCTAACGGTTAACCTCATTTTTGAGATGATTCTTAGAAGTGGGCGTGTTGGCATGCAGTTAGAAGACCTATATCCATTATTTAAAAAGCACACGTTATCTGTGAAGTACTAACGATTTGCGTCACTATCGAACACTAACGTAGCACTAGCGACGTTTAAAGTCGAAATGGAGTCTGACATAAGTGGCTTGTCAACTTCACGGACATTATATTTTCCTTGAATGAGAGAATTTTGCGCCCAGGAAATTTGCGCCCTACCACAAAAATAGGAAAAAATGCGCTCGCAATATATTTGCACTGGGATGTTTGCGCCCTACCCCAAAAAGAGGGGAAAATGCGCCGGCTATATATTTGCACTGGGATGTTAGCGCCCTACAATTCAACTTATTTTTGTATTGTGTAAAGTAACTTCCCCTCACACTTGAACTAGGCTTGCCTATCATCGTCTCAGTGAGTTACTCCATCCGTTATAATATTCCGAACAAATGAAAAAAATACAATTTTAGTTCACTAAAGGGCAATCCATACAAATACAATTTTTCATTATACTACAAAATTTACAAAAAAGTATAAATGACTGATATATAATCATTAATATAATCAAAGAGTATAATTTAATCTACAAAAGGCTGTTTGGCTCTACCCAGATATCTCTGTTCACAATCCTTGCGAGTTGTTTGGCTTTTCAGGACACAAAATATAGAAAAGAAAATGTAAAGTGAATGTAAAATCAGTTCAGTAATATTATCAAGAAAACTATCTACAGTGTGTTTACTTGCTGGAATTCAAACACACAATTGCGTTCAGTCGTTCTTTTAGAAAAAAATTTTCCGGGAGGCACACTTAGTATTCCGGAGGGGGGTCACTGCTGGTACTATTCTATTTATTATTATATTATAGACGTATTATTTTGGTCTCCTCCGAGGGGGCACTCTGAGAGCTCTGGGGAGGCCAGTGTTCCCCCAAAATCATCTCTGGAAGAAGCAGTGATTGCGTTGATCCGTTGTGTTCTTTTGGCTTATATTGAAGTTTATTCTCCCCTTATATAGCCACAATGAAAATAAATCACAAATGGCATGGTTGTGGGGGGAGGATTGTTTATACTGTAATGTCAGCCCCTCCGAGCAAATGCGTAAGCTCCAATAGGTTCTTTTATTTCGCAGGGCTCAACTTCCCGGTGGAGGTACATCGCAGGCGCAATTTTCCCTGTTCTTGAGGTAGGGCGCAAATTTCCCAGACGCAAAATTCTCGACACCGTTCGAATGACCTCGGAAAACTATATCTTTTTCAATACTTTTTTATATTCTTTTACTCGAGATTTCCTCATAGCTTCTTATTAAAATACTTACTAATATATCCTCATTTTATTGTCCTAACCAATCAATATGGGTATGTTGTCAGTAAAATATTTAGATTGATCGAGCCTCTGGTGTGTAACCACAGTATTTCATATCATTCCTCCATTAGAAATCTTGGCTAAACGAACCAATATATGTTGCCAATAAAATAGTTTAGAATGATTGAGCCCCTGGTAAATAACCACAGTATTTCGTGACAGACCCCCCCCCCCTTCCTATTACCACATTCTAGCTACATGCCTGACTCAGCTAATTCTCTACATTCTTTACCAAGCACACATTTTCTAAAGCGGAAAATGCTCTCTAAATACCTAAGCTTATTATTTTCAGCAGATGCACAAATTGGGTAACATTCTATCTACATGAATGTTATATATATGTCGATTACTGGAAACCGCTTCTCGCTATCTATTACCATATTTACTATATAATGATTAACGTTAAAACCGGAAATGGTTGATTTGTACCGCTTCCGGTTTGAATATTACATTTATCAGGGAACTCGATTCTTAACTATTGACTCTGTACATCATGGCCAAAATTGATTGGTAATCCATCAGATAGTTCTTGAGACTGTTTGCTTCACTGACGGACAGAATGAATATATGGCTATAGAGTTTTGATAAACTAAATTCGTTAATGAGTGATGATGGAACAAATATAAGAAAGGTAGGCCTTCCACCGGGAAAATTTTCAAACACAAAATTAGCCATCGAAAACCCACATGTCCTGGGTTAGAATACTATAGATGAAAACTCTACCACTGAGTCATCAATCACCCGCTTATTAGTTTTATTAATTATTATATTAATATAAATTAATGAATGCCTGCTTATGTTAATTATTGTACAATTACATTGTACACTTCGTAAAGTCAAAATTATAAATTTGTATTTACTGTACATACAGTGAGCGCAGAAAGTGTTCGTACACCTATGCTATTGAAACGAGAATGCCTGCGAAAAAGAAACAGAAAATTTAAGAAGTGTAATAACACACACAATATGAATAATGAAAACTAAGCTTTATGAATATATCAATAAAGAACCACAAAGACAAGTTTAATGGTCAGAAAGTAAATAAATTCCGTAGAAAGTGTATAAAGTAGACGCAAAAAGTGATCGTACACCTGACGTACAAATACGAAACAAAGATACCACAACTGGGGTTCACTAGTATTCACCTGAGTATACACCTCTGTATAGCATGACGAGTAACAGAATGAGTTTAGTTGTGAATAGAAGTGAAAAAACTGCACGGTGGGCTGTCAAAGTGGGAAGCAACCGAACAGAAACAAATGAGGAGACAAGAAAAGTAATTATTAAATTGCATAAGAAGGGTAAGTCTTTGAGAAAGATAGCAAACCTTGCAGACAGGCCTCGTTCAACAGTACAAACAATAATTGCGATGTATAATGTTTCTATCACTGTGCGAAAAAAAAAAAAAACGAAGACCAAGAGTGTTGAGTGAACAAGATAAACGTTACATTATTAGGGAAATAAAAAAGGTTCCAAAAAATAGTGCTGTGCAATTGGCAACGGATCTGGAATCACGCGGTGTTAAAGTATCAGCCAGTACAGTGCGGAATATTTGCAAGGTATCATGGTCGGATAGCCAGGAAAATGTTCTGGGTGAACAAGACAAATCGTATAAAGAGACTAAAGTTTGAAAAAGAGTATAAAGATAAGGGATCAGGCTTCTTTCTGGAATAGGGTCATATTTTCGGACGAAAGTAAATTTAACTTTATCGAGTCCAATGGGAGGCGTATTGTATGGCGCAAGGTGAATACAGAGATGAATCCTCAAAATCTCGTCCCTAAAGTAAGACACGGAGGAGGGTCCGTGCTCGTCTGGGGTTGTATGAGTGCCTCAGGAGTGGGTCGTCTCCACCTTATCGATGGAGTGATGATCCACAAAGTGTATATTAACATATTAAAGGAAAATCTCCATACTAGTGCGCAGAAGATGGTTCTTGAAAACAATTTATTGTTCAGCAAGACAACGACTCCAAACATACAGCGGAAAATACTCGATTGTGGCTACTCTATAATACCTTGAAACAGCTTCGCACACCTCCCCAATCCCCAGATATGAATCCCATAGAACATCTATGGTCTGTTCTGGAGACAACAATCAGAAGGCACAGCTTCTCTACTCAGGGCCGGCGCTAGCAATTTTGCCGCCTTGGGCGGTGCTTTCACATGCCGCCCCTTTAATCCGCAAACCTTATTTTGACAGATAACGTTCAAGTGTCATTTAAAAACATGTATAAAATGGAAAAGTAAACAAAAAAAAAAAAAGAACTACCTCTCTGGAATGTTCACGTAATATTTAAACGACTCTATACTGACACAATATTCAGTATGCTCGATTTCGCTGTATATCTGTAATATAGAGCAGCGCATACAGAAAATAAAATTTTAAAAATATACTTTAATCATGACTAAGAATTTTAATTTTTAGGCTTATTTTATATCAAAAGGCGTTTTCAACAGAGTATGGAGCAAGAAGATAATACAGTAAATCAGATATTATGGTAAATGTAAGTGATTAGCTTAAGCCTTATAATGTACTAAAACACAATAGACATACATAAATTTAACATATCTTAATTGAAAGAAACTTTTCTTGCTTTGATATGAGCAAATCCCTTTATCACATCACGTAGTCCAATGTTTTAGCCAATTTGTGTTCTATTGATATCGTCGCTAGACCACTCAAGCGTGTTTCAGACATAGAAGAGTGTAGATAGTTTCTAATAAACTTAAGTTTCCAAAAACTTCTTTCTCCACTTGCCACTGTTACAGGCAAGATTAACAAAATTCTACGTGCAATACTAACATTGGGAGCAAAGTCATGTTCCTATTTTTTTTTTTTTTTTTTTTTTTTTTTTGTGAACTTTCACAGACTTAATTATAGTGGATAACACTTTCAGTTTGTCTTTCAAATCACTGGGGTTAATATCTTTCAATTCTTCGTGTGTTAAAATGATGATAAGTTTAGTACACTTTTCAGACAAAAAGTTCAGGGGGTAGGCTATATCTTTACGATTACTTATATCGCAAAGAAAATTGAAATACTCGCTGTGATGTT
Source organism: Thermobia domestica (assembly GCF_964235325.1). Lineage (NCBI taxonomy): Eukaryota > Metazoa > Arthropoda > Insecta > Zygentoma > Lepismatidae > Thermobia > Thermobia domestica. Next base: position 57,580,417 of record NC_137459.1, read on the forward strand.
TAAGTTGCTCAAATCTTTCTCTTAAAAGCTAACACAATCACTTCTAGAACTTTGTAATAAAAATCGATCTTGTATCTTGTTTGTGGAAGTTTTCAGTAGCTTCATCCTCTGCCTCGTACTGAAACTGTCTCTTCTTTCGACTTCGAGCTTGCACTGTATTACGTATCAGTGGATCACCCGTATCTAATGCTGATGCCAAGTCCATCGTATCAACTAAGTAAGATTTAAACGTTGCATAATTTCTGCTCCTCTCAAAGTACCCAGATATATTTTCAAGAAATCCTACTGCATCCAACACATGAGAATCAATGCTTTAAAATCATATCAGACAACGAGTGAGTAAAGGAAAGAAAAGTAACTCAGCTGGTTTGCTATACACAGAGCATCGTGGACGACCATTCTATCGGTTCTATTGTCATTACTTATTTGAAGTAAGGCATCATAAACTTCCTATATTTGATAACTGAGTCAGAGCATCAATTCGGCTCTCCCACCTTGTGGTGGATTATGATTTTAAAGTGAGACTACTAATATGTTCCTTTAGTATGGCCTAACGTTGAACTGACGCAGAAAAAAAAGTCATAAACTTTTTTTAGCTATACAAAAAATGAGACATTTCTCAAGAAATAATACGCTGTACGATTTACTATATTCGGAATGAACAATTTGTAAATTGGTCAAAAACTCGCTATTAGAACCTAAATGTCTCTAGATGCTACCAGGGGCGGATCCAGGGGAGGCGATCGGGCGATCGCCCCCCCCCCCAGAAGAGGAAACTTTTTTATTTTATATATAAATAAAATATATAGTTTATTTTTGACGCTCTTAAAAGTAGCTCTAAGTAGCAGTATTACAACCCCCCCCCGCCAGAAGTCCGTCCTGGATCCGCCCCTGGATGCTACAGGCTAGAACGGCCTGTCTCAAGTGGGAGTGTACCTTTTGCATACTTGGAGCGGAGCGTTAGAACATTATTGAATAGAAAAAAATATAAAAAGACACCGTGATAATCTTATGCACTCTAGCTCAAAATCCTATCTACACTGCTGCAAGGGAAATATTGAACGAGATACCTGTGGCTAGTAGTTTGATAATTGAAAACGCGGAGGAATGCTCTGAATTTCCTGAGAGAGTATTTTCTTGAATGTGAGTAAAGTAAGTTCAATTACATTCTCAGGTTAACACAATCTTATTTTTCCATGTGAGCCTATTACGAAGCATTATATTTTGATAGTATTCTTTTCTTTTTGCCGCCCATTAGACTTGCCGCTCTGGGCGGTGGCACGGCTCGACCCTCTCTCGCGCCGGCCCTGTCTCTACTAAAGAAGGCCTAAGAAAAGCTATTCAAGAAGAATGGGACATAATCAGTCCCGAAGCTACAGAACTACGAACTACTACAGGTGAAATCAATGCCACGAAGACTACGGACAATCATTAACGCACAGGGTAATCCCACAAAATAATAAATAACGTAATATACTTTATAAGCACTAATTCAAGCATAAGTGTACGGTGACATTTTGCGTTTACAAAAAAGGAATTCTCTCTTTTCTTCTGAACAAAACAGTGATTGTGTTTGTTTGGCCTTTCTCTTGTATATAGAAATAAAATGTATGAATGTGTAGTCTTAATTCTGGTTATATATATATTTTCCACCTCCCGTTCTCATGCTAGCTGTTTTCAATATAAAGTATGCACGGTGTACGAATACTTTCTGCGCTCACTGTAGGTATGTTGACAATAAGCGAATGTTATTAGAATATTTGTTGAGATTTCTTTTCCTCCACTGCCTTTCGCCTGGTTAAAAAGTAGTTTGCAGTGCTTTGGAGCAGCTGCAGGTGGGAACGCGATAATGTTTGAGACATACCGGCGACTTTTTTGTGTGTGAAAATAAGACCCTCCTTATAAAACAGTAAATAACTGCAGTAGCAATTGTCTACGTAAGTGATAAAGACATATCCAGCTACAAGAAACTAATACAGTATATATATTCATTATTGTGTTTCTCTTTTAACAGCTACTAGCTAGGGATGGCCAATTCCAGAATTTTTACTTTCCGGAATCCGGAAAGTAAAATCGGAAAAATTCCGGATTTCGGAAAAATTCCGATTTTTTTCTAAATTCCGGATTTTTTCCGAATGTCGAAATTTTTCCGAAATCCGGAATTTTTCCGAATTCCGGATTTTTTCCGAATTCCGGAATTTTTCCGAAATCCGGAATTTTTCCGAATTCCGGATTTTTTCTGAATTCCAGAATTTTTCCGAAATCCGGAATTTTTTCCGAATTCCGGAATTTTTCTGGATTCCGGAATTTTTCTGGATTCCGGAATTTTTCCGAATTCCGGATTTTTTCTGAATTCCGGAATTTTTCTGAATTCCGAAATTTTTCCGAATTCCGGAAAGTAAATTTTCCGATTCCGGAAAACAAAATTTCCGGAATCCGGATTCCGGAAAATTTTGGCCATCCCTAATCAGGATCCATCACTTGGTGCTGATTTACAGGTTTAGAATTGCTGTTTACTTTATTTTGCTTTCCTTTTGTAAATCTGATCTCTTTTGTTAAAGCATTCAATGCCAATTTGTTTACTTATATACATATTCATGCTCTGTTTAGAATTTGAAAAGTTGAAGAATTACAAATCCTAATCGAGATTTTATAACATCATGTTCTTCTAAAGAGATAAATACTAATGGTATGCATGCATCTAACCAGTACGAGCGTTCAGGTTGGTTTCTGTTACGTAAGAAGATTTGTGTTGCAGATTTTTGTTCTTTTTTTAAGGAGTAGGGCAAAAAGAAAGCACAACCCAAGTACGTTGTAAGTGGTTGTGAAAGCGGAAACTGCTGTAGTGGCCGATATCAGTCCCAAAAGGACGCTGCCAAGAGGTCGCTCTCAGTAGTACTTGTTCAGTCATGTCACGCAAAGCTAGAGAGCCTTGGATACTAATGGCACAGCGTCATAGTATTAATATGATAAATTCTACAGTTCTCTACAAAGTATTTGCACTTTCCACAGTGCATCACAACCATAATGCACCTAACTCACGAAATTTCGTGATGAGTTTGCATACGTGCTCTTGTTATTTACATTTTTTTTCTATATTTCAAATAATTATGGGATGATTTTCATATTTCTTGCCAGACGGGCCATGTTACACTCATTTGATAACTGTAGTATGTATTTGTACAACGGAGTAGCATCTTAAAAGATAATTTTATGCTCCAGACGAAAGTTCACTCGGGATCCTTTTCTCGTTTCGATTCCCGGTGATGACACTCGGTCGGACAGCTGTAAAAGATTTTCAGACTGAATGAGGTTTTCCTGTTAACAACAAACTGACTCCTGACTGACTAGACGTGACACTATACGCATGATGTTGATTCATTCATTGTTTTCTTACAGAGGATAGTTTTCCAGCAGATGTAAAATTGGACATTTGAATAATACCAACCCAATATTTGCTTTAAAACCGAACTCACGCTTACATAATATATATTTATTTCTTATTTCTGTAAATGTCAAGATGATAAAATGAAATGAAATGAAATTTTTAAGTTTTACGTCCCACACTTATGCCGGCTAGGCTAAAGGAGACGGTGATGATGAGTAATGAATGAAATGCTAGAATGAAGAAAGTGGAAGGAAACGGGAGATCCCAGAGGAACCCCACGCAGACGGTGTTTGTCACCACAAAGTTCACTTAGGGGGAGCAGGGTTTGAACCCGGGACCCCAAGCACAAGAGGCGAATGCTCTACCACTGAGCCACCGCGGCCCAATGTCAAGATGGAATAGTCTGAAGTAAATATATATTCCTTCTGCTTGATTACTTTGCAGATCATGCGTAAGGAGTATAAAATTGAAGAAATAAATACGAAATGCACAAACACTTAGATATGTGTTAAAGTTACTGCTAGTAATGACACAGAAGTTGTGTTGTCTTCGCCAGTTGCTTAGGAGGAAAAAAATGTTCTTTGCCTTCGTCTCCGATTTCATTAAAATCAACGGGTTTCTGATATTTGGAAAAAATTGCCACATGTTGCAAACAACAAATCCATTCAATGTTTTCGTTATTGCTTGTTAATTGTTTGGTGTAAAGACCATACATGTACTGTATGTATACCAGTTACAGCTGGCGGAAGTATTCAAAATCCAATTAAAATTAATTTTCCTCTAAATACTGTAGTAGTCGTGCAATTTAACATTTCCTCATAATAGAAAATCATAAGGACAGGTTGATTATCTAAAAAAAAAAGTGGTTAGCAAGGAAAGAATAATATTGAGAAAACAAACCCAATACATAAAATATGCTTTGAAAGTATCATATTACTTATCAGTTATTCAGGATAATTTGTTTCTCGTGTTAGCTTGAATAAGTAAAGCACAATCATGTAAAAGGTCAGCTAAAGAGCAAAATGTCTGTAGCATGAAGAGGTGATTTTGTTTCTTTCGCTCTCTTTTATGTGGAAATCATCAACTAAGACAAGACTTTCGTCAGAATGATGGAACTGCTTTCTTTCTTAAATGATGATGAACTAGAATCTGAATGACATAATGGACTCAGAAAGACGGAGCCAGAAAATTTACAAATTCTGTTTTAACTAATAAGTGAAAACGGACTCCTTATCACTTCGTTTGTTTATGACAAACCTCTTGTCAACACTAGTGAACTGTGGGTTCAATTTCTATCAATATTCAAAGCAAGTGCTCACATCTCCTGAACGTGTCCCACAGGGCACAATATGCCCACGGGACATCCCGCAGGCCGCATATCTGTCACAGAGATATCCAAAATTGCAGTAGAAACTTCATGACAGCAGAAATATTCAGAGAATTTCCCTTAGATTTCAACGGGATGTGCCTATCACGGGATAACCTTTGGATGACCAAATGCCGTTCCGTAATTATCCAGCAAATAGACAAGATACGTTCCACTGAACTATACAGATTTCCCAGAAAGATTCGTTTATATAAACGGACCACTCGGGACTGAACATCCAAGTGACGTCTCCATGCTGTATGAGATTTTATAAAAGATAGCAATAGGTCATCTTGACCTACACTCTTTGTCTCTCCCTAAAATCTGTTGTTGGCTGCGGATCTGGTTAATTGGTGGGTTGATTTCGAGTGTAGCGTTACTTTTAGCGTCGGGGCAGCGGTGGGTCAGTGATAGAGCGATCATCTCTGGTGGATGGGGTCCTCGGTTTGATCCCAGTTCGCTCCAAGTTAACTTTGTGATAAGCAAACATCACGTGCGTGGGTTTTCTCGTTTCCTCCCGCTTTCTTCATTCCACCATGTCATTCATTTCTTATAATCTCCGTCTTCCTTAGCCTAGCCGGCATAACAGTGGAACGTAAAACTTAAAAGAGATTTTCCTTTTAGCGTCGTGGCTATATGAGACATGGACCTACAGCTTTGCGTGGGTTCCCCACTATATCATCACTCACCGAGAACAGAGCCCTGGTCTCCCGCGTCAAACCACTCACGCTAACCACGTAGCCACAAGGGAGCTCGACTATAGATCTGGTTTTCATGTCTGGGTGTATCACTTCTTATTTTGTGTCATGCCAATACAATAGTAGTGACTTGATAATGTCTGACCACTAACATTTTCTTTGTTTTCTATCTAATCACTTGGCTTCCTACACAGAAAACAAAACAAAAAAACTGGAGTGTTGGAAAATGCTAGACGTAGACTCCAGATTCATAACCATTTATAATAATGTTTTTTTTTTATTTTATGTGAAAATATTTTGTGTAAAAAGAGATTGGAGTCATCTACCAACAAAAGAAACGTAATTTTAGTTAATGGGACATTAGGTTTCTTTGCTGATCATACATAAAAGATTTTAGATTAAAAGTTGGATTCTACTGGAAATCAAGTTCACAACTTTAAATCTCACAGAGTGATACTCGCTTTACAACTTCAGCTTTTGCTTTCTTTGAACTATACAACTGACTCTACTTTCCAGTTGATTCCTGAGTTTTCTGATAACTTAGCTAGTTTGAAGTTCTGTTCTTGTGGTCCAAATAGACTCCCAAACTAGAAGTCTTTAATGACTTCATCCAGAGAAAGGATCGAAATTACTGTCTACTAAAGAAAGTTGGTCGAAGTTTCGGAGTTTTGTGAACTTTCCCCACGAGAGATAGTTTCAGGTCAATATATTTAAGAAGATGTGTTTAAGACTTACGAGATATAAAAGAAAAAAATAGCATCAATAACTACATCACATCAAATAATTATAAGTAATACGATACACAAAACTAAGCACGAAGTCGTGCCATTTGTTACGTTTTTATTCTTAAGAGCCTGACATACTTTAAAAAAAATACAAAATTTACAATTTTTCTTTTGATTGTTTTTCATAAGTGCAAGGAGATAATGAAACACATAGATACCACAATCATAGATCGAGTTATTCTACAACAGAAAATATGAACCTGAAGAATTTTCAGTGTTTCCATCCATAGAAATTACAGTTTTGCCAAAATAACATTTCCCCCTCAATCTAAGCCAAGGCAGCGACTAGAGGAACGAAATCAACTGCATTTGATTACGTATCATGTTGTTCTGGTATTCTGTGAATTAGTTTTTAAATAATATTATTATTTACTTTTAATAACTGTATGTTAAAACTATTTTGTTAATTTCAAACTAAATACAACTATTATTTAAGAAGTAGTTCACAGGGTAACAAAACAGCATGATACGTAATGAAATACAGGTGAGTTTGTTCCTCTAGTCGCTACCTTAACTGAGATTTTGGGGGAAAATGTTATTCTGGCAACACTGTAATTTCTATGGATGGCAATATTGAAAATTCTTCAGGTTTATATTTTCTGTTGTAGAATAACATTATCTATGATTATGGTAAGTTGCATTTCATTATCTCCTTTTACTTATGAAAAAGAAGCAAAAGAATAATTGTATTTTTTAAAATTATTTTTAGTATGTCAGGCTCTTAACATTTGGACCTTCTTTAGTAAAAGTAATAAATAAATAAATATCGTAAGTTTTAAACACTTCCAAATGTACCTATCCATAATCTAATTTTCTCACCTAGTTTCCGTTTCAAATAAATTTAGATATGCATCCCATTGTAGTTAAGTTGAGCAGTTAAGCATATTAGTTTTCTTTTTGACAAGTTTTCATATTTCTTTGTCATAGAGGCTTCCCACATGTTTATTCAGAAACATGCTGACAATAGTTCTCTTCACTCACAATTTTTTTTTTTTTATTCGAAGATCTTCCGTTTTCTGAAAATGGGAAAATATCTAGGATCCAAGTCTGATCGTAGGATAGTCTGTCATAACATGGGCAGTGAAACATAACTGTTGTTTGAAAGTCTCAACTGGCAAATTATGTATCATCTTCCTAAAGCCAAACCTGGTTGATGGTGACATTTTCACGGAGCGTACGATCGCCTTGGGAAGAGACTATGAATGTTCATTTTCCTATGGTTCACAACGTTCCGATCCTCAATTATCTTGAAAGCCTTCTTCTCGAAAATGTTTTACCTGCTTTAAAATTTATCAAGGGTTCTGCTTTCTAGTACTTAACTAATTACGTCCTTGATTAAAGTTATACATTTTTACACAGTTGATTTTTTAAATTGTCTTTTACTTTCTGACTGGTTTCAATGTTTCAACCAGTTTTCCTGAAATCACAATGACGTACTTTGCATATTAATGGGCATATGTGACTTATGGGGAAAGCGGCAAGGCATAGCGAGAAATTATGTGTCTCAAGAATACACTCCATTCCAATCTTTATCCCTATAGCCCTGCGTATCGTAGTCCCTAACTCTCTCGTCTTTGATGCGAGCGGTCCCGGTTTCGATTCCCGATGGGGACACTTGTTCGGAAAAGTGTAAAATCATTTTCAGGCCAGCCATTCTGTGTAAAATTTTCCCGAGTTTTCCTCATTCACACCAGGCAAATGCCGGGACGGTAACTAACATATAGGTCCCAGGCCTCTTCCAATTACTCGCATAGTGTGATCGCCGAGGGACACCATCCCTCGTATGTGACAGGCTAACATGATCGTAGATGCCTAGAGCCCAGAAATCTAAGTCCCTTAAATCCTAAATTCAACTTTTATTTCTCTATCGAAATCGAAAGTTATAGATCTTCCGATTACATTATTTCATCCTATTTTCGGTTTCAACGTTAGAATAAAAACGGTAAGAGATACTAGGAAATGGTTTTCTGATGTAGATTCATCTTCGCGAGAATGAGTTACAGCTCCACCCTTATCATTCTATTGAAATTTCAAGTGATAAATCTTGAAAATCTATTGTAGTCGCACATGAAAAGAAAATAGTTTCTTAATAAGAGACATGATTTTTCAAAAACTTGTGTCATTTTGGTCCTCCATTTGATTTTAAAAAAATGAATCACAAGGTATACGAGGGTATTTCCCAAAGTTTGAAACCTTCACTTAAATTTCACGCCACTGGTAGTAAACCGCTCATGGCTCATGGCATCTATTGGAAAAATGATGTGTCCATTCCAACTGTTTCGTTGCGCCAGTTCGTTAGAGGAAGTCATTTGAATCAGTCTCTGTGTCATGAGCTCGCACGCTTCATGACAATGTTCTAGTCCACACGGCTGTTTTTGTCCTCGTATGTTGTATGTGATCTACAGAGCTAATCCATATTGATCAAACCTAGCGTGGAAATAGAAGTTTACTTGCTTAGTACCCATATGAAATGCTTTTCTGTAGATACATTTGCTTCATAAGTTTATGGGAATTAACATTGGCGTTTGAACTTTATCAAGGTTTCATAAATCATTTTAGTAATTACTATTTAGAACCAGAATTAGACGAAAATTAATGGAATGTTAATTTGAAGATAAACATTAAGTAAATGAAATGTGTGCTTATAACAAAGGTTTGCTAATATCTATCAAGAACGAAATTTTACTGCAATCGGAGAACTCATTACGTTGCGATTAAAAATGTGGAACACAATATCTGGCAAGTATCCCACGATTTCTTTAGCACATATTTGCTCTTTCGAAACAATTTTCTATTCTATATATATATATATATACGGGGAATGACAAAAGATCTAAAAAACACTTCATACAGGACACGTAAGTTTGGCCCTCCACTGTAGAACACGTGTTGCGGTCGACGATCCTTTTTTGTTTTCAATGTGTCATGTGGACCTTCCTCTTCCGTCAGCAGTAACCTGTTTACCTGTGAGTGTCGTGGTGAGGTAAAATGGGCGACCTGACAGACTTCCAAATAGGCATGATCGTTGGTGCCCGTCTGGTTGGAGCTTTAGTGGAAACAGTGGCGAACATAGTGAGGGTATCGGAAGGCACTGTGTCCAATATCACAAGGGCATACACAATTCATGGGCAAACGACGTCTGCAAAGCACAACAGTGGTCAAAAGACAATCCTGTCAGATAGGAACCGGAGGGCATTAAAACGGATTGTAGCAGCTAAAAAGAAGACCACTGCAATGAAAATTACGTCTGAACTCAATTCCGGCCTACAGAACCCGGTTTCATCGAAAACAGTGCGACGGGAACTTCATAAAATGAAAATTCATGGCAGGGCCTCTATCGCCAATCCCCTGGTCACAGCAATAAATGCGAGATGGCGTATTCAGTGGTGTAAGGACCACAAGACGTAGACTCATGTGCAGTGGAAACACGTAATGTGGTCCGATGAATCAACCTTCACCTCGTTTACAACAACCAGTCGTGTTTACGTATGGAGAACACCGTCTCAGGCCTATGATACAGACTGTCTGTTCCCAGCTGTAAAGCATGGGAGTGGTTCTGTTACAGTATGGCCAGTGATATCGTGGTTTTCTGCAGGTCCCATAATAGCCCTGCATGGAATGATGAACGCTAAGGCGTATGAGGCTATTTTGGGGGACCAGGTTCTACCCATGGCCCAAATATTGTTCCCTGATGGCGATGGCATCTGCCAAGATGATTTGACACCCTGTCACGCTGCAAAAACGGTGAAATCATGGTTTGAGGAGCATGACCAGGAGCTATCACACCTCCCTAGGTCCAACAATCACCAGATTTGAACATCATTGAGCCACTGTGGTCGGAGTTAGAAAGGCACGTTCGTTCTCATTACCCTCCACCAGCATCCCTTAAGGAACCGGATCATGTTTTGGAGGAACAATGGTACAAAATTCCACACACCACAATTCAGGAGCTGTATACGTCCATTCCACGTCGGATCCAAGCTGTTTTGGACACAAAAGGAGGCCCCACACCATACTAGGTATGATTTTCACACTTTTGCAAACGTTTTAGATTTTTTTGTCCAATCCCTGTATATATATATAGGCATAATTGTGGCTCAAATCACACAAGAATTAAATTTTTTCTTCAGCTATTGTTGATTTCCTAGCTTAAGACCACTTTAGACAGTCCATTCTTTCAGCCAATATGAAATTAAGACTTTTCATCCATCTCAAGTTTGATCATGTATAGTAACAAATACTTTTCGTATGGCAGTGAACATTTAATCCAATTTATCTAATAAAAATAATATGGGGACCAGAAGAGTGGACCGAGAGTCACCAAATTTTGGTCACGGGTACCTTAGTCGAGGCCCCAGATCAAGACGAAGCGCTTTTTTTAAAATTCGAACCAGAGGGGGCGTTTACCAGAAAATGACCGATCTTAGTACCGAATTCATAGTTTCCACGGTAGCTGAGATCAATGGCTACACTTCCATTAGCGATGACTTGCACATTCCGCTACCATTGTATGCAGGGTGGAGGTTCCGACATGTAAAAATAATACAAAATGACCGACATTAGTGTCAAATTCATAATTTTTGAGGTCCCTGAGTTCAATGGTGAAACTCCAATCGCATTCATCCCATTCGGCTGCGCGTGAAGTTCACCTGGGGGATACCGAGACATGTAAAAAGAATCTAAAATGACCGATACTAGTGTCAAATCCATTGTTTTCGCGTTCGCTGAGATCAATGGTGACACTTCTATTAGCGATGATTTGCAAATTCACCTACCATTGTATGCGGGCCAGGGCTCACGTGCGGGTGGGGGTTACCAAGACATGTAAAAATAATCCAAAATGACCGATATTACTGTCAAATCCATAGTTTTTGGGGTCGCTGAGGTCAATGGTGAAACTCAAGATCACGTTTACTTTGAAATTTAGCCCCCATAAGCTAAGAAACGGGAGTCATAATAGAGGAGTCATCGAGACATGCAAAAATAATCCAAAATGACCGATGTTAGTGTCAAATCCATAGTTTCTGCGGTCGCTGAGTTAAATGGCGATACTCCCATAGGCGTTGACTTCCAAACACAACCCCCATCGGCTGGGGGCCAGAGGCGTATTTTTCAAAATTCGAACCGTCACGAAAAAAACCACAAGAACAGAACCCTAATTGAAAATTCGTCTCAGGGAGGTTTACTAGCATATGAAGGGTACGGGAAAAAACAAGGAATGTCCATGTTTGTGTTTTTTCGGGTGCTTTGTCCTATCTGTTGGTGACTCTTGGTACTATTTGACTGTCTATGGCATGCATGCGTAGATGTAGAAATGTTGATGTAAAAAGTGGCAAAAGATTTCATAACCCTATTCTGTATACACAGTTTTTAATATTAAAACGCCGTTTTCTCGAAAATGCATTTTTGTGACATTCCTTGTTTTTGCCCCTTACCCTTCATATGTAAAAATAGTAGGAAATGGCAGATATTTCTTTCGTTGTTCAGTTTGTTTACATAGATATTTTATCTGAGCCATGCAAAGAAGAGGTATATTCAGCTAGTCTAAAATAAAATCCGTCCTATTTTCCAATCAATTTTTCTCCAAGTAAAGTAAATGAAAAGCGCTTTGTATGATTGCTGGTGTGGAAGTTCCCACATTCTTTAACAGATGGAAAGGAAGATCTGTTATAGCGTTCTTCATATTCAAGCATAATCTGTACAAAAGCAGCCATGGAAATATTAATTTATATAGAATTATATGCAGCACCCATACATGTATGACTCAAGATCGGAATTATATCGGAAGTATAAGCGAAGAGATGCAATAACAAAAATTGTTGAAAAATTCACACTTATCCGGTAAAATACAAGAGGTACGAAAACTTCTGTTTAAATAGAAATTAGTTTGATTGTTATAATACAAACTGGAGGCCCATTTGTGCACCAAAAAGATTGAAACATTGTATTGATTCTAATAATACATACTATTCCAGTAAGTGTTTGTTTTGTAGGGAATGTACTAGTTTGGTTCTTTTTAGAAAGAATAATGTAAGCTAATTATAAAGAAGAATGTAAGCTATTACGATATGAGTGAACCGGGGATGATGATGAAACTTATCACAAATTACAAGAAGTGTCTAAATATCCATAACCACTATGTAGGAAGGTACAATTATATATATACAGGGTGCAACAAAAAGGCACGGCAAAATTTCAGCTGTAGATTCTTTATGGGTAGACAAGCAAGAAAGTTCATATGACCATATGTCGGGAAATGCATCGTTACAGAGTTATGGCCATTGAGCCGACTGATGGTGTGAAATAGTCACATTCTGGTCACTCCCTAATGTGACTCAATTTAAACATCAATAACTCTGCCTCTAAATAAGCTAGGAAGACAATTTGGGTAGCAGGGTGTTCCTGAAGGATGTAGCTTTCCACCGATATGCATTTTATGAGTGTACCCCCAAGGGAGAAGGAATGTCATCCCCAAAATCCTGATGCAAAAAACAAAAAAACACGTTATTACAATCCCCCGTCCGCCGTGGTATCCCCCATATACATAAAATACATATCGGCGAGAAGCATCGTCCTTCAGAAATACATAGATACCAAAATTATCTTCCTATCTTAATTAATGGCTGAGCTATTGAGGTTTAAATTGAGTCCCATTAAGGGGTGACCAGAATGTGACTATTTCACACCATCAGGCGGCTCAATGACCGTAACTCTGTAACGATGCATTTCCCGACATATGGTCATATGAACTTTTTTGCTTCTCTACCCATAAGGAATTCGCCCCTGAAATTTTGCCGTACCTTTTGGTTACATCCTGTATATATATATATATATATATATATAAAATTGCATTAAGAAATCTTCGATTGTTTATTTCTAATTGAATTCTGTTATTCAAAACGACAAATGCTATTACCAAAAGGTTTTCATTTTTGTAAAAAATAAATTGAGTAATTTTGATATTCAGCGCTTTTAGACAGGTAGAAGTTTATGCACATAATGACTTTCATTGTTCTATTAGGCAATAAATAAGAATTCAATAATGTATTTACACAAAAGCATTTCGAAACTAGAGATATAAACAACGTCTCTTCCGAAAACAAGCTCTTCCATTGTAAAACTGTCACTATTAATCTATTTGCTGGATGATCCTACTATCGCAGCACTCAAGATAGGAGAGAAATAGATTTGCAGAATAATTTTAGTAATTTCCTCATGGATTTAAAAAAATAAATACAATCTATAAATTTCTCTTTCTCAAATATTTGTAAAGGCTAACACTTTTATTTATTTATTTTTTGTGAAGGACATTTCGGAAATTAAATTTTTCCAAACCTGCAAAGAAATGTATAGAATATTTCGTTGTACATGGAAAGAGGAAAAATAAGCATTTTGATGCATTGACGTGAAAAAAAATGGACATTGTGTTGTGTTGTGCAAGACAGTCCATTTTAAAATTCATATACAGACGTCACAAACTGCGTCAGCATCGATTTCATCACATTTACCGAAGGTCAACAGAGGCAATTCGACCAGAGAGCATCTCAAAAGCTGGTAAACAATGTGTACCACAGCAAACATTTCTACGTGAGAACCACAGTCAATCATTTTTGAGAGCTTCTGCTCAAGTTCACTACCCAAAGTTCTTCAAGATCTCTAACCTATTATGTTGAATTTCTATTCTGTTCTCTGTCTACAATTTTAATGAACAGAGAAAAACATATGACAAAGTGTTTTCTGTTTTCTGCCCGTAGTATTTCAGTACTTGGATACTCAACTGACTTTTCGATAACGTTATACTGAAGAAAGCACTAAACTGTATTCAATAGCCTCCTCACATCGGAATTCTGGGTTGAGTTCCTGTGGTGGTAATCCTGAATAAGTTGAACTGAATGTCAGGCCACTGTTCTAAGTATAAAATACCGTACAGTTTCCTAGATATACCCATAGCCATTTAAAGAATAAAAGATTCTGATGATGGCCGAAAAACTAAAAGACATTTTTCTACCTATAGTGTTTTTTGTGTACGCCACTACTTCTTATTTTCGGTAGGGGGTATCGATATAGGGGCCGCGATGTTTTGATTGATTCTTTTAGTACTCGACGAAACAAGCAAAATGATGCCATTTTTTTTTTATTAAAACCGAGCTCGGTAACATAAGAAAAATTGGTGTTGAATGTGGGGAGAGGGAAAGAGAATTCATTCGGGGCCCGTGATGTTTTGATTGATTATTGTAATACGTAACGAAGAAAACACAATTATACCGATTTAAAAAAAAAAATCAAATTCGGGAACATAAGGAAAACTCGGTGTTGAATGTAGGGAGATATGGGATGGAAACCCATGCGAAGCCCGTGATGTTTTTATTGATGTTGTCTTTATAACACAAATTATGTACATTTTTTTATTAGTTTTACAGGAGACCCCCCAAAAAACCTGCATCACCCTTATTTCTTTCGTTGAACTTACTGGATAGAACGTCAACCACATTTTTTGGCTAATAATAGACGATTTCAGGAGGATCATAATTTCCAATAAAAGAAACCATCCATCCATCCATCCATCCATGCCATCTTCCAGTAGAAAAAAATAGATGCGTCTTGACAAGAGAAAATCATTTATGAGCAAATTCTTTAATACCGAGAGAAGAGCGTGATAATTGTGCATAACTATTACCGCATTGCCACAAAATTGGTTGAGTCTATAGTTTTCGAGTGGCTACTTCGGAAAATGCAAAGACCTAACAATTTTGTCTAGGGAGTTTATTTGATTGTTTTTATTTATTTATTTTGTGTGTATGTGTGTACGGGAAAGCTACTCAGCAAGGTTCTCACTTAGGAAAAATAATTAATAAGCAATTTTATAAGACTTTTCCCAGTGAATCAAATTTGAGTTGATTAATTTTCTGAGCGTGGCGTCAAAAAGTTGTGCATCCTAGACATGTTTCCCAATAATCTAATCTCATGTCGTGTGAAGATATGCTAATTAAGTTACAAACACAGTAATCCGTTTTGTCAAATTTGAATAATGTCACGAACATAGTATGAGAATAACATTTCTGTTTAAAACCAAAAAATAAATATAATGGGACACCAAAGAGTATACGTGTAGAAGGAAGAAATGGAGAATTCAACACAGTCTCTCAGGTCTAACTTTCTGTGACTTTGATCACTTTTTAAGACTTTAATTGAATAATTTTTGCAGGGAGAGGAATTTCTAGACTAACGTAGTAGACACTCGCAGAATTTCAGTCTTCTCAGATCTTTATTACATCTTGAAATAACAAATCCTTGAAATTTTCATTTTTCCATTTAAGGAAGAATTTATCTAAATGACAAAATATCTCAGTGATATCCCAAGAAAATGCAACTAAACCAGACATATAATTTAACGGAAATATAATCAAAATTGTTATCCAATCGGTGTTTAGCTCCACCCAGCACGATACCAGTTCATACCAAGAGGATGTACTTAAAGCAGTGCTATCACTCGACGTATTTCTTTTTCCTCTTACGCCATCATTTAGAGTTGCTTATCACTATTATAAAACAGGATGCAATTGGACACTCAAGAATCGGAGATAAAATGTAAGGAAATGCATAAAGCTGTTCACGGGAAATGGGTTGTACGATTGTGTCTCAACTTCTATAGGTTAAAATAAAATAAATACGTAAAATTGCAGCTTTAAGCTCCGCCCTCTAGGTGAATTTTTCAACGTTAGAGGGTGGAGCTAAACATCGATTGGGATATGTATTTTTTGTATAAACTTCAATTTCGTTTAGTAATTTTTTATGTTTTGTGAGAAAGTGAAAGCAAAACAGGTAGGTATTGATGAGAAAATGATTAAGGAAGTACAAGTTGTGTTCGAGGTATGCATTTCTCCAACCACAACAGCGCATTAAAAGTTCAAAAAGACAGCAATCTCTGGAATGTTCGTGCGTGATTAGTCCTTTACAGTTCAGAAAAACATATTAAAAAATAAATAAGAAATTGACTATCGTGTTTGAAAGGCCATGAAGCGGAGTTCCATTCATCATTTCATTATCGTCATTTGCATCAGTTTCTGTGCACGCGAGTTAGACTTGCTGGGGATGGGGAATACCACAGGGACGGTAATTGATTGATGTCATATTATTATTGCATCTAAATTTACGAAGCTTCATAGACTGGTACAACTTTTTCCCAGATTTTTCCCTCATAAAACAATGTTGCAACTAATATACATAATGGCTTTACAGCAGTACTGGCTTGATAGAAACAAGCAACTGCATACACGTGTATACGTAACAAATCACTTTTCCCGCAATCTATATTGAAGTTTCATTTCTGAAAAATTTTATTCGCATGATGTGCACTACTTAAGATATATATATATATATATATATATATATATATATATATATATATATATATATATATATATATATATATATATATATACTAAGAACCTAATTTTGTGGTCTGCGGTTTTTAGTGGGTCAGAAAATCCTTACCGAAGTGCACATAACTAAATGTCTTTTACATCTAAAGATTGAGAAACTATGGATAATTGCAGCATATATATATTATTAACATTTTTTTCCTACAGTGTGGACAGAAAATCCCTTTACACCCAAACTAAATACATATAACAATGGAAGATGTTAAGATATTCCATATTTGAACCTCCCATCCTACTCATTGATATGGCAAAGTGCCGTTTACGTGAATTGCCATGTGACTGCCCGCGAAAGGATCAGAATAAAGTTTGTGCGCCGACCAGTTAATTGTCTCGCCTTTCCGTGTTTGGTGAACAACAACATCAGATGCCAGTGATTTAGTTTCCTTTTTTTGGAATACAATTTCCACCGGTCTTCTTCCTTAAAAATTCTTACAAAAAATGCATGTGGAAATCACCTCATATTTATGGGATGAAACACTAAAATGAATTTTTAGGTAGAATTCAAATATTCTCGGCGAAACATGAAGTATTATTCGTGTATAGAACGCAAATATTTCCATATAAATAATACATACATTTTCGAATGGAATACCTATCTTTCCATAGAAAAATGAACTTGCATTTTATAGGAAACAAAAAAAATCGTCTTGAAACATGTAAGCAAATTCTCACAGGGAACACAAGTATTTTCGTAGCCATTCCTGCTGGTCTAGTAGCTAGCGATTGCATTCTTGGTGCAGGTAATTTCGGGTTAAATTCGAAACCATAAAAATTTGAACACATTACTGTGTTTTTCCATTTAAATCTTTTCATATATAACATAATCTATAAGATTAATTGGAATACATATACTTTCATATCGAAATCAAAATGTATTTCATATGGACCACAAATCTTTCTTTGGTAAACATGAAATAAATTTTCATATAAAACACATTTTTAAAAAGTTGAGTAGGAAAAGATACTTCCATATCTAACACAATCTTCTTATATGAAATATGGACTTGTAAGCTATAATGGAAAAACATTTTTTTCATACAAATCATAAAAATACACTCCAGTGTAGAATAAAAATCTTTCTGTATCAAACTTGAAAATGTATTTTCACACGAAACGCAATTATTTTTATATGATGCATGAAACTATATTTGCATAAAAGATACAAATATTTCCATCCTTCATGTTCATATACAACATTAAATTGTATTCTCATATGAGATGTAAATATTTGCATATTATACATGAAATTGTATTTTAATATGGAACACAAATTCTTCCACATGAAGCGTGAATATGTAATTTCATATTGAAAACAATGTTTCCATACAAAATTTTAAGCACTTGTAGCCGAAAGGAGATATGCATCAAATGATGTACTTCGGAGCATTTCATGAAAGAATAAACAGCACAGTTTATCCAGTAATGAATGCATTCAAGTGTTATAGCTAATCATTTGGACAAAAGTCTTTCACAGAAGTCAAACCTCAATCATTTTAATAAATCGAATTATTGTACACAGAAGAAACATGTCTTCTAATACAGAAAACAATGAACTTCAGAGTAAAACTTATTTCATTCATGACAAAGGTCTAATAAACAATGACTAGTGTAGGCTTCGGGGACAACGATCAATGTGTACAGTTTCTATTTTAACATACTCATACTCGAATATCGAATGTGATTTATTTTTATTACATGGTTTTAAGAAACTTGGTCCTCTCTTTGTCCATTTGAATCAAAGTTTGAATCAGTGGATTCCTGTCTCCACGACATTTTGACTGATGGACACATCAACTTCGAAGAGCTTAATCCGTCACTGCTGACAAAATCTCTGAAATTATACGGCCTAAAATCTTGGTAATTTGTATAAATATTTTCCTAGCACCCTGAACTGTTCGGGAATTGCATATTATATTTTCTAAAGGGGGATGGGACATTGAGTGATTTTCTGCCGTTTGCCATACCTGCAAAACTATTAGGCGTGTAACATTGATATTTTGTACGAATGTTTTTCGTAGCACCCTGTATTGTAAATAAGGGAAGGTTTTGGGAGTTGGATGTCCTAAGAGGTGATAGAGAGCTTTTTTTTTTTTTTTTTTTTTTTTTTTTTTTTTTTTTATCACCACATGCCCGATACTATGAGGTGTATAACATTGAAATGTTGTATGCATTTTCTTCTTGCACCTTAGGCTGTAAATAAGACGAAGTTTCTGGAATTGCATATTCTTGAAAGAAGGAGGGGCTTATACATACATACATATATATATTTGTATAGTATATATTGGCATGTTATGTTATTCACTTGTATTCTATATCGAAAACGAAGATGAACGTAAGGTAGGGGAAGGAAGAGATGAAAAATATTTTCCTCGGTAACAACCGAGGGTATATATGATAAACGAGGAAACATATCACTGTTATGTCAAAAAATTACGCAGAAAATCGTATAAAATAAATACGACTAGGTACAAATTGGAGTGCAGCGATTGCCACGCAACGGGAAGTTGAGGAAAACGTGTGTGAATTTTCCAGCTTTCCCGAAGGATTTCCGTATCCAGTGACAGCTCCACATCCATCTGTATGTCATTGCATTATTGGATGTGGCTTCTATGTAATTTTTTGACCTTACGGCGATATTTTCCCACGTTTAAGAGATATTTGGCATTATATCAGCACACTTGGCGGTTATTCAACACCTCTTACATGAAAACAGTGCCACTTTTGCTCTATGTTCATTAAACAATTTTTTTTATTAATTTCTATTATCACCTCCTCTAGTTTGTTAGTTTACTATCTTACCACCCTATATAGAGAGAGCCACCTAAGCATAGTGTTAAAAATTATTAAACACAATTATCTCACTTCCACTCATAGCCAAAGGAATACAATGTTTAAAATGATATTGTAAGGTATTCAAAGTAAGATTCATGTATTTGTTTTTCAAATTAGGTTAATCATATATTATAATTCAATGTGTATATAACATCAATTGTTTAAGGAAATAAAGAGAAGACTCTGTAGACATCAGAACAGAGTCGTATTCTAAACAAGGAGGAAGTACAATATTCCTACATAGGAATATGCAATATGCCATTTGATAACAGTACGAAGTAAGGAGGAACGAATAGACAGCAAGAATTCTGTCCTGGAATAGAAGATAACTTGGGTCCTCAAGACGCTAGTTGGAAGTTAAGGAAGATGTGGTCTTTGAAGGCTCAGCAGCAATTCGTGAATACTTTTTTATTATCTTTACGTTCCCTGGCCAAGTAAGATTCTGGTCGACAACATTGTGTCAGTCGATTTTCTCAGTGTTTTTCTGTTTCCTCCCACATTCTCATCCCACTTATTATTCCATCATGATTTACTTGCCTTAATCATCCGTCTCCCTTATGGGGCGTTTACACTTAGTCGATTTGCGTTCGATTCAGTTGAATTGACGTCACTTTCAACTTAATCGACCGTGTAAACGGGAATTCAACTTAATCGCTTGTTGATCGAAAGCGACTAATCGACTGGCAACTGAATTGAAAGACGTTCTATTTTCTGTGGTTGAAATAATTGAACACATCCATCGATCTGATTCGGCCTAGTTGCTTCGATTTAGTGGCAAATGCAACGAGTCGATTTAGTCGTGCGACTAAATCGACCAAGTGTAAACGCCCCATTAGCCTCAAGGGCATAATCGAGGGACGTTAAACTGAAAAAATTCATTTTATTTTTACAACTGCTGTTTCCTTTCACTATCTTTATGTACTTAAGAAGTAACAACGGTTAAGTCCGTGCAACTATAATAGGCAAAAGCATTTGTTTGTCAAATAGATAGAAGGAAGTATAGTCAGTTTGCAATGTTGTCCAAAAAAAAATCAAGAACAGATAGTTTTATTTCATATTTTTTTTGTTTTCATTTTAATCATAGTTTCCATATTACCTTACTCATTTGTACTACGATCCCAAAGACTATTTATTTATTAAGTTTTCATGAAAAATTCACCTTAAAAATGTATTGAGTTTGATTAACAGCTATAGGCCAATTTTATCTGAAGATTGTACCACACACTAATAGTGTACCATTCTGTTTGTTGTTAATGCAGTGAGTTCTGTAGGAATTATTTGCGTCAATATTAACTGAACATTTCCAATATTTGCTTGATTAATTTTTAATTTGAGTGGTACATTGAAACTTATTATACCGGTATTGACATTATTAAATATTGGTTTTGTGTATGTGGTATCTCTAGTTACTCCGAATTTCTCTGTTACCATATGATCATTTTCATCAACAAACACGCGCACAACGGTTTTATCGTGTTTGCACAGTTCAACTAACATACTGTTTTTTTTTCTTTTTTGTTTATTTTATTTTTCCTGCTACAAGTAAGATTTTCCGCGAGGATGTAATTTTCACAACACTTTTTTGCGTACGTTGAAAGTGGATTAGGAACAAGTACATTACATGTTTTGAACTCATATACCATTTTAATGTAATTATCGTTTAATAAACTCAAAAGCATGTGTATATATAAAAGAAATGTTCTATTTTAATCCTTTTTTTTCCTTTAAATACATGTAAGTTGCCCCTCTGTACGAATACGTTTTACACAGTGATATTAAAATTTTGTATTGCTATTTAAAGTATACTTCGTATTACACATGGAGAGCTCGTTTGGGGCTATATGGCTTTGTTGGCTTTTTTCACTCTTCTAAACTCAAAAACTATATGATAAATTACACTGGTAGATGAAATTTTTCACAACTTTTGGATATTTTTAACTGTTTTATGTATGTGTATGTGTGTGTTATGTGAAATTTGGCTGAACTCACGAAAACTAACTCCTGTATGTTAGATAATCCCGCTTCACCAAAGAGTAAAACTGGTTTCATACAATGAAACGAAAAAAAAAAAACTTTATTTAAACGTCTGACGGGAATTCTAAATAGAAGGGCTTGTACAGCAGTGCGATTCAGCAACTGCTCACATTGATAGCACTTTTTCTCTCAGCTGGTTTAGTGGTTAGTGTGCGGGGTCACTAAACTTAAGTAAGCTAAACTTAAGTAAGCAACAGCAAACTTTAATAACATTTATAGTCATTGTGTGGGGCCTCGGCACATCAGTGGTACAGCGTCCACCTCTGGTACATGGGGTCCTTGATTCGATCCGAACTCACATCAAGTGTGCTTTGTGGTGGACAAACAACATGTGCGTAGGTTTTAGCGGTGTTTCTCCGTTTCCAGGTACGGTTTTAGCGGAGTTGTGATTCTTGAGTTATCTGCTATCAAATTTTGTGTCATATTCCCCCTCCCCAAAAAAAACTCATCTATAATCTTCTTCATTATCTTCTTCTAAGTCTTTTTCCCAGTTAGCTGGGTTAGGCATTTCGGATCGTTGTCCTCCACCTGTTTCTATCTTGTGTCGTATCTGCTAACACTACACTGCCTCATATCGGTCTTAACACAATCTCCTCACTGAGCTCCTCCGTGGCTAAGCGGTTAGAGTACGCGCCCTTGGCGCAGGAGACCCGGGTTTGATTCCCGGCGGGAGCTCATGTGGTTCGGATTCCATGTTAATCAGTAGGTCCACGTCTCACATAGCCTCGCTGCTGAAAGGGACGCTGAACTGAAATTCAACTCAACTCAACAATCTCCTCGCTTCTTCTTTGACCAATCTCAGGCTCGTTTCCAATTCAGTTCCTTAGCATCCACTCGGTCAGCTATGTATTCCAAAGGTCTTCTTCTTACATGCCCAAACCATCTCAGTCTAATTTCTTGCAGGTTTTTTTTACTACTGGTCTCACCTTTACTGTTCCCCGGATTGCTTCATTCTTAATTTTGTCCTTCCGCGTCACTATCCTACACATATCCACGGCAGCATCTTCATCTTCGCAACATGCAACTTCTAATTGTCTCTCTTCTTCGTCGTCCAACATTTCGCTTCTTATAATATGGCAGGTCTCACTACTGTTCTGTAAACTTTTCCCTTAAGGTGTATTGGTACTCTGTTACACAATACTCATGCCTCTTCTCTCCATTTTATCCAACCCCTGCTAATTTTGCTGTTTACATCTTCTTCTGCTTCTACATTTTCCTGCAGAATTGACCCCAAGTACTTGAATTTTTTCGTCATTACCATCTTTTAGGTTTTAGCGGTGTTTCTCCGTTTCCTCCCAGTTTCTTCATTCCATCATTTCATCCATTTCTCATCATCGTCTCCTTTAGCCTAGCCGGCATAATCATGGGACGCAAAACTTAAAAGTTTCATTTCACTTTTTTGTAGTCAGTGTGCAATTAAAGTTTTCCAGTATTACTGCTTGTAGGTTCATTGAAACTTGGCTTCCATAAAATACAACCTAATAAATGTTGTATCTAAACCGAGACCGCGATTCTTTCACCTATTTGACGCTAGCTTACTTAGAGCTGAAACAGATAAAGGAGATTAAAGTTCTCGACAGATTACGTAAATAAATCAGGGAAAGTAATTATGATTATTAAGAAGTAAATTGCAAAAGTTCTGAAGCAGCATGTAATGTCAGAAAAGGACCGTGAAGTTCTCCAACGACACAATATTATTAGCTCTTAACAAAATAAATTTTGGCCAAAGGTAAGGTATGCACTAATTAATTGTTCTCGTTCCGCTGAACTAAATTATATAAGTAAGTGTAAATCATCATGCGAAGTTTTCGAAAAAAAATAAAAACAGTTATTAATAAACCTTAAAAAAAAATATGCTGTGTGAGAAGCACGCAAGCTATTAAGATGAAACTACTACGGAAGCCAGGGGCGGATCCAGGACCGACTTCTCGGGGGGGGCGGGGGGTTGTCATACTGCTACTTTTAAGGGCTCCAAACTTTGGGATGGGTTTTATTTATATATATATAAAATAAGAAAGTTTCCTCTTCTAGGGGGCGATCGCCCCCCCTGGATTCGCCCCTGACGGAAGCATACACTAATCAAGCTTTCATTATGACACTAACAAGACTGCAGTAGATGGAGTGATTAACATGATATAGCCCAAAATTACAATTGACTTGAATTTTAATATTCGTTTAACTACAAATATTGTCCAAAGATGAGACATATATCAATCGTCAGATGACATCATGCTGAACAAAATGGTAAACCTAACGGTAAATTCTGATGTGTAGTTTTTGAAAAAAAACAAGAAAAAACTAATTTTTATGGCGTTAAGAGTTATATCTCTGGTTGGCAATCTTATGCATTTGATAGTTCTTATTCTTCTAGAATAGATTATTCATTTATGTATCGTATGTGTAAATACACAGAATTGTATATACTCAACATTGTAAATATACAGCATTGTATCGTAGTTAATTATATACACATATACTGTTGTTTCGTCCCTGCTAACTATGACACACATTCTACTAACAATGATAACATAGTCCTAACACCAACTTTCATTCTCTCAACAGTGACATAACAGTGACACACAGTCTCAATAGGACACATATAGTCCTAAAAGTGATCGAAATTCCTGAACAGTGTTGCACATAGTTCTGAAAGAAACACACATACTGTTCGCAGTTATACACATACTCTTAACAGTGACATGTACAGTCCTAAAAATGGCACCTACTCTTATCAGTGACTCTCATAGTGCTAACAGTGACACACATAGCCCTAAAATTGACACACAGTCTCAATAGGACACATATAGTCCTTAAAGTGATCAAAATCCCTTAACAGTGACGCACATAGTCCTGAAAGAAACACGCATACTGTTCACAGTTATACACATACTCTCAACAGTGACATGTATAGTCCTAAAAGTGAAAACTACTCTTATCAGTGACACTCATAATGCTAACAGTGACACACATAGTCCTAACATTGACACACAGACACACATAGTAATAAAAGAGACATACATACTGTTCACAGCCATACTCATATTCTAAACATTGACACATATAGCCCTAAAGGTGACGCACACTCTTATCAGTGACATTCATAGTTCTAACAATGACACACGTACTCTCAACAGTGACACACATCTTCCTAAAAGTGACACATATGGTCTAAATAGTGACACATGTAGTTCTAAAAGTGACCGAAATATCTTAACAGTGACAGTCATACTCCTAACAGTGACACGTGTACTCTCAAAAGTGACCCACATCTTCCTTAAAGTGACACACATAGTCTGAATAGTGACACATGTAGTCCTAAATGTGACTGAAATAACTTAACAGTGGCATTCACAGTCCTAACAGTGACACACGTACTTTCAATAGTGATACACATCTTCCTAAAAGTGCCACACATAGTCTGAATAGTGACACATGTAGTTCTAAAAGTGACCGAAATATCTTAACAGTGACACTCATACTCCTAACAGTGAAACATGTACTCTCAACACTGACACTCATACTCCTAACAGTGACACACGCACTTTCAACAGTGACACCACATAGTCCTAACAGAGATCCACATAGTCCTAACACTGTCACAATATTATTTGCAACAGTGAGCATTAATTTGACCAAACTAAATTAAATAAGTACATAAAATACGCGAAATATTTATCAGAATAAACTTTAAATGCAAAAACTCAAACTGCTATTTTTCTTTGAAATATTTTATTTTTCTTAATGTCAGCTTAGATATCTTCAATATGTAATTGTGACATTGTTGTATTTTTACTTGTTTTGTTTCATTTTCTGTAATCTTTACAGTTCTGTGGGCTTGTGTGAATTTCTGAATTTACACTTCTTAAACTCCGGAAGTAGATAAAAGCAAAACAACATTAATGTAAGAAGATCTCCATTAGAATGTTTTATCTTATTCTCTGGAAGTTCTTTAAATAACCTATCTTGCAACTACCTCGTAGAAAATAATATTCTAATCTATCCCTTAGTCTCTTTCCTTTTACTTAAATGAACACAGCGAACGAGAGGACTTATCTTTTACAAAACCTACTACTCTTCTAACCTGGTGACCAAATCTTGAACACTAAACACGCAATATGCTAGAGTGGAATTTACTTAACATGTAAACTGCTTTAAGTGAGATTGCGTCTTCAGGACCGTGAACTGTGTGGAGTAAATGCACTTGCTCCGTCACTTTATATTTTCTTCACGATAAAGATTTTTTTTTTCACCGTAAAGTTGCGTGTTAAAATTCTTAACGAAACACGCACAAATTGTGATTTACATCAGAATGAGTAAAAATAGTTTGTTTACAAAATCTCACTGAAGTGACATTGAATATTATTTCCTATACTTATGAAAGAATATTATTCAGAAAAGAATGGTGAGACTCTTTATTTAGGCGAATGCAACCCCGTTATTAGGAAGAGTGAATGTTCAAGTCGGAGACAGATGGCTATTTTGGAACTGGAGTTTGCTACTCTCTTAAACCTCCATGAGCTTAACTCCAGCTCAAACTCGCACTCTGTGGGCTTGTTATCTTCACAATGAGGGTAGCGCTTCCTTACTACTTTACCTCATAGACTCGTGCTTGCTAAGGTCTCGAGCTCAATATTCTTAATGAAGCTCGAGGTTGCTAACTTCAATGGGCTCGCGTATGCTTTCGAATTCTGGCTCACATACAGTACGTTAATGCTCAACTATTGAGCTTTCGGAAAAACCTACAAGGAAAGAACATGAACCTGTCACCCAGACATCCGAATCAAACCTAGTCCATTCGATAAACATAACAAAGATATGTCCATGCACAAAATCTAGGTGTCATGGACAACGGAGCAAGTCCCTGTGGCCCTTTAACCCTGTTAGTATAAAGAAAATCGTAGACTCGCAGTGAAATAGCTACTGCTTCAACAACATGCTTTATGCTTATATGTTATGTTTATCTCTTCAGCATGAAACAAGCTCACCAGAAGTGCTATGTATTGGGGCCCATAATGTACTTGAACAGAAAAAAATTGGAAGAATGTCGGGAAAATTCTCTCCAGAAATCCTTCCCATCAACTTTGGATCCCTCTGGAATGGCCCCGGGTAAAAGCATACAATCCAAATGTATCTCTAAAATTACTATAGAGGTCAGAAAATGAGTGTACCAAGTTTTGTTTTGATAGACGGAATAGATATGAGGGGAAAATGTGTCCTATTGTCATACAAGCTTTTCAGGTATATCTATTCCATCTATCAATGCAAAACTTGGCACAGTTATTTCCTAGTCTCCATAACACTTTTAGAGATACATTTGGATTGTATGCTTTTATCCGCGGCCACTCCAGAGGGGTCCAGAGTTGATGGAAGGGATTTCTGGAGGGAATTTTCCCGGCATTCATCCAATTTTTCCCTGTTCAAGTACATTATGGGCTCCAATACATAGCACCTCTGGAAAGCTTGTTTCATGCTGAAGAGAATGAACTATAAACCATGACTTTCCAAAAAAGAGTGTTGATGCAATAGCTATTTTACTGCGAGTCTACGATTTTCTTTATACAAACATGGTTAAAGGGCCTCAGGATCATACTCGATTGTCCATGGCACCTAGTTTTTTTTGTGCATGAACATATCTTTGTTATGTTTATCGAATGGGCTAGGTTTGATTAGGATGTCCGGACATGTTCATGTCCTTTTCTTGCTAGTTTGAGAATGTGGACATCTTACGGACAGTTTGCAGCTTCTTTCACTCCTCTATTTTTACTCGGATATGCAAAAAGTCCTTTGTGCAAACTCTTCTTTTTCTAGAGCGCTGTATTGCATGTGTTGAAGAAAACTTGATGTTTCGTTGTAACCTTTCCCTTAGCCACCCTGTTCACTGGTTCTCACGCCATGTAAGTTGTTCTTTTAGGATTTCGTGTATTTTAATACAGCTAACTGTATTTTAATACAGTTTGCTTATTACAATTATCACATTGCACAAAGATATGTTTGTGACTGGATTAATGTTGTGAAGGCCTGGGAAAAAAGTAAATTTTGGGTTAAAAAAAAAAACAGTTATTTTATGTTTTTTGCCCCGAGCTTTGAAAAAACTTGAAGTTAAGGAAAAATTGAAATTTTCCAATATTTTACTACATTATGCTTTTAAAATGAAAACTATTGGGGAAAAAACGGAAAGTTTGAGAAAATTGAAATTTTCGAATATTTTGTCATATTATGCTTTTAAAATGAAAACTATTTTATATTTACTAGTTTATAGTTAAGATCGTCGAATACTTATATTTCTTATATTAGAAAAGGGATATCTTGTAGCAACAAATATATGTCCACTACTCATCCAAACTTTTTAAAGTTACACTCTTAAAAATTTCCTTGCTCAGAAATGAGAAAAATGCATGTTCAAAACAAAATAAGTAATTTTTACTCATATTTGAGGAAAAATGTCTCATTATTTCCAAATGTGTTTTCATTTATGAGCTCAAGGCAAATTTTCAGGTTCCCATTTATGAGATTTTCTCACTTCTTAAAAATGAGAATGGAATAGTGCGTGATTTTCAATATCATAGATGATTTAAAAAACAACGATAACAATCTTACCGAAATAATATTACTATGTTTTACTAGGGAGTAATATTATTAGGGCTTAATTACTATTCAGGAAAGGAGACAAAGGATTTCAGCTGTACCAGAGTGCGAATGGATATGAGTAGGTGATGCAGCTGAGGTGGCGTATGAATACACGTCATGTGACAGCGGCGAGGAGCAGCGTACATATCAACTTTCGAACGTAAGTTTAGGTGAATTGTAAACACTACCATAGACTAAAAGTTACTGTAGTATACTGTAGTATAGTAAAAGTACTGTAGTGTAGAACGCTGACCCCCCCCCCTCATACAGGTTATATAGGCTATAGCAGTCAGGTTGGCTCTTTATGTACTCAATTTACATAATAACGAGTGCAGCAATAACAAGTGAAGGCGGGTTAGAGCCCCGTAGGACACGTTGTTTTCTATATTACAATAGAACGGGGAGGCATGTCAATGTTTTACACCCTTCGTCATTCGTTATAATGTGCAAAATAGCTTATGTACGGAAACAAAGAATACATAAGTCATCTGTGTAGATAGAAACAGCGTTACAAAAGTGTGATTTATTATTATGGAATTGTAAAGAAAGGTACTTTGTACTGATCACCTAGCATAGCTTGGCGCCTCCGTTCTTTCACTAAAAGTAATCGTTTTAATGACACGCGTTTGCTGGTTATTTATGACATAGTACTGTACGCATTTGCTCTTGATTTAACGTAGAGGCTGCGGTAGCTCAGTGGTAGAGCGCTAACCTCTGGTGCGATGAGGCCCTTGGTTTGATCCCAGGATTTTCAGCTCGCGGCAAGTGGGCTTGCTGGTGGGTAAACACAGTGTGCATGGGTTTTCTCGGGGTTCTCCCATTTCTTCCCACTTTTTTCATTCTCATCATAATCGTCTCCTTTAGCCTATCCAACACAACTGTGGGAAGTAAAACTCAAAGATTTCATTTATTTTTTTTTTTTAACCCAACGTCCCAGAATTGTGCTCCAAGGCTAAGAGAGACAGTGATAGTGATGGATAATAATGGTGTAATGAAAATGTGGACGTACGTTTCTTGGCAGTTTTTGCATGGGTTTGTGACCTTGTTTCCAATCTGAATTGAATCCTAGCAGTGGAGTTTCAGCACATTTATGAGGGGCACAAACTGTCGCATTCCCCTGCAGTAATGAAGAAGGTGGAAGGTAGGGGGTGATTCCTGGAGCTCCGGACCTTCCCCGAAATCGCTACTTTTATGTAAATTTTATCTAATTTTAGGTACAATTTTACATGTTTTAATACAATTTGTCCTCGCATTGAACTTGGAGCATCTCCGAAATAAACCTGCGTGTGTTTCTTGCACGAGGAAACTGAAAAATCCTGGAAAAACCCACGAACATGGTGTTTCTCATGTAGGTAACTTTTATTATGGTAGACAAGTAGGCATATTGGACTGCGATAACTCAGTGGTAGAACTAAACTCCGATGCATGGGGTCCCTAGTTTGATTCCACCTCCGTCAAGTGGGCAGTGTGAGTAAACATATGTATGTTTGCTCGGGATTCCCTCACTTTCTTCATTACAGCATTTTCGCTCATGATCATCATAACGTCTCCCTGAGCCTCGTAGCATAAGCGTGGGACGTTACACTCCAGCAGAAATTGTTCTGTTATTCTAAAGTAGACGGATAATTCTTGAATCTGAATTATCAAGAAGTTGGTATAATGTTGGATCAAACGGGACAATCTTGAGTAAACCACGTCGATGAAAAAGAAAAGTCTTGAGAAAGTGGACAGTGATGAAAAGAAAAATGTTCAACTGTCTGATGCAGTAGGAATAAGTAACGCACCTAAAATACAAATCATCGTGGTATTCGTGGAATTTTCATGAATTGAAGTGAAGATTAAAATGTTATGTTTTAAAAAATATCTATAACTGTAGGTGTTTATTTAATATAAATTCTGGGTGTACTAATAGTTTGAATGTTTTTGCAGGTTTATATTTTGTTTATATTCTTTTCCGTCTTCTCGTATTTGAGAACCCTGTTTCTGTGCACCGTTTCTCGCTTTTGAGGGAGATATTTCTCAAATCTTTTTGAGAAATGTGTTTCTCAAAATTGGGGCTATACGTCTCATTTCCTCAAATGTTACTTTCTCAATTTTAAGAAAAAATACATTTTTTCTCAAATTTGAGAAAGCCTTTGCACCCTCAGAAATGAGACATAATTCCTCGCATTTGAGTCATTATTTCTCAAAATGATTTGAGAAAATCGAAATCTCACTTTTAAGAATGTATTACTCGGTGCACAGATAAGAAACGGATGTTCTCAAATACGAGGAATATTTTCTCGAATTTAAGAAACCATTTTTAACAGTGTAGCACCGTGATAGAATGGAGTTATGACTAAAAAAGAAACTAAAATATAATCCTGGTTTAATTAATTAATATAGATGCATTTAAATTATCTTAAGCAATCTTACGAATTTCCAGCTTGATGGCAAGGAAGCGTTAAAATAACGGGGCCATGATAAAATCAAACATATATTTTATAGAGATATCTTCCTTGTGCCGTGTAAAATTTCCATAATTTTGAACCCATTAGAAATAAATCTTTTGATCGGAAATATTGGCAGAAACCGGAAAATATAATTTAAAAACTATTTCTTCGACCGATGCTATTACCGACCGATCTTATTTACACATACATCACACAAGTGAGTAAATTTGAGCAGCGAACTGTAAAAGTTATGTATTTAATGCACACCAAAAAGCCATGAATAAACCACCAGAAAGCACATAAAGAAAATAAGTGCAGACTATTAATTTTCAAGAATATTTGCAACAGTTTTATTTTCGAGTGCTTCTTTTATATATTCGAAATTTCTAAACTTACATTTTTCACGCGTTCGAAAAAAAACGGTTCCATTACTAGTAAAATTAATCTAATACAAAAGGTTTTACTTCTTTTTCCAATTTTTTCTGGAAAGAAACCGGAAAAAAGTTTTTTTACCAACAGGTTCAAAGTATCCGGAAATTTTACAACACTGAACTGGATAAGACTTTCGGTTCAGACACGTAGCGTTTTTCAGACAAAACAAATCTCGAGAGGAATATTTCTAATCAACCGGCCAGCTTCATTCCAGTGTTTGACACACTAGGTGTTTGAACGAATACGTAAGTGTAAACACTTGCATTCAAAATGCCGTAATAATATTTTTCCCAATACGCTACTTTCCAAACACGCTACGTATCTAAATAAATCCACGTAAAAGCCCGTGAAAATCTTTTACACGATGTGTTTCCCCGTGAACACGCTATGTGTCTGAGCCGATATAATAAATCAAACCTAATTAAACCCTCTCAAGGGAAAGTGAATCTCTTGGGTGTGTTTGACAGAGAACTTAATAATATTTTTCTGTTAGCTTAAGTTCCATTCCTAATTATAACATATTCCCAATAATTTTCTAACATTAAAGGTTATTGAGTAGCTATATATTACAATGACTTAAATGACACTAGGTGCTTCTGTTCCATAGTCAAATCCACACCGTCTCCGGCCTGTGGAAAGCCTGCGAAGAGGAGTGTCATGTTTGGTCCAGCCCCAATCCAGCCCCCTGCAACGGAAACTTCGATGTCAGGCAGTAGTCAGTAGAGGTAGACCCGCGGATCGAACACAACCGGTGGTAAAAGTACAACATTTACTAGGTAAGATACACATTCAAATTCGACTCAATATAACCAAATGATCTTCTGTATATCTCTATATAAAAGTAGACTGGACCTGACTGATCAACGCTTAGGCAAAAGTGTGTAAACTAGAAACTTTAAGGGTCTTCACTACAGCGAAATTAAAGTACCGCTAATTTTAGCGTTTTTTCTGTAAAATCTTCAAAACAAATAAAAATTATCGAAAAGCAGAAACGTAGTGAACTAGAGAATACGATTTTGCATGTGATAGCTTTACCACAATTCACCTATCCGCTTTTGGTATCCCGCTATTTACAGAAACCGCAAAAAATGCTAAATCTTTCTACAGTTGCAAATCGAAAGCAGATACATGAGTTGTGATAACGGTATCACATGCAAAATCGTATTATCTAGTTCACTACGTTTCTCCTTTTCGAGAATTTTTATTTGTTTTGAAGATATTGCAGAAAAACTCTAAAATTAGCGGTAGTTTAATTTCGCTGTAGTGAAGACCCTTAAATATTAATCAACATTATCTAATTAAATACATCCAAGTTCAGAAACGTGTAAACCAAGCAACAGTATAAATGTACTATTTAAAAAAGTGTTTTTATACTACACTTTCGAGTACCACTTAAAACACTTGTTATATAATTATCTCTTAGTGGTACTCAAGTTTTCATTTTGCCTCTCGTTACCAAACGTAACCAGCCCAGCGAAAGCCATCTACAATTTCATTGCACAAAATCAACAGAAGTTTTCTCTGCAATCCTCTTGCAGTGTGTAAACAAAAGGACCTCAATATACACAGTTTCAGCAGAAAGACAAACTCAACCGCTTGATTATTTCACAGTTACCAAATACTACAGGGAATGTCTTCATATAGTTTCATAATACCCGAAGTAAATGAGCTACAAACGCATGGGGAGACCGAGATATTTCTATTCAACTTCGTAACAGGAAAACAGAAATAAATTACAAAACAGGTTTGTATAAGATAATTTAATTAGAACAAGGATAATTTCTATCTATTTAAAGTTATTCTCGTCCTTCATTTGATATTTCCCTGAAAGATGAAGAACACTATAAATACCGTAGGAGTTCAAACGAACTAACCCGATCAGGACCAAAGTTGGTATGGTAATAGACTTTGACCTGCTATATAAACATATGAAATATTATGTTCTGTAGGCTTACGGGTCATGAGCTATGGATGGGCGGTCAAGTTTTGTGTTATATTTTTGAAAGCAAAAATTCATTGGATTGGAATCAAATTTGACATAGTGGAAGAACTTAACCTACTATAAAAACATATGTAATATTAAGTTATGCAGAGTTGTGATTCTTGAGTTATTTGCTATCAAATTTTGTGTCATATTCCCCCTCCCCAAAAAAAACTCATCTATAATAACCTTCATTATCTTCTTCTTCTTCTTCTTCTTCTTCTAAGTCTTTTCCCAGTTATCTGGGTTAGGCTTTTCGGATCGTCGTCTTTCACCTGTTTCTATCTTGTGTCGTATCTGCTAACACTACACTGCTTCATATCGGTCTTAACACAATATCCTCACTGAGCTCCTCCGTGGCTAAGCGGTTACCGTACGCGCCCTTGGCGCGGGAGACCCGGGTTTGATTCCCGGCGGGAGCTCATGTGGTTCGGATTCCACGTTAATCAGTAGGTTCACGTCTCACATAGCCTCACTGCTGAAAGGGACGCTGAACTGAAGTTCAACTCAACTCAACAATCTCCTCGCTTCTTCTTTGGCCAACCTCGGGCTCGTTTCCTACTCAGTTCCGTAGCATCCACTCGGTCAGCTACGTATTCCAAAGGTCTTTCTCTTACATGCCCAAACTATCTCAATCTAATTTCTTGCAGGTTTTCTACTACTGGTCTCACTTTTACTGTTCCCCGGATTGCTTCATTCTTAATTTTGTCCTTCCGCGTCACTATCCTACACATATCCACGGCAGCATCTTCATCTTCGCAACATGCAACTTCTAATTGTCTCTCTTCTTCGTCGTCCAACATTTTGCTCCTTATAATATGGCAGGTCTCACTACTGTTCTGTAAACTTTTCCTTTAAGGTGTATTGGTACTCTAAGGTTACACAATACTCGTGCCTCTTCTCTCCATTTTATCCAACCCCTGCTAATTTTGCTGTTTACCTCTTCTTCTGTTCCTACATTTTCCTGCAGAATTGACCCCAAGTACTTGAATTTCTTCGTCATTACCATCTTTTTTTTTCGTTCAGCCGTATTCTTGTATTCTCGATTACATTTTTTTTTCTGAAAGGACAATGTAAATATTCTGTTTTACTTCTACTAATTCTAAGCCCTTTGCCTTCCAATTCTCCTCTCCAGGCATCTAATTTCTCTTGCAGAGCTGCCTTGGTCTCACTCACTAGCACGATGTCATCCGCGAATGGAATATTCCACGGATATCCTTGTAAGTTCGTCTATCACAGTTGCAAAAAGATATGGACTATGTGTACATAATATGGTCAAGATTAAAGTGGCCATGATGGTAGATCTTGACCAGCTATATAAGTGTATGAAATACTACACTATACTGTTCAGTCTTACGGTTCCCGAGTTATAGCTGGTTAAATTTTGCGTCATATATATATATTAAGTAATAACCCATACATCAATAATGACATTTATTCCGAAGTTGCTCGTCCGCTTAGTTTTCGACAAAAAGCGTAATAACAGCTACAAAAATTTAAAAATCATCAATTTTCAGAACCACTTTAAAAGAGTAGAGTAAGGTAGGGACAAGTAGGGTAGAGTTAGGAAAGTTTGGAGCCATTTTGTTAAAATTAATAGAGTGTAAGTTCTCGTCTCGGCGCAAGAATACCAAGTGGAATGACTCTGTTTACCTACAGCCATGTTCAGAATACAAATGCTCATTACTTTCCCACAATCCAACTATGCTGTAACCTTGTGCGAAGTAGTTCCTCCGCTTCCCTAATAGTTCCATGATTATATCCGCTTATATATAAAAAAAAATAAACTCGAGTTCCGCTCTCATTACATATTATCAACCAGACAAACGAGTAAATTCTCCATTTCTTCCAGGTAAATTTTCAAAATTTTGCTAGAAACGGACGACCAACTTTGGAACTTAACCCCACAAAACTTATCCAATCTTTATCAAACTTTGCGCCATGTATTCAGTACAAAAACCCATACATTGAACTCATTCCAATCGGGATCAAATTTGGCATAGTGCTAGACCTCGATCTACTAGCATGTGGAATATTACGCGGTGCAAACTTTGGACTTTTCAGAGTTATGCACAATCGTGTTTTTAAATCATTGTAGTTACCAAAAACAAAATAAATACCGTTCAAATAACAATTAAAGATTGATCTTGAAGGGAAAAAAGTAAAATCTACTGAGTATTTTTTACGGTTATGTGTTTTTCACTTGTTTAAATGTTAAGGCATTACTTCTTAAATGCGTAAAATTAAAGCATAACTAATTTATTAAAAATAATATCATGTAAAAGCATAATTTCATCTAAAGCAATATATGGATGCGGAAGTCGAACCAAAATTAACACGTGTTGAATGTATTTTTTTAAAAAACAAAAGCTGAAAATCATACGAATCAAATAAGCAGACAAGAAATAGATTAATTACGTAATTTAAAGAAAGAAGAAAGAATAAATTCTCCATTATGTACACTCTTGCTCAAAATATGTAGCCACCCAACTCTTTTTGGAAAGACCTTCTACTCTTATCCACAGTTGGAATTAAATGAAACGTGAATGATTTTCTTTGGTCGTTTGGGATATTTATTTTGAGCCAAAGTATTAGGATATCCTGCGTACAGTTGCGAAAACACCTCCTTTAAAAAAAAGTGGCTGGGTGGTCAAGATTTTTGGAACAAAACTGTACAATCGCATACAAAAGTGCTCTGTATCTTCCTCTATTGATAGTTTGAGAATGACGTGATCAATGGAAGCAAGGAAGAATGTATAAAATATTTAACAATTATTTTGAAGTTTTGGATAATGAGAATTTATTTGAGGGGTCTCATTTTTGTAGAACTGTACACGTCGCCGTGTATAATGCAGTTAATTAAACTGAAATTTTAAAGATGGATGGAACACACCACTTGCATAGAAAGTGTTTGTAAATTCTACTAGGAATAACAAGAAAAACTTTGGAAAAAGACCTTGAGAAAGAAAAGAATATAGAACTAAAGCTTAGAAACATGAACTACAACAGTACTAACTTAACACAAGATCAGATCTTACATCCAGGGTTTTATTTCTGCGGCGATAAACTGTTGATTTTCTCAATCCGTAGAGCTGGATAACGCAAAACCAATAATAATAAGAAGAAGAAGAAGAAGAAGAAGAAACAACTAGTTGAACCTGCTCTCTCTACACAGCGCATCATTCATATATGACAATGAATCTCCTCGTCATTCCTCACACCATCTGTATATGTCCCTTTACAGACACCAGTGAAAAACGTCTTGATAAAAATCGGCAAGGAGTACCATAAAAGAGAGACTTTTTCGATTATTTTTTCAATATTTCGCAACGTTTGTAAGATTAGAGCCTACTTCCTGTTGGAGTTTCTAATTCACGTATGATCACTGTTTTCTTCTTCTTATATGCAGTATGTAATAAACAAATACATTACACACACAAGTAATTTTAATGTTAGTGATATATCGTGTTCATTGGGCAAAACACTCCAAACAATAAAGATTCACCTTAGCCTGGAAAATTGTTATCCTTCGTTTTTCATGATCATTTGACCACGAAAGAAACGCCTGACAGATATACAACCCGTGTATGCAATTATGTTGTGTTGGAATGTATACTCATAGGATATGATGTTTTTTTTTTAATTTCAACACTTCCAGTGTACCCCTAAAAATGTAATAAAGAAATAACGGCCACGTTTTTTTTTAAATATTCAACAAAAACTAGACAATCTACACAAAATTTGTAATTGAGTAGCGAAAAGGGCACGTTTCTAGCACTTGTAGTTTTTGAGATCTCATTGTCGAAGGAACTGGAGACAAACATATAAACCTAGCATTTCAATATATAGATTACATAACATTTATCCGTAACAATAACCATGAAAAATAAAAATCAAGATTTTGAATGATTCAGTAAAAACAGGAAATACGATTATTTTAACACTGAAGTAACGAAAGAATTGTTCTTTCCTAATGCTTTTTTTTCAGCTCTGACTGCCATACAAACTCGCGTGCAGAAGTAGCTATTGATCTGTGGATAAAAATGTTCACTGGACGGTAAGTGTCTCAATTTTCCAGACGTCTTGTGAAATGACTATTCGTGTCTCGTTTGGATTACGAAGAGTTCATATTTTTAATCGATGGCATTGGTTAACCTCATGTTCGTCCTGGAATGCGGAAGTACTGCAAGAGGTAGCTTCTATTACCTCAAATGTCCTACATTAACTCCTTAAACAGCTTCAAGCAATGATTTTCAGTGTACATGATAGTCTGAAAATGGGAACACTTAGAATTACAACTATTGAATTTTACTATTATAGGAAGTTCAATAAAACGCCTATATCAACTGTCTGTCCGTTGACAGATATCAAGGCAGAACAAAAAAGGATAAAAAGATATTGAGAAATGTTTTCTATATTGATTTAAGAATAGGACCCACTTCACTTCTTAAATCTCTAGTACTTCTCGTAACTCTCGTATCAAAAGTAGTAGAAATAAACTATTTCTGGCTTCCTTTTTGATCACCATAGAATAATAACTAATATATATATATATATATATATATATATATATATATATATATATATATATATATATATATATATAGCAAGAAATTCCTTTTTGATATGGTTTCAGCGTCCCAAGAATAGGTTTCTTTTCAAACTCTTTTCCTTTATCCAAACCAGAAGTGACGTAAATCTACTCTACAATTTCAGCTCAGATCGCCATACAGAAAAAAAAGCGGTAATACAAGGTGTGATTAAAAAGTACGGTGAATGTAGCTGCACAGTGCCATCTATCGATTGTATCCATTTCACTAGTAGGCCCGGTAGCATAAGACCGAAGATACAGGCAGTGTCGAGTTTGAACGAGTTGTAACATGTTAGTTGGCTTTCAGAGGCAGAAAACTGAGGACATGTTAAGAACGTCTGTCGCGCACCAACATTAAGTTTTGTTCTAAGCTGCAAAAAAAAAGTGTCAAAAAAGCTCATGATATGTCAAAATCAGTGTATGGTGATGAAGAAGTGGTATTGAAGACTGTTTGCAAGTAGTATGAGCTATTCAAAAGCGGCAAGAAATTGGATGAAAGCGGGTAAAGATTGAGACGTTCTTCGACGTCAAAAACAGACGAAAACGTGCAAAAAAAAGTGGCACAAATGATTTGTTCAAACAGACGAATGACTACTCGAGAGCTTTTCGAAGAATTAAACATCCCGTATGGGTCAGTGAAAAACATTTTAAGCGCCGATTGAATAGGCAAATAGCTTCGTTCTTCACCACGAAAATGTACCGTGCCACACCTTGCTTTTGATCCGCGAGTTTTGTGCCGAGAAAATATTCATGTCCTTCCACATTCGTTGTACTCTCCAGATATAGCATCATGCGACTTTTGGCTCTTCTTAAAAATTAAAACCATGCTTTAAGGAAAACGTATTTATACCATTCCTAACATTGAGAGGGTCACGACAGAGCAGCTGAAAAGAAGCCTTCCAGAAATGCTTTCAGTCATGGATTCAACGTTAGGATAAGTGCATTGCTACTCAAGGACAGTACTTTGAAGGAGATTGAATCAAATTTCATGTAAGCTTATTATTTTGTTTCTAATAAAATTATTCACCACATTTATGATCACACCTCGTACAAGTGACTTTTATACGGATTCAGCTTCTCAAATCCAAACCCCATCTTCAACCACATCTCTCTATTACAACCGGAAATGTTAGATATAGCACTTCCGGTTTGAATATTGAATCTACTTACTTTAGAAGCTTACAGTAGTTTCACACTGTAAAGCATAACCCACTTGTTTTCGGAACTAACAACGTAGGTATACTGTAAAGATGTGTTAACAAATCTTCAGATATACCAGTAAGAAATATTTTATGCTCAAAATCAATAAGTAATGTTTTAATTTAAACCATACTGTTTACGTATTTATACCATACTGTATGGTATATACCATACCATATAAAATACATTAGTGATAAACATGATGAAACTGCTGAAATAAAAACGATGTAATGAAATTAGAAAACCATGAATAATTCGTACACGTAATATTGTCCATCACAACAGGATATTCTAGAGACGAGTATTCTACCAATGAGCCAACGTGACTCTCATTTCACACAAGAACTTAAACAGAGTTGAGGACGAATGTTACAAAGGAATTTAGAGAGAATCCCCACAAGCAGGCGCGCGCCCAGAAATTTTTATTGGGAGGGGTCCAAGGCTTTAGGGGAAAGGTCCAATACTTCAACCCACTATGTCTATATAGTATTGAACTGATGATATTCTATACCCTAGAAGACGATAAGTAATCGTAAGTACTGTCACCTATATATATACAAGGACAAGACTGTTTTTTATACGGAAAGAAAGAGTGCAAATACATTCGTAAGATCAAATCTTTAGTCTACACATGTCAATTCTCTGCTAAACAAGTATAGTTGTGTTAACCCCGTTATCCGTTAAACCGCGGCCTCCCAGGCCCAGTAACTTCATTTTTCTCGAATTTCTCAATAATCATACATATTTCGATGCCATAAAATTCTGAATTCTTCTATCCTTAGTCGAAGTCAAAATCATGAAGATATCAAGTTGATACAATTAATTGATTTTCTTAAAAAAAATATATATATATATTGAAAACATTTTCCTGACGTAACCGGGTAACCGGAGCCTAGGAGACCCCGTATAACTTTAAAACAAATTCCCAAACCCCATTTTCAACCAAATGGTCATATAATTATATGTTGAACATGTGGCTATTGTAACCTTTAGTCGAAACAGTATGTGACAATAGGCATTGATTTTTGCGTGTTCTGCACTTAAAAGATATACTGGGCCCGTCTACGTTACAAAAATGTCTTGCCCGGATAAGGGTTAAAGAAGTGTACAAATATACTTTCAGTTACGAAGTTTATTTTTTATGGAAGTCAAGACCAAGTGGCCCCTCACTTAGGTGCGCCCTGCTCACAAGGCTCATATATTAAAAGGGGCGATCCCAGATTTCATCTGGTGGCGTGGAACTGAGGAAATTCTAGAAGAATGCTCGAAGAGGATGCTTGCTGTGGAGGTTGAACATAGATTTCCCGATAATGAAGTGAGACTGGTAACCGTTTACTTACAATCATCTGTTCAGTTAAGTTCATTCCCGTGAGTACCACCGTAATCGCGATCCAAGTTCGTTAGTGGTTACATTATATTCAATCTCCATTTATAACAAGAAATTTGGAATCCTGATTATACAACATGTAATTGTACACTATCATGGAATACGTTTCTTTTTGGAAACCCGTTCATTTTTCCCAACGTCTCTTCAGATAGACAGTACTCTTTGTTCTTTTCATGTACGAAAACTCCCAAACTCTACAATAAGCGAGCTTTTTTATTATCTTGTGTAACTCAATTTCAAAATATTTACGGACGTCAATAAGTTCTTAATTCCTGAAATATGTACACTCATGTCCAAAATTATTGTCGCATGTCTATAAATATGTTGTTGTAGAAATATAATTTGATAACGAATTCGCCCGGTATTTCTTATAGTGTTAGTATGTGTATAATCGGCAAAGACATGTATGTGCCAAATTTCATGTCAAAGGAGCACTAAATAAGAACAATAAAACGAAAATAAAACTTTCGTGTCCATTTAGCAACATTTTGTTTTACTCTTTCTAATTTTCGTATTTATAATTCTTTTCCTATGGGATTTACCACATATATACATTTCCCGATTATACACATAGTATCAGTATTAAAAGTACCCTGCAAAATCATTATCAAATTATATTCTTAGAAGAAGACAGCTATAGATATGCGACAATCATTTTGGACATGAGTGTATATCTCGTTGCCTTCTGGTTCATTTTCTCCTTTTCAGCTACTTTTTCTCAGTGATAGAAGAGTAAGTCCCATCGTGGCTATGTCGTTAGAAAAAACGTCTTCGGCGCAGGAGACTCATGTTCGATTTCCGGTGGGAGTTCATGTGGTTCAAATCCAACGTTAAGTTTTAGGTGCATGTTTCATATAGTCTCGTTGCTGAGAAAGAAGCAAAACCGTAATCCAACAAAGCAACCAAGGAGAGCTGAAAGTCACGTGGTATATTTGTGAGCTTTAAATAAAATGCTTTAGAACTCAGATTATACATGTCCGTAAAAATGAAGCATAAACCATTCATTGTATTAGGTAATGTTACTGTAATTCAATCCTTCAAATATCTGAGTATGAATGTCTGTGAGTTTTGCAATCAGCTAGGGAAGATACCTCTCTTCGTTTCAGTACACAGTAAGAGTCATACAGTTGATCACTTCAGTTCAATTCAATCAATAGTTCAGTCAAATTCTTATATTCAATCTGATTTAGCTTGAAGCGTTTTGCGCTTAAAGTTTTTACGTCACTTCTGAATGCGATCTTTTCAAACAGCAAGTCAAGGAAAGCACAATGTTGTAAAACTTAAAACCATCGTTCAAGTACATTGAAGAACATCTTGTGGTGTTCTTGGAAATTCTGCGATTTCATTGTGCACTTTGGCAACGGTGTATTTACCTTATACGTTTTCAGTGGCGCGAAAAGTTCAACCTCAAATTTAACACAGTAGGATCACTTAGAGGTAATCAGTAATAAATAGCGCAATTATAGATATAGAATACTGCAGAAATTATTTTGGAACTGACGTCTTTATGACGTTCATGCGTCTGCATACCAGTTATACAGAAAGCGCCCGTAAGCGATGGAAGAGAACCATACTTACAGAACAAGTCAAATAATGATTGTTGGATAACTAGGAAATTTGTAATAAACATAGGTAGGCAAACTGCTAATATCAACAGAAATTCTTCCATAGTTCTACAGCACATTCAGAAGACAAACTATAGTAATTTAATGAGCTGTTCTTGTTTAAAATCCACCGTGTATAGTATGGTGTTACTGCAACTTCTTCAATTCCATTTTCGTAATCAGGATATCCATTATATATCAATACAAAGAATTAAATTAGTTAAATTTATTAAGATGGAATATGTTATCCTAGATAGGGGTATTAACTACGATGATCCAGCAGTTTGGTTGTTTTTCGGAATCTTGAAAGCATGATTCAATAGTAACTTCTTAATCAAGAGTTTAGTGCAAGAGAAACATACGTTGAAAA
This sequence comes from Thermobia domestica, assembly GCF_964235325.1. Taxonomy (NCBI): domain Eukaryota; kingdom Metazoa; phylum Arthropoda; class Insecta; order Zygentoma; family Lepismatidae; genus Thermobia; species Thermobia domestica. The sequence continues at coordinate 57,622,586 of NC_137459.1, forward strand.
TAGTATGAATGACAGCTACCTGGAAAAGCTCTTAAAATCATTGATAGAAAAAATAAACAATCACTTTGAGATGCAGATGAGCTGACAGTACTTGTCTTCATATTGCATTGCGTATTGTGCTTCGAAATGGTTAGAGCTTCGCTTAGAAGAAGAAAAGAAAGAAGAAAGTTGAAAGAAAACATGGAATAGAAAGAAATATTACAAGAGGAAAACAAATGCTTGTCACACACACACACACACACACACATGTATATATATATATATATATATATACAGGGTGTTAATGAACTATACCGACAAAGTGTAAGAGGTAATTCCTCACATCAAAATAAGAGAAAAAGTTTATTTGGACCTGTGGGGAAAAATGCATAGTTTCAGAGCTAGGGCTGTCCAAAATCGCGAAGAAGCCAAATTTCAAGAGAATCTATTTCGAATTCGAGAGACTGTGGATGGTAGTTCTTATCAGCGCAAAGGAAGTCACGCATACGCAATCCAAAATTGGATATTTCATTAATTTTCAGTCTGTGTACAGGGTATTCCAAACCGGGTGAAATTCCCAGACATGCCATCAGCCAAATTTTGAGATATGCTCTGACTTTATGATTGGTCCAAAGTAGGCAAACGATAACCCTTGATAGCAGTTAACACAAATCCTTTGGTGCGATGTCGGAAGTGTTAAGGATCGTCAGCAGCACAGTTTCTCGTACTAGGGAAAACGCATAGTGTGATGTTTTCTTTCACGCTTATAAGTGAAGAAAACGTGAAATATACCGTGACGAAATACATTGCATCACACATTATTCCGAACACAAATAGACATGAAGCTGCCGGTTCCTAACACTTCCGACTTCCCTCCGAAGCATTGGATGTCCATTGTTGTCAATGTTTGCCTTTTGTCTGCTTTGGACTCTCTCTGAAATCAGAATATATCTGAAAACTCTATTGAGAGTATATCTGAGAATTACACCCTGTATGGAATACCCAGTATACCTATTGAAAATTGACTAAATATGCACTTTTGGATTGTGTATGTGTGGCTTCTTTTACGCTGATAAGGACCGCCATCCAAAGTTTATGGAATTCGAAATAGGGCCTATTGAAATTTCGATTTTTCGCGATTTTGAACAGCCCTAGCTCTGAAACTATGCCCTTTTCCACACAGGTCCATATTATATTTTCTCTTATTTTGATGTGAGGAATCACCTCTTACAGTTTGTCGGTATAGTTCATTAACACCCTGTATTTTTATATATATATATATATATATATATATATATACAGATGGTGAACAGAAAAATGGAAACACCTGAACGAAATTGCAACTTACCAGATTAATATGGTGTCGGGCCACCTTTCGCCTTCAGAACAGCCTTGATGAGACGTGGGATGGAGGCATAGAGGTCGTGAATGGTAGGAAGTGGAATTTTACACCATTCCTCGTGCAGGGCATCTGCCAGTTCTGTGAGAGAGGATGGAGGTGGAAATCGTCGCAGGAGTCGTGTTTCCAAGACGGACCACAAATGTTCATTTATGTTGAGATATGGGGATTGGGCGGGCCAGGGGAGGTGCTGAACTTCATCCCGATATTCCTCAAACTACGCTGCAACAACGCCAGCTGTGTGAATGGGTGCATTATCATCCTGGAAGAAGGCGTCATTGTCCGGGAACAACATCCGGACCATAGGATGCAAGTGGTCTCCTAAAATTGCGACATAATCGTTGGCAGTGATTTGTTCGCTAAGTGTGACCACAGGACTCAATGAAAACCATGATATTGAGGCCCACAGCATCACCGAGCCGCCGCCATGTTTCACAGTTGGGCGGAGACACTGCAGTTCATAAGCTTCTTCGGGCTTTCTCCACACATAAACACGGCCCGTGGTTGGGAATAGGTTAAAGGATGACTCATCCGACCATATCACACGTTTCCAGTCCTCAACGGTCCAAGTTGCATGGTCGCGGCACCATTTGCGGCGTGCGAAAGCGTTATGGTCCCTGATGAGCGGTTTGGCCCGTGCAACACGACCCCGTAAGTTCATGTCATGTAATTCGCGGCCGACTGTGATTGTCGAAACAGGGTGGGGGAGGTGCTGATTGAGTTCCTCCGTCACTTGCTCCGCAGTGGCACGACGGTTCTGCGTGACAATGCGCTTTAATACCCGGCGTGACCTTCACTCATGATTTTCTTCCGCCCACTGTTCCGCTTCCCCGATGTATTTTTCCCGTGTGTTGTATAGGCCGTCATCACCTTCGACGCTGTCCCACGCGACACACCTAACACAGTAGCCACTGGCGTCACACTGACTCCACATAACCGCGAACCAACAATTTGCCCTCTTTGAAAATCTGAGAGGTCTCTCATTTTACACTACCTCCGTCTGCTGCAGCCACTAGACACTGCTGTTCCACTGAGCCTGACGTAGTATGGAGACCGACCTAACACACCACCACCAGCGGTCCGGCGCTGCGGGCGCCATGATACCACTGCCAACCCATACATCTGACGTGTTGCCAACTACAGGTGTTTCCATTTTTTTATCACCATCTGTATATATATAGATAGATAGATAGATATTAGGGTCTCTACTACCACAATACACACGGGACCCTTCAATATTCGTGAAGTGCCTGACATTTAACGCGCAGTACTTTGCAAACAGTACAAGCTACGGTAAAACAAAATACACTAGTGAATTTCCGAGAAAATTGTACATGAATTTGATTTATCGCTTGCACCTATTCCTATTTTAAAAACCGAAAGTTGAATCCAATATGGCAGATCCAAAATGGCGTCCGGGTTGTGTAACATGTGTTAGGGAAACAGTACTTTATCCAACTTGTCTTGTATCTGCCCACATTCATGTCCAGTTATATCTAAAGAAACTAAAAGCAATTTTGTGTCCGAGCGTTATAGCAGTTTATAATTGCATTCCAGATATATGAAGGCTGATAAACATGCAAATTACCGGTATGGGCCGCTAAAATCAGTGAAATACACATTGGGCCGTGGAGAACTTTGCACTTCAATCAATTTTACCTTATTCCCGAGGGGACACTCATGAATGTACGTACGTACCTTGTGAGATAAGCAGAGAGAAACACAATGAGGAAAGCACGGGAAGGGTTACCAGTGTACGCATAGTCATGGAACTACGAGTTGTAATCCTGAAAACCATAGGCAGCACTATCAATAGTCTTCTTTGCCTGTCACCATTATCTTGTACAGCGGGGGACACTTCTAAATGGTACAGCCATATGGAGATTTACGCCTAAGGTGTACCATTTAGAAGTGTCCCCCGCTGTACAATCTGTCTTTCACCACCAATGGACAATCTGTTTCCATTTGAAAAGTATTCCGTTTCATTTTTGAATCAACCCAGGTCACGAACCCATTACCTCTACCCTAAAGATTTTAGTTTACGAAATCCTGGGATGGGCTTGTCAGTTCTAAATCTTCAAATTCTTAATTTTTCTTTAGCTACGTCGAGCTACAAGTACTGATGAGACCATACTGCACACTTATATTGCAAGAGGGGATGTAGCAATACTAAAAAATGAGTTAACCCTTTCGTGGGCCAATTTTTTCTACAAGTGATGGGACGATACATCATCCATGTTACCCAACACACACTTAAAACAACCAAACAAACAAAAGAAACAATTTTTCTAGCGCAATTCCCATTTCCATAGTGAAAGACTCATAACTAATGGGAATATTGCTTCCCAGTGGAGCAAATAAGAGTGTACTTAGGCTCCTTTGGCGGTAACTTTTCTTTCCATTGCTCACGAAAGAGTTAAGGGATATTTGCTGTTCTTTGTGAAGAGTGAGCATATAAACGTATAGGCTACGACAAGGACGATATGGCGTCATATTGGGAACCCTGTACGCTACAAACAATGATGAGCATACAATACTCGACTGTATCCCACGGTGGCTCAGTGGTAGAACCTGGTGCATGGGGTCCCTGGTTCGATCACAGGAGAAGTAAGTTTGTAATGGACAACATCGTGTCCGTGGGTTTTTTTCGGGGTACTCCCGTTTACTACCACATTCTCATTCCACCAATGCTTTCACCGTCATTCACTTGCCTTAATCATTCATCTCCTTTAGCTTAAAGGTCATACTCGTGGGACGTTAAACTAGAAGATGTTTGTACCCCACGTAAGAGGAAAGAAGTGAAAACCGCTTGTAAAACCTTATTTATTAAGCGAATATAGTCTCTCTCTATCGCACACACACACACACTCTCTTTCTCTCTCTCTCTCTCTCTCTCTCTCTCTCTGTTATTCAAATGAAAATAAAATAATGAACAATATAAGAACACAATCTTGCTAATTTCATTTCACGTACATTTGTCAGTGACCCAGGAGAGTCATTTTTAGCTGGATGAAAAGTGTGACGACACAGTTTGCTGCTCTCCCTCAAAGTAAACCACACAGAGAGGAGAAGGAGAAAGCAAGTAACCTGACGTTGAGAAGGAAGCGTATTCCATGATTTTGCAAGGATACTACTCATGGATTTATGACTACACACACACACTGCCAACACTTGTTTCTTCCATTGCAGTACCTCATATCCCCTATACGTTGCTGTGTGTGTTCTCTTCTTCCTTCCTCCGATTGTAAACGTGTGTTTGTACGTATTAGATTGGCCAGTTGACAATAACAGACCTAGATTTAACGTCAAATACGTGATTCCACCAGTGTTTCCCTACTCTTGTACCTGTGACAATTGGACGTTATAAAATGACTTTCTTTCCTATATAAGTTCGTACTCTTCTGTATATACAATATACCTGTTTCAATTGACTGATTAATGCATTTACAACTTTAATTTAGTCTCTTTTCTATTGTTATTTTTGTCAAACTTAACACGACTTATCTTGGCAAGTCAACTGTATTTTCTGACGCGCATAGGTGAATCGAACCTCCGTTTCACATAGTTTGTACAGGTATCGAACACGGTATCATAAACATCGAAAATTACCAAATTAATCGTTCTAGAGCACGGTTACCACTCATGGTAGTTAAATGGTTAAGAGAGTTCACCTTCTGTTTGAAGGTTTCCTAGTTCGATCTGAATTCAATTCATGTGAATTTCTGATGGATAACAACATGACCGTGCTTTAGTTAATTATTTTTTTTAATTCTTGTTTGAGGCAAAAGGAAAAAAGGTAATCATTTTATTTTCTGGAGAAATTGTAAAGAAAAGGGTGTACCAAAGAAGTATTTATGAAGTAATGAAATATGGGAATGTTAGATGCATGTTGTCTGTTTATCGTTTGTCAATATATCTGTTGTCTGTTATTATTATTATTTCCAAATTATTGTCTACTATTATAACTGAAAAAAAAATGTGTTGCATAATAATTTATCTTGCGTTTACCTTGTATGTTAACAGGTAAACGATAATTGTAGAATACTTCCACCTATATTTTCACAAGAAAATGAACTATATAGTTTTGCTAAAAGTAAGAGTACAGATGAAGTGTAAGACCAAATTTTCATGCTACATCAGTCATTTTCCTGTTACACAAACATAGTTTTAATGAGAAGGTGTACAAATGTATGTTCAGTTAGGAAGTTTTGGAGGGCCGGAACCGGTAGACCCTCCTTCCGTGGGTGCACTCCTGACAGTCAACAATATGAAATTCTTACATACCTATCAATTATATGTGGCCCCGCGTAAACGCTAACGCTCTCGCCTTTGGTGCGAGCGGTCCCGGGTTCGATTCCCGGTGGGGGCACTCGCTCGAAAAAGTGTAAAAGCTTTTTCAGGCCAGCCACTCTGAATGAGGTTTTCCTGGGTTTTCCTCATTCACACCAGGCAAATGCCGGGGTGGTACCTAACTTACAGGTCCCAGGCCGCTTCCTTCCTTCCCCAATCCTTTCTTCCTTCCCTTTCTCCGGATTGTGTGCTCACCGAGGGACGTCATCCCTCAAAACGTGAAGGGCTAAATGCCCTTAGATGTCGAAAGCCCAGAAATCTAAATCCTTATCAATTATGTTGATTTTCTAAATCCTCAACTACTATTTGTTCATATAACCTTAATGTATCTTAGTTATGTGCACATGTAATACACCGTTGCCTCCAAGTGGACAAGTGTGATAAAGCATTTGATCAGTGAACATGAAAGGTTGGTAACTACTTAGGCGATTGATGTACAAGTATATAGGGATGCAAATGTAGGTGTATAGAAATGCAACATGAAACATACAAAGTAAACGCAAGGTCAATTACTATTCAGCATAGTTTTTCAGTTACGAGTACTTATCGTCTTTTGGGATGCAGAATAATAATACCCGTTCAATACTTACATAGACGTAGTGGTTTGTACTATTGGACACCTCCTCCAAAGCTTAGATCCCCAACAAAAATTTGTGGGTGCGTACCTGCTGCCTTTTCTTTGCATAAGTGTCACTGATATATCATTTTGCGTAGCAACAATCATTGCTTGTGGAGAAATTGAGTAACTCCTATGAAGCTACGCTTTCTTTTTTTCTCTCTCTTCATGAGTTTGAGCACGAAAATGATTTTTACCTCTCGCGGATTGATGCTGATTTGCGACAGTTGATGGAATAAGCTACAAAACTGGAAAATTTATCAGACAAGCCTGTATTTCCAGCTCTTCCTATTTCCCCCACTCTGACGTCATTTAGTGACACAAAATGAGCACGAAATCAATGGAAGTGTTCGGCTTCTAATGGAGCCTCAGGCCACGTTTATTTCACTCGGGAATGGCTATGCAGCGTGTCTCAGGTTCATCGATCCTCAAGTGAAGTGACGCATAAAAAAGTACACCTGGAATTATTATTGAGCAGCGGAATATCGCAAAACCGCACCTGAACCCAAAGATAGAAAGAAAATCTACATTAGTAACTAAAAATAATTGTTTGCAAGCAGTACTGATAATTAAAATATTTCCACCTGCTACCTTGAATATGTGTTTATTAACACACAGACAACTAACCAACAGGACTTGAAATAGGCTATTTCAAAACCAATTTGTTCAAATCATGATGGTTTCATAAAAAAAAAAATCATATTTGATAATAACGCTGGTTAATTTCTATTAGAGATACAAAAAAGCCGTTTTTTTTAAGGGTATATAGAGGTTTCTTCATAAAAAGCAGAATTTTCGGGAAAAAACGAAAACTTTTATTTTTTGGCTCTTTGTGAGGTTATTTTATTCAAACACCATCTTTCTTTTTCTGTACTAAATTCTACAATTTAAATGTGCCTTTACAACATTCATTACCTGTGAATCCTAACTTCAGGGACTGGCTATCTTCATTCTTTCCCAAAGTAGCATTTCTTCGGGTGCCATGAAGTATAAATTATGCAGCCCAAACATATCCATGGTGTCAGTTTGGTTGCCTTAGCACCTAATTCATCGCCTGTAAGTTATGTACTATGAAATATTGTACAGATTGCCTAAATTAAAACTGGCAGGCAAGAAAGCTATTATAAAGTATCACAGCCGATACGCTATTTGGCGCTCCGTGATTGCTAACCACAAAGACAACAGTTGAAAATCGCATAATCTCAGTGCTGCCAATTTACTACAACAGAAATGGCGGGCATTTCAAAAGTTGTGATTTCTGTGGGACATCCTTTATGATTAGCAACTAGAGAATTCATTCGATTCCTTCTTTATATAACCATTATTATTATTATTATTATTATTATTATTATTATTATTATTATTATTATTATTATTATTATTATTATTATTATTATTATTATTATTTTGTTCTCTCCTCTTTTTCACTCCACGGAAATCATAAACGTATATGGAACCTATAATTTATACTAACGATGATTTCAAAGCTGTTAAGGCCAGTTGACGATATCGAAACTTACATCGCTAACAAAATTGTAGAAATGAAACAGCTAAGGTAAACACCCCAGTAATGGACATGGATAAATTCGCCGCCAGTAATGGACACCTCGACGGAAATGTATGAAAAATAAGACATTCATTGACGCAGGGAAGTTTGCATTGTGTTGGAAATTATCTACATGATATACTGGTTCCATTTAAGATCGTTAGGTTGCCTTCTGCTAGATCTACGGACGCTGCAGTTATGGTAAAGTCGTGGTGTTGATTGCACGCTCTTGTTTTCACATTGTGTTACGAAGCTGAATAGGGTAAGAAATCACTTGGCAGCTCTGATATAGTAAAGTTACGAGCAAATTGAAAGGCGTGGTTTTTCTACGCACTAATATTGGTATAGAAAAGACATAAGTGGAGCAAAAATGTATATTAATAAACTTGAACCGTCAATATTGGGAGTGTCCATGACTGGTAAGATAAAGGTGCTATTTGCCAATGTTGGACACCCTCCATCCATTACTGGTAGAATTGGAAAATGTATCAATAACACAAATGTCCACTACAAAATCCGCACAAATGTCCACACAAAATCCACACAAATGTCCAAAAGTACCGTAAAAGCCATGTGAACAAACTGGCTCAAAGAAACTGATAGCTTGTGACATTTACCAGTAATGGAAAGTGGGTGTGAATTATTGGTGTAGCTTAGCAACTTTGGTCCAATTATGGACACTTTCCGCACATTCCAGAGCTCCTTCGTGGCTAAGCGGTTAGTGCACGCGCCTTTGACGTGGAAGACCCGGGTTCGATTCCTAGTGGGATCTCATGTGGTTTGTATTCCACGTTAATCAGTAGATTCACGTCTCATATAGGCTCGCTCGTACAGAGACAACGCCGAAAGCGTTGCTCTTTCTTATTTATTTACTTCACTCACTTCATCTTCAAATATGATATACTGCATAAACTTTATACCCTCCCCGTGCTAAGAAATATTACAAATATTATATATTCATAAACCTAACCCGCCCCCCCCCCCCCGGGCAGTAAGTGCAAGTTCAAACTAGCCCAACAGGTAGTGTGGCAAGCGAAACATTTACATGGAGGTTGCCACTTCGTCACTATCCTCAGTTATTTATTTTTTAGTAGAAGTGACGATAGTGTTCAACAACGTCTGATACGTGCACTGTTACCGTGTGAGTTTAACCTTGGGCATACCGCTGTGGCAGTAATCAAAAACGTTAGTCATACAAAAGGATAAGGTGCAGTTGGTTCCAGAAATTTCGTCTAGGTTGTAAAAAGGTCGAAGATCAATGAAATTCAGACAGCCCCATGTTAACAGATTCTGAGGTCATATGGCACGTCATTGAGGAAAATCGATCCTCCATCACATGACGGATGTCAAACGAACTCACCATATCCCAGCCCACTTTAGTGTGCCACTTTCATTAATTCAGGAAAACCATCAGGAGTAGCTGCATTGTGCCACGTAAGTTGACACCACCTGAGGCCCAGTGGAGAGTGGATGTGTGGCGACAACTGCTGCAAAATCAGTTTTCTTATATTAGACGAAAATTTGGTGTTTCTCCGAGATCCAAATGTGCAAAAACGGTGGTTGAGCAAGAATCGGCTTTCAGAACCAGTCGCCAGAGATGACTGTTTCCAGCATAAAGTGTGTGGTGCAACTACGAATGCATAATTCACTTCTAATTCATTCCTAACAGTCGTACCATCAATGCCGTCCTTTATTCCAGACAGTTTTAGCAGATGTATACTGCAGTACGCCAAAACTATCTTGCCTTGGTGAACCGAAAGTGCACCCTGTTGCAATTGGATAACGCAAAACCACACTCGGCTCAAAAAGCGTAACAAAAAATTCATGAACTTGATAGCATCAAACTGTTGTCACACTCGCCATATAGTCCTTATCTTTTCTTTTGGATTACTGCCTGTTTCGGTTCATGAAGCAATTTCTGAAATCGTGACGCATCACCAACTAGCACCATGTAGAAACAGCAGTAACTGATTTATTTACCTCCAAGGAAAAGACATGTCGGCGTGGAATTTAGGAATTGGCAGGGAGTATAATTTTGTACTTGTACAATATTTAAATTAAAGATTCTTTGTTGCGCCAAGTATAATATTTCGAATTACAAAATGCAGCTTATTTCTCAGTAGTTTGTGCATCCCTTGCGTGCTCTTCGCGCTCTTCCCCCAGAGGTCGTCACCAAGTTAGGAACCACTGTGTTACCTTAACTACTCTAAAGTTATCTTCTCCAAGCTCTTTAAACCTACTTCGTGTTTATTCGAGTCTTTTACAGAATCAACTTTTCTGCTTTATCAGTGTTATTTCTTCTTTGCGGATCTATGTTGATGATTTGTGAAACAATCTTTCAATGCAGATGGTGTAAACCGATTACATGAATTTCTTCAACTGTGATTCGATTAGATATTTATATAAAGCAGCTAGATATTGGATGCAGTGTCATTTTTGTGTTGTTTGACTGGATGAGACATTTTCATTGTAACATTTAGATTAAAATCACTAAAATATGGAAGGTATTTACAGTATATTATTTATATTTAATACGTATAGCATATGTTTGCTGGTGAAATATTAAGAGCACTTCCTTCAAAACTGTGTATTTTTTTCATATTTTATCGTTACAGATTTCTTTTTTTTTTTTTTTTTTTTTTTTACCTCTTCCGCTTTCCATTTAGTTTTTCCTAATATTTACATTTATTTAGTCCGCTTATCTTTTTGCTATTTATCACTTTCATTCAGGGATTTTTTGTCAACATTTTTTTTCAATCGACATCCATAAACATCACAAATCAAGCAGCAGTTATTGATGTTTTTTTTCCTGAATATTATTCCCCGGAGGAAAGAATTGAGTATGTGAAAAATTGAAGTAAAATCGATAATGCTTCTACTGGCGATGGTGCTCTGCCTTACGGATTCTGATAACATAGAGTTAGAGAGACAGAGTGAGTAGTTTAACCGTGAATCACCAAAATACATGAGTGGCCACATCAAACCCCATTCATATTTGGTTACGCCTCCTAAATTGGGTACCCTCATCCCACTTTTTTGTAGTTTGGTTGTACGGAAAGATGTTTCTCCTCTTCAAATTTGCCCAATTTTCAGTTTATTTGAATAATCCAAGAACGTTTGGACAATCTAAATTCACAACTTTTATTCTACTTAATTTAAAAGTATATAGGGTGTTCGGAAAATTTATATGTATTGAAAGTAATACGCTTTTTAAATGATTTGTATAAAGGCTTTTGGGGGTGGATATCTTCGAACGTACAGACATGTCTGAGTACATTTCTTCTGCGCGTTGTACAGAAAAATCTTTCTTAGTATATATATATATATATATATATTTAGGTGTAATTTGGTTTACAAATCATACATTACTTAAGTGGAAGCATGCATTCACAGTGTATAGTAACTTTACGGACATCCTGTATTTGAAACTATTGCATAAGTATTCTTTTTCCTAGGTTAATAAATAATATGTGAAATATGCAACTGTAACTATTTTAGCTCAGGAAATTCAATGATACGAGTTTGCTTCTCAGAAACACTCAAAGTCGCCTCTAAATAGAATTTCCTAAAATCAAGATTAAGTAAAATCGGTTTGTAGATTTTCCTTGTTTAATGAAAAATATTAAGCGAAATTGTTAGCTATCCCATAACATAATATTACATTACAATTACAGTCGAAAATAAAATTAACATATATATTTTTAAAAAGCCCTTATTGCAAATGAAATAACAACCTTTTATACAACACACCTTCAAAGTACTGATCTTGTGTACTGATACTCTTCTATTAGTGTTCATACAACTAGTCAAAACAGTCACGCAGGCACTTACTTGTCACTTTTTTTTTTTTCACGATGAACGTGGTAGAGTTTCTTGGAGCTAACCTCCATGCCTTGACTAACCATTTTGGATTCGATTTTGAGTTTAGTGTCCCTTTCAGGAGCGAAGCTATATGAGACGCGGATCTACAGTTCAATGTGGGATCCGAACCACACTCCCGATGGAAATCGGACCCAGGTCTCCCACGGAAAAGGTGCGTACGCTACTTCTTAACAACGATGGAAGTCTTTTATTTTATTTTATTTTATTTTGAAACGAGGAAGTGTTCAAGTAGTTATATGCAATCTCTCCAACCTCTTGATAAAATCTAGCAACTTTTTTCTTTTTAACTTTTTGACGTTCTGGGTCTTCCTAAATGTGGTTAATGCGCAACCACTTGTGAATTTTTGGTTACAGTAGTGAACTTAGGTATGCGTTATTACTTTCTCCCCGCATGCTTGCCGTAACAGAATACATGTCTAAGTAAATGTCTTGCCCAGTTAAATATAATACGTATATTATGTTCACTCGCTCTTCTCATAGCGTCATTTATCACTTTGCTAGGTTGCCTTAACAGCACAAGAACTCTTCACCGTGATGAATTTTCATGCATATTACCAAGAACTGTTGTGTTCTATAGTAGTCATATCACATCAGCTATCCCTCTGCAAATACAACCTGTGCAAGACAAAATTTGGTTGACTGTATTAGTATATTCCATAAGAAAAGCAAGTACCTTGTGCCAAATCTAACAAATCAAAGAATGCTGTAGTAGCATTGCTGAGAACACTTTTACTTCCTCTCATAGGAATGCTGCTTTATTCAGTAGATTCTTTGAAACTCCACTCTGTTCCTTTTCCATCCCCAAAATAGGGCTATTTCTCCCTAATGCTTATCAGGCAATAGAGTGACATGTGGTGTATTGACTACAGTTTTACCAGTATTTATTTAAACCATAATCGAAATTCAACAACTGAAAACTTTATGAGCACGACTAATTTACAATCAGTGGTATCTGTAAAATTTTGATTCTAGAATAATTAGCAATTGTTAATTTTTATATTTCTTAAAGAACATTTAACGATATGTTGAATTAACAAAGGCGCAACATCAGAACGTCGTAACAAGCTTTCGTATCGAGGTACTCCCGTTTAATCCCACATTCTCATTCCACCAATTAATCCATCACCGTCATTCGCTTGCCTTAATGATCGTCTTCATTAGCCTAGTTGGCATAATCGTAGGACGTTAAACGGAAAGATTTCATTTCATTTTTTAAAAAAATTGTTTACACGTCAGTTTACAGAAACGCTAGAGACGACTACTTGGACTTGAACTTTCCCTATGTTAAGTGAGAAGCCTAGAGCGCATTACGAATGTGTCTAGTACTGTTAATAGATATTACTGGGTTCCTGAATGTCTTAAGGAAATCTAGTATAATATGGGTAGCAAGATAAAAGTCCGCACTCGCTACATTACGGTAACATTTTCTTCTTATTTTATTTTATTTTTTACTTTATTTATTTATTTATTTATGTGCTTCGGCTTTTCTCTTCTTTCTGAGATATATAAAAGTTTAGGTCATTAAGCGACTCGGAAATAACTTTTTAGCTCTGGTCATGAAATTGTTTCTGGAAATGAGTTTTAAATCCAATCTACATCGAACAAGGCACAGGGAAGATGACAGATACAGCTATTCCTAATATCTTTCAAAATTAACAAAATATCGTACTTGTTTGGACATAATCGGTGTTTCGTTAATGCATTAATGTTAGCAGATAAGGTTTTGTGCCATGAGTAGATTTTATTTTCGTTTTAAAAAATATACTTTTCCTTTTTTCTATTTCATTAATGTATTAGATGAAGTTTTCGTACTTTCTAAAACAATATGTAAAATTGAACAAGAGTTCGTTTTATCTAAAGTAACGTTTCTGAAATGTATTCGAGTATTTTCTGCTGGTCTAGTGGATAGCGCGCAATTCTTTTGGTCCTAAGTTCGATTTCCGGTGGAACAACATTACGAAATGTGGATGCCTTACACACTGAGAAAAAATCGTATTTGGTGTACGTAGAAACGTAGATTACATGTGTAAATCCTGTAGTTTTTGGACTTAACGTACAGTAAACGTATAACTGAAAAATTATATTTTATACGTATTTTCCGTATAAGTGTTCCGAATAAACGTACTTTCCGTACGAAAGAAACAACTGTATGTGCGTGGTCAGGATCTCACATACAGATGGACGTATATAACATGCGTATAGCTGACGTATGTAACATACGTATAAGTAAATATATACGGAAGACTGTTAGATGTCAGACATACTGCAACGGCATGATGTAACATTTGACAATGTGAGCGGGAAAAATATGTAGCATATGAATAGCGTATGCTCCATATTGATTTCAGTAGTAAATATAAGGATGCTGTATATTTGTACAATATACAACTGTCCGGTTTTTCTCAGTGCAGCGGTTCGGATTCCGCATTAAATTGTAGATCCACACCTCAGAAGCCTCGGTGTTGAAACGGACGCTAAACTTTAACAAACGAAGATACAAACATACTTGAAATGTATTCAAGCTTCTGGTTGCTGAATTAGATTTGTTCGTCCCAGTTACAATTCGCTAGAGTTCCACGTATTTGAAATCTTTGCTTAACTTTTCGAAAGTCACGATATAATTAGACCACTTTCTTGCATCCAAAAACTATCGATTCACTAATTTCATTACAATTGTCAAGAAAAATCAGTAGATCCCTGTCCATAATTAGTTTTAATTTAAGAATTTGGTTTACAAACCAAAACTCCTTGATATATTAACCCTGTCTGCCCACGTATCTGTCCCGTCGGAAGACAAATGAAAATTTCAACTACTACTTGATGAATCACCATTAATTTTGTCCAGGATGTAGAGGGTAAAAAAATTTGCAATCGAGTTCGATGATAAAGTTCATTCATTCATCGAAACTTGTAAAAATCTATAATTTCCGGTTTTAACTTTGGTCATTGTAGAGCAAAATACGGTAATAGATAGCAAGAAGCAGTTTCTTTGCAATCGGTTAAGCATTCCAAGAATAAATTTCATCTCCATCTTTAACTCTCTAGTAAAACCGGAAGTGATAGACATCCACTACAATTTCTGGTTTCAATATTAATTTACATAGAGAAAACCCAAGAAGAGATAGCGAGAAGTGGTATTTTTGGAATCAAGTTAGCGTTCTAATAATAGATAAAAACTTCTTTTTTAACCCTTTATTCAAGAAATCCACCACTTCCGGTTCGCTATAGAGTAAAATCGGTACTGAGATCAGGTTTTGTGTAATTAATTAAGGGTCCAACGAAATATTTCACTTCTATTCAAAACTCTTTACTAGAACTGGAAGTGGTAGAAATCTACTACCAATTTCAATATTAATTTAGAAACCATTACGTCATACAAACTAAGCTCCTTCAGGTCAAGTGGTGTGTACATGACATTGCTACGTGTCTTTCTTTGCACGGGCAGCGTACGCGACATTAGCATAGGGAAGCCGCGTTTCCCGCCGGGAGCTCATGTGGTTAGGATCACACGTTAAGCTGTAGGACCATGTCTCATACAGCCTTCTTGCTGAAAGGGACGCTAAATTAAAATCAAATCTTTGCACGGGCACTCTTAAATAACGTTTCACAACGTTAACCCTTACTGCTCCACGCTCTAATTGACTATTCTGGTCCCAAATACCAGGTTTTTAAAACCATCGGAAGAAAACATTATTAATATGAATTTATTCTCTTTTGGTGTCATTATAATAATCATGACAAACTGTCATACCAACATGTCCACTAATACCAGGTTCTGAGATACATTATCGCTTCGCAATACCAAGCAAGAACAAAAATGGATTTTTGGATAGAACTCGTGACGCACGCAGATTTGTCATTGGTATTAGCAGTCGCAAGCAACATGATGTGTGCAGGCACGTCACTGGATCAGAAGGAGTTAATGTTCAGCTAACTTGGGGACTATTTTCATATCCAATGATGATACATTCTTTCCATTTTACGACCATCACTATGCTAAGTTGTTATGTTTCCTGAACTGAATTTGCCTAGGACAATCCAGATGCACAACGTCTGCTTGGACAGAGAGGTACACTTTCCAAGTATTTGATAGCATTATCGGGTAGGCACTAGTGTGAAATTAGATAATCGTACTTCAGTGGCGGATCTAGGCCGGGGCCGGGGAGGCCTAGCCCCCCCAGTTTTTCGGGTGACAAAAGATTAAGCTATGATTTATATATTTTTGAAAGTTTATAGTAAACTCATGATATACGTATCATAGGCTGGGTTCTGACTAGCCCCCCCCCCCTCAGTTTTTATCTTCTAGATCCACCACTGCCGTACTTCTCAAAAACCATTCTGAGAAAGTGCTGTAAATTTAAATTTTTATACATATTTGAAAATAAAGAACTGACTATACTTTTTCGGTAACTATTGACGAGTGGTGGCGGTAACTATTGGCAGTTTCGAGTAACTAAAACGAAATTTGGTGAACAAGTAGCTCATTACATAAGGGATCAAGATCGCTATACTTCGTGGCCGAGTTCGGAGACGGAAACTTTTGAATTCGGTTCAGCTCGGCTTGTTGTATATTGAAACAAACAATTAAGTTTGGAGTAATGTAACTCCAATTGCTAGTCTTTTTCAATTTGCAATAACGCCACCTGGACGACAATTCTACAATGTATTTGAAGATAGTGCATTTCTTTCCAGATAACAGCTGTTCAATATCAGTAGTTCCACACAAACTCCGCTAAATATTTATTTTTCAAAGTCTAGAACTAGCCAAATTTCTTTCTCATACCTATTTCATGGAAAACATTAAGAAATTAAAAGAATGAAATGAAAATAAGAGAATTGGTAGTGGTATAGCTACATCATGAGTCTCTTGTAGCAGTTTTGAAACTGGCATCCAGTTCGTAAATTAACAACAAAAACAACAACAAAAAACATTATTATACTCTTGTCTCTGATGTAGTGGCTTCTGCTTGCGACTTCGGCGCATGTGGTCCCGAGTTTGATTGCCTGAATCCCTAGAAAAGTACTAAATTTAATGCATTACGAAAGAAAGGATGTTCCCTTAAACTGAAGGTCCACATCTCAAATAGCCTTCATGCTGAAAACGGACTCTAATCTTCAACAAACAAACAAACAGAAACCTTCGTTTCATATGATTTTCAAAGATGAGATATAGATTCAGATCGTTCAAATATTCAATATATTTTGATCTGATGTGTGATCAAAAATTCGACAAAAACATTTGATCTTTTTTTGGTATTTCCTGAAGTCCATCTCAAGAACAAATTCCTACCAGAATCAATGATGATTTTAAATATTTACTTTCTTGCTGTTTGTAAAATTTAAATAAACCATACTGCCACATACTTTGATTATCAAATTAACATTATGAGCCATAGACGCCCGAAGAAAATTTTCTAGGAGGGCCCATCTCCCTGGTTGCTATATTACGTTTTTTTTTTTTATTTGTATAGAGAAAATCTTAAGAAATTTAAGTTGTTTTCGTGAGCCAGGGGCCGGCCCCCCTGCCCCTCTTTCGGGCGCCTATGTTACGGTATGAGAAGTTAACACAATGTTCCTTGCCCTATTATTGAATGCCATCTTTATAACGTTTATCGGATTATTTAATTTTACGTGTCAAATGGGCTTCTACCGCCTGACCTAAATACGAATGTACTTGAACCTATATTGTAAGTGATTGCCAGCTATTTTATAGTTAGCCACCAGAAGTATGTACGAACACCACGTAGGACGGGACAATCGAGGTTGTAGTACGTTGGCTCTGGGTTAAAGTGCCTACCAGTGATGAGGGGGCCTCTGGTTCGATCCTAGATTATGTAAGTTCGTGGTGGACAACATGGTACCCGTCGGTTTTACTTATTTCCTCACAATTTCTCATTCCGCCAATTATTTCATAATTATCCACTTTCATTCATAATTCATCTCCTTTAGCATAAATGGCATATACGCAATCGTGGATCGCTAAATTAAACAAGCATATATATATATATATATATATATATATATATATATATATATATATATATATATATATATATATATACAGATGGTGATCAGAAAAATGGAAACACCTGAACGAAATTGCAATTTGTCAGATTAATATGGTGTCGGGCCACCTTTCGCCTTCAGAACAGCCTTGACGACACGTGGGATAGAGGCATAGAGGTCGTGAATGGTAGCAAGTGGAATTTTACACCATTCCTCGTGCAGGGCATCTGCCAGTTCTGTGAGAGAGGATGGAGGTGGAAATCGTCGCCGGAGTCGTGTTTCCAAGACGGACCACAGATGTTCAATTATGTTGAGATCTGGGGATTGGGCGGGCCAGGGGAAGTGTTGAACTTCATCCCGATGTTCCTCAAACCACGCTGCAACAACGCCAGCTGTGTGAATGGGTGCATTATCATCTTGGAAGATGGCGTCATTGTCCGGGAACAACATCCGGACCATAGGATGCAAGTGGTCTCCTAAAATTGCGACATAACCGTTGGCAGTGATTCGTCCGCTAAGTGTGACCACAGGACCTAATGATAACCATGATATGGCGGCCCACAGCATCACCGAGCCGCCGCCATGTTTCACAGTTGGGCGGAGACACTGCAGATCATAAGCTTCTTTGGGCGTTCTCCACACATAAACACGGCCCGTGGTTGGGAAAGGGTGAAGGATGACTCATCCGACCATATCACATGTTTCCAGTCCTTAACGGTCCAAGTTGCATGGTCGCGGCACCATTTGCGGCGTGCGAAAGCGTTATGGTCCCTGATGAGCGGTTTGGCCCGTGCAACACGACCCCGTAAGTTCATGTCATGTAATTCGCGGCGGACTGTGATTGTCGAAACAGGGTGGGGGAGGTCCTGATTGAGTTCCTCCGTCACTTGCTCCGCAGTGGTACGACGGTTCTGTGTGACAATGTGCTTTAATACCCGGCGTGACCTGTCATTCATGATTTTCTTCCGCCCACTGTTCCGCTTCCCCGATGTGGTTTTCCCATGTGTTGTGTAGGCCGTCATCACCTTCAACACTGTCCCACGCGACACGCCTAACACAGTAGCCACTGCCATCACACTCACTCCACATAACCGCGCACCAACAATTTGCCCTCTTTAAAAATCTGAGAGGTCTCCCATTTTACACTACCTCCGTCTGCTGCAGCCACTGGACACTGCTGTTCCACTGCGCCTGACGTAGTATGGAGACCGACCTAACACACCACCACCAGCCGTCCGGCACTGCGGGCGCCACGACACCACTGCCAACCCATACATCTGACGTGTTGCCAACTACAGGTGTTTCCATTTTTCTGATCACCATCTGTATATATAGGGTTTGTATGAAAAGCTATATACTAGTATAGATACTACGTATGGTATTAAAAAATAGTACTAGAGCACTAGTTCATCAGAACCAAAAAGATTTCAGTTTGATGGCTGAGACTTCATCTAGCGTCAAATTTTCCTTTATCTCGCACGATGAATAAACAAGTTATCACTTTAATTAAAACTATGTCGATATGGTGTGCTAATTTCTGGTGCAAGGATTCCCAGGTTCGATACCCGCGATTTTTTGTTGAACAACGCCGTGTTCCTTATTTTTATTTATTTATTTATTTTTGCGTTAACCATTCGTCCTCTCAAGCCTACAGTGCATAACAGAGGGGAAAAAAACTAGACATTTTCATTTCATCTTTATTTTATTTATTTATTTATTTATTTATTTATTTATTTATTTCTGTTGTTTCAATATAAAAATAATACAATTTACTTTAGTCATATAACACTCCTTAAAATGGAATCTTCGAAACATGCTACTTTTCAGGTTTCAATTTAATTTGAAAACCAGATAAAATCTGCAAATAACCAGTTTGTTCTGCCTCAGCAATAGTACATGCTGTAAGTGTAGCCAAAGGGAATAAATCAGTGTCTTCCACATTTTCATCTGCAGCTACCAAACATGTCATATTCGTAAAATATTTACTTTAAAAGACACTACATATTCCTGAAAGATATTGATACTACAAGGTAACCAAAAAGTTGCCGTTCGAGAGCAGTAATAAGCAAAGAATGGTAAGTACTTTTAGGTTTCGAAGTAATCTCAGTTTCCAATACCTATTGCCAACGTTCCTACAGCTGCATAATAACCTAGTGACAAAACTCGATGGTTGTGGATTCAAAGAAATCCGTGAGTGTGTTCCGCAGGTCTCGCTCATTTGCGAAGAATCTCCCACGGAAGTAGTTATCAAGGGAATGAAACAAGTCATGATCTGTTGGCGCAAGGTCCCTGAATATGATGCACGGCGCAGTGTATCCCAGCCAAGCTGCTGAAGGATCTCCAGGGTTCTGTTTACCACATGTGGCTTGGCATTGTCGTGGAAGAACAGTACACCCTTGCGATTCATCAATGATGGCTCCTTATGCTCGTAATGCATGACTTGGTGACAATTCCACCATACAGACAGAATAGAATTTCGTGGGTGCAGATGTGGTTTTGAAGTGTGAGAAACAGGGTCACTACAACGCGACAACCAATGCCTGGTACGTTTGGGAAATGTCATAGAGGACTCACTTTACCTTACCGCTGAACAAGTGATCAAAGTGCCGAGTGTACAAGGACAAACAGACTGTCACCCTTTGTTCCTTGTTGACTGCCGAGAATGAGTGGGTACCTACTTGCTTAACTTGTACGACTTCCCTATCCCATGCAGATGTAGTCTGACTGTTTCAGCGCAAACATGGAACGTTTCTGGAAGTTCATGACACATTAGACCACTGTCTTTTTCGATGACTGCTTTTGGAGCCTCATCATCCAACACATGTAGTTGTCCACTGTGAGGTTCATCCGAAAGGCTCACATCTGAACGGAATTTCTCAAGTTTTTTTTTTTTTTTTTTTAAAGAAGAAACTGTGACTTTGTAGTGGCCAAACGGTTAGTGAATGGTGGCTGCGCCTGTAGAGACATTTTTTTCATGATTACAATGTCTACAACATACCGTTACCTTCTGCTGTTTTCAAAAAATGGCCCTGTAGTGGCCAGTCAGTGATTTGTGGTTGTGCCTATCGAGCTTCTTCTTCTTCTTCTTTCTTTTTTTTTCATGAACACCATGTCTACAACGTATCACGGTCTCAAGCAATTCCTCCGACATCCAATTTCCGTAAGGATTGTGCAGGGTCCATTGTCATTTCGGAGGGGACATTGCCCCTCCAACCTTTTTTTTTTTTTTTTTTTTTTTGCGAAAACGTCAAAACCCGTATTTCCTACTTTGAAGTCGTCCTTTCATAGGCAGAGTTTTGTTTCTTTAAAGTGGTCCTTTTAATCAATCGAACCCTTTTTAAAAAGGGGCTCTTTGCCCCCTTAACATATTTTGAGAAAGAAACAAAAAAAGTGTCGATTTATTTTCGGTCTAGTATGTATGTGCCAAGTTTGAAGAAAATCGGATGAACAGAAATCCTTATGAAGCTATCTCCTTTACACTTCACTTTTTGGATTTAACGGGTTTTTGCATCAAAGTCTTCAATTTTAGATCAACGTCTTACATAGGAGAGCATCTAGAGTAATCCAGTGACTTACAGTCATGCATATGGTTAGAGTGACTTTTATTGACGAATGTATAGTTCGTATCCTGTGTTATATTGAATGTGTTGTCTTCAATAGTGTCAGTATAGGAAAGATATAAACTTAAATCAAATATAAAGGACATTCTGGAAAGGATATGCATACTCTTGGCCTGTTAAAAAAAATGAAAGTAATATTGTAAGTTTTCACTTAACGAGAAAATATTATAGTTATTGAGCGTTTGAGTATTATCTAGAATCATTGACAACATAATAAAATTTCAAGAAAAATAATTGCCACGAATTAATTAAGAAAATCAATTAAAAATTGGTTATGAACCAAGTGTTGTTCAATTTATTTACACCAAAGATTTTACTGAGAACTTAAAAGTTTTTTTTTTTAATTATTTTTCAGAACATCTAACAGAAGGATCTTTCATTTAATAATTATAATAATAGAAATCAACTAAACCAACCTGGTGTATGTTTAAAAGCCAAAGATTGATTACCACTTTAGTCTTTCTTTACTTTTTGCTATCTTATGCAAATTTCTCTTGGAAATGATTTCTATTGAAGAGACATAAAGGAATAGCATTTGCATTTTAACTAAGAACTCAAGGAAAATCAAAATTTAGTTTGCGGGTGAAATCCGATAAAAGTCGTCAGCGAATTTACAAGTCACAAAAAAAAAAAAAAAAAAAAAGTTTATGAAATTTGTAGCCGAAATGCACTCTCATACTATGTCCTTAAGTGTTTAGTGTATAAATAAGTTTTAATTATGCTAACAATCAAGATAATGCAACTACATTTGATATAGTAATGCATACTAGGAAAATAAACAATCAATCCTCAAAGTAATTATAGTCTACAAGCTTATAATGTAGAATTCAGTGTTCCAGAAAATCTAAACTGTAGATAAATTTTATCAGATGATACTGTTTTTTTTTACTATTTTTCAAAATACAGGAGGGCACGGTGGCTTAGTGGTAGAGCTCTTACTTCTGGTATGTTGGGTTCTTGGTTCGATCCCCTGCCAAGTTAGTTGGTGGTGGACAGCATCGTGGTGTTTTGTCGGGGTACTCCCGTTTCCGCCTACATTATCATTCCACTATTTCTCCCATTATCATTCATTTTCTTCAATCATCGTCTTTTTTAGCCTAAAAGGTATAATCATGCAACATTAAACTGAAAGATGTAATTTCATTTTCTTTGCAAATTGTAAACAGCAACTAAAAATATATTAGTATTATGCACATTTATATTATTCATATATCTTCATTGTATGCTCATTTTATGTAGCTATGTATCTAAGAATTTTTGTGCATGTTATCCTAACAGAATGTAGCTAGTCATTTCCATGACGTCATCTGTACCTTTATTCTCTGTGTTAAGTATGTACAATACAGGGTGGCCCAAAAGTAGGTATACACCCTTGCATTGATCAAGTATAATATTATAGTTTGTGAGTTTATTTGCTTCTGCTGTTCCGAGCTTAAGGTATAAGTAAAAAGGCTTTAAGAGCAAATAATAAAGAAACTAAATCTACCTGATGGATAACAAAGAGAAATGATATAAAATGTAATGAGCTTATCAGTACTGTACTGTACTATTTTGGGCCACCCTGTATACAGTAGAGTTCCTAACACTCGGCACTCGATTACCCGGCAGTAGGGATAACTCGTCCACAACCTGGCTGGGCGAAAAAAAAAAAAAGAACCCGCGCACAGACCCTTTCAAGTATTTTTCTGAGGTCTGTCTTATCAGGTAATTTTCATTTCATGTAAGGCTCTATGCATTCATAAAGTACGTACTTTTCCTTTGCTAAAGGGTAATTGGGCAGTTTATTCTCTGTTGCATTCTCAGGCAACTAATACATACAAGGACAGTACTGTATTTTCTGAGGAAACACTTGTATTTATTCTTCTGTAATCCCATTCCCGATAACCTGACATTTTCACAAACTCAATCACCTTTCGGTCCATATTAGGTCCATATTAAGTCAAGTTTTCGGGGCTCTGCTGTACAACCAGTGCTGTAGAGGGTTTCTGGGTGCTTTCAGCATAAAAATTCCAGTAAATTAAATTAAATTATTAGTAGAGTCACGCTAGTGTGTTTTATAAGAATGTAACGTTAGAACGTATCTACGTACGGGCGTTACTCAATACAATAACTCTTAAGGAAAGCGAATTTCTGAATTCTGTTTTCTTTTCTTTTTTTTCTCCTTGCAATAGACAGCTAAGGCGATTTGTGTCGGCCGAGTTCGTTATTGCAGTCAATCCGTTAATATTTTCACAGGTAACTGTCACTTTAACAGTGGATATCCATATCCCATACATGGAAATATGTGTTGAAGTTTAGATTTCTTTTAGGTTGAAAGTTCAAAGTATTTTTTCAAGGGCGCCGATTCTGGGGGCCCAGGGGGCCCGGGCCCTCCAGAATCTGATGTGGGCCCCGCTATTGTATTTATGAATATACAATATTTGGCATAATTTGAATGCAAATTTGTCTTAAAATCCTCATATATATACCTTCTGCATCTAAATGCCCCTCCCCCCAAATTTACAGAGTAATCGGTGCCCTTGTATTTTTTGATGTTAAAGTATTAACAGATTTCTCGGTCAACCTCAAAAAAATATTGGTGACGTTTGTAGGTTTCATATCCATCGTTTACTCACTATTCAAACCGGAAGTGGTTCAAATTAGTCATTTGCGGTTTCAATGTTCATCGCCACAGAACGAAAAGGTAACAGATAGTGGGAAGTAACAGATAGTGGGAAGCGTTTTTTCTTTTCTTTCTTTCTTTTTCTTTTTTTCTTTTTTTCTTTTTCTTTTTCTTTTTTATGCAAAAGATTTAACGTCACAGGGCAACGTACCATGACTATTCCAAACACTCTTCCAAAACCGGAAGTGGTTCAAATTTAATATTACTTTCGGTTTCAATACTGATTTTCACAGATAAAAATGTTAAGTAATATCGAGATGTAGTTTTCTGCAATCGATTCTGCGTCCCAAGAATAGGTTTCATAATCTCCAATAATACTATAAATGTTTAAACCATAAATGTTGAGATTTAGTAATTTCCGGTTTAACGATTATTCCCACAGAACGAAAACAGTTATAGATAGCGAGAAGGTTTTGTGCAAAGGATTTAGTGTCTCAAGGCAACGTACCATGACAATCCCGAACATTTTACCAAAACTAGAATTGGCGGAAATTTACTAATACATTCAGTTTCAGTACTGATTTTCAGAGAACAAAAACAGTAAAATATATCGAGATGCTATTTTTTAAAAAATTATTTTACCGTCCCAAGAAAATGTGCCATTTCCTCTGTCAACCCTCTATTCAAACCGGAAATAGTTAAAATGAACCATTTCCGATTTCAACATTTATCGCTAAAGAACAAAATGATATTAGATAGTAAAAAGCGGTTTTATGCAAACGATTCAAGGTGTTAAGATAATATACCATCACAACCTGCAACACTCAACCAGAACCGGAAGTGGTTGTAATTTACGACTACATCCGATTTGAATACTGATTTTCATTGAGCAAAAAATGAGAGATTTTGAGATTCAATTATTAGCAATTGATTTAGCATCCCAAAAATAGGTTCCATCTTCTCCGTTAACCCTCTATTCAAACCGGAACTGGTTAAAATGAACCATTTCCGATTTCAACATTTATCGCCAAAAAATAAAATGGTATTAGATAGCGAAAAGCGGTTTTATGCAAACGATTAAAGTTGTTAAGATAATATACCATGATAACCCGCAACCCTTTCACATAACAGGTTGTGATTGAAATTCACTACTCTTCCAGTTTCTACTGATATTCATATAGCAAAAGCGATAAGTTATATTGAGATGCAGTTTCCTGCAATTGATTCAGCGTCCGAAGAATATGTTTCATCTTCACCGTTAACTTTCTATTCAAACCGGAAGTGGTTAAAATTTCCTACTGTTCTGGTTTCAATACTGATTTTTTATACAACAAAAACGGCGAGAGACTTCGAGATGCATTTTCTTTCAATCGATTCAGCATCCCAAGAATAGGTTTTATTTCCTACCTTAACTCTCTACTGAATCCGGAAGTGGTTAAAATGAATCATTTCCTCCTTCAACATTTGTTCTCATAGAACAAAAAAGGTAATAAATAACGACAAGCGGTTTTCTGAAATTGATTCACGATTTCAAGAGAACATGTCATTAGAATCCGCAACATTCTGCCAAAAACGAATATAGTTAAAATTTACTACTGCTTCCCGCTTCAATACTGAATTCCACAGAGCAAAACGGTAAAAGAGAGATTGAAATGCTTTTTTTTTTTTTTTTTTTTTTTTTGCTATCGGTTCAATAATTTCTCAAGAGTAGGTTCTATCTCCTCTGTTAACCTCCTATTGAATCTGGAAGTGATTCAAATTAACCATTTCCGCTGTTAACTTTTATTGCCATAGAACAAAAATTGTAATAGATAATAAGAAGCGTTCTTTTGCAATTGATTCATAGTCTTAAGAGTACATAGCATCAAAACCCACAAATATCTGCTCAAACCGGAAGTGTTTACAATTTACTACTTCTTCCGGTTCAATACTGATTTCCGTAGAACGAAAACGGAAAGGGATATTTAGACGTAGTTTTTGAGATCGATTTAGCTTTCCAAGAATGTCTTCTTTCTCCTTTCTTAACCCTTTACTCTATCCGGAAATGATTCAAATTGAGGACTTCCGGTTTCAACCTTTATCGTCAAAGAACAAAAACAGCACGGCATAGCGAGTAATGGCTTTTTTAATATGGATTCAGCTTCCGAGGAACAGATTTTATCTTTGATATTATTACTCTATTGTAACAAGTAATTATAGATGTGCTACTTCGAGTTTGATTATTGAAATCCAATAGTTTGAAAGTCTACTGTAATTTCACATTGTAATAAAATGAAACTCACTTGTTATTTTTAAAAAATCAACCATGTTACAGCATTTCTTGTGAGAATATGGGTGGCAGTAATTAAAAATTATTTATTATCTTTACGAGTGTGAAATAATACCGGCTCAATACTTCATGGATGTAGTGTCTTGTAGTATTGATCCCCCTCCAAACTTTGGAATCTTCCCAACAAAATATTCCTGGGTGTGCGTTCGAGTCTGAGAGGGCCTATATTTAAAGGTTTGATCCCAGCATTCGCCTGGTGAAGCTGGGAGAAAACCCTAAAAAAATATCAGTCAGCATCCCTAGATGCGAAATTCGGGGTCACCAGATCGTAAAACTAGAATAATAATTATTCGCTTACCAGGTACGGTTGAGATCTGTCTTGCATAAATTGTTTATGTATTCAATCGACTATCCAATAAACCACTAATTCGTACCTTTGTCAATGAACTTCCATAATCTCACCACGTATAAACGTGATATTGTAACGGAACATACATACGTTTTGCAACATACTACGTATAAACGCTATATAGACAGCTATGAACAGTGTTTCCATAAATCAAGCAATATTGCAAACTCAGCAGGGTTATGTTTTAATAATACCTGTAAAGTAGAGAACTTACTTGTGTAACCTTGATACAAAATATCGCAAATTAAAAAAAAAAAAAACATAGTTTTGCACTAGTTCATGCTTTACATTATATTGATTGATGACTTTATTATTATTATTATTATTATTATTATTATTATTATTATTATTATTATTATTATTATTATTATTATTATTATTATTATCTAGGTATTATTAAGCGAGTGAAACTTAAATGGAAAGTGTTTTTTTAACGTCTTAGAAAATGTCTTGTTTAAGTTCTTGGACAATCATAATTTTATAAGGGTGGAAGTGCAGATATTCATGTAAAATTCTCACACTGTCAAGGAACACTAACAGCTGCAGCACGCTTCCTTGCAGAACATTTTGGAGACTACAAAATAGACTGTCTCACAGCCTCAATACTCTGAGGCGTACGACCACTCTTAGGGCGGTCAGATGCTTTCCTTTTTCAACGCTGAACTTATTGTTCGGAACTCACGCTCTCTCAACCTTACCCTCATGAAGTGAGTGTGAGGTTGGGTGAGCGAGAGTTCCAAATCATGATGTGAGCGTGGGATCGAGCTAGCGTGATGTCGGAATGATGTTGTGAGCGAGAGGTCGAGTGAGCGTGATGTCGAAAAGATGTGAGTGTGAGGTGGAGTGAGACTGGGAGCCAATTGATGTCGTAAGCCTGAGTTTGAGTGAAGTTAAGTCCAGAGTCAGCACCTTTGCCTCGACCCACTGCAGGATCATCTTCCGAACAGGGACATTTTCGTTACGTTTAATAGCAAATTTTAAGCGAAAAGCTCTTTATATTGTAATCACAGAACTGCTGCCTTTAAAAGACATTTCAACTGCGTACGCGAGATAAGCTCCTGACCAAACCATAATAATTGAAAACGGCAGGAGGGAAGTGAGCTAAAATGACGTTCCCCAATCCTCTCGCCCCTCCACGGACAACGCTATAGCCGTTCAAAATGGGGGAGGTTTTGTTGGGTCTCTCATTGTTGTACATTGTGTAGTTCATACTTGGCACGCGCTTCGACTGCACTAGATATGTTCTCACTCTCGCTACATCGAATTATATGATGTAGTTCACACTTGGGGCGCACTTGTCTGCAGTCAATATGTTTTTCGCGCTCTCTTACTTTACAACGCTTAAACAACAGAGTCTGTCTTTCAGTGTGCGAAGTGAGCAAAGCATAATGAAACGCTTTGTCTTATCTCTGTTTTGTCATCGCATGTGCTTCCTCTTTGGTGACTTAACGGAGGTTAAAAAAATAGCTCTCGTATATTCTGTCCCAGTTTTAAATACTCGCAAAATGCATATTCATTATCATAACATGTTATCAAACATAAAAGCTCGATTAATTATTGACTAATAGAAGTTGAATATAATAAAGTCCAATGATTTCGAGTCCATCTCATATACTATGTTGCAAATTCCAATTTATCTTTATATTCCTCGGTATTTAGTGACACAGTACTTCAACCTGAAATTTATATTTTAAAAAATCAGTGCCGGAAATTAATTCTTCCAGAAGTTACTAATATACCACTTTTGTAGAATATGAAACGAAATAAAATCTTTCGTTCAGTGCTACGTGACTGTGCACTTAAAGTTAAAGGTGGTGCCAGATATTAATTACACGGTGCAAGAGAAATAGCAAGAGGAAACGAATAAACCCCGAGAAAACCCAAGAACAGAATGTTAACCCTATAAATGTTCATGTCTGGAATCAAACTAAGGTTCCTTACATGAGAGCTGAGTGTTCTACCACTGAGCCACCGTGCCCCCTTTCCCTTTAGAAACAATAAAGCAACCATCACTGTCCGTAACAAAATTGTATTGAACATGATTATTTCTCTTTACGGAAATTTATTATTATTATTATTATTATTATTATTATTATTATTATTATTATTATTATTATTCGAGCTTCCTCATTGCTAAGCGGTTAGCGTTGGTGTGAAAGATCCAAGTTCGTTTCCCCAAGGGAACTCAGTGGTTTCGATTCCGTGTTAAGCTGTAGGTCCAAATCTCATATAGCCTCGCTTCTGAAAGGGATACTAAAAAGCTCAAAATCTAATCAAATTATTATTATTTATTATTTCATACTCGTATTTCACCATGTCTTTTGTATTAGTGTAAGTTTTGATGTTTTATTAAAAGAAAAAGAATAGAATAGAAAAGAGAAAACAGTTTTAAGAAAGGTTTTTGAACCCGTCACATTCTCGAACTAGTGTAGGTTGAGGTCATAGAACCAGGAACGCCGTTAAATGAAAATCAAACAAAATAGTTAAAACAAACAGGACTTCGCAATAGGTTAGTTAACGTCCGCTCTGCCGAACTTAACCGAGTCACGTTCGCTGTGAAACGATTTTAATCAATTTTGGTTATACAACACAAAATTCCCAGGAGGAGAACACTTGAAAGTTGAAGTACAACAGACAGTTAACTTTTAGACAAATCAGTTGATAAATGAGGAAACGAAAATAATTACATGTGTTCCAGGGCGGAGGTATCTTCGGTTGATATGTGTAAACTTTCATATGCAATGAGCGCAGCTAATATTAGTTGTGTAATACAAAGGAAAACTACAAACAAATGGCTTGACAGCTATGCATGCATTTTCAATATATATCTAATCATAATGTGTCCGCCTTTGCTCAAGACACGAGATTGCCAAATGTTTGAACAATCAGAAAAATGTTAGTTCACTGGAGTACTGCACTTGTCCAATACATAATTTGCATAAATAACATCTCCTAAATATGGTTTTATACAGGGTGACCCAAAAGTAGGTATACAATTCCGTACTGATCAGCTCATTGCATTTTATATAATTTCTTATTGTTATCCATCAGGTAGACTTAGTTTCTTTATTATTTGTTCTTAATGTAATTTTACTTATACCTTAAGCTCGGAACAGCCGAAGCAAATAAACCCATAAACTAGAATGTTATAATAGATCAATGCAGTGGCGTATACCTACTTTTGAGCCACCCTATACATCTCTTGCGATTCGTGCCTCAGAAAAGAAACAGTAGACGGCAATAAGAAGCAAACAAATTACATTGAAATATTAGTTAAGTTACTTCAGTATATTTAATTAGAATGGAGTATTTAAAAAAAAAGAACTAGATTTTTCGTGCTGAATACATTCTGCAGGAGTGCACCTAGAAATTTTTGTTGGAAGATATCCAAGCTTCAGGGAGTTGTCCAATACTACGAACCACTACGTCTATGAGTATTGAACGGGTGTGATTCTGCACCCGGAAGGATGATAAGTAATTGTGAAATACTTCCACCTATATTTTCAAAAGAAAAACGATAGAACTAGACTGTTTATGTAAGAGAAAGAGTACAAATGAAGCGTAAGATCAAATGTTCTTGCTACATCAATCATTTCTCTGTTAAACAAGTATAAGTTTTATTGAGAAAGTGTACAAATGTATTTTGAGTTAGAAAGTTTTGGGGGGGATCCGGACCCAATATACCCCCATGGGTGCACCCCTGAAATTCGGCAATTGTTTTTTGGCCCTTCTGTCAGATTTTATGAAATTCTCTAGTAAATAATACACTGGATGACACAACTCAGTTGCAATGTGTTCATACGATCACCTTGTCCACTACTGTCTCAGAACGTATTTATTCAAAACATGTTATTCATTCGCACAGCATATTTTGTTAGGTTCTTTAATGTAGTAAATACATGGTTATTAATTATTAATGCTTAATTTTTGAAAGATCCTGTTGCGAAATACCATTGTCGTACACCACGGGTTGTCTTCCCATCCATGATCTTGTGTACTATTTCATGAACGCCTTTATCTATTTGGAACAAAATTGACACAAAAGGACTTCAATTGTTAACATAGAGACTTGCTAAGCTTAGAGAAGACAGCTCAACCCTTCTGAGAATGAAACCTGTTTACAGTGTGAAAATATAAACGATAACAGACCTGATACTAAATCTCCATACAAAGGTAGAATTAAAATTTAAATGATTTGTAACGTATAAGAAAGAATAAGAGGAATCACATGAAAATTAATTAGTAATCTTTGATTATATATACAAAATAACCATGCCTGAAGTGAAAAATACAAGCATACACTGACGCAAGTCAGCATGCTTGGAACGTGTTTTTCTTCCTTTCAATATCTCAGTATAAGTACCAAGATAAGAGGTCCATGCTAAGATGCTGTTTCGCTTAAGCTGCCTCCGTGACGGTTGGTAATAGCGATTAGCAGCTTCTAGTACTTTACGTCATTTCAAGTAATCTTAGACCAGCATTTTATGTGATATATTACGTATTTGGAACCATGTAAACCAGTCAATGTTTGCCAATAGTCACAGTTGCAGTTTAAGTGAAATAGCAGTTCTATAGAACTGATAAGATATTGCAGACAATCACCATAGAAGTATAACAAACTTAAGTAGCTTTATATTATCTGACAGTATAATACTGTTCTCTGAAAATGTTTACAGTAATATTTCGTCAGACATACATTATACGGTAGTGTGAACATAAAATTAGATAATGACTATATGAGTTTGAAATTATAAACCTCTACGTACTTACCCTATATTGAATTCTAAGTTAACTTAGCTCAATAAATTTTAGTATGGGTCCCGGCTTTTACTCTTAATATGTTCACTTAACAATATTGGCTTTTTGACCAAATTAATATCAAAAAGCCAGAGTTGTACCTGTTAACCCCCGCTAGTAAAATTGTTTCTGGCAAGTTCAGATAAGTTATTTTATTTCTCTACAAACATTTTGGCCAGTTGAACTCATAATTATTTCCTTTCATCATTCGAAGCTACGAGAGGAAATCTTAATGATGTATTAAAGCCATTGAAAATTAGTGCTAATTTACAAGATTAGGTTGCATATTAGAGCTCCGAAAACAAGTTCATCTTGCTTTACATTGCGGTTTATTACTGTTTCACAAGAAATGTATAATTTTGCTTGTATTTCATTTTATTTTATTCTATTTTATTTTTCGTTTGTAGCTAATAAATGCATACGGCAACTTTTCATCACAATATACTCATTGATTCCTTATTGAAAATTAATATAGTCTACACTGCTTCTTCACTTATCAAACACAACTTAGCAATTTAATTTCGATTAACAATTTGCTCGTATCAGCTCGGAAATCGTGCATCTAGTTGATTCTGATTTTTGCGTTATTTTTGCTTATTACTTAATAGTTTGCTTATTAGCTGTTTGTAATTTTAACAGACACACATTTGTTTTAATTAATAATTGTTCCACAATATTATAATGGATTTTAAAATAAGCCATATGTAACACCCACGAGGAACAGTGAATACATGGGATAAAGAAATGTTCATAATATTGAGACATTGAAACCGTAAGTGCTTGCATATTTATATAATGACAATATAAGTAAAATGGGGAAAGATGCGCGCGCACTATTTGCTTTCCTACTGTCTCCAACTATTCCAGTCATGCTTGTTGCAAATTACTTGTTATATATTTAAGAGAAATGTTCCTTTCAGAAAATTAAATAAGTGCATGTGATGGACCTTTTTCTGAATCTACGTCATAGAGCAATTTTAGCTTTTCTCAAAATCGGAATTGAGCTGAAATGCTTCTTGGGATACTCTTTCATTAGTTGGAGTTTCACTTTCTTGTGCAAATGGTAACAAGCATAATTAGATCAAACTACGCAATTGAATTGCATCTCATTTCTTACAAAGATTTCAAGTTTAACTACTCGATTACATCTATTAAGCCTAAGTAGTTATACCTTGTAGAAGTTTGCGTTATAGTATCCAAGTATAGAAAAGAATATATTATATGTCTTATATGCATGAAAAATAAGAAACAAGAGCAACATCTCACAGAGATACTTCCTGATTTTCCAAAATTTTCTTAGACAAATGCAATACATGTACGTTTATTTAGTAATAAAGATAAAGTTTCGCCTATGCTCATAATTAGACATGTTGCTAGGATTGAGGCTCTAAATATATAATATTTATTTGTAATATAAATCTTAGCAAAAAATGTATTATATAAAAGCTTCGGAATAGAATTTAAACTGGTTTGAGAAACTAATGCAGATTATTTATTATAATATATTGTGAAGTATTAATTTAGTCTCGATATTAGGAAAGATTTAGAAAGAGTAAATAACCTTTCATTGTGTTATTCTACAGTTGCAACAAGCACCAAATTTACAATTAAAACTCAGTTTGAAATTAGGAATATATCCCTGCATTTTGCCATTCCTGAACATATTTTTTGACTATGACATAATTTCTTATTTTCTTGTTTGTACTACTTTCGTTTTGATAGCGTAACGTTGAAATCAATATATATTTAATTAATATGTAATTTTGCAAACAATATGTTTTTGTGTATGATTGGGTGAATATTCAATGAAACTATACAAGACGTTATTGTAAATTACGGTATTATGCAAACCAATGTGGATACTGTAATGTGTAAAATCCTTTTGAAAATCTTTGGAATAATGTGGAACTTAAACATAATTCCAGTAAATGCGAGAAGGTAAAGTAAGCAAATATGAACCGTATGAGTATATTGTTAAATTTTCTTTTATAAAAACCTAGATTAGTAGCTGCAGAATACTTGGAATTAATATTTTATTATTACTGAATGAAAACATAAAAATGAGTATTGTTACTAACACTTTTTTTCATTTACTGTAAAACCAGAAAAGTAATTAGTAAAAAACAAACGTTGTATTGGAATATATTAAGGGAAATTGTTGTTGTCAATGTTGTCTTAGTATTCTATTAAATGAAAATTAAATGAAATAAATAAAGTTCTTTAATTGCTAATCGCCATAAAAAGATTTGTGTCCGTGAACAAACTTTCTTAAGCAACTCATAGAAATTAAAATTCGACGTTTTGTAGAACGATAGTATATAAAGCAGCTATCAGCATATCACGATACTTTCACAATCAAAATCAGATTTTTTTCATTTAAAAGAAATTGGGATTGTACATGAATAATTTCCTGTGTTTGTGGTGTTAAAGCCAATCACGACTCTTCTGAAAGATTTTTTTTTATAATATAGAGTCTAGAGTCTGTATCATGATAATTGGGACTATAAACAACTATTTTTGGAAAAGGGAATATAATCATTAATAATTAACCGTTTCTGTACTTTTTAACACGATTAACTGATGTGAATACATACTTATTTACCATCTGTTCTAGCTAATTCGATATTTCAAGAACAAAATTTGATGTGGCAATTGCTTTTGAAAACTGACGGTAATTTAGAAAAGAAACTGGCAACGATCAATTGTGGTTACTGATATATAGTGTCAGTTACATGTGTGATTGTCACTTTACGTATTTCAAGCTTTATATCATCATTATTTCTTTCATGTTTCAATAAAGGTGTTTTCTGTGCTTAGGATGTTTTTACCTGGCTACTACTAGATGTAAGTTCTGATAATGTGTTATCAACTGAAAGGTTTAAACAAAATAGATTCTGTTTATTTGTATGCATACAGTGCTTCCTCTAAGACACGACTTCCGGATTCCAATATCTGAACTTTGTTTAATCCATACATGAAGAGAAACTCCTATTGAAGATACCAATATGTATTTTCTTTGTACTTTTCTTTCCTAGTAATATGATATTACATTTATTATTAATATGTAGAATTTAGTTATCACTTTATATATCTTACGTAACCACTGCACTGTGTGTTTTCAGTAAGTTATCACTAGTAGGCGTTCGCAGTCTTCCAGCACAAGCACGGAAGTGCGTTCCACTTTACAGAACGCTACTCTTCAACTTCACAGTGGAATGAAACACTCTTTGCTTGATTAACTGCACTCATGATGATGGATGTGTAGCAAAAATTGGAATCACATGATATTAGGGGACACAATCACTGGTCACGAACCCCGATCTCTGTAATTATTTAACTATTCATTTATTTTACCTTTATGAAGATTAGCCCTTGAGAAGTTGGTAACTTTGTTAGGACATCTTCTGAATCAACCTGAGGCATTGAAATCTTGGTTTCGAGCTTCGAGGACAACCATCTTTGAATGTAATAAAATGTGTCAATTCCTTGGATATGATGGAGTGGGGATACAGGAACTTTCACACACACATGTACACATATGTATTATATATATATATATGAACACACACACACTTCAGCTTACCTTATCTACTGGCATGGAGGGGCACGCTCTACATAAGTTCCAAAATGAACCAATCATGAGAGATACGTAGAGAGTCCACGCTCAAGGCCACACAATTTTAATTCCCTGTATAGGGTTTGGTGTACTGTCACCTTCACTACAGTAAAACCAACCAGCTGCTGAGCACACAACTGAGCTCTGGGGCTGAATTCGATCGATACCACGGCGCTTCTAGACGCAGACACTGACTCCGTTCACTCGAGCCAACACACACCAGCGTGAAAACTACGGCTCTCTCTATTCATACTCGCGCGGTAACCACACTGGAATCGATACATAAGGGAGAGCCACTGGAAACATGGTGTCGATATCTCGTGGGTGACACACACACGAAATAAATGTCCCGAAAATACATCCGTCACATTTGTTGCAAATACTGCATCCCCAAATATCTATGCCACTAGTTGCACAGAGCAACTTTCCAACAATGCGTAACCCTATTACATCATCATCTCTGCGAATCTGATGTGACCTACGCTAAGAGGGGAAGATATCGTGATCTTACATCATGCAATTACTTTGTACAGCCATTCAGAAACACACGCCACTTTCAAACCACGCTACTCTACAGCCGTACGTTTTCATAGCATAGTTGTACTCTTGGATACGCGACTGACTAACACACGATAGGTTACAGAGTTCAATATCCTATGTCCATCGATTCTTAGCGGTAGAACTTTTCACTGAAAGTAGTTCTAGAAAAAACACATTTAGTGAATGGAAAGAAATTTGTCAATTGTCTCTTTAATCAATGTAATGCTGTATATACGTACTCCCATAAATCCATATGGTTAGCGTGCGTGCCTTTGATGTGCGTCCTTCTAGGTTTCCAGAAAACACGTTTTTCCTGTTTATTCAGCATTGGACACAATTGTAAAGATACTTGGACTTAGATATACTGAACTCTACCCTCGAAACTCAATAATAACGGCGTTGAGAACCGATGTGCTGACCACACATCAATCAACAAAATAAAACATGAGTTGCTCCAACATTTATACAGTCGAAATACAGACATTATTATTTGCAAGGTTAAACTTACGGTATGAGTAGGAAACAAATTACACGTGTGACACCATTAGATTTATAAGAACAGTAAAAATACTTTTTCCACATACCGTAATATACTATATTTATTTATTTATTTATTTATTTATATGAAAGTACATATGAAAGTATATATGAAAGTATATGACTAAAAATAAATCACAAAACGCACACAAGAGTGTTCATTTAAATCAATTAAACAAATAAAAATATTAGTTAAATTCTATTGCATATGCAAAAGAATTAATTTAGTTATAAGTCCAACTAAAACTGAGAAAAAATTGTAGGTGGTGTACCTAAAAAGGTAGGTTACATGCGTAATTCCTGTAGTTTTTGGACTTAACGTACAGCAAACGTGTAACTGAAAATGCAAGTTTTATAATACTTTCCGTATAAGTGTTTCATATATACGTATTTTCCGTATGACTGTATATAGGCGGTCAGGATCTGACATACAAATGGACGTACATAACACATAGCTGCGGAATGTAACATAAGTAAATGCATGTGATATACGGAAAGCTGTTAGATATCAGACATCCTACAACGGCATGATGTAACATCTAAGGGCAGTGTGTATGTAGCATATGGATAACGTATGCTCCGCACTGATTTCTGTAGTAAGCAAGAGGATTCCGTATACTTGTACAATATACCGCTGTCCGGAGAACGGATTTTACTCAGTGTATGCTATACTTAAGTATTGGAAGTCTTATACAGTACAAGGGCTCTATCCGTCCGTCCGTCCGTTTGGCGATACATATAAATGTTTAAACGGTAAGAGACATCGAGATGCAATCTTCTGAAATCGATTCAGTGTCCCAAGAATAGGTTCCATCTCCCCTGTTAACCATCTTTTCTTCAAACCGGAAGTGGTAGAAATCAAATATTTCGTCCAAAGTAGTAAATATTAAATATTTCCTATTTTTATGTTAATCGCCATAAATTAAAGTTGGTAATATATAGCAAAACATGGTTTTGTTTAATCGAAAAATTGTTGGAATGAGAAAGTGGGAGGAAACGGGATTACCCCAAGAAAACCCACTAATAAGATGTTGTCCACCACAAGCTTACTTAGCCGGGATCGAACCAGGGACCCCATGTGCCAGAAATTAGCGCTGTACCACTGATCCACCGTGCCTCTGAAGCCATATAAAAAAATCAATTCACGCTATCGTTTACCATTTGAAAGGGGCAAGGTGGCTCAGTGGTACAGCGGTTACTTCTGACGCGTGGGGTCGCTGTTTCGATCTACGGAGAAGTAAAGTTGTGGTGAATAACATCGTGTCCATGGGGTTTCTTGACGTACTCCTATTTTCTCCCACATTATCATTCCACCCATTCTTCCATCGTCATTAACTTGCCTTAGTCATCCGTCTTTCCTTAGCTTAATGGACATAATGGTTGGACGTTAAACTGAATAATTTTTGATATGGCTTCAGCGCCCCAAGAAAAACTTCTTTCTTTTTCTTATCCCTCTATTACAACAAGAAGTTAGACACCGATTACTTCTAGTTTCAACATCGAATTCGCCTAGTTTCAAAGTCTACCGTAGTTTTACAGTCAGAAACGGAAGTCACCTGTTTAAATAAATATGTAAAAAAAATGTATTTAATGCACCGAAATAAGTGAAATGATGCATATTGTTATTTTAATTGTAGAAAAACTAGTTTAATGTATGAAACAATAAATTCAATAGAATTAAACGTACAGAGTGTAGCCTAAAGTTTTATCTTTGTTTGTATATGACCAACGATATAATCAAAATAAAAATGAATATAATCATCTTTTTTCTTGGGGACATGGTAGCTCAGTGATAGAGTGCTTATCTCTCGTGTGTGGGGTCTGTAGTTCGATCCCCGGACAAGTAACTTTGTGATGGACAACATCGTGTCAGTGGGTTTTCTTGGAATTACTCCTGTTTCCTTCCACATTCTTATTCCACAATTTTTCATCATCATTCACTTGCCTTAATCATCGTCTCCCTTAACTTAAAGGGTAAAATCGTGGGACGATGAACTTAAAAAATTCATTTCATTTTTTTTTATTTCTATTGAATTTTCGAGTATAATCACATCACTGAAGAATATTTTTTTTAAATAATTTAATTTATTTTCATAAACTTTCAGATATGTACTTCCCAAATTTTGTAAATAAAAAATTCCAAAATTTCCTAGAACTCAAATCTCAAAGTTTTGAACTTTTGAATGTAACTCTTTCCTTATTATTGACAGTTCTTACTCCTTTATTTCGTAGGTTCATTTTTTTCTGGGAACACGGTGGTTGAGTGGAAGAGTGCTTGCCTCTGGTACATGGGGACGCTGGTTCGATTCCAGGCTAAGTAAGTTTTGTGGTGGACAACATCGTGTCTGTGGGTTTTCTCAGGATACTCCCATTTCCTTCTACATTATTATTTCACCAATTCTTCCATCATCTTTCATTTGTCTTAGTCATCCTTCTCCCTTAACTCAAAGGGCATAAACATAGAAAGTTAAACTGAAATATTTCAGTTTCGTTTCGTAGTTTTTTTCCTATGTTTTTGGGTGCAGTGTCTTCGTAATTTTGTTGTTTTTTGTTTTACAATTACAAATAGTTGTTCCCTGCTATTCTTCTGCCCACTTTTTACTATGGGTTAAGATTTTACCTAATTAAAATCTCTAATTGTTTACATTTAACAAATTTATTTATTTATTTATTTATTTGAGTTTGTTCACCAACCATCCCAAACTCCATATTTATGCAATTACTAAAGTAGTTCGTTATAAAACAATCGATAGCTCAGGTAGCGATATCTATTAGCGTGACTATTTATTATTTAGAATTAGTGTGACGCACAGACGCAGACGTATGGCTTTTATGACTAGGATAGTTTGATCAAAAACGAAGTTGAGATAAATTTACTTGGCATTTCTCTCATAAACTTTTATTACTGGATTTCGTAGTACTTTCTACATATTTTATTACGCTATGTTCTCCAAATTTTAGTATTGTCTTTTATTTTACAATTGTTCAAGTTAAAAGGAAAATTGAAATTTTTGGGGGGGGAAGTATCAAAAGATCCAATATATTTCAATCAATTTTTGGGGGGGTAGGCCTTATATCTGGAGAACTACACATATTGTAGCCAAACCTAAACTATCACTTAACTCAGTATGATGTCATTATTCCGTAAATAATAATAATAATAATAATAATAATAATAATAATAATAATAATAATAATAATAATAATAATAATAATAATAATAAATTCGATTTAGGAGCCGTTCAAAAATTTTGTGGCCTCTGATCCAAAAAATAATTACTGACAAAGATCGAAATCTTTTGATCCATTTTTTGCTTTCCTAAATTTGTTCTTATTATTATTTGTAATGTCTCCCTAAAACTCTTATCCCTTTATTTTATGGCATTTTATATATATTCCAGGGTGCTATGTTTTCCAAATTTTAATATTATCTTCTTTTAGTCAGTAAAAAAAATATATTTCGGAGCAAGTATTCTGTTTGAATGACTAGCTAGATAATAAGCAACCCTGATACTAATTTTGATGTTCTTTAAAAATGTAATTGGTTTTCTTTAATCAAAGAAAATAATATCAAATATACTTACAGTATTTACCATGAATGCTT
Organism: Thermobia domestica; assembly: GCF_964235325.1. Classification (NCBI taxonomy): domain Eukaryota; kingdom Metazoa; phylum Arthropoda; class Insecta; order Zygentoma; family Lepismatidae; genus Thermobia; species Thermobia domestica. The sequence goes on from NC_137459.1 coordinate 57,662,358, forward strand.
CAGATAATGCTAAAGGCAGAGGACGCAAGAGAAATCATTTGTCTTTATTTAATTATATCTGTTCTCATATAATCTTCGGTTATTCCGTCATACAGAAGGTTAATATACCCCGAACAACTAGGAAAGTACGTCTTGTTGCTTGTCTTACTGAAAGTCGGGCAAAGTGTCACAGATTCCTTAATGAGACTCGTGACAAGCTCCTTCCTTCTAATTGTCATTTTTTTAAAACATTACTCTCCCCCCCTTCCCCCTCTCTCTCCCTCTTTCTGTCATTCACACGTATCAAGATAATTCGTCACAAATTGTGGTTTTTAAAAAAAGTGAAAAAAAACACTTCGAAAGCAATATTTTAGCTTCTTTAAGCTTCTAATACAGTTTAATTTAATACGAGATACGCAAATTACTAAACAGAATGTCCTCAATAAATAATTATACGTTACTAGCTTTTATATGCAAAAATGTTTGGTAAATGGATAATACAAAAATTTTAGGATATTCACTCGTTACCAAATATCGTGCAGGTAATTAAATCAAACTCGGATATATTTATGGCAAGAGTCTATTGAGAAATCTTACCTGAAAATGAGGTTTGGATACACATAAAAGGCGGTTATATAAATTTGCATTTTGTTAGTTTTTAAAATAGTTTAACTTCCCATGATTATGCTCCGATCCTAAAGCAGATGATGAAATGGGTGATAATTGTGGAATGACGAGAGTGGAAGAAAACGGGAAAGTCCCGAGAAAACCCATACACATGGTATTTGTCCACCACAAAGCCACTTTGGCAGGATCTGGGATCCAACCAGGACCTCCACGCGCCAGAGACGAGCACTCTACCACTGAGCCACTGAAAACCCAATTTTAGTGAAATGAACAATAGGATAGAATATGTTCCACTGGCGAGCTTTTGTTTCTGCGCCGATGAACATTTAGGTTCCTTAGGACATAGTTTTTTTTAATAAAAAAATGCATTTAAAAGTTGAATCGATTATGCAAATTTCATTCTCGGAGGCAGTTCCGATTGAATGGTACAATTTATGTACAGTTTCCAGTAAATTAAAGAGAATGTGTTCCTAATTAAAGACAATGAACAATTCACATCTATTGGAAATTGCGTTCCCAAAATATTCCTAATATTCCAAGAAAGAAAAAGCACTTACGAGCGCTAGTAACCAAGTCTTGTAGAAGAAATCTTTGGAGGGATTTAGAAGATTATTCAGAGCTTCAATTTAAATTCCTTCCTAGCATTTAGAATATTTTCGTCATCTTCCTTAGTATTGCAGGACAAGAAAACGTAGACCAAATTTAAGAGAATTTATTAAGTGCAGTATCAGTATTAATTATAGTAAATTGATTAATTTAATATGATTATACAGGGTGTTTCAAAACAACACCGACAACGCGTTTGGGAAGTGATTTCTGACGCTAAGATAAGACAAGAAGTATAGATCAACTTGGGTGCACAAATGCTTCCTTTCGGAGTTATTGGCTGCCGAAAACATGAAAAATTAAGTTTAAAGGCCCATAGCTTCAAAACTGTGGAATACCGTAGTCAGGTCAAAATTTCAATTAGGAACTAATATGAGCACTATATAAAAATACCTGTTTCTGAATCCTAAGGTACTCATGAAACAATTTTTATAGAGGGAGTTCGGCTACGGGTATATAATTTGAAGTACCCTCCAACTATCTCTATAAAAATTGTTACGGAAGTAGCGCAGGATTCTGAAACTTGGATATTTGGATAGGACATATACTATTTCCTAAGTGATGTCCTGACCCGACTGCGGTGTTCCATAGTTTTGGAGCTATGGACCTTTAGAGTTCATTTTTTCATGTTTTCGGCAGTCTATAACTCCGAAAGGAAGCAGTTGTGCACCCAGGTTGGTCTTATCTTGGTGCCAGGAATCACCTCCCAAACGTTGTCGGTTGTTTTGAAACACCCTATATATACATAGAGGGTTGGTCTTAATGCACGAAGTGGATGCTTCACGTAACACTTTTCATGACAATACAAAGATTAATGTTAACGTTTGTTTTGATCGCTGTAGTAGAAATATGGGGGAAATGTTCTAATTTTTTTCTTATTTTACAGATGATTGCATGAAGTAGACGTCCAGGAAGTATGAGATGGAAAAAATCACAGTTACCCAGAGATCGAAAACTATTGAACTGTATTTTGAAAAACAGTGGTCAATTGTCTTAACTCAAAGAGCATATCATCGCCTGTTTCCTGTCAGGGATGCATTTTCCGAATCAATGGTTCGTCTTTTGGTTGGACGTTTCACAGAGCATGGTTCAGTAGATGATTTGCGGTGATCGGGGAGACCACGTTTGCCAAAAATAATTACAGCAGTAGAACGGGTTCGGATGAGTATCCAAGAAGCATCGGAGGTTTCCACAAAAAGGCTGGTAACGTGAGATTGAGTCTAACGACACTGTGCCGCATGATGATTTGTATCTGTATTCCTACAAAGTACAACTGGTGCCACAACTGCAACAGATTATGGGAAATGCCTCAGATTTAAAATGCGCATTGAGGAGTTCGTACTTGAGAACGCAGATTTTCTTTTCAATTTGAGTGTGAATGATAAAGCATACTTCCACCTCCGTGGGTTCGTAAACCAACAAAATTGCAGGGTTTTGGGTACCAAGAACCACACGTTATCTACCAACGTCAACGACGTATTGTGAAGTGTACTTTAAGGTTGTGATGTAACGTCACAGAGAATCATTGGGCCTCACTTCTTCGAAGATGACAATGGAAATGCAGTTGCCGTCACCGTGCTTGATACCAGGCTATGACTTATAAAGTTTTGCTCCTATTAGTGGAGAACATCCCAGACGTGTGGCTTCAGCAAGATGGCGTTACAGTGCACAAATCCAGGGATAGAATCACACTACCGCAAACCATTTTTGGACATCAAATCATTTTAAGAAATTCATTCGTTCCCCGGCCAATGTACTGTATGAATCAAAAACAATTTGATCATCAGCCATATAAAACAAAAGTTAGATAAATAACTTCAAGCTTTGGAACTTCTATGAAACTGACTGTAAATTAGATCGAGATTTGCAATTTGTAAAATGAGCTCGTATTTCTTAATTACAAGTCGAGCACACGAGTGTTCTTAGCTCCGTCTTGGTTATATGTTTAGCGTACGCGTCTTCAGTGTGGGAGACCTTGGTTTGATTCCCAGTGGGAGGATATACAGTTCAGATTCCACATTAAGTATTAGGTTTATATTTCATATAGCTTCGGTGTCAAAGCGGACACAAATCTCCGATGCAACTAACAACCGTTCTATTCATCATTTGCTAACATGGAAAACCTTAAGTAGTTTAACGTTACTTTTTAGTGATGAGACGATATAAGGCAAAATTTCTTCCTCAAAATTTGATCCAAATCATTATTCGTATTTGTTTCTAAAACAACTATTTACACCAGGGATAAAATCCGGGAACACGCAATACAATTGAGAATATGACAGTAAGTTCACTTATTATGTTAATTAACAACTTCTAAATGTTACGATCCATTAAAGGTCGTGACAGGATAAACGGCGTTTAAGTTTTTGATGCATTATAAGGACATTAGCTCTTATCTTGACATAGTGACAGAGATTCGCTACTCTTAATTGAAATAAACTTCCTCTGTCACAAATGATCCAAAATGTTGTTCCACATCGAGAATCAAACTGTAGAATCACGAGCACCAAAAACATGTATCCCAAGCCTTAGATCAGCTAAACATTACTAAAATCGCAGTACAAACGTATCATATTGATGCGTTAAATTTCTTTTTGATGTATTCCTTGTTCCGTAACCACTCGCAGTGAATTAGAGAGAGCGAGAAATGGAAATAATGTTGATTTACATAACTTATATTACACATTATTCAATTAATAAATATCATCATTTGCATTCCAAACATTAATTAAATACAAATTAATTGTTTTATACATCCACTTTCGTTGATTTCCACAAGATAGAATTCTCAATGCTAATAATTAATTAAATATACAAATGTCAAACATCCCTGCATCATATTGTCTAATATTTGTAATAAATTATAGGAAGTTTTTGAATAAAATGACATTTATGATTTGTTGAGTGTAATTTTTCGGGATAAAAACATATTCGTGTTTTCTGAAATTTCCTCATTTTTGTCTCTATGCCTGTTGTTCTGTATGGTTGCGAAACATGGTCGCTTACTCTGAGGAAAGAACGTAGACTGAAAGTATTTGAGAACAAGATTGAATATTCGTATCCAGGAAAAACTGAAATGGAGAATGGTGGAAACTTCATAAGGGGGAACTACATAATTTATACGGTTTACCAAACATGGTTAAGGTCATCAAATCTAGGAGGCTCAGGAGGGCAGGTCATGTAGCCAGAATGAAAGAAAGAGGAACGCGTTCAAAGTTTTAACTGGAACTCCCAATCAGAAAACGACCATTAGGAAGACCTAGGCACAGATAAAAGGACAATTTTAAGATGCAATTTGCAGAAATACACTAGGAATACAAAGTAGAAACTGGATCCAATTGACTAAGGATAGAAGTCAATGGAGAGCTTTTGTGAACGTGGCATTGAACTTCCGGGTGTCATAGGCCATAGAGCTAGTTAGTTAGTTTTCTATAAGTCATTATTCATTTTCTAAAAATTAATATAGTACTATATTCATATTCACTTTATCATTAACAACATACATTATTAGGAGAATCATTTTCGTTGGAGCTAAAGGCTAGAATCAAATAAATAAATAAATAAATAAATAAATAAATAGTAATCACTATAAGCTCTAGGTCGTTGTCTTACATATTCTTCCTGCTAAAAGGGGCACTAAATTCTAATTAACAATTCACCAATCAAACATTCTTCGTTCATGACCTATCATAAGATATTTATTCCCTTGATTGAACATACATTCTAGAAATTTTGATTTTATTTAATTAATTACAGGAAAGATAGAAATAAAATAGAAAGTAAGTATATTCTCAACTTTTTGTGTGTAGATAGGGCCGATCTCACCGTCTATTAATCATTTCGAACTCAGAATTAGGGATGGCCAGAACCGGTTCTTGGTGGAACCGGTTTTCGGGTCTGAACAGATCCGGTTCTAGAAGATCCGGTTCCGGAACCGGTTTTTCGAATCCAGGTCTGGAACCGGTTCTTCGGATCCAGATCTAGAATCGGTTCTTCGGATCCAGGTCAGGAACCGGTTCTTCGGATCCAGGTCTGGAACCGGTTCTTCGGATCCAGGTCTGGAACCGGTTCTGAAAACAGAACCGGTTCCTCGCGGAACCGGTTTCGTTGGAACCGAAACTTTGTTACCATCCCTATCTAAACGCGAGCTGCTGGCAAGCTGTGAACAGTATGCTAGATGAAATGGTGGAAGCGACAGGCAGGCCCCCAGGCGGCGGCAGCTTGTCTCATTTGGCTAAATAAACTGGGTAACTGGCAAACTCATTGGCTAAACAGGCAAACTGGCCAACTCATTTGGCTAAACACCCACTGGTGGACCAAAATTTTTTTTCTGGGGGCACAAGCGGGTCTGGGCGGGGAAGGCACAAGCGCATGGTCCTCTTTGCATTATTTTTGAAGGTGAACTTTGTGCCTCCTTTACGGGTCTTTGGAGGCTTTCGGATCCAGGTCTGGAACCGGTCCCTAAGATCCGGTTCTGGAACCGGGTTTTCAGATCCAGATCTGGAACCGGTTCTTAAGATCCGGTTCTGGAACCGGGTTTTCGGATCCAGGTCTGGAACCGGTTCCTAAGATCCGGTTCTGGAACCGGGTTTTCGGATCCAGGTCCGGAACCGGTTCCAGAACCGGTTCTGAAAACTGGATCTCCGAGAACCGGTTCCTCACGGAACCGGTTCCGCCGGAACCGGAACTTTGTGGCCATCCCTACTCAGAATCTTACAGATGCACTTGATTTTAAGGAATACTATATAGCTCACGTAATGCCTGTTTCTTATGCAACCAGCTTTACTTCAGAGCTAAGTGGGTTTCCAATGCATTCAAATAGGTAACTTGTATTGCTTATCTAACACACGTGAATCCGTCTCTCAAGAAAAAGGTAAGTATTTCGTTGCGCTTGTCCAGCCCAAATATGTTGTTCAAACATTGAAAAGAAAAAGAAAACATCAAAGTTATTTACTAGAGAAGTATATGCATGAATCTAAAAATCAGAGTAATGGGTGCCGTGCATGTAGCGAAGCGAAATGAAATTAAAAAGGGGGATTGCTTACAGCACTGGTATGATTCTTTTTAAGTAATGGAAATCCTGCATCTTTGTTACATATATTATGGGTATCTTATATATAAGAGTAGAAATATGATATTTTAGTTATCAACAATGCACCATGTTAACCCACCACTATACCAAAGAACCACTAATACACGTAAAGCAAGAATATGGAGTCCCAATGTGTGCAGAAAGTGTTACATTAAAGTTAAAAATTAATTTTTGTTAACGTCGATATCCACCATCGTTAATGTGTCTGCTCTTATGAACTAGGCCTTGTGCTATCCTGCGGACATTTCACTTTGCTCTGCCCTGTACTGGATTAGATACAAAAGTAGATTGTGTTGACTATTTCGTATAAGTTAGAACGGTGGTTAACGTAAAATAGTGTCATGCACTAAAGAAGGCAGTACTTTTTAGGTAAATGGATAGTGAAGGATATTGCTTCGAAAAATAATTAGAGGAGTACCTGACAATTAGTTTGTGCTTACGATATACTTTGTATGAGCCTGTGCTAGTATTACTGCAATACAAACCAAATCTAACCTAATCCATATTAAAATAATTTTCTATTCTACTTTAACTTACGATACTTTAATCTGCTACTCTAACCTATTTCACTGTACGCTACTTTTCCTATTCTTCGCTACACTACTTTAACTTACGTTAATCTACCCTATTCGGCTCTACAACTTGCAATTCTACCCTACAATATTCTATACTATACTACACTACTCTACTCTGCTTCTCCACCCTAATCTGTGCTACAATGTTCTATCACAAGCTGCGTAATTACTCTACTCTTCTCTACCCTATTCTACTACCAACATATATTTTGCGAAGATGCTACCCTACTTTACACTACGTTAATTTATTATTTGCTATTGTTCTGTATTCTCCTCTGTGTTACTCTACTCTTAGATGCTTTACTCATAATTCAAAGCATGTCTTTAGTCCACGGAATCCTGAGTTTGATTCCTGGTGGGAGAGCATTGAACGCGTTACAGTGGTTCAGATTCCACCTTACTCTGTAGGTTTATGTTCCATATTTTCAAGGTGCTGAAAAGTAACGCTAAATTTGAACTAGCAAGCAATATTGTTTACCCATGTCTATCCTAAATATCTTTATGCTATTCTAGCCTATCCTATTCCACGCTATGATATTGAAATATGCAGTAGAAGATTGTTGCCAAAAATCCTATATTCATGATTATTTATTCTGAAAAGGATTTTTAATGTCTAATAACTGTTTTATGTTGTCCAATTTCTCTCAATCTGTCCTCTTTCAAGTAAATACACTCACCAGGCAAAACATTATGACCACCTCCTAGTATCTGATATCTCCAACTTTGGTTTGCAGGAGAGTAGGAATGCGGTTTGGCATGGAAGAAATAACGGCTTGGTAGGCCTGCACACACAAGTTACTTAATTCCAGTAAATTCCGTGGAGGGGGACAATTAGTTCGGATATAACGGTCAATCACATCCAAATGATATTCAATTGCGTTAAGATCAGGTGAGTTTAGGGGCCATTGTAGCAATTGAAATTCACCACTGTCTCCTCGAATCACTGCAGCACAACATTGACCTTGTAACAAGGAGCGTTGTCCTGCTGAAAGATGTCATTGCCAGCCAAAGACATGGCCGACATAAATGGGTGTCATTGATCACCAATGACCTGTTGATAGCTAGGAGCTATCATAATGCCCTCCACACGTACTACTTTGACCATATATAGCAGTGACGACACCACAGAGGGCAAGGAGATGGCACTTCTCTGGTGGCTTAACCTGCCTCCCAGACTACCTCTAGACATGTTGTAATGTAGATCAAGTAATAAATCTATTATTTTCGGTATACAAAATATACACCACCGAAAAACCGTTTCTACCCCTCCGCTTACCCCTGTCTCCAAGAAATTACAACTGATGTTACTGATGGATGACAACGTTAAGATTCCGCTAACCATAATGAAACCATCCCCGGCCTGACGTCGTTCTACTGTGCATGTCTAGAGCAGATGTTCCCTTGACGATGGAAGACAGGGGATTCTGACCCAACCGTCAATGCGATGAAGGAAGAATTGTGATTGGTAGTACCACGCAACGTTGTACGAAATTCATTGCTCGATGGTTCAAGGACGACGGGTACATGCTCATTACATTCGTAATTGACGACGCCGTCTAGTTAACATTGGTACAAGTGTGATACGTTGGCTGCGGAGGTGAACTAAGTGCTCAGACACAGTCGTGTTTTTCCACTGCTAAAGTCTGCTAATCATTTTGCCACAGTTTCATCCTAGCTGGTTTTACCAATCGTTATAGTCTACGACGTTCAACATCTTTATTGAGGCGTGACTATTGGTGTTGATTTCACCGTCCTTTTCCCACCATTAGAAGACACTATGAAGGCAGCTGGAGAAAACCCGACAAGTAGTGCTGTTTTCGAGACACTAGTTCTCAGCCGTGTGGCGATCACAATCTGAACAATATCAAATTCTGACATATCGCTGGCCTTAATCAAGTGAGATTCCTGTCACCGTCTGGCAAGCGGTTCTACTGTGCTCCGTGAACCTTACGTCAGCCAGACTGCTTCGTTCAAAAAGTCCTACTCAAACCAGAAGTGGTTCATGAGCCATTTCCAGTTTCAACACCTATCTCCATAAAACGAAAATGGTAACAAATAGCGAGATGCGGTTTCCTGCAAAAGATTCGGCAATGCACCAAGACAATGCCGAATACTCTACCAAAACTGGAAGTCGTTGAAAGTTACTACTACTCCCGGTTTCAATACTGACTTCCGTAGAGCAAGAACGGGTAAGAGATATCTAGAATTTTTTTGTAATTGATTCAACTTAGAACAGGTTCCGCCTTCTCCATTAACCCTCTATTCAAACCAGAAGCGGTTGGAATTAACCATTTCCTGTTTCAACATTTATCGCAATAGAAAAATAGACAAGCTGTTCTTTGCAATTGATTTAGGTGTCAACAGAACTTACCATGATAACCTGAAGCACTCTACCTAGACTTGAACTGTTTGAAATTTACCACTACTTCGGGTTTCAATACTGATTTTCGTAGAGCAAAAACGTTCAGAGATATCGAGGTGCAGCTTTTGGTAATCGATTGAGCTTCCCAAGAGTACGTTATATCTCCTCCCTTAACTATCTATTCAAACCGGAAGTGGTCCAAGTTTTTCGCCATAGAACAAAAATAGTAAAGCATAGCGAATAATGGCTTTCTTTACATGGATTCAGCGCCCAAGGAACAAGTTCTGTCTTTGATCTTATTAATCTATTACAACCAGCAGTTATAGATATACTACTTAAAATTCAGTGCGACTTCTAGCTGAAAATAGGGATGCAAATTAGCCTTAACTCTCAGGTGCCGATATCGGAGATGCAAGTAGACTCGAGAGCTCCCTTGTGGCTAAACAGTTAACGTACACGCCTCTGGTCTGGGAGAACCGGGTTTGATTGCCGGCTAGAGTTCATGTGGTTCAGATTAAACGCTAAGCTGTATATCCACGTCTCATATAGCCTCACTGCTGAAACAGACGTTAAACTAAAAATCAAATCAAAGCAGGTAGACTCCATCACGCTAGGAAAGTTCCCTCCACTAGTAGGTATAATTGAGATGTGAATTTCGGTTCGTTGGGCTAATGGATATATTCTAATTCCTTCCTTTAGTAAAGTTTAGCATCGGTAATTTTGAACGGAAAAATTGCTGCCAGTTTAATTTACAGGTCAGATTAAAGAGAAAATATGCTGACCTACAAGATGTTACATATTCATCCCTCCATGGAAAAATACGTAGATGCTACGCTATGAATCTATGAAGTACTATCATCATTCATTAACCCGTAAAAATACAGAAAAAGCTGCTTACTGATTACAAGAATGCCAAAGTGGATCAAGTATAAATTGTACGCACTCTTGTGCCTTTTAATTTTACACTATTTTATTACATATTCTGAATTTCATGTGCGTTACTTTCAGCATTAAAGTTAGTCCGTGGAAACCTGATACTTTTACTATGCTATTTGGTCCAAAATAACGCAGTATTAAAATAACGGAAGGCATGGATAGGAAGAGATATTGCACATAAGCTGTAATAAATTACCAAAATGACACTAAAGAATCGAGCCAGTTGTATTTCTTTGTAAGGAATATTAAGGCAAACAATTTCCTTGCACTAACGTAAGTTTTTAAAAAGAAGAATATTATTTACGAGATCATTGATCAAACTTTTGTAGCAGTTGATAAAATACAACCTCGTTGGATGGTTTCATTAAATAGTTTGTTTTGAGAATGGCTACTGTCAAAGATTGCCACAGAGTCACGTACACCAACTGCAGAAAGTTTTATACTGGGATAGAATGTTACCGCACTGCAGATTTAACATTTAAATACAACATTTGGGAAATTTCAGGTGGTAAAAACATTCCTGTCAGCCTACTTGTACGGAAATGTTTTGGTTTGCTAAATAGCTAGCGTGTTCTTAGCAGGAACATTTAACTTTTTAAAAGTTAGAAGTTACTCAATTAACATTTTTGTCCCTTTCTGTTTGACAGCTTTCATGATGGACGAACCAAATAATGTTTCCAAGTTAACATTGCGACAAAGATCATTTATCATCGGTGGAAAAACAAAGTTATTTTAGTAATGATTAATTAACATTTTAATATAATACAAATCGATAGACTTCGTTAAGAAATTTAGTTCATTGATAATACACAAGTTTCGTTAGTAAACTAGAATTAGGATTTATATTTCTGGCTTTCGGCATCTAAGGCCATTTAGCCCGTCTCGTATATGAGGGATGACGTCCCTTGGTGATCCCACTTTTAGGGGAAAGTGAAGGAAGGACGCGGCCTGGGACCTATAAGTTAGGTACCACCCCGGCGTTTGCCTGGTGTGAATGAGGAAAACTCAGGAAAACCGCATTCAGGTTGGCTGGCCTGAAAAGCGTTTTACACTTTTTCGATTGAGTGCCCCCCACCGTTAGTAGACAAACGAAGTATCCAGAATTACTTTATACTGTATTTTTATACTTTCACGCTGATTTTAAAAGGGAGAAGTCGGATCTGGCCAATTAAGAAAAAACTGAATTAAGAGATGGTGCAGTTAGATATCTAAAGCCAAAAAAAAAAGACATTGAGAGCCGATACTCTAACAAGGTGTTCCTCAATTAAATTTATGTCATCTGACCGACTACAATTTTTTTATCGATAGAAGGATTCCTGGTTTGCTTATGATTACACTTCCCACTACGCTATTCACAAGTATGGAAAGTCCTTCTGTCCTTCCGAATGTCGGGAAGTATGGTGGTTCAGTGGTAGGTAGAGCGCTTACCTCTTTTGTGTGGGGTCCCTGGTTTGATCCCCGACAAAGTAGGTTTTTGTTGGACAACATCGTGTCCTTGGGATTTCTTTGGGTACTCCTGTTTCCTAACACATTCTCGTTCTACTAAATATCTCATCATCATTCACCAAATCATCAGTTTCCCTTAGCCTAAAGGGCATAACCACGGCATTATTTCGAATTTCGAATTTTTCCTTCCGACTGCCTGTTGACACTCGACTGAGATCAGAATGAAAACGGAAACAGATATCAAGATTGGTTTCCGATATATACTCAGAGTCTCTTCTCTTCCCCATAACCTTGTATTGCAGTCATAGAAACCAACCATTTCCGGCTTCAATATTGATCACCGTAGAGCAAAAACGATAATAAATAGCAACAAATGAGTTTTCGATATGGATCCAGTGTCTTTAAATAGATTCCATCCTGGATATTATCACTACTAAAACTAGAAATGTTACAAATCTACTCACTGCCGGTTTCAACATTGACCGCAATAAATCAAAATTGGTAATATATGACAAGAAATTATATTGTATACCAAGAATAGGAGAAATTTCCGCTGTTAATTTATCGGCCAACATAACAAACTGTAAAGAACATAATACTTCACACGCTTGTATAGTTTCCCAAGGTCAACTACCACGCCCTGCTTGATTCCGAGCAAGTGAGTTTGAAGTATAGGTTTCTGTTCACGAAAAATTTGACGCAAAAATTGACCGAACGAGTTCGGTTGAACTCAAACGACATATAGTGAGTGCCTTTGATTTATGAAAGGTCAAATGAAGGATGAAATAAACATACCTTCACTCTGTATTGTAGGGTAGTGTATAAATATATATAAAAGTCCTGCAACTGGTTTATCCTAGGGAATTGACAATAGAAACTAAGCGTTCATTCAAGGCACCATCTCACATTTCGCTTCCAGGAAATTAGGAAAATTTTGCTTAAAATGACATTTTACTTAAAATGAAATTTTGCTTGGAATGGATTACTTCAGAAAAATAATGATTGGAACATTAGGATCGTGTGGTCTACTATATCAACGTTTACGTGCACGCGTGGAGAGCGCACCAGCGAGCGTCCTGCCTATTTGATGATCAGGCTCCGCCGTACAAGACATCCTGCCCGTAGTTCCTCGTTTTGACTCTTGTTCCTCTTGCACGTTGTGCACCGTCAAGATATGTCCCCCGATCTTGACGCTTTAGCCTGTAACCCCTATTCTCTAAGGGAGTGGGATACGCCCACTGCGCGGCAGAGTCGAAGCCCCACCTACCAGTTACTTACTGGTGGAGGCGGACTGGTAGCGATCCAGTCCTTCCAAACTCTGAAGGTATGGCACTCGAGCGTTTCAAGGCAAGCTCACCTTTCCCCTCCATGCTCACCTTTACCCAGATTCCTGTGATTGGCTCCCATGAGGTACCGAATCCCACGCTATGACCAAGCCCGGCAGAGTCAAAGGCAATCCAGGAACCCCAGGCATGCCCGAGGGGGCTTGTTTAATCCCCGCCCTGTCTACCTCTAACATTCAACTGGCAACTCCCTTCGCGTGTAGAGGTACCACTCACACGTCGAGATACTCCCGTACCTCATCCCAGTTCCAATGGCACGTGTTAAGTCACCATTTGAGCTTGGTGCCAGCCCATATCCTTCAGAGTTTCATCTCTTTCACTGGGATCAGAAACCGTTATCCAGACTCCTGGGATAGGCACTTTTCCCCAGTCGCCGTTCAGTTCCATTGAAGGCAGGAATCTGACACTTTCCTCACGGTAGGATCGTCCAAGCAATACGAGACTTCCTCTAATTACGGTAGAGGTACACCGTACATTACCAGAGCCAATGACTGATGTAGACCGTCTATTCAAGACATATATTGTCATTGAGGAGCTGTGTCTCCCCCGGCAGGCTCGCCCGATTTGTCAGAAGGCACTCAACCGTGAGGTGAGTCAGCAGAAACTATCTGGCCCGTAGCTAACTAGCTTTTACATGTTTAGGTAACATGTACATGTTGTAGCAAAGCTACCTCCCGAACCCAATGGTACGTGTAAGGCTCGGTTCAGACGAACAGAAAAGTCTGCTGCGGGACCGCAGCAGACTCGTGCGGGCGTCACAGATCAACCAGTTTAGACGAGCAGAAAAGTCTGCTGCCAGCTCGCAATGAACCACGGCAGGCGTTTCAATCCAACATGGAAAACAGTTTATTCTATTTTCAGCTACAGTTGTCTTCCATGTTTATTGATTTACGCAATGACGAAGAGAAGTTCTTTAAATTATTTTCGTATGATCAGCACTTCGTTTGATGAACTCTTAACGATAATAAGTTAAGTGATAAAATTAAAGCAGAAGGTAATATCATAAGACTTCCGATACCACCAATTCAAATGTTAGCTCTAACATTAAATGTAAGCTAATTATGTTAACTAACTATTGTTTACATGAATGCAGAAAGTAAGAAATTCGGGAACCTTTTCATAGACACTTTCAGTTATTAGCGTCCACTAGCATGGTTTAATTACCGCGTGACTAATTACAATTTTTGACATATATTGGCAACTTTAAATTAAAAATTAGACATTTATTTGAGCGTTTCTAAATATTCCGCTCCTAAGGGGGTAAGAGAAGCATTTCAGTAACAGTAAAATTTCCCTTTATTTATTCACAAAGAGCCGAATGTGAGAATTCGCTTCGGTTAGAGATGTAAAATTCGGAAGCCTCTAAATAAAAATAATGGAGCACAGGTTCCATCGATTTTGATTTTTTTTTTCTCTTGGAGAGGAGAAGAGGGATTTATATAGTAGTGGGGTCACAGTGGCTCAGTGGTAGTGCGTTCACCTCTGGTGCGTGGCGTCCCTGCTTCAATCCCAGTTCGCGTTAAGTGCGCTTTGAGGTGGACAAACACCGTGTGCTTGGGTTTTCTCGGGTTCTCCCGTTTCCTCCCACTTTCTTCAATCTACCATTTTATTCATTCTAATCATCACCGTTTCCTTTAGCCTACATAAGTGTGGGATGTAAAACTCAAAGATTTCATTTCATTTCTATAGTTGTGAAATTTCCCTTTATATATTGAGAAAGTGTTCAATGTGAGAATTCGCTTAAATTGGAGATGTGAAATTTTGAATGTAAACTCTTAAATAAAAATATTGCATTTAGTGTTTCCGAACAGTCCACTTCGAAGGTGGGAAAAGGGGAATATGTTTATAATTGTAACATTTCCCTTTATTTATTCACAGAGTGCGGTGTGTGAGAGTCTCTTAAGTTAAAGATGTGAATTCCAAATATGAACTCTTACATAAAACAATGGGACATGTTTCAAGGCTTTCGTATATTCCACTGCTAAAATTGGAAGGGCGGTCATTTATATAATATCGAAATTTCCACTTATTTATTTACAGTCTAAGTGGATAGGGGAGTACAAAATTTATGCCAAAAATAGAGTATGTAATGGGGTTCTGTAATTAAACTTTTATTGAAATGCAAAGGGGAGAGAAGGGAGAAGGGGGCTCAAATATTTTACGAATAACTTTTTTTTTAATAATATATTTTATTGTACTTAACACCCAAAGGCAATTGGATTTGAGAACTACAAAAGGATTTGAGAAAATCTATATATATAAAAGAGAACGCACAAAATCCTTTGTCCGCTCATCACGCTAATACGGCTGAACCGATTTCTTTCATTTTTGGGGGGTTGTTAGGATTTGGACCCTAGATGGTTTTTATGATATCACTTTAATTTTCAATTACCAGTGTCTTGAGATAATTGACCAATCAGGTGTCAATACGTACAAAAAATCCTTTGTCCGCTCATCACGCTAATACGGCTGAACCGATTTCTTTCATTTTTGGGGGGTTGTTAGGATGTGGACCCTAGATGGTTTTTATCATATCACTTTAATTTTCAATTACCAGTGTCTTGAGATAATTGACCATTCAGGTGTCCATACGTACAAATCCTTTGTTATTAGTTCATCATAGGTATAAAAATAAACGTATTTATATGCAACCCGCATGACCCTGTGACTCGGCGGGTTAACATAACTGACAGGCGCTATAAATCACTTGAAAGCGAAAAAGTAAAAATTATCTAAGTAACAAAGTTTATTGCGTTCCGGGATGACCGCAGCGAAGCGGGGCGGGTTGGGGTGACCGCAGCGAAGCGGGGCGGGTTAACATAAATGACAGGCGATATAATGTTAACATTAGTGCAATCTTCTATGGTTTTTATCATATCACTTGAAAGCGAAAAAGTAAAAATTATCTAAGTAACAAAGTTTATTGCGTTCCGGGGTGACCGCAGCGAAGCGGGGTGAACGCTGCTAGTCCCCAATATGTGTAGCACACCACAATGAGGCAATGCAGCAAACGAAAATAGAAAAAGATGTTCTTATTATTTTGTAAGCTACATAGGTAGAGTTTCATGGCAAGATTTTAAGTTGTTCTTTATGTCAAGAAACATTCAGTTGCTATTTCTAAAATAGCAACGATGTGTACAATATTATCAATTATACGAGAACCAATAATATTTTTCTTACGCACGCTTTTTCTTGATCTCATGAATACCCTGATGTTCAACTAATTTTCGTGTTAAATCTAATATTTTTAAAATTTAATACGTTAACAATGGACGACAAATTATCAGCTGAAAAACGATGCTTTTTTTCTCTTTTCTCTTCTGCTATTATGTTGATGGTTGTTTTGGACTTCAGCTTCCCTTTTCTGCAAGAGTCTATATAATACGTAACCTCGACCTAAAGTATAATGCTCTGTTACAAGTGATCATTCATTCCGGAGTGAGTGATATAAAAAATCTCAAGGAACTGCATTAACAATAGAGGCTTGTTCTCCAAACCCATTTGTTGTCTATTGTTAATATCACAATAAAGTGTTCATAGCCTCGTTGCTGAAACGGGATGCTAAACGAAAATCAAATGTAAATACTACATGAATTTATTATTATTATTATTATTATTATTATTATTATTATTATTATTATTATTATTATTATTATTATTATTATTATATTCGCTCAGCCGAGTAACTCTCAGCCGGTGCCTTGAGCATACAAATATAATTTTCAGTGGTATCATCATTAGGAATGTTTATTTTTTATATTTTCGTATCCTTTATTTCATAAGTAAATGAAAAAGGAAGAAAAAAAGGAAAGGGAAGGGAAGGTCAGGGACAACCACAGACAAGAGATTGATAAAGACAAAACAAATCAAAAAGAAAACCAAACAAACGAAAAACAAAACAATTAATACTTAACGATATATTGACTCTAGTTTTAAGGTGTTACCATGTCACTAGTAACACAACATGAATATTAGCTTCTCACACTAAAAAGTAATAATAATACATATCAATGCTGTTTTTTCTTCTTCTCACACATCTTGTTCCATGCCTCTCGCTTTTAATTTCTGTCTCGATATTTTTCACACTTTAAATTCCATATCTCGGGATATTTTTGTATTTCGTTAATGAATAGTTCTACGTCAAATTCTTCGCTTTCCTTTACTGCGGGCACGGGAAAGTCTGCTCGTATGGCTTGACTCATTGCCAGCAATCCCCGCAACTCAATTTTTGCCGCTTTGCCCGCAGAGTTGCGCGGGAAAGTCTGTTTGTGTAGCACGAATGATAAGAACCAATGTATTTCCGGCTCGCGCGAGTCCACAGCAGACTTTTCTGCTCGTCTGAGACGAGACTAAGCAACCATTTGAGAGGGGCCACCACACTCTCTCTCTGTAGGAACGTCCAAACAATACAAAACTTCTCTAATTACGGTAGAGGTATTATCTGTCAGGAAAGTAAATGTACACCTATTTTTCGAGTCTGGCATTCCTGCGCTCCATCCGTGGAGAGTATGAGAATTAAATCAATCAAATGTTTACTGAGGGGCAAAAAAAAAGTTTAATCTGAATAAGACATTGCAGAGGGGCACAAGCTCTGAATACGAATAGTGCATAGTGTAAATAAAGGACGACACCGAAAGAGAAAGCCAGAAACAGCTGTTAAACTTAGAAAAAAGAGTAAAAATTGTCGTAGTGGGAACACAAAACACAAATACAACAAATACACCGACAACTAAAGCTCAACGCGTCATGATCTTGGCATAGTGGTTAAGGTGCTGGCTTACATCTGCAAAGGACGCCAGTTCGAATCCCCGTGAAGGACGTTTGTAAAAAATTTTGTTAATAATACATACAGCTCATGAGAGATGGTAAAAGAGGTCGTATTTAGTCTTTCGTAGCAATTATTATTGGTAATGTTTAGTACTGATAATACTTTTTGTCTTTGCGTATTGCTTTTATTCTTGTCTTCATTCCGAAAGAGAAAAATATCCGAACAAATGCCACCAAAATTCCTCATATTTTGAATGTAAACGCCATTTGCAATTAGTAAAGAATAAAAATTGAACGTTCCGATGTAGCTGCAAAAAAAAAAAAAAGAAAAACATGGAAGTGGATCATACTCATGGTTATTAAAAATACAATTTCTACATGCCTTACACCTCCCAAAAACGTTTCTACGTTAGCAGGTAAGAGGTTTGTGTTTAGGTTAGACTGGTCAATACGTTTTGCAAAGGGGCCCTGTTTAGCTCTGACGCACCACACGTGCGAGAAGGGAGCAAAACACTTTCTCTCTCTCCGTCTGTGTGTCTATTTATCTATCTATCTGTATATACATAACGCTATTTGTGAATGCCATAACCACCCTAATTTTTAGCGGATTGAGACAAAACTTGGCACAAACATTAATTGTTGAAATATTTTGATGAGTTCGTTAACCAGAATAATCAGACAAAAATGTTCAAAATGGCGACCCTTCAAACTATTAAAAACTTCCAAGGAAACCAAATTTCGCCCAAAAATAGGTATTCAGAAAGTTTGAATAACTTTTCCTCTTTTACTGAAATATTTGTGTGCAGGGACTTATTGAAATATTGGACCCGATTAATCGCCTAAAGAAGGTTCACGCCCTTTCGCTACGGTCATGTTTTTTTTTTTTTTTTTTTTTTTTTTTGCAGGAGGGGGCTATTTTCCTATCGGAACAAGATGATTATTAGTGATGATATGGAATCACACATTGAAAGTGAAGTAACTTGTGAAACGTGTTGTTTGAAAAAATAATATAATAAATGTGCTTTCCTCTAACGCAGAGAATTGTAAATCATGTATTTCGAGCTCGGGTGTGTCATTTGATTTGAATGGCGAGGAGTGTTATTTGATTTGCTTTTTAGTAACACATTGCATTGCAAATAAAGTTAGGCAACATTAGTGGTAAGTAAAACAACAACAACAACAACAATAATAATAATAATAATAATAATAACAATAATAATAATAATAATAATAATAGAAATAATAATAATAATAATAATAATAATAATAATAATAATAATAATAATAATAATAATAATAATAATAGGTGTTGTTTGTGGCAAGGCAATATCTTCCTCAATTCTTCTTCAAACGTAATGATTGTAACGCCATATCTCCCTTACAAACACAATATTAGCATTTTATATCGAGAGAACGGGAAACTATTGAGTGATGGGAGCAACGTTGGACAATATGCACTCATAGTACTCAGAAAAATAAGCGATTTCAATGCAAAATGAACGAAGAGTCATTGTCATGGGGAGTCATGGGGCCACGGCAGAACCCTCTTTAGGCAAAATGTCAATAACTTATATCGAGAGAACAGGAGGTGATAGTGGGATGGGACCAACGTTCGACACCGTGGACTCATAAGGCGCATCAAAAAAATTAGGGGGGGGGCGCCAGCCAGCCTTACTTATTTCCACATAATAATATAAAATTATATTGTCGAAATACACACAAGAGTTAGCTTCTAATATTTCATATTATTATTATTATTATTATTATTATTATTATTATTATTATTATTATTATTATTATTATCGACAGCGTCTTTTATTACGTGAGCATGTTTGACAAGAAACCAAAGAGAAGATCCATCATTCGTAGAAAGAATAAGAATAGCCACTTACTTTAACTGTGAACGACGGCGAAAAATACGAAAAGAGTGACTACCTGTAGCGAAAATAAACAATACTTTCTCTCAAATGGATAAAAAATCAAGCCGAGATAGATTCGAACTGGCATTGACGGCGCGAAAAGCCAGTTCATTGTCCACTTTTTTTTAACTGACTCACCGAACGTGTTTCAGTAACTTACTTATTGCTAATTTTACTTGCTTCACTCGTTTAACTTGCTTTTTCTATTAACCTATAACGACAGGGACACGAAGACGGAAACAACGAGGACAGTTAAAAATCATCGATGCTCTCCCCCGGGAATGGAACCCGGGACACCATACACCAAAGGCGCACGTGCGAGCCATTAGACCAGCGGGGAGGGCACCGTTCATGCTCTGTGTCGTTAGGAATTACGACCACTGTATTGCCAGCTATTACTTCTGTGGGTTGTATACTATGATCACATGTTTCTTTTCTTCTTTGCTGGAAGAGTTAAACCTACATTCTATGTAATACATGAGGTATTTAGACCTACATGCTCTTCATATAATGTAATAAAAGGGTCATGCTGGGAATAAGAAAAATAACTTTCCTTTGACAAAACGGAAACTATTGGCATCAGATATATTTATCTACGAGGCATGCGCAGTAGTATATTTCAGAATAGTTACTGTTTAGTTCAGTAAACGAAGAAAGGGGTATTAAAAATCAAATATGTAGCGTCAACGAGATCGACCAGAGTTGACAGAGGCGGAGGAGTAATACAACAACTTGGTTAAATTGATAATTAGTTCTTTATTCTGTAGTAGATCGTATCACAACTTTACGGGAGAGCAGAGAAAGACTTACTAACGCTATCATATAGTAAGCTTTAGTAACACGATCATATAGACACAAATGGGTGTAACTGTGAGTACTACAACTTGGATTTAACGAAAGCCGTTTAGATATTCAGTGGTTTGCAGGGTTGTATAAGACACAAAAAGATAAGACACAATACAATTCGTCATACCTCAGCTTCCAGTAGCTAGATACATGTAATTTCTGCTTAGATACTGAAACTACGGTCGGATTTTAATACATGACGTATTGTAGGATACAAAATGCTTTGCATTACTTGTTTGTTTGTAGACTACTAGCTTAGTGTTCTGAAAGGTTGTGTATAAACTAGGGATAGCCAATTCCGGAATTATTACTTTCCGGACTCCCGAAAGTAAAACCGGACAAATTCCGGAATTCGGAAAATTCCGATTTTGAAATAATTGCGGAATTCGGAAAAATCCGGAATTTAGAAATTTATGATTTCGTTAACATTCCGGAATTCGGAACAATCCGGATTTTTTTCGAAATCCGGAGTTTTTCTCAATTCCGGAATTTTCTAAATTCCGGATTCTTCCCGAGTTCCGAAATTCTTCTGAATTCCGGAGTTTAACTGAATTCCATAATTTTCCGAAATCCGGAAAGTGAAAGTTCCGCTTCCGAAAAATGAATTTATTTTGGTTAATATGAATCGTGGCGGAAATAAGTCTTTGACCAGGTAATGCCGACTGCTCTGAAAGAAATTGGGAGTATGAGAATTCAATCTGTCATATTTGTAGTTTCGTGTGGAGAAAAAACAAACTTGTGAACCAGCGGTTTAAGAACAACTCAAGTTATTAAAGTAAACTTTGTCGACTTCATAAAAAAGATACGAAAGACATTTTGAATAATAATAATAATAATAATAATAATAATAATAATAATAATAATAATAATAATAATAATAATAATAATAATAAATTTTTTCATCGGTCCTGCGCGGAAAGTGAGAATTAAATCAATCACATGAGTAGTCAAGGTAAGGAGAAAAGTCTAAACTGAATAAGACACTGAAGCGGGTCACAAGCTGGGAATAAGAATAGTGCATGGTGTAAATAAAGGACGACACCGACAGAGAAATCCAGAAACAGCAGGTAAACGGAGAAAAAAGAGTAGAAATTTTTGAAGTGGAAACATAAAATACAAATACGAGAGGGATGAGCACGAGTCGAGCCAAAATTCGACTCGACTCGAGTTCAATTCGAGTCGAGTCAAAGGTAATTTTCTTGAATTGAGTTCCGAGCCAAGTCGCTCTTTAGGAGGTCGAG
Source organism: Thermobia domestica (assembly GCF_964235325.1). Taxonomy (NCBI): domain Eukaryota; kingdom Metazoa; phylum Arthropoda; class Insecta; order Zygentoma; family Lepismatidae; genus Thermobia; species Thermobia domestica. The sequence continues at coordinate 57,684,097 of NC_137459.1, forward strand.
TTTCGAGTTGAGTCGAGTTTCATAATGGCTCGCTCGCTCGTTCAGCTCCTTTTGGCTCGTTTTGAAATAATGGTCTGATTAGACTGGAAAGCGAAAGCCATGAGAAATGTAAGCAGTAATGTGGATACTTTTAGTGTTGCTCACGACATTGGTGCGTCTCGTCTCGTAATTTTAGTGCATCTCGTGGGGCAATTTTAGTGTATCTCGTCTCGTCTAGATAACGAGAAGACAAGAGGTTTTTTTTATTATTATTACGAGACAGCCTCAAATTTCGTAATCACCAATATAAGTATATACTGTAGTTCTTAAAATCAAGGCTGACACCTGCACGGTCAAATTCTTGAGACCAAGCAGAAGACCAACTCGGGTAGTGATATCAACCGGCTTGGCTCGTATCAACTGCGCGAACAGCTCGAGTCGGCTCGGTTGGGATGAGCCGATGACCCGAGCCGGCTCAGTTGGAACGAGCCATCGACTCAGCTCAATTGAGCCGATGGCTCGACCTTTCTCGGTTGGGATGGGTCACCTACTCGGCTCATGTGAACCGGTTCGAGCCAGCTAAGTTGAAACTAGTCCATCGGCACGTTTCGACTCAGCTCAAGTAAGCCGATGACTCAAATCGGCTCGGTTGGGTAAGCTGTTGACTCGACTCACTTCTCAGTTCAGTTCGATAGTGAATGAGCTGTAAGCCGAGCCGCTCGAGCCGTTGAGAAGCCTAAACCCGGTCCCAGCTGTTTTGAACATGTTTGGATGAAGCCTATAACTTTTAACAATTTTTGGCTCGAGCCCGAATACTTGCCCCTTCGGAACTCAAACCCAGAACGTGACCGATGTCCTTCCCTCCTGAAGACTTCTCGACGACCGAGATCGACAGTCAATTAGCTTTTACTATTCAGATACAAACCGTATATATTTTAAAGATTATACACGGTGTTGATATAACAATAATAATAATAATAATAATAATAATAATAATAATAATAATAATAATAATAATAATAATAATAATAATAATAATAATAGGGTCGTCAAGTCTAGGAGGCTTAGGTGGGCGGGTCATGCAGCTAGAATGGAAGAAAATAGAAACGCTTTCAAAGTCTTGACTGGAAGACCAATCGGAAAACGACAATTAGGAAGACCTAGGCGCAGATGGGAGGACAATATAAAGATGGATCTTGCAGAGATTGGAATACAAAGTAGAAACTGGATGCAGTTAGCTAAGGATAGAAGTCAGTGGAGAGCTTTTGTGAACGCGGCATTGAACCTCCGGGTTCCATAGGCCATAGAGTTAGTTAGTTAGTTAGTTAATAATAATAATAATAATAATAATAATAATAATAATAATAATAATAATAATAATAATAATAATAATAATAATAAGTTTTAAACTTGCCCTGAAATTTGGCAAAACTTACTTAAAAGTAGAGATTTCGGGGAAAGGGTACCTTTAAGACACACCTCTGCAACTACCAACATTTTAAACTAGAACGTTCCATTCAAGTTTCATGTAGAAAGTATTCTACTGTATGTTTTAAGGAAAATAACTGTAATAAATATAACTGAATATCACGCAACAGTAAGGCATATAATAAACTAATTTTTAGGATATGCAGAGGTAAATATAAAAGCTTTGCTACAAAAATACCTACACATAGCATAATTCAATGAGCTCTGAAATACAATGTAACGAAATAGCCTATGAGATTCAGTCTACAGAGCAATTGTTACTTAAAGAATGGACATACACTATTTCGTGAATCGAGATAAGACGGGAAATGTTTACGATACTTTTCGTCTCGTCTCGATTCTCATCTCCAAAGAGAGACGAAAATTTTGAGTCAGACTTGACCTGTCTCTAATGTAAAATGTTAATTCTCATGTATTATCTTTGTTTTAGAAACAAGATAAGAAATTCCTCTTCTCGTGAGCAACATTAAACCAAACCGAAATATTCTTTCCAAATGTAACGTTTCTGCTTGTAATGGTATGACCTGAGCGATAATTACCTTCTAGCTTTTAATCTTCTACGAGATAATAATTATTATTATTAGTTTCTTATTATTCCTGAAGATTTGATATTTCAAGTATTGAAACATCCGAGTATTCAAATATCTGAATATAATAAAACGTATGTTATCGCTGATCAATCGCCATCAAAAATCCAAAAGTAAAAAAAGAAAAATTGCAACGTGCATTCGCACAAGCACCTTGACCAGTGAACCGCAAACGCTACGCGGTAAACGATTCGTCTTTAGTCTGGTTACGTTAGGTTTCTTTGTCTCCGCTTGCAAACTTGTATGTTATATTTCCTCGATTCAAAATGTCTTTCGTATCTTTTTTATGAAGTCGGCAAAGTTTACATTAATAACTTGAGTTGTTCTTAAACCGCTGGTTCACAAGTTTGTTTTTTCTCCACACGAAACTACAAATATGACAGATTGAATTCTCATACTCCCAATTTCTTTCAGAGCAGTCGGCATTACCTGCTCAAAGACTTATTTCCGCCACGATTCATATTAACCAAAATAAATTCATTTTTCGGAAGCGGAACTTTCACTTTCCGGATTTCGGAAAATTATGGAATTCAGTTAAACTCCGGAATTCAGAAGAATTTCGGAACTCGGGAAGAATCCGGAATTTAGAAAATTCCGGAATTGAGAAAAACTCCGGATTTCGAAAAAAATCCGGATTGTTCCGAATTCCGGAATGTTAACGAAATCATAAATTTCTAAATTCCGGATTTTTCCGAATTCCGCAATTATTTCAAAATCGGAATTTTCCGAATTCCGGAATTTGTCCGGTTTTACTTTCGGGAGTCCGGAAAGTAATAATTCCGGAATTGGCTATCCCTAGTTTATACACAACCTTTCAGAACACTAAGCTAGTAGTCTACAAACAAACAAGTAATGCAAAGCATTTTGTATCCTACAATACGTCATGTATTAAAATCCGACCGTAGTTTCAGTATCTAAGCAGAAATTACATGTATCTAGCTACTGGAAGCTGAGGTATGACGAATTGTATTGTGTCTTATCTTTTTGTGTCTTATACAACCCTGCAAACCACTGAATATCTAAACGGCTTTCGTTAAATCCAAGTTGTAGTACTCACAGTTACATCCATTTGTGTCTATATGATCGTGTTACTAAAGCTTACTATATGATAGCGTTAGTAAGTCTTTCTCTGCTCTCCCGTAAAGTTGTGATACGATCTACTACAGAATAAAGAACTAATTATCAATTTAACCAAGTTGTTGTATTACTCCTCCGCCTCTGTCAACTCTGGTCGATCTCGTTGACGCTACATATTTGATTTTTAATACCCCTTTCTTCGTTTACTGAACAAAACAGTAACTATTCTGAAATATACTACTGCGCATGCCTCGTAGATAAATATTTCTGATGCCAATAGTTTCCGTCTTGTCAAAGGAAAGTTCTTTTTCTTATTCCCAGCATGACCCTTTTATTACATTATATGAAGAGCATGTAGGTCTAAATACCTCATGTATTACATAGAATGTAGGTTTAACTCTTCCAGCAAAGAAGAAAAGAAACATGTGATCATAGTATACAACCCACAGAAGTAATAGCTGGCAATACAGTGGTCGTAATTCCTAACGACACAGAGCATGAACGGTGCCCTCTCCGCTGGTCTAGTGGCTAGCACGTGCGTCTTTGGTGTATGGTGTCCCGGGTTCCATTCCCGGGGGAGAGCATCGATGATTTTTAACTGTCCTCGTTGTTTCCGTCTTCGTGTCCCTGTCGTTATAGGTTAATAGAAAAAGCAAGTTAAACGAGTGAAGCAAGTAAAATTAGCAATAAGTAAGTTACTGAAACACGTTCGGTGAGTCAGTTAAAAAAAAGTGGACAATGAACTGGCTTTTCGCGCCGTCAATGCCAGTTCGAATCTATCTCGGCTTGATTTTTTATCCATTTGAGAGAAAGTATTGTTTATTTTCGCTACAGGTAGTCACTCTTTTCGTATTTTTCGCCGTCGTTCACAGTTAAAGTAAGTGGCTATTCTTATTCTTTCTACGAATGATGGATCTTCTCTTTGGTTTCTTGTCAAACATGCTCACGTAATAAAAGACGCTGTCGATAATAATAATAATAATAATAATAATAATAATAATAATAATAATAATAATAATAATAATAATATGAAATATTAGAAGCTAACTCGTGTGTATATTTCGACAATATAATTTTATATTATTATGTGGAAATAAGTAAGGCTGGCTGGCGCCCCCCCCCCTATTTTTTTTCGATGCGCCTTATGAGTCCACGGTGTCCAACGTTGGTCCCATCCCACTATCGCCTCCTGTTCTCTCGATATAAGTTATTGACGTTTTGCCTAAAGAGGGCTCTGCCGTGGCCCCATGACTCCCCATGACAATGACTCTTCGTTCATTTTGCATTGAAATCGCTTATTTTTCTGAGTACTTTGAGTGCATACTGTCCAACGTTGCTCATATCACTCAACAGTTTCCCGTTCTCTCGATATAAATTACTAATATTGTGTTTGTAAGGGAGATATGGCCAGAGTTGGCGTAGGTGAATGAAAACTTGACCCACGGTCCACTGACTCACCACCCACCGTGACCTACGACACACTGACCCACCACCCGCCATGACCCACCTGTGACCTATTCTGACTCACCAAAATCCATCGCCATCAACTCTGAACACGACACACGCCCTCTTCTGTACTGACTAAAGAGTTTACACTTGTAATAAAACAAGATTGTGAAATTGTCACTAATCGGAGTTTGAATTTCTAGTCAATCGCTCAAGCACCACTCTTACAATAACGGTGGATCTGACCTTTACAATATCAAATGGTAATGTGTTTGTCAGTGAGAAAATTGAAACACTTCGAGGTGGGGGGAAATTAGTGCGTGCCTAAAATATACTTGTACTAAGAGAGTATTCTTGCAAGTGTTAATTTCTGAACGCATTCCAAAAGAAACTTCTATTCGCAGGAAAATGCCCCTGTACAAAATGGAAAAGGTTATGGTTTCTCAGTTCACAGTATTTTTCTCACAAAAAAACTTGAATATCAGTTTTTCATAGTTTATAAAGGTGCTCGGGTACCCTATGGGAAAGCATCTCCATAAAGTATGCTCATAATTGTAATTTGTGTAATCACTAAAACACTACGTTAAATTTATATTACAAATATGCATAATTCCAATTATTATGAATATTTATTCAAAGTAGTTTACCTAAACCATAGAAGAGACTTACTAAATAATAGGTACAAAGTTGAATAACACAAATAAGCCATTACTAATACAAGTATACATTCTCTATAACTCGTAATTTTTCTACCTTAAAACAAACCTGAAATCGGGTCTATTTCCTGTTGGTAACTTTTTCGTGGTTAATCATCCGCAGCGGAATGATGTCCATCCTTCAGCCAAGAAATAACTAGCTCGTGTACTTTGAGCTTGTCTAGCGGTGGGCCATTAACATTGATGAACAACAAGTTAGACAATGTTTGAGCACTTAGTCTATTTCTAATATCAGTCATCTGTAAATTCATAGGGAAAATCCCCGTTCGCACTCTGTCGTGGAAATTGATAATACTTCTACCCGATTTCTGCAACTCCTCATCGACAATCTGCTTGTTAGACTTAAGTCTGATAACGATTTTTAGTAGTCAGTTTTGAAATACTCAGCAAGAAGTACGTATAATCTCTCTATCACCATACAACATCTTTTCCATATCGACCATGTCAGTTGGCAATGTCGACTCATGGAGAACAGTAACTTCATCTACCACGCCTTCGATAGGGAATCTTGTGAATAAATTATCAATTAAATCCTGATAAACTGATGCTTTCTTATTTGTTTATAATTGTAATTTTTACACATGAAGGTTTGATGCTATTACCAAGTTCCCTACCCCGTCTAGAAAGCGAAAGGGAACCAGGTTCCTGGAAAGTGTTCAGAGGTGAATGGGAATTTCCCTCCTTCTTCCTCTTCAATTACCACACTGCTGTTTGCCATGTGCCAAATTACGATGAATTTAAATTAAATTATCATAGTATAATTATTTTCTTGTTGAATTATCAATACTTTTCAGTGGAAAAAAGGATGAAATTTGAAAGCTCCAAATCAAGGTAAGTAGACCAACGTAAAGGGAAAAAAGTGTAAAAATTTCCATATATTTATGCGTACAATCCAAACTTAAAATTTCCGTGTAATTAAGCTTACAGTACAAATTTTATGCTATTTTAGCCACAGGTTTTTGAGTTGATTGTCCTGTGCTGTAAGCGCTCCATATAATAAACATAAGCTTCAGCATTTATTATAGTAGAAAGCAATGGATATATGAAGCCAAGCACTATATTTTTTTTGTTTCTGATTTCTTTTCTTAAATAACATCGATCGTTTCCGATCTTTTTTACAAACCAACTCACTATCAATTTTCCTAATATAGAAAGTGCCCCCGCACACACACATAAAGAACAATTTTTAAAAAAAATGCTAGGACACATTCTGTTTATTTTCCATAAAGAGTTAATACACTGAATTTCAACTCCGTAAGTTTAACGTTTTGTGAGATACTCATTTTTTCCCGCAAAAATTCGGGATCCTCTCTATCTGCTTAGGATATTATGCATTATAATAAAAGCAATATAATATCCCAGTTTGGATTGAGGCCTAACTATATACGAAAAGTAATTTCATTTTGACTTTACAATTTGACCCTTATGATCAGGCACACATAGTTACATTCAATTTTTTATATAATAATTTATATATTACAGTGATTCAAAAATGTATTTTTTCCAGTAGTTAGCTCCTCTAAAAACTCACAGATCTCGAAAGCCAAGTAGTAGTTTAAGTGCTATTGCTATTATTACAATTAAAAATATCAATATCCAAAAGTCCTGAAGTTCTTTTTTCACTTGGTTAGATATACTCACCTCAGGTAAGTAGACAGAAACAAGTGGAAAAGGAAGGGAAATGAAGGCCTTGAAAGTAAAACGAAGACAAATTTACCACTCTTCAGAAAATACTGTCTACAATGCAGTGAGCAGAGAGGGTCGTTAGATCATACTGAGTCGGTGGGTCGCAGTGGGTCACGGTGGGTGGTGGGTCACAGTGAGTCACGGTAGGTGGTGGGTCACAGTGGGTCATGCTGGGTGATGGGTCACAGTGGGTCACGGTGGGTGGTGGGTTACAGTGCGTCACATGCTGTTGACCCACTGACCCACTCAGAAAACTTGACCCACTCCATCTCTGGATATGGCGTTACAATCACTACGTTTGAAGAAGAATTGAGGAAGATATTGCCTTGCCACAAACAATACCTATTATTATTATTATTATTATTATTATTATTATTATTATTATTATTATTATTATTATTATTATTATTATTATTATTATTATTGTTGTTGTTGTTGTTGTTGTTGTTTTACTTACCACTAATGTTGCCTACCTTTATTTGCAATGCAATGTGTTACTAAAAAGCAAATCAAATAACACTCCTCGCCGTCTTCGTGTCCCTGTCGTTATAGGTTAATAGAAAAGGCAAGTTAAACGAGTGAAGCAAGTAAAATTAGCAATAAGTAAGTTACTGAAACACGTTCGGTGAGTCAGTTAAAAAAAGTGGACAATGAACTGGCTTTTCGCGCCGTCAATGCCAGTTCGAATCTATCTCGGCTTGATTTTTTATCCATTTGAGAGAAAGTATTGTTTATTTTCGCTACAGGTAGTCACTCTTTTCGTATTTTTCGCCGTCGTTCACAGTTAAAGTAAGTGGCTATTCTTATTCTTTCTACGAATGATGGATCTTCTCTTTGGTTTCTTGTCAAACATGCTCACGTAATAAAAAGACGCTGTCGATAATAATAATAATAATAATAATAATAATAATAATAATAATAATAATAATAATAATAATAATAATAATAATAATATGAAATATTAGAAACTAACTCGTGTGTGTATTTAGACAATATAATTTTATATTATTATGTGGAAATAAGTAAGGCTGGCTGGCGCTCCATCCCCTAATTTTTTTCGATGCGCCTTATGAGTCCACGGTGTCCAACGTTGGTCCCATCCCACTATCACCCCTAATTTTTTTCGATGCGCCTTATGAGTCCACGGTGTCCAACGTTGGTCCCATCCCACTATCACCTCCTGTTCTCTCGATATAAGTTATTGACATTTTGCCTAAAGAGGGTTCTGCCGTGGCCCCATGACTCCCCATGACAATGACTCTTCGTTCATTTTGCATTGAAATCGCTTATTTTTCTGAGTACTATGAGTGCATATTGTCCAACGTTGCTCCCATCACCCAATAGTTTTACCGTTCTCTCGATATAAAATGCTAATATTGTGTTTGTAAGGGAGATATGGCGTTACAATCATTACGTTTGAAGAAGAATTGAGGAAGATATTGCCTTGCCACAAACAACACCTATTATTATTATTATTATTATTATTATTATTATTATTATTATTATTATTATTATTATTATTATTATTATTATTATTATTATTGTTGTTGTTGTTGTTGTTTTACTTACCACTAATGTTGTCTACATTTATTTGCAATGCAATGTGTTACTAAAAAGCAAATCAAATAACACTCCTCGCCATTCACGCTCCCGAACTCGAAATACATGATTTACAGTTCTCTGTGTTAGAGGAAAGCACATTTATTAGATTATTCTTTCAAACAACACGTTTCACAAGTTACTTCACCTTCAATGTGTGATTCCATATCATCACTAATAATCATCTTGTTCCGATAGGAAAATAACCCCCTTCTGCAAAAAAAAAAAACCTGACCGTAGCAAAAGGGCGTGAACCTTCTTTAGGCGATTAATCTGGTCCAATATTTCAATAAGTCCCTGCACACAAATATTTCAGTAAAAGAGGAAAAGTTATTCAAACTTTCTGAATACCTATTTTTGGGCGAAATTTGGTTTCCTTGGAAGTTTTTAAGAGTTTGAAGGGCCGCCATTTTAAACATTTTCATCTGATTATTCTGGTTAACGAATCATCAAGATATTTCAACAATTAATGTTTGTGCCAAGTTTTGTCTCAATCCGCTAAAAATTAGGGTGGTTATGGCATTCACAAATAGCGTTTTATATATATATATATAGATAGATAGATAGATAGATAGATAGATAGATAGACACACAGACGGAGAGAGAAAAAGTGTTTCGCTCCCTTCTCGCACCTGTGGTGCGTCAGAGCTAAACCGGGCCCCTTTGCAAAACGTATTGACCAGCCTAACCTAAACATAAGCCTCTTACTTGCTAACGTAGAAACGTGGTTGGGAGGTGTAAGGCATGTAGAAATTGTATTTTTAATAACCATGAGTATGGTCCACTTCCATGTTTTTCTTTTTACTTTTTGCAGCTACATCGGAACGTTCAATTTTTATTCTTCACTAATTGCAAATGGCGTTTACATTCAAAATATGAGGAATTTTGGTGGCATTTGTTCGGATATTCTTTTCTTTCGAAATGAAGACAAGAATAAAAGCAATACGCAAAGACAAAAAGTATTATCAGTACTAAACATTACCAATAATAATTGCTACGAAAGACTAAATACGACCTCTTTTACCATCTCTCATGAGCTGTATGTATTATTAACAAATTTTTTTTAAAAACGTCCTTCACGGGGATTCGAACTGGCGTCCTTTGCAGTTGTAAGCCAGCTCCTTAACCACTATGCCAAGATCACGGCGTGGTGAACGTTTAGTTGTCGGCGTATTTGTTTTATTTGTGTTTTGTTTTCCCACTACGACCATTTTTACTCTTTTTTCTAAGTTTAACAGCTGTTTCTGGCTTTCTCTTTCGGTGTCGTCTTTTATTTACACTATGCACCATTCGTATTCACAGCTTGTACCCCTCTGCAATGTCTTATTCAGATTAAATTTTTTTTGCCCCTCAGTAAACATTTGATTGATTTAATTCTCATACTCTCCACGGATGGAACGCAGGGATGCCAGACTCGAAAAATAGGTGTACATTTACTTTCCTGACAGATAATACCTCATACATTACCAGTCCCAATGGCTGGTGTATATTTTCTCCTTTTAAGGACAATGGTCATTTAGGAGCGGTGGCTTTTCTGACATGGTCGTAAATTCATGTCCTTAATCATTCTCCAAACCGGGGCAAGTAGAATCCACTACCTCTAATTATGACAGAGGTACACCGTACATTATCACAGCCAATGACTGAAGTAAACCGTCAGTTCAAGACAGATATTGTCATTTGGGAGAGGGAGAAGGAGGAGGAGCAAAGTGACCAGAACTTTTACTTTCAAAAACGGGACGCATACGAATCGGCGACGGGGGGAGTGACTTCCACATTGCATTTTGGGACTCAGGAGTGTTTTCAATTTACAAAATACACAAGTAAGAATGATAACACAGTGTTTCTAACTTAAGTATTACCCAACAATACTTTTAACTACTTGAACACTCAGAATTCCCACTCAATTCCCACTTGAACCACAGAACACTCTATTTTCATTTGAATATTCAGAAGTTCTAGGCATGGCTGAACCTTCCCAATGAGTGTCGGTACGGTAGAGTATGGAATTTGCATTGACCATTTATATTTTGAATAATAAGTACGGGACATCTGGATCATTTTTGCTTAAAAACGGGACATTTAGGCGCCCCGTTTGAGAATCAGATAAAGGGGACAAGGGTTGAAAATAAGGGACTGTCCCGTTTAAAACGGGACGTCTGGTCATCTTGAGGAGCGGTTCTCCCCTGGGAAGCTCACCCAAGCGATACGGGGCTACCTATCTTTTACGCGTCAAGGTACCACGCACACGTCGTAGCTGCGCTACATACCGAACCCAATGGTACTTGTAGATCACCATTGGGAGGAACCACCACACCCTCCCTCAATAGGAACGTTCAAACAATACGGAACTTCCTTTAATTACGGTAGAGGTACACCGTACATTACCAAACCCAATGTCTGATGTAGACTGTCTCCCTTTAAAGACAATGGTCATTTGGGAGTGGCGACTCCCCTGGTAGGGTCATAACTCGTGCACCTATCGCAAAGCCAACGACTGAGACGAAGGAGGAATTCCACTTCCTCAGCATTTCTGAGGTACGAGTGTGAGTTAAGATACTAATTATCCCATTCCGGACCCAATTGCACGCACGACACGCTCTTTGAGGGGAGTACCTACATCATCCTCCCGATAGGGCGTTTGGACACACCAACTACACACTCTTTCTTACGTGTTGGGATATCACGTGGCCTTATCTCGCGGACCCAAGGACACGGCTTAGTTGCCCATTTCGGAGGATAGCCGAAGCCTCACCCCCACCGGTAGGGGCGGCAGTCAAGACCACCTGCCTCACTGAGAACGTGGTGATTGGAACAGTCTAGATGGCTTCCTTTTCTCTAGACGTTTAATGATTTATTGATGATCATGTACAAAGGTCAAAGACAGACACATAAAATTTGGTGATTGTAATTTTGTCCTTGTAATTTCTCCATTCTGTTACTTGGCCAGGCTGTTGTGGGATATCACCCATAATTTTGACCATAAAGCATTGCTGCTTTTCAAGTTGTCCATTTTTCAGTATTTAGAAAATTGTCCATTTAGTACAGTAGGCCTATTTGTCCATTATTCAGATAAATATTGTAAAGTTATGTATTTTAGGGTAGAGCTAAAAGGTGGTACACAGGAATTTTGGACTTTTTACAATCATCTTTTTATTATACAAGAAAGGTTTCTTCTTATACGGTAGACGGTAAATATTACAGACAAAATATAAGTTCCTCTTACGGTAGATATTTCGGTGGGTTTTGGTGAGTTTGTGGAAACGCAATAATCAATTGTCTTAGAGCGACCTGGACCAAGGCTCTTGCAGCCAAAATGTGTGTAGGTAAGTCTCAGAGACTAGGCATCATAGAGAGAGGGATAAAACTCATAGACAAGGCGTCGTAGAGAGTAGTGATGTGTTTTGCAGAGACCAGGCGTCTTGGAGAGTAGAGCTGATGGGCAATCGGTGGAGATTGATGCCTTCTGTGGTGTTGTGGTTCCTTTTATCCAGAAATGCTGCTGACTTTATTAATGTTCATTGGTTGACGATCGTTGACGATGATTCGCGATGTACTCTTCGTGGTTGTCTGAATTTTGCTGGGAGCACGTATAGAATCTTGCAATATTATTTTGACTCTGACTTATTGGCTTTAGTACCAACATGAACACTGATAGTATTAATCCCATTAACGTTAAAAATATTATGAAACTGCAATATACAGGGTGGTCTGGAAGTGGGCGTACTCCCCTTTAGTTTCAACAGTATAGTGTTAGTTATGGTAGAATGTCTATATACAGTTACCTTGAAGTATTAAGTCTTCATATAAACATCGGTATGATCACCATCCATGTCGTAACACAGCTGAATTCTGAGCCAAAAGCGTCAGAAAACACGAATTAGAAGTACGCCCACTTCCGCACCACCCTGTACTTCCAAATTATAACGTATCCAATATTGCAAACGAAAGTGATATATCCAGTTTCAGTTTCAATAGAGGAATAACGGCTGAGTTGAAATTTACTCTCGGGAGATGAATCTACATTTTTTAAAAATCGCGCTATCGTTTACAATTTCTTCTCTATAAGGAGCCAATGTAAAAGACGGAAATTGTAAAGACTGGAGATGGAGTATATTTTTGGAATATTGAATCCACTTTATAAATCATTTCTCGTTACCTAGTACTCTTTCCGCGAAATCGAGTATGGAGACTGAAAAATGTAAATTTCTGCTACTTTGATTTGAGTAAAGTTATAAAGGCGAGATAAAACTTACTCGTGGCAATTTGAATTATTATCGAGAATGATTTTTCCAATCGCTTACCGTTTTCCTCCTTGGAGATCAATATTGAAACCGAAAACGGGAGTATATTTCTATTTCCCGGTCTCAATAGAGCGATAAAGGTAGAGCTGGTAACTTATTTTGAGGATGCAGACTACATATCAAAAAGATTTTTCTCGATATGCAAGGTAATCAAAAAAGTTCTTGCCGTTTTTGATATCCCATTAATCATGTTCTTACAGAGTAGAAACGAAATGACACACGTGCTTGCCAAGTGATCGGGAGCTAGTCTGACCATCGACCTTTAGTAACACAGGCACGTTGCGCAAACATAACAGACATAACTCGTCCAGTGTCGAAAAGAAATGAAGATATCGAAGTTGCTTGTTCGCGTGTATTTGTTGTATGACTTTAAAGTGGGTCAGCAGCTGCATCTAGTCCTTGCATATTTCAGGCATTTGGCGAGAATGCCGTGAACGAATGCATCTCCAGGCATTGGTTGCAGAAATTCCTTTTCAGGAGATGTGAGTCTTTCGGATGAACTTCACTGTGGACGGCCAAATGTGATGGATAACGAGGCTCTGAAAGCAGCCATCGAGAAGAAGTGATTTAACGTGTGAAGATCTTACAGAAAGGTTCAATATTTCCGGTGAAACACTCAGACTGCATCTGCATGGGATAGGGGAATCATCAGAGATTAAAGGTGCAAGATTCAAAATCGGTGTTGTACGACGGGTGCGGTACATCCCCCATGAATTGTCGACGTTAGAACCCGTCTTGTGCTTCGCGACTCGCATACGAGCGAGCATTGTCGTGCTGCATATGGTCCAAACTCTTTCGAACGCAACGCAACAATCAATGCACAGAACTTCTTCAATGTTTCCAAATAGCGTTGAGAGTTTATCGTAGTTCCTTGTCTTCAAAACTCAAATGAGACACCTTGGAATCCCAAAGAATGATCACCATTACTTTCTCCGTAGATTGAACCACTTTGAACTTCTTGGACGCGAATATGAACTATAATGATACTTCAAAGATTATTTTTTGTTCTCGGAATCAAACGAATTCGTCCATGATCCATCACCCGTGAGAATGCGCTGAAGAGAAGTCTCACGCTCACGCTCGTGCCGAGCCAACAGATCTGCACTTTGTGCTCTTGAGACACTATATGTGAGACCCAAAGAATACACCATGTGATATCCCGGCACCTTGGTTACGATACAATGCACTTTTTCTGTTTTTAAGTTCTGTGAAACTTTGTGTTCTATGGCGATCTCTCGCTGTTTGTTTCGACCGTTACCGCCTATCTTTTCGACGACACGATTACGATGCTGCTCGTCGGAGGCTAATTAAGCACACTAGAGGTAGTATAGCTGGATTTTCTTCTTTCAACTGCCTACCCCCGTCCCCCCGTCTTACCGCACTGACGTCAATTGTATCGTTGCCATAAACAGGTGTCAGAAGATCAATGAGGGCACGCTGCTTTAACCACACATCCGAGTTGGTCACCATCTTTGTTTGTTATCAGTACACCAGTGACACCTGGGAACAAAGAGAACAAGTGCATTACATAGAGAACGAATGTAACTATAAGCTACAGAAATAATTTTGAAAATAGTTGACAAATAAAAGATGTTACAGCCACGGAAACATTACTTTTCTTAATAAAATTAAATTAAATCTTTCAGTTTAACAGGGAGGCGGATTACCCGAGGGAGGCGGATGATTAAGGAAAGTAAATGATGTTGAAAGAATTGGTGGAATGAGATTGTAGGAGGAAAGGGTAGTACCCCGAAAAACAACCCACGGACACGATATTGTCCACCACAAACTTTCTTGGTCCAGGATCGAACCAGAGATCTCAGGCTTCAGGGGTAGATAGGCGCACTAGCACTGAGATATCGTACGCCACATTACTTTTCAAGGAACCCTTCTATATATATAATAAGTTTGAAGTAACACGATGCAACTTCCAAAATTTGGGCATGCTACCTCCAATTCCTTATTCGCGTCTGCAGCACTATTCAATATGACTAACAAAACAAGGAGAGGAAAGTTGTACAATGTTCTTAATCTGAGACAAGATGCAAAACTAAAAGGAAAAGTTTCTTCACGCAACTCAGTTGCATTTTTTAAAGCATTTCTATTAGGTACAATAGTCCGAGAAATTATTTATGCAAGAGTGACTTCTAAAACTTTTTCAGCATGTCACTTCATGGCTTTTCAGTTTAGTACAGCTATGAGGCCAGACTTTATAATTCTCTCAACTTGGAAATAGAGATTGTAGTTAGAAGTCACGAACTTGTGAAGATCCCAAGTGTAATAAGGTTTTGTTTTCCTTCCAAAATATTGCAACTTCTCCTGCAGAAATATCAGTATACATTAAGATATCTTTTCTTTAATTTTTCTTGTTTTAAAACCTAGAAGCTTTCTTTTGAAAAAAGTAGAGATACATTTTATAAGCTACTACTAGAAACCTTAGTGCGACCCTATCAACAAAACATGGCGAGAAGAACATGCATCATTTATTCAGTACACTCACACAGAATTAGCCAGTTAGGTATCCGTTAAAAGAAAAGATAGAAAAGAATAAAATTCATTCTGAAGATTAAATTATTTTTATCTCTTCTTTTCCACAAAAGTGACATCTAAGTATATGCAAACAAAACAAAACAACAAAAGAAAGAAAGAAACGAAATATAGGAAAGAAGTTGTTCAAAATATCTACAAATTTTATCTCGTCCGCCTTTTCTCACATGAATATTTATAATAAACTTAAGCATGCAATCTGTTCCCTTTTTTTCCTGTGTTTAAAATTCAATTTTATTTAAAACTTTTTTCCTGTGTATAACTAGACAGTTGAACCAGAAATACCATAAGAATCGAGAAAGTACACAAGAAAATTTGAAATTAGAGCAATGAGTTCTCTTTTTAAAAAGAAAAAGTGAAAGAAAAAAGACATCTGCATTTCAATTAACTTTGTAATCGAAGATGAGATTTCCAAGTATACATGATTGGCATTGGTTTCCCGCACAGGGAACTGAAACCAAGGTTATTAGAACAGACTATCTAGATCTATATAGGAAATCCTGGTAATGTAAATTGGCCAATATTTTGTTTGACAGTATATTTATGGGATCACTGAGAATATGTTATTTATATTAGACTTCAAAACATCCTATGCTACAAATATTAGAGATCCAAATTTCCCTCTGTCTGTTTCAGGGGCGCACTCACACTGGGGTACATCGGGTCCGGACCCCCCAAAAAAACTTCGTACCTCGATATACATTTGTACATTTTTCTTAATAAAACTATACTTGTTTAATAGAGAAATGATAGACGTAGTCTAAAGACTTAATCTTACACTTTATCTGATCCTTGCCTTTCTTATAAAAACAATCTAATTCTATAGATTTCCTGAGAATAGGCCTACAGGCAGTAGCAATGGCGCAACCACGAAGGGTTCACATGGTCCAGACCTCCCAAACACTCTAACTCGACATACTTTTGTAGACTTTCTCAATAAAACTACACTGTAAAAAATGAGGTGTTGAAATAACACAAAATGACTACCACTTTAGCGTGTTACTTGTGTGTTGTTTCAACACCAAGTTGTTTAAAGGCTAGCCGGAGGCTAGCATCCTTTAACATGGCTACACCCTCTTTTAGGGAAGGGAGTTGAGAGGAGCATTATGGGAATAAGGTATGGGTGGTTGGGCTATGAGCTATTATTTATTTAATTATTGATCTTCATTATTAACATATTATTGGAAGGACATTATGATCTTTGCGATCATAAACATACTTGTAGACGAACTGGAACATAAGTTATGATTATGCGTGAGAACAACGAAATATAAGATACGTAAGACTACATAAAATATATAATATAGCAAGAATGGTGAAGAACATACACAATGTGGCAAGCATGAGAAATCAGACAACAAAATATAAAGTGAAGGTATAGGTAAACGATATGAGGAAATCATGATGAAAATGAGATGAGATTAGGTGCACTTGACGCCACAACACGACACAAGAATTGTTAGAAAGATGAATGTGGTTATTTTCTGCCTAGGGGCTGCTCTAGGCCAATGGAGACGAGATGAACCCTGTTAATGAAATGGAATCACTGTGCATATGATGGAAAGACATGAGGTAGATGAATATGCAAACGATAATAATTTTGGAGAATCTGTAGATCGAGATGGTCGGGAGGGACTGTGTAGCAATATAAAGTAAAGAGAAGGTGGAGTGGAGTATAATAGTACCGTGCAGGAGATGATTGGAGTGCAAGATGATGCATAGTTTCAAACAATAGAGGATGGTGATGTGTGTAGCGTTGAGTAAGGAATTTTAGGCGGAGAGTTTCGAGATGGAAGGTAAGAGTAGAAAATGATATTAAAGAATATGGGTCTCGAGTTGGACTCGGGAGAGAAATGCGGAAGGCGATGCGGAAAGCATGTCTCTCAAGAATGGCAAATTTCTGATAGTGTGAGCAAGGAGCGAAAATCCAGGCTGGAAAACCGTAAGAACTGGGCGGAGGAAGGCCTTGTATGCGTTAAGAACTATGTGCGATGAGAGACCCCAGGTTGTGCCTGTTAGCCGTTTCAGGAGGTTGAGGTGGTTGTATGCTTTAGTTTTTACACGGTTGAGATGCCGTTTCCACATTAAATAATGATCGAATAGTATGCCTAAGTATGTAACGGTTCGGATTGGAACGATGGCTGTATTATGAACATGGAGTGACAAAAGAGATGGATTCCGGTGGACTTTGGTACGTTTATGGGGCGGTATGAATACAATAGCTTGGGTTTTGGTGACATTAATCTTTAGTTTCCACTTAGAACACCAGTCCGTGAAGCGATTGATGGTTATAGTGAATGAATGATTGATTGTGTGAATAGTTTTGCCAAGTGCGAGAAAAGTTGTATCATCAGCGTACTGAAACAGATGGACGTCAGGAGGAAGCTGTGGAAGGTCTGCAACGAAAAGGACATATAATAGTGGGGAAAGGGCGGAATCTTGAGGAACACCGTACATGGGAAAAATGGGATGTGATAGCTGTTCGTTAATGGAAATATAAGATATACGACAGACAAGAAAATTATAAATGAGGCGAATGTATGCCATCGGAAACTGAAATTTGATAAGCTTATAGATTAGCGCCAGATGCCAATCCTTGTCCAAAGCTTTCTCAAGGTCAAAAAGGACGAGACACGAGGGTTGAATGGAGTTGTAATGATTGGTTATAAGCGTGGTTAGTCGAAGGAGCTGATCATTAATGGAGAATGAGGGACGGAAACCTGCTTGTTGAGTCGGAAGAACTTGGCGGTCTTGTAAATATGGATGGAGGCGTTTCACAAAAATGCGCTCGAATATTTTGCTCAGTGTGGATGTCAACTGGATAGGTCAATATGAAGAAACATCGGGCTGCGGTTTACCAGGTTTGGGAAACATGAGTGTCTTCGATACTTTCCAGTCCGTGGGAAAAATCCCTGTGCGTAAGATAAAAGTATAAATGAGTGCCAGAAGAGTGAGTAATATAGCGGGGCGTTCTTTAATATGCCGATAGGTGATCGAATCGAAACCTGCCGAGGTGTTGAGTTTGTGCTGAATGACACTGATGAGTTCTGAGACTGTGATGGGATTGGTAAGAGCATGGTTGGGGACTGTATGAGAGATATGAGGTCAAAGTGAATGACGGTTAAGATCGACTTGATTAATATTTCAGCCTCTATCTGGCAAGCCAATGACGATATTTCAATTTAGAAAACACCATTTTACTCTGCAGGAACTGCACTTTAATTTGGTATATAATACATTTAAATAAAATCACACCCAAAATGGTCATTCGTGATCAAAGTCGATAATTTTGGCATTTCAAAATGACATTCTGTAGTATTTTGCATTTAAGCTCCTAAACCATTAGAAAATCGTGAAAATATGTTAATATATTGTATGTTTCATAAGCTGCATTTTAAAGAAAAGATCATCAAAATCGGATCACAACTTTTCGAGATATTTATTCCGTTGTGAGCTTAGCTGTTAGCTGTGATTTAAAAGAAAAGCCCTAACTGATGGTTAAATATAATTTTTTATATTTAGTTCGCCCGGTACTCGCTAGATGGTAGAAAATGTGAACACCTAATTTAAAAAGAAAATCATCAAAAGCACATTTTCACTTCGAAATATTTCATTTGTGAAGCATATGCATGAATATTAACAAAGCTAAACATGTCAATATTCTGAAATAGTTTAAAACAGCATAAATCGTTTGAACAAAATCCTGTGAAATAAAATAAGGATTCAGAGATGATAGGTGAAATGATTGATCGTCATCCTCCTCATCAGACTCCTTATCCAGTTATGAGTTTGTACAATAAATTCCTCCACAGAAGGGGCAAAACTTAAATAATTAAGGTTGGTACGCTTATTGTACATTCACAGGTTTCAACATCACAAGCTTTGCGAGGAGTTATTTTACACTGGCTGGCAACCAAATTAAGTACTTCTTCAAGAGCTGGTGGAAAACTCGTTGGAATAGGAGAGAGTCTTTCTTTGACGCACCATTTTCATTCAACTGGGTCCATGTTGTTTTCCAACCACTGTTGCACTTGCAGATACACCCAACGAAATGTTGAGAGGCAGCCACACTGGTTGTTTTTAAACTTGCTAGTTGAAAATTCGAAGAAAGCTTTTTCCGATTTCCGAACTTCTCTGAGAGTGTCTAGTGAGGATGCTTTACCATCTCCATAAAGTCGTAGCAGGAAAAGTTCTCCAATTTCAGTAACATTCTATAGTGCAAGATGGTTTCATTAAAGGCCAAAACAGAAGATCGGAGCACACTATTCTTTTGAAGTACCGGTAGCTTATAGGCTATTTTCTTTTCTTTTCTGAAGATCACTGATGTGGCATCACATCCAGTGGCCGAATGAAGAAAAAGGAAACAGTCCTTCAGTGGTCCGAGAGTATTTTGTATTTCGCCAATGTGATAGTACTTTTCTTCAATGTTGCTCATTATCAGCTTTACAAAAAATAATGACGTACCAGGATGTCCGCGAACGATTAAAATGGGTAGAAAGTCTGAGTCAGTTCTTACAACTACAACAGAACTATGGTTTCAGCTCAAAATCTGTTGCCGTAATGCAAATTAGAATATCAACATCTCATCCGCTCGGTACACTGTTATCCCACTCTTACTAAAATATGACTTCAACATGTTAATCAGTGGTGCCTTATTCTCAGAGTTCCGTAAAAACTCAGATTGACCTGTTGTTGCCTCCATGTTTTCGTGATAGGCGATGGTTACAGACATTTTCGCAATTATCCTCTGTTTCTCAATACTCTTAGTAGTCTACAGTTTTAGATGTATAGTTATCAAACACTATTGCACCGTATGGAGTAAAATATCGTGGTGCAAAGTCCACATACTTTTCACATATCGCATCGTAGGTGTCCGATTTGGTCCAAATCATTTCATGAAGAAATCCTCCATATACTACAGAAACAAAATTTTGTGCTGTTCTTACACATGACTCAACAGTATCAACTACAGTCGAAAGAGTGGATTTAGCACTCTTTTTTATTGACACCTCAAATAGAGAGGGAGACATCGTGCTAATTCATATTTGAGATGCTCGCAAAGGTTTTCTCTCGAATGAAGCAGTGCTGCAATTCTATTGAAGAGCTCCAACAGATTGAAAAACACCGTTTGCTCTCGAATTTTGATGGTATTGTTTGTAGCAGATATAGGAATAGCTTTTTTCTTCCTTTGCAGTTTTACAGTTCCAAAGTAACCACCTATCATCTAGTTTAATGACGCTTCACCAGTCCTTTTCTTGATCAGAGTTTGTCTGAATGTCAGCAATTAAACACTTGCAATGTTCATGAGTAAGTTCTTTAGCGCTGAGTTTTCAAAGGGGATAAACAGTCAGACATCTTCTGTAGATCCTGATTATCTCGTGTCTGGCGGGAGTGTCTAAGCTCGACATGTTGTTCTGAAGACACAAAATGTTTATGGGAAATTTTTCTAATACTTCAGTGACTTTCATGGTGATAGGAAACTACAGTATCCATCTTGCTAATTTTGAATCTGTTATTTCTCGGCCTTGAGTTATCCCTCCAGAAATTTCACTGATTTCATTAAAATTTGTTCAATGACCATATCTGATGCAACCCTACTCCAATATCTATTTTTCTGCGAATGGTAATATATCCTTGTTGTGTAAAATTTGCTGTAGGCCTACTCCTCAGGATTCATTTTCTCCTTCAAAGCTTCTATCTGCTAAACATACAGATGCGCACATTTAGCATAAAAGTGGTGATCAGCTGCCTGGAAGTACGGAAGCATTGATTTGTTTGCACCAAAATGCAATTCCCAATGTCCAGTGCGATCTGCTTGAATGTATAATAGTATGAGGTTGATTTGTTCGAGGTATTGTAACCACAACGAGGAATACGGGAATTTGTGGCTCTTTCTTCAGGAGGCATACTTATTCTGATACTCCCATGCAATGGAAAATTGCACGACCATCTAGTGTTCTCATATTGCCATCAGCGGTATCAAAGATCCAATGAATAAAATATAATAACAGTTGTCGAGCACAATATGATATACTTAAGAATTCGTATCGTAAAACCTCATTATAACTTGCACAAATTCCAAGACTTTGAAAGCGACTTGGACTGCCGAGAACCAAAATGACGTTGGCTGTATACTCCTATAGCAAGCTAGTTAGGAGATATAAAAGTTCTGAGTCTACATAACGAAATAATGGAATTACATATCATACTCTGGTTTCGGGTTATCCTGAGATCACTTTTCTTTGGCAATGTTACTTTTTCGACCATATGTTGTAGTAATAACCTGAAATTTTAAAATATCATTCAATACTTTCGACAAAGCAAACATGCATACAAATTACCTACATTTGTGTTTTAAAAGTAAAAGAGATTTGTTTGAACGTTCGTTATTTAGTGATCTATCTTCTTAGTGAAAGGTTGGATACAGTTTTCGAAAAAGAAAGCGTAGTGTTGCAAACCTGAGTCCAATATTTCATTGAATTGTTTTCTATTTTTAAATTAGAATGAAAAGTAAGCATAATGGTTAACCACGTGTGAAAACCAGTGATAGAGCTTTCTTCTCTGTGAGAAAGATCATTAATCACAGAAAAAAATACCACGGTATTTTATATTTACAAATAATAATATCTATGAGTGTGCCGCGAGAATTCAAGTTACACTCATAGTGTGCCGCAAGTTGAAAAAGGTTGGGAAACGCTGGTTTAGATACTGGTCTTATTCGACTTTTGCCAGAATATCCACTTTTGCTATGATTTACTACCCACTGCGAGAAGCATCTTGAACAACAAAATATCCAGAACAAAAGCGACTAAACCATCTTTTGGCTGTTCGTTTAATAACGTATATTAACCATAAACAGCATATATTTCTTCGTGGGCGTACTCAGATTTGTGCCTTTATCGAAATAAAATTGTAAAATATAGTGCAGTTTTGCAGAAGGCTTGTTCATTTCACGATGCAATACCATGTGTTTAATTATAAGAATTTCATCAACTTCTAAAAATGTACTAGCTTGAACTATCAGCTGTCTAATGGCGTTAGACTTGACCACCTGCGACTCATATACCCTGAAACTTGGTATACTGATTTGTAAAGTTTGTTGAGACCCAGTTCACTGAATTTTTACTCTACAATTGGGTTGGGGTGAACCAAGGGCTGCAGAAAAATGGGTGAAAAGCCGCATGTGGCCCACAGGCCACGAGTTCGACATGCGTACGGTACACAATCTTGCCCCCAGGGAAGTGTTATATGGGATTTTTAATTGGTTGATTTGACCTAGAATAGTGTTGAGTCTTAGACTAACTATAGTATTCAATATTTAGAGTACAAAGCAGACGTTAGTTCACTATAGTAGAGCGCCCACGGCTTGGCTTTTTATTTCATTTTGTACTTACTCTGAAGCGAAAGGAAGTATTTCTTTCAACGTCCTCTGCTTATCACTGTTTTAATTTGAGAGGAAGGATAACATACACAAACAGATAATAATGAAAATGGTGAAGGAGATCGGAGGAAATTGAAGTAAATCCACGAATATCGATGTTGTTCACGAGAAACTGGCATGCACAGGATACATACCAGAAAACCTTCGTAACAGAAATGTGCGCTCCACCAGTAAACTGCAATCTCCTTTATAGTTTAAATGTTGAATACCATAATTATTATAAGAACAATTATGTTATAGGTCAAACAAGTCACTAATGCAATATTTAAACCAACAATATCAAGGCAATACACGCAAATATTGTACAGTATAGGAATAAATAATCATCCGTGTTGTTCTGTATGGTTGTGAAATATGGTCGCTTAATGTGAGGGAAGAACGTAGACTGAAAGTATTTGAAAAGATCCTAACACAAATATTCGGATCCAAGGGGAGCAGGAATAAGGAATGTCGGAAACTTCATAAGGATCAATTTGATTATGTTTTTCCCTCTAGTGAGTCCAAGTATATTAATGAACGTCGCGATGTGGGAATTTTGCACTCTTCACGATAAGGTGTTTGGATGTTGGGAAGTTCACGAGTCTAACACCGTTATCATTCTTTTCGTTATGCAGACTTTCATTCCCTATAATCGGTTTGAAAATAACCTCTCGACATGCGTACTCAGATTTGTGCCTTTATCGAAATAAAATTGTAAAATATAGTGCAGTTTTGCAGAAGGCTTGTTCATTTCACGACGCAATACCATGTGTTTAATTATAAGAATTTCATGTACTAGCTACACATAATCATAAGAATTTCAACTTCTAAAAATGTACTAGCTTGAACTATCAGCTGTCTAATGACGTTAGACCTGACTACCTGTGACTCATATACCCTGAAATTTGGGATACTAATTCTATTTCATTCGTAAAAGGCTCAATACATTTTAGACTACCTGATATCAATGTTTAATGTGCTAGCTTTAATACTATACAGTAGAACCCCTCTCGTCCGCCCTCGCCTGGTCCACCACTCTGCTTGATCCAACCATGCTCGAGCCGAACTTGTCCCGACACGTCGGTGACTCAAGAGATCCATTGTCGTTTACTGCTGTCGCGACATTGTTGTTTACTTTCTGTTACCGCTTGTCCGTTTTAGTGTTCCGTAACCTCTTGTAGACTATAGTTTCTTTCGTTGTACGTGTTGTCTGTACTGTATTGTGCAGTTTTTAGTGCTTACTGTTCGTTTGTTTTTACTATAGAGAACAATACAGTCATTTTCCAGTTCAGAGATTGTTTATTTTATTGTTCAGAGAATGTAAATCCATATTTTTCTGTATTTTCTGATAATCCACTGATAATCCAACCTTTTCTGTGTTCCGACCATACCCCAGGGCATTTTTTAAGCTACCTTTTTGTATCCAAATGGATACCCAGGCCCAGCACTTGGATACCCAGGCCCACCAGTTTGGATACCCAGTGCACTTCATAAATCTTTAAATTACTGGAAGAGTACTTGAACAATAAATTACTTGAATTACTCTAAATTTAAAATTACTCCAATATATTTTGGTTTTGTGAATATTAGCTTGTATTCTGTGGATAAGTTTAGAATTGGAGAGCTTCATTCTTGAAATTTCAGATATTCCTCTGTTCTTTGTTTCGCGTATTCATTTGTCTACCTCCAGATGCTAGCACTTTCATTCTACTCTAATGCAGAGAAAGTTAATAGACCAACTAAAATAGTAGAAAGATTGAAGCCGAATTCTCACACGTGACGGTCTAAATGACGTTTGGTTTATATACCTTTTGAATATAGTCTCTGAGATAAAATAACAGAAGAAAACAACTTGCTATTTGTTTATTTAATTTTTAGGAAATGGAATTTTTACTTATCTTTAGCTTACAACATTGTTTTGGTTCGTTACAATTAAGACATTATTTCCAGTGGCGGCTTTAGCGGGTAGACCGGGTAGGCACGGACCTACCCAAAAATTTTGATAAATATATAAACGCTAAAGGATACAATAAAGAGTAAATATATTTTCCAGTATTTATATTAATGGTAGATAATTATTTAACAAATAGTATCAACCACTACTGTAAAAATAATTTCCTACTGTCATTAATCAATCAAATGTGTATATATATCCATAAGCGAGGGTGCGGGTCTAGCCAAAATTAAAATCCTAAAGTCGGGCTGATTATTTCCATGATAAAATATTGTGATTAGAACCTTTACACTTTTTGGAACATTGCCTTACGACGATAGCCAGTTGTGTTTCTGACGTTGCAATCTTTGATCAAAAACGGCGAGATGTAGAGCAAGAAAGAACTGCTGATTCAGAGTGTAGACGCCGATGTATTTTTAGTGAAAATTTCTCACGCCGAATAATGAATGTAGCTACGTGAAGTCAAAGCCAGGCTTGTTGTTTGTCATCTATATGGTAGGCCCACGTGTTGGAACATATTTGAGGCTAAGCTAACCTGTCTCTTGAAGAGGAAGCTATGGTAAATAGGGAGGAACTAGAGTGACCGAATTAGTTCGACTTGCTATGTTTGTTTTCTTTTGCAGCTTGTATGTTTTCTGGGGACAATTGAATATCGAGTTTCCTAGAATCCATTTCCGTTTTATTGAGAAGAAGCTACCACAGACGATTTTTCCTTTAAAGTCAGGTTGCCTTTTATTCTTCACCACCACATTATTGTTACACACATCCTACCATCACACCGATCTGCTATGCACTATATTGCTGATATTCATTTGATGCGATAAATATTAAGTTATAAACTTTGATAAAACTACTTTTGACTTTTTACTTAGATTGGGTTGTATTGAGTGCATTGATTATACATACATAATTTTGAGTCGTTATTTTAGAGGACTGTTGAGATTAGCTTTCAGCTATTCCTGAGCTACACTCGTGAATTCGTAATTTGGTTCGCTTTCCAGAGATTCCCAATTCTCATTATCACCCAATTCCAGCCTTCTCAAAGATTGTTCTCTTTAACCTAACCTGGTTTATCCTGGCCTAACATTTCCTGGCAACCAAACATTTCGTGTCTGTTATGGGCAATATTGGTAATTGAGATTTCTTCAGGCACTTTTTCTGACATAATTAATACATGGCACAAACATGTAAGAAAGTAAGGAATTATCCCTTAAGTATAAAGCGCTATTTTTAACAATATTTAACTCTCTTTGTTGCTCAATTACTTTCAGTGGCGGATTTACGCCGGCGGGCAAGGGGCCTGAATTTCTCCAAAATTTTAAGATTTCTATAGAAAACGAATCAAATGTTACTCATAAACCTTCAAATCCCTCCCCTTAAATTCTGGGATTTCTAAACACGAAGTATTCCTAAGAGAAGCCCCTACCAAAATATTTTTTTCTAAATCTGTCGCTGGTTACTTTTGTACCCATCTCCTAATTCCCTAATAATAAGATATTAGGAGCTCTAATACTCAGATTATAGATCACTGTATATTTTTCCGTTTTTTCTTCAGCTTCTTAAATATTGCCAGAAATTTTACCTTTTTCTTGGTAACTTTACGATCAGTGAGATGCTACAAAATGATGGAATGTTTGCGATGGTTAGATTGAGGGGGTGAGCGCAACAGTGGTCTAACCCAAATTTTCAAAAAATGAAAAAAAAATCAAGTTAAAGTTAAACACATGTGCTTTTTGTACAATATACCAAAAGCAACCACAAGTAGTTGAATGTGTCATATATATATATATATATATATATATATATATATATATATATATATATATATAGTACAAAAATCACATATGTTCATGTTTAACTTGATTTTTCCTCCATTTTTTAAAAATGTTGGTTAGACCACTGTTGCGCTCATCCCCTCAATTGTTAAAAAGAACCCTTTATGTCACAAAGTGTAACAAATTGTAAACCTTTCTCATGTTCTGTAGCGTTTGAATTTCGTTATGGTGTCAAGGGCCCTTTTTGCCCCTGGATACCCAGTAGCGATTTCTTAAAAAATGCACTGCCATACCCCCAGTCCCAAAGGTGACGGATTAGATGGGTTCTAGTGTAATAGGATTTTACAATAAATTCTTACAAGTTTCAACCAATCTTTCAGGTTTCCTCGGTAAAAAAATAAAATAAAAGTAAAAATCATTCTCACCCACAAGTGTCACCTCACACAATAAATTAGACTCGGCACAGTTATGATAATTTGGGGATTCTTATTAGTCCTACTATAAGACCGAAGCAAATGTTTCTAGTTTTGCAGTTGAGCAGTTGGCTTCTAAGTGGTATTTTCCATAGTGAGGAATTATCCCAGGTTCCTACACTGCAAAAAAAATTACATAGTGTTTTAACATACTGTGTACACTTTTCAGAGATTGTTTTTGAACAGTGATTAACATATCAAAGGATTGTTCAAAATGTACCAAAACTTCTGATATATCTAATGAGTATATGCTCAGAAACTATTTTGAACGTACTTAAGATACTTTACACATTATCAGCACTCTTTGCACAAACGCGAATGATACTTAAGCTTTTAACGTATTTTAAGCATTTTTGGACAACTGTCCAGACAATATTCAAAAAAGTTTTGGGGGGCAATCTTTTTTTAAAAAAAATAACATTTACATAATGCATTACAAACTAAAAAATAAATAAATAAATTTTCAAGGCCTAGGATCATACTAGAGACACTACGCACCAAAGTTTTATACTTTACCGCTGAGCCACCGAAGCTTATGAAGATTAGTGAAGTCACAAGGTAGTACACAGTCCCTTTATTCTCAAATGTGCTCCTGTGATCAATTATTATCCTTAAGGCGAAATAAAATTGTAGACTAAATTCCGTTAGTCTTATCCCGCCTTATGCAGAGTCGTTTTGACATATGATTAGAGTCATACTAAAAGCCTGACTACTGCAGGAAACATATGTTAGTCGCACTCTTTAGCATGTCTCTAATCTCACGTCAAAACGACTCTGCATAAGGCCCATCGCGATTACGTCTATCATGGTATTCGAAACAGGAACCAATCTGACCTAACCTAACACTGTAATTCCTTGAATCGTTTGCAATAAATCCATAGTTTCCAAATCCGGCAGGGCGTTTAATTAAATCGTGTTATTTCGTATTTTCAGAAGAGGATTCGTTTCTTGACCTATGTCTGTTAGACGTTTTTCCTTTCATTTGATATAAGAGATCATCTCCCAGAGTTTGAACACTAAGGGCCTTATGCTAACTCGTTTCAACCTATGATTAGCGTCATACTAAAGGTCTGACTACTGCAGGAAACACATGTTAGTCGAACTGTTTAGTATGGTACTAATAACGCGTCAGAACGACTCTGCATAAGGCCTTAAATTTTTAAGCATAATGTACCGGTCAAAATATAGTTTTCATAATATGTTTCCCAACCATCTCATAGATGTGTTGCTAATTATGCCATTACGGTGTTTTCAAAGTGTTTCACAAGATGAAGTATTTTAAATACATCCTACTCAAACACTATTTTGAGAATTAACTCTTTTCTCATACGCGCACAAGTTTTTAAAACACTTTTTGACCCATTTTCTACAAAAAAACTATTATAAAAGTGGTTAAACAGTGTTTTATTTTTATACGTTGCATGCAAAGAAAACAGAAGACATTTTCTATATACGGAAATGTATAATGTTAGTTTAAACCTAAATTGACAAAACTTGTAATAATTTTAATGATTTCAACATTTTTTGTTTCCTTGATATGAAATTGAGCCTATTTCAAATTGAAAAAAAAATCCATACCTCAGCCGAGATTTGAACCTACGACCTTGTTTGTAGGAAAAGAAATCGGTCCATGGCAGAAGTGTACACAGAGTGGAGTGAGTTGTCCCTGGCATTGGTACGGTGCGAGGGAGAACAAGTGGAGGGGCCAGGGACCTCATGCGGCATCTCATGAGACTCCGGACACTATGCGCACCAAATCTCCCCTAGGTACCTAGGGGAAATCCTGCCAGTCCACGATTTCTGGCTTCCAGGTAAGCTGGATTACAGGTGTTCGCCACAACACCCACCCAAAAAATGCTCATAAAATTCCTGTATTTAACTATCTTTTATGTGCAGAGAGTTTAAAGACACTACTATTTAAAAAAATCTACAAATAAAAGTCAGCACATGGCATCAAAAAACATGTTTATAATAAACATTTCCAGAGGCGTGCTATTTCAATACATTTCTTTTCTTTCTCCCACCCTAACTCTGTACTTTAAAATCTGATTCTTATAGCGTATGTTCACAAATCGCTCCAAATGACAGACACAATAACTATGTGTGTAATTTAAAATAAGGTTACTTAATTACCTGATGTGATGCAGGTGCCATCTAGCAGCATTTCCTTTAAGCTGCTAGAGTAATGTGATATCTATATAAACTATTCTTACGAATTAAAGACGACTACTGATAATGAAGAACTTGTTAGCCATACATGTAGAATGATACGAATGGTGGATAAATTAAAATTAAATAAAAATCCTTGACTACACTACATTTTGCAATAATTATAGGTAAAATTCAATACTCTAGAATGCTTATAAAAATCAAGTAAGTCCTTAGGCAGCAGAATTAAATAGTAAGTAATAAGCTGTATTTTACGTTTGCAGGTGTAGGATTACTAATGTAAATTCATTACATGTATTTAAGACGATTCAAGTAAATTAGTGCACATGAAAAATTACAGTGTTAGATATTGTTTTCGGTTGGCAGAGTATTCTGCACAGTATACTAAAGCCAGTGACGGATCTAAAAGTAAAAACTGGGGCAGTCAGAATCCAGACCATGATTGGTAGCCCTATATCATGAATTTAATATAAACTTTCAAAATATATATATTATATAATAGCTTAAATTATTTTTGTTGCTTCAAAAACAGCGCTAGGTCCCTCCGGCCCGGGCTAGAAACGCTATTGACATAAACCTTATTTTATGTTAACTAGTCGAAGGGGCCGTAACTTATGAGGGGCAGGGAGCAACAGCCTACCCCCCCATACCCAGGGAAGCTCTCCGCTATTCGAGAGGGGCCCATTTTAAGGCAAAATTTTCTTACTCCATATACGATACGAACATGAAATTATAAATGAAGTTTCAAACAGGATCACTATATTACATAAACAAAACAGCACACAATAGGTCAATAAAACAAAAATGAGTCGTGGGCCCATTTCACCAAAAAATATCTATTAGGGGTTCTAGAAATAATATTTATTCGTATGGCTTCGAGATTTGTCAATATTGTCCCTTTAATTTATTTGTCATGTATGGAACGTGCCCAGAGGCGTAACTAACGGCCCCGAACATCTTGCCGTACGGGAGGGCCCACAGGCTTCGAGGGCCCATAGAGAATATGAGAAAGGTGGAAAAAAGGGTCCCAAAAATTAGAAAAACAACTTTTTCTAGTAAGCCCAAATACACGTATTAATGCTTGCCCCCCAGGAAAAAATCTAAGTTACTACACAGCCAATCGATCATTACTAGTGTGAAACCATTACCTGTAAGCGCTGTAGGAACTCGTATCAGCGAAAAGCACTTATTTTTACTATATTTGTTTACACCCCTAACCATTGTCGTTGATGCATCTGTTCTTTTCTTACGCATCCCCGCGCTATCACTAGAGCCTTCCAGATTTGCCCTGCCTTGACTCGGTGAGATAGCATTCCTGTATTTGGTGGCCATCTAGCGCAGGTTGATTTCTTTTCTTGCACTGTAGTTTTTACAGTATATGTTCGGATGCTGTATTCGTTTGCAAGCAGTTAAATGAATTTAATTCTTCAACAATTACGTCTGAATATCCCGTTGAACTTCATTTATGCCAAACGGGGGTATTGGCATGTCGCCCAAAGAAAATCTTTTGGAGGACAATAAGAAGGGAATCAGTGAAAAGAATTGTAATTTTTCAACAATTATTTCAGGTGATGTGACTAAACTTGACCTGCACAGCAAAATATATAGGGCCTTATGGAGAGTCGCTCTGACGCGTCACAAGTACAATACTAAAGGGTTCGACTAACATATGATTCCTGTAGTAGTCAGGTCTGGTCCGTATCCATGAGTTGTAATAAAGAAAGTAATCAAGCTGGCTACTAACCCCCTTACAGGAAGAATTTGATCTAAAAACTTTGATGCATATTAAAAGTGCCACAAAACTAGTATTTCTGTGCTATGATTTGCAATCTGGTACCACTGATGTATTGGTAGAGAATTGTGATGCGGTTTGTGAATTTGGAGCTCGTGTAATGGTCTTCAGTTGCGTTAAAAATGGCAAGTGTTGAAGAAAAATTGGAAGAATTGACACAGCATGAGAATGATGTAACCAAATTTAATCCCGAGCTTGCTACAGAAGTATCTAATCAGATGGGACAGATGTCACCTAGAGAAGATTGTATTTCCACAATTGATCTCGATGAGGAGCGAGTAAGTCAAAAGTTACTTAAAATTTATTTCATAGTAACATTATTAATTTATTACTTGCAATTACCATACTGTTTAAAATAATAGTAAGGTATGCCAGTGGAAGATTAAGTACCCCTAAGTAGCTTTTGGTGTTTTTTTCTCAACCGGAAGTTATAACAGCCGGTGAAATTACTTGTTTACTATAATTGCAATCTTTTTGTGTAGGTAAAGTGTAAGAACATCACATTTTGCAAATTTTACAAAGAAAATGGATTAGACTGCGAAGTATGTTTAGTACAAGGGGTCCAGAAGCACGTAAAAAACACAAAATTTACAGGAGAAATGAGTGATGCAAGTACTTATATGTAACATAACGTAACCTAAACTAACATAAGCTAACCTGAACTAACCTTATATTAGTAGAAATAAGCAAAATTCGGTAATAGTATACATGAGAACCCCCTGATCTGCGTTTCTTCTGTGTTCTATTACCACTTCTACATGAAATACCATAAATTTTCTACGTAGTGCAATAGTCAGAAGTACCCACGTGCACAAGACATGCGATATGCGTTAAATCCCCCCCCCCACACACACACACACACGGTCATAGATAAAGTACAAAGGCACTACACATGCAGATATAAAGTACAGGTACGTTATTTTTATTTTCGTATCAGTCGATAAGTAAATAAAAGTAGCTTTTTTACCCCCTTTGTAAGTTCGTACATACTCAATGAATAATCCCTAAAAGTATGAGCGTCCTGCTCCTTCGGGAACTGATGCAGCTTCATGTATACTATATCCCAAAATTCTATTATGTTTTTGTAAAATTATGCGGGACCCCTTCACTAATATAACAAACTTAGCCTACCCTAAACTAACCGAATGTCAACAGAAATTACCAAAGTTGTAACATTTTTTAGAGAAAAGAGCTGGACCACTTGTGCTAAACACAGGCGCACACTGCATATAAAGTCATATTTCCGTACTAGGTAAACGCGCCTCAATTCGACAGGTACCCGAATTCGACATGCCCGTGCTTAAATGTTGTGAAATAAGCGCAGGATGTCATCCCTACAATCGTGAATAGAAGTGGCAACATTATGGGAGTGTCTTTTTCTCGTGTCAAAAGTGTGGTTACAGTAGATGAGTCATACGCATGGAGAAAAGAAGTATATTGTTGTGTGTGTGATACACTCTTCGAGAAAAAACACAATCTTAAGAAAATCATAAGACGGCAATTTATTTTTGTAAGACTTTTATTAAAGTTAGGTTTGCTTCAAGCAAGTAGTGGTACTTTAATGTTGTAAAGGAGTTTCAATCAGTGTGTTTTGTTTTCTTCTGTGAGGACAAAGGTTGTGATGTAACATTAAAGGGGGGGTTGTCGAAAACACGAGCCTTTATTCGTAACGTGAACCGGATTTCGATAAGGTTGTCGAATTCATGCTCAGTAGTGCAAATATAATTTTAACTGAATATCTAAACGTAGAAGTATGTTCAAATTCTTTCATGGAATGTCGAAATCAGGTTCCAGCATGTCGAATTGAGGATCATCGAAGTAACTACTCAGTTCTGAAAATTTAAGTTGTGTTCTTTTGCCCGTCTGATAATTTCTGCATAATAATAAAACAATATTTGAAGTTGAGAAGAGATTACTACTAATAATAATGCCGACTTAATGTTTTACATGGATATAATTGAAGGTGTCGAATTCAGATACCGCAACTGTCGAAACCAGGTGAAGTGTGTCGAATTCGGGTTCCGTTGGCGAGTTCCAGTTTCATAAAACTTTCTAACATTAACATTTGAGCCTTGAAGTGACTTTTAGTATTAGTAGAGACTGTACATTTCAAGGAAAAAAATGGACCAACACTGACCAATATTATGGCCACTGATAGGCGATTGATTTTGAAAAAGGTCCTTAACCTGTCGAAATCCGGTGCGTTTACCTTAGTTTACTTTCCGCACACCACTAGAAAGAATTGTTGAAAAATTATAATTATTTCGCTAGTTTTCTTATTGTACCCTAAAAGAATTCTGCTGGGCAAGATGAAAATATCTCCTGTGGTATAGATAAAATTCAACGGGGCCACGAGAAGTAATTGTTAGGAAAAAAAAACATTTCTTTGACTATTTGCGGATAAATACAGCTTCGAATGCTATCTAACCGAGTTATGGCAGGTCGAAGCTGGTGGGTGGGTGCGAAGATAGCAGGCGTTTCGTATGCATGTAAGCGAAGGTATTGAAAAGATAATTTCATGTAAGCGAAGGTATTGAAAAGGGTTTTGGCAATGACAAGATTTTCCATGACACTTGTCAGGTTTCATACTAGTAATGCTCCACTTGTTAAACATAAAATACATATATATACTGTGCAGAAATATACTCCCAATGCAGAATAGCTTCTAATTCAGTCATCTTTCATATTCACTTATTTTATCCGTCGTAAAGTACTTTTAATGACTTGAAAACATAAAATACAGCTGTAGTTATTTGTATTTAATCCTGTCGCCTGCAGAAATTTATTCCGTATAAACATGTTTACCTGTAAATCTTCCAAAGTGTGATGCACCAAAATTACAGCAGCACCCATATTTCTAAGGAACTTGTACATCGGTGGTGTGGCTATTCTGGCATATGTGAAGAGTCCATATCTTTGTGTTAGGCTATACAGTATATTCGCGAAAACGGCTTAATGTGGACCAGAGGGTAGCCGAGCTTGTGAAAATGCCAAGTTATCGGGAATGGGGTTAAAAAGGAATAAGTACGAGCGTTTCCTCAGAAAATACAGTACTGTACTTGTATGTATTGGTTGCTTGAAAATATAACAGAAAATAAACTGCTCAATTGCCCTTAAACAAAGGAAAAGTAGGTGCTTTATGAAGGCGTAGAGCCTTTGCTATACATAAAAATGGAAATTAATGAATACACACTACAGTAATTTACCTGATAAGACAGACCTCAGAAAAATACTTGATGAAGACACAAAGCTGTCTATAATAACCCGGCCAGGGTGTCGCCCATTTATCCGAATTGCTGGGTTATCAAGTTCCGAGATTTATGGACTCTACTGTATATATATTATAGTCTGACACCAAAAGAAAGATAAAAAACTGAAAAAGTTGCTCTATTGTTAATGCTAGCGCTATTTTAAATACCTCGTTAATCACGCACAGTTTAACTGATCTTTTAATAGTTCCCTAATGTTTATGTTGTGCTACTGTAGCACTCATATGAACATTAAATGAAAACAGGAACCTTTGTATATTAAGTGATCTTACAGTCCAGAAATTCAATTTATCGCAAACGGTGGGGAAGTTACTGAAAGTAAACCTAAAAGAGGTAATTGTTTACTCCACAATGACACTTCAGTATTTTGTAAGACGTCATCAGCAGCTCTTAATGCTGGAAACCAACGGGGCATGATGTTCACAAGTGTTTCACACAATATAATATCCAGATAGTTGTGCCAGATTCGAAATATTCCTCAGTGAGTTGTCTTCTAAACTTAAATATCTTTCCGTGTAGTTTTCGTGACATAGTATGCCAAAGGTCCTCAATGAGATTAATATCAGGAGTATTTGGTGGCCACAATAATCTTTGGGAACCTGTGCTTGAAAACCAGTTTGCTGCACTCCGTGCCCTCTGAGAGAGTGCATTGTCATCTTCGAAAATATATCTCAAATTCAGACCTGAAAAATAGTCAGGATCTGGTCGTTAGTAACTTTCGGTTCAGAACAACAATCTAATATGCCGCATTAACTTTTTATTGAAAATTTTAACTCATTTCACTTCCTTTCAGGTAAAGCACTCCCACAACGTGACACTTTCATTAAATTTCCTTCTTGCGCAAACGCACTTTGGCTTCAGATTTTCTTCTTTTCTTATCGAAGGAAATTATGTGCAGCTATTGGCTTTTTAAAATATAGACTATATATAGGGTGTTTCAAAACAACCGACAACGTTTGGGAGGTGATTTCTGAGACCAAGATAAGACAAAAACTATAGACCAACCTTGGTGCACAAATGCATCCTTTCGGAGTTATAGGCTACCGAAAACATGAAAAAGTTGAACTTTATAGGTCCATATCTCCAATACTATGGGACCTACCGTAGTCGGATGAAGACTTCACATAGGAACTAGTATGTGCCCTATCCAGATATATAAATTTCAGAATCCTGCGGTACTTCCGCAACAATTTTTATAGAGGTAGTTGGTGAGTAGTTCAAATTATATGCCCGTAGCCAAACTCCTTTTACAAAAGTTGTTGCATGAGTACCTTAGAATTCTGGATAGTGCACATATTAGTTCCTAAGTGAAGTCTTGACCCGGCTACGGTAGGTCCCATAGTTTTAGATCTATGGACCTTTAAGGTTCATTTTTTCAAGTTTCCGGTAGCCTATAACTCCGAAAGGAAGCATTTGTGCACCCGGGTTGGTCTATACTTTTTGTCTTATTTTGCTGTCAGGAATCACTTCCCTAACTTTCTCGGTGTTGCTTTGAAACACCCTGTGTAGGTAATTGATTCACTTTTGATTCGTTTCAAGGAACTTATTCTTGGCAACAGTTTATTCAATGTTCTGAATAACCAGTTTCTCCAGAACGGAATCGGGTTAGGAATCATGGTGGTTCCTGCTGTCGTTCTTTCACTTAACTATTTGAAACATTGCTTTTTAAAGTGACGAAAAATTTATTACTTCCCTAATTTCCATTCTTAGAAAAGCCCTAAATTAATCAATATTTCAATTGTTTAGTGTTTAAAATAATAAACAAAAGATACTACACTAGTAATTACCATATTCTCCATCATACTCTAGAACAAAATTCGTTAAAACCAAAACTAACCATTATATCGGAATTCTCGTAGCAGGAGCAAGGGAAATGATACATTAATTTTTATTCACTTGAGATGGTCAACAATCCCCCAGTACGAACTACTGCTCTATGTAAAAATTATGATATATTAAACAAAAAATTACTACGTACCTAAAAATTATATAGATAAATACAATTCAGCTGCAAGCCTTATAAATATTATATACTTGTCGCTAAGACTGGCATCACTACAAGATTTTTTTCTTCATAAATAATAAGCAAACTGCAGAATCGTGCTTTCAAAACCATGTGTCAAACTTAAATTGTATATCTCCACTATCAGGATCTACGAAAACTATTCTTCAAATCTCAAACATGACATTCAGCTGCGCGCCATGTTTCATTCTCATCACACACCGTCCGACCAAACGATTACTGCAAGGTGTAACGTGTAAGCTGACAGAAAAACTATGTGACCTGTATATTCCCTGCTATACAAGAATACTCTGATAGATCCACCCTGCTATAGAAACTGAAATAGATTCTTTCATAAAACCGGAACAAACTGAACCAAATCACTGTATCGAAAGAATCGAATTAATGAGTCGAAAGAATTTGAAATTATGAATAAATTGCCTAAAGGAAGGACTTGACCCACCGTTTATCATTTAAAAGTGGTTTCTTTCTTGGAGTTTTCTTACGTGACCCTTTTCCATTCTATCATCTGACAAAAGGCATCTGGAATAGATAACCACAGCAATTTCCCTGGAGCTGGAAGTTGTCTGATGCAACCAAGCGAACGATCTCTCGACCCAATCGCGCATTTGTTTTAATTTCGGTCACACCGTTCTCATTGAGGAGGTACACCATTCTTTTCTTGCTTCTGTATTATTCTACCAACAATAGTATGATGTACACCTAGAATTTTGTCGATTTGTCTATTTGAGTAGCCCTCTCCTCGCAGTGTCAGAATTCGTCCCTGTTTGCAAAGGCTTGTGTCACACACGTTTCTCACTATTTCAGGTTTCAGGGGATGATGAAGTTCTTCAGCGCCTTATAATATATGTGAAGCATTTCCGTCTACAACTTAAATGAAAGAAACAATGATTTTTTTTTTTTTAATATAAAAATGCACTTTATATTGCTCCAGAAAGCACACAAACACAACATTTTAAGTTTCAACCACACTTATATTGAGTATAGAAATAACAAACGGAGACTACTGCAACAAAAAAATACTTCAAACAGATTTCCACGGGTTAGCAGCCATGTAAATATTGTTGTATCTTGCAACCTTTCGAGAACTGACATTGTCCTCTTCTTCAGGCAAATATGATGAGGCAATAGAGTGCGTGGAATATATACTTCATGTGTTTGTGGTTGGACTCTTCTTGATTGGTGGTTATAATGGCGGGATATGATTGGTGTCCATGTTTGGCTCAGTTGGAATCCTATGTCTGTTAAGGTTCGTTTTTACGTGCGTGATTGCTTCCTTCTATCCCAAAATCTTGAGCATTTTGCTATTACTTTGGTATCTGTGAATAAAATATTATGTTTCTAGTTGATGCTATGCTCGGCCAGCTCGGATTTTTCTGGTTGGTTTAATCTGATGTAACTATTGCGTTCTTTGCATCTGGCTGTAATGGTCCGTCCTGTTTATCCAATGTGTGCCTTGCCACATTCACATGGGATACGATAAACCCCAGCTGTTCGAAGCCCCAGATCTTCAGGTCACAGTAAGTTTTGCTGGTGGTTTATGTATTGTTCTGAGGATGTACCTGGCGAAGAGTCTGCTAAGCTTTCCAGAAGTGTTACCGGTGTAAGGGAGGCAGATTGTGTTCTTCCGTTCTGCACTTTTGTCCTTGTTGTCAGTGTCCTTCGTTCTGGTCCTTTTCAGGGACATATTTATATCTCTCATTGAGTATCGTTCTTCAACATGGGGTGCAAAGATCATCAAGTATTCCTGTTAGACACTCCTTGTCGGAAATGGAGAATTTTCTGTGTGCTAAAGTGTTGAGGTCTCCAAGCCGTTGAGCTTTATGATGGAAACTGTTGGCGTTCAGATATAAATCTGTATGTGTTGGTTTCCTATATACACTATGGCCCAGGCTTCGGATGCTGGTTGTTGAGAAACTGCAGGAATTCCTGTAAGGCGTTGCGTCCATGTGGCCAGAATAGTAAAGGTGTCATCAACATATCTATAGAAATATGTGGGTACGAGTAATGCTTTCTTCAGGTTCAAAGTGCTCCATGTAAAAATTGGCCACTGCGGGTGAGAGTGGAGAACCCATGGCGATGCCGTCTGTTTGTTCAAAGTACTGACCACGGTATAGAAAGAAGGTTGAAGTGAGATCATGCTGAAAGAGATCCAATATCTCAGGCCGGAAGTGATTTCCAACCTATCAGTGCGAAAACACTACCCTGCTCTACGATTCGTAACGATAAAGATGTCCTACAGGAAAGTCATCTAGTAACATTAGGAACACTGTGTTTTCACTATGCTTGCTTACGCGTATATCCACTGTCGCTGACAAGCAGATCCACTAACTTTGCCCAGTCCTGATTCGTCCAACTGGTGCTTTTTAGTGCCCAGTTAGCACAAGTTGGTTTGTTTTTGTGCAATGTAGTTCTTATAGCATGTGCCCGGACGTTGTGTTTGTACACAAATCGTGGAAGAATTCTAATTTTTCAATGATTATTTCTGGTGGCCCCATTGAATTTCACCTATGGTAACTGGGTATTGTTGTGTCAAGCGCAAATATTTTGGAAGACAATAACAAATAAAATAACTAAACTCGACCTCCAACTTTTTTTTAGTATTGTTCTCCAAATTATTGGCTCTGGGCGACATTACAATACTACATTTAGCATAGATGAAGGTTAAGGGGCTCGCGGGAAATAATTCTTGAAAATGCTTTCACGTTTTGCGTATAATACAGCGTCCGGACATATGCCATAAAAACTACAATGCAAAAAGCACAAACCAACCTGTGTTAGGTATCCACTAAAAAATACCAATGCATCTAACGGAGTCACTGCAGGACGAATTTGGTGGGTGCATCCTTAGGCAGCAGGCGCGTAAGCAAGGATAATGTAGAGCATTGTGTTCCTCTTGTTGTCTTACCTATTAGACATCTTTATCCTTACGGTGGAATAAGGTATTTAGGTTGGGTTAGTGCTGGTATGTTGCATTTAATAGTACATTAATGTTGGTTTTCGTAGTGATAAATAGTTCCTGTATCACTTATAATGGTTTCACACTAACAACGCTACGCTTGTAAAATTACAAATTTTGTATACTGTGCAGAATATTATGTCGGCGGAAAACAATATTTAATACAGTTCTTTTTAATATACATTTATATTAACCGTCGTATGGCAGTTGTAATGGCTTTACACTAGTGATCCTACACTTGTAAAATACGACTTTTTTTTTTTTTATTTAACTCAACCGCCTGCAGAAATTTGTTCGTTATAAACACGTCTTTCTCTGCAGTCTTGAATTTTACCTGAAAATTTTGCAAAATGTGGTCTACTTATACGTGGCCAGCACCAGTCTTTTTAACATGAATATAGAAATGAGTCTGAGGAATAAGTGAATCAAGAAATCTACGAAACGTAGCTTTGTCGTGGCTGTTACGGTCAGCATTCTCGCATGGTAAAGAAAGCCCTGCGTTCATTCCGGCAAGAACTCATGTTGTTTACATCCCATGTTAAATTGGATCCTCTCTTCATGTAGCATAAATTCTGAAAAAAGTGTTAAACTGGAAACAGACATAAGATCAGCGAACAAAGTTCGAATAGTGGGTAAACTTTCATACGTGATATTGATGTTTTGGGTTATCGGAATCTTCTCTAATCTAATCCACACTGCCTAAATACTGTAATTTCGTAACTTTTAACCGTACTAATACTATGTGAGGAATTTATTAACTATTTACTAGAATAATGTTCCATCCAATTATATTGCATTAGAAGAAGCATTATTTGTTACAAAGTGTTTCATATACTCTATTAGTAAGTTAATAGTTGTTTATACTTAGTGTAATATTTTCTCTATAGGAATGTACATTAGATAGTGGCTGTCGCTAGTAATTATTGTTCTGCTAGTTCTTTAGTCATTATTCTGCCCATATGAAGGACTCTCCCCTAATTTTGTTGTAAATGATGCGGGTATATATTACTTAGTAGTGTTAAATCATCTTGGGTTAATTACTGGTGCAATTCAAAATTAATTGTAATAGGTATTGAGATGATACGGAGAAAGCTATTTTTTCATTAATTAGAAGTGTTTATTTGTATACTTAGTGTAACTAAGACAGAACCTGAGAAATGCCATTTCCTTGGAAATTGAACCCAAATCTTCCTCAGACAATATGAGAGGCATAACGATTTAGCTATGGGTGCCGCGATGGCTCATTGCTAGAGTATTGACCTCTGGTGCATGGGGCCCTCGGTTCGATCCCAGTTCATGCAAGTGAACTTTGTGGTGGACAAACACCGTGTCCGTAGGTTTCCTTGGGGTTCTGTTTCCTCCCACTTTCTTCATTCCACCATTTTATTCATTTCTCATAATCGCCGTCTCCTTTAGCCTACACGGCATAACTGTGGGACGTAAAGCTTAAATATTTCATTTCAATTCAATTTAGCTATGAGGAATCCCTTTTGTCATAAGTACTCCATCAAGAAGTATAGTCAAATATAAGTGTATATGCAGATTTACCTGTTTATCAGCTTTTTATTTGTCCTAGCAAAATTATATTGAAAGCAATGCATTACAGGGAATACTGTTTCTTCAGAATCCAGTTACTCGGCAACAATTCAGATCTTCTTACAGTAAAATGAGAATAAGTTAATTAAACGAAATTTTGATGGTTTCGTTTCCCTCGGCTCACTGTATTGCTCATCATGTACCTTTAACTAACAAGATCTAAGATTTTACCTTTACCCGAAATTAGTCTAGGATTACCTGTCTAAAAACTTATTTACTTATATGTTTTCAGAAAGCTAACGTTGTCCGTGGACCTACATCACGTTCATATCTTTTTCTGAATAGCATTACTTTTATACTTCCAGTAATCCTCCATAAAATTTCCCTTTTACACACGTACTCCCCTATATGAGTACTAACCGGTATCATACGTAAAAATGAAATCTTTAAGTTTTACATCCCACGGTTATGCCGGTTAGGCTAAAGGAGACGGTGGTGATGAAAGATGAGTGAAGTAGTGGAATGTATAAAGTTGGAGGAAACGGGAGAACCCCGAGAAAACCCACGAGCACGGTATTTGTCCTCCACAAAGTCCACACGGCATGAGCTGGGATCGAACCAGGAACCCCAAGCACCGGAGGTGAACGCTCTACCACTGATCCGATTTGATACATAGACATACATGTCTTGCCCGTAAATTTTAGTCATTGGTAAATTTTAGTAAAATGTATACGCTTACTTTAGTGTACGTGTTGTCTCCTTAAAAGGGTAGTAACTGAAGACAGTATAACTGAAATTTTACAGATCATCAGTGTGTGTGTGTGTAATCATGGACCTAAACATAGTAAAGTTTGCACATGGCTTAAAATTAAGAGAATTTATTGTAACTAAACTAAACTAAACTAAAAAAAAAAAAAAAAAAAAAAAAAAAAAAAACTGCTGTAATGCTTTAGAAGCAAAGAAATGCAACAATCATTTTAAAAATTTCCCATAAAACATCACTTTAGGCAGCATAGCAATTCCTGTTTTTCATGTCCATCTTCCATGTTTCATCCATCTCGTTTTTCATGTTTTTCAGTATCCGAAATTGTTCGAGATACCAAATACCTATAAACTGCAATATGATCTTTGCGTCTATTAAAAACCATGTACGTGATTGAACATGATACCTTATCTAAACAGCTTTTTCAGAATAAAGCCTTTTCATGAATTTGAAATTTTCAATCCCTTGTAACTTTTTTCCAATTTATTACAAGTACGTCGTAATACAGGGTGTTTCAAAACGAATATCGGGGTCTTAAGGTTTTGTAGTATTTATTGTATAATGTACAATTATAAATAACACATCAAATGAAAGAGCAACTCAAATAGTTTTTGCTGCAAGTGTTCAATGTGAGCACTATTCGGCACACATCGAGTCGATAGGCGAGTTCTCAAACCTTGATCAGTGTGTTTGAGTAATTGTTGCAACAACTGCTTCAATCCTCTTTCTTAAATTCTTCAATCACCTTAAAATTGTCCACACAGACATCACTGGACTTACTAATTCACGACTAGCCTTTCGAATTGAATTGATTTCTTGGGACTACGCGTGAAAGACTCGATCTCACTCGTTTAACATGTTCTTCAGTCATTCTTGGTCGTCCCGTATTCTCTTTGCATAGACAACCGGTGTTTTCAAGCTGATGATACCATCTATGGATGTTATTCTCACTTGGTGGATAGCAATTGAACTTAATACGGAAAGCACGTTTCACTGTAACTACAAATTCAGTCTTTGCAAAATGTAAAACGTTTTCTGCTCACGAGTCGCCATCTTTACTACTAGCATTTTCTAACGGCGGACAGAGAAAACAGTGCATGAGCATGCGTACATACAAAACTGTTTGAGTTGGTCTTTCATTTGGTGTGTTACACGTTTTTATAATTGAGAGTTAATTGTAATAAATACCACAAACCCTTAAAAGCCCGATATTCATTTTGAAACAGCCTGTATTATAATCATAGTATTCGATAATAAGGTACTTGGGTGTGCATTATCCCGTCCGTTGCACTTGAGTTCTTATTGTTGTAGAGACTATGGACGTTTGTGA
Source organism: Thermobia domestica (assembly GCF_964235325.1). NCBI lineage: Eukaryota > Metazoa > Arthropoda > Insecta > Zygentoma > Lepismatidae > Thermobia > Thermobia domestica. The sequence goes on from NC_137459.1 coordinate 57,726,989, forward strand.
TACTGTAGCGCCCATAGTTTGTAATACTGAATGATGAACGTTGTATCGTGAGTTTTTTGTAACGATTAGGCTTGAAATATGTAGTAATCTCTTGTAGTGCCGTTTGAAAAGTTCAACTTTATGTTGGGTAAGCAAGACTGTTAATCTGGTGATATTGCAGAGTATGTCAGAATATTTCCCCCTATTGGTACTTGTATCGGCAAAATTTCGGGATTTCTTATCTCTTTGTTTACTTCTGATGCTGTAGGATACATATTGTGAATAAATGAATTTAATTTCTTATCTTAGTATCCGTTTCAAAATGAATTACTAATAAATTATTTCTACATATCTTGATGTCTTCTTTACTAATCCATAGTCTATTTGCACATTAGATTCATTGAAAGGTCGCATAGTGTTGGACTATCCTGAAGGAGTTATTCAAATACATCATGTAAAGAGCACATAAGTTTCGTTATGGACGATAAGCTTCCTGTGCTTCATTGACATAACAAAAAAAAAAAAAAAAAGTTCAAATGTCAATCCAAAATGTTGGTAAATAATTTAATGTCAACAAAAAGTAACGAAGGTGGTACTCTTTGACCGTGAGGGCCTGGGGGTATTTAAGGATAAATATGGTGATCGCTTGATTGTTGAGAAAGAGAACAGGGAAACTCCCGAAATAAAGGCATTAAAAAGAAGGGTAAACGTTGTTCTGAGTGTATTCCAATACGTCTTGTAGAAGACGAAGCTTGATCCATCACATCGCGGTGAGCCATTGTCTTTCTCAGTCTTTAATACTTTGTATATCTCCGGAGCTGTAATAGATCGGAACAAAGTGGTCCCATCCTCCTGGGCAAACGTCGACGGAAGAGTATCCAGAAACTTAAGAGTCAAAGATATCGTCACGCGGGCGCGCCTGTGTAAATTGTCTCTAATAGTCTGTAAAAAGGGCCAGAATCGGAGAGGTATCTTTCATGCTAGAGCCATCTTTTAAATTAGCGTATAAAGCGCCGTTGATGTAAAAGATGAGTCACCTGATAAATCGAGATTTTGTGTGTGTGTGTGTGTGTGTTTGTGTGACAGTCTTTGGTAAGAATCGTCTGCAAGATAAGATTGACTTGTATAGTGATTTTTAATAGTTTTGAGTCGCTGCTTAAGCTGCTGTGTGTTACACACATCAGCTACAGACAGAACCCCATTCCATTAAAAGACTAAAGCTCTACAATAAAACTCATGTAAGCAAGCCTCCCCTTGACGGGCAAGTTTTCCTCTCCACTTAAAGTACCTGACTATTTACATCTTGAGAAAAACATTCCGCCAGAAAACAAGGTCTCCATAATCCTGTTGACTACGTAACCTCCTCTCCCACTTGGCATTAAAACAACCAATGATGTCTGGACGACCCATAAGGTCGTTTTTAATTTTCCAGTAAAAGGAGAGCTCCGTCGTGACTAAGCAGTTAGCATACACGCCTTTGGCGTGGGTTAAATTCACGGCGGGAACTCATGTGGTTCGGATTCCATGTTAAGCAGTAGGTCCATGTATCATATTGACTCGCTATCGAAAGAGACGCTGAACTGAAAATCAAATCCAATAAGAGGAGCCATGGGTAAGCGGAATATGCGTAGGGAGTTTATGAGACATATTATCGCACAATAATATGAATTAATCATAAGTAAAGAAGCAACAATGATGAAAAATGATAAAATATCAAACGTTACGTACAAGCTGCTAGTCTGGAACGGGATGTAGAATGGTGATAAGTATAAGCATGGGGGAGTTGGAAACGAGCTACATATCTTATAACTTAAGAACACGTAGTTATTCTTGAAAGTCTGGTAGGTGGAAGAATCTCTTTCTAAAGCCACTGTATTAAAATCCTCGGCAATCATACATTTATTCAAAGATGATGTTAATAAATTGGGAATTATATGTGCATAAAAAGTTCCATAGAACACCTATTAACATTACCTGAGGGCGCATATAGTATTACAAAACAGTAACCCTCTATAAAGCAACGAATCGCTCAACCTTCCGACTCACAATACAGCCATAAGGCAGATTTTTATCAACGTCAGTTATTTGTGTGTGTGTGTTGTTTGTTTGTTTGTTTGTTTATAATAGCATTTTGAGTGTAAATAAACTCAAAATCAACTATATGACCTCCTACAAACATATGGTATCACAGCTTTGATCTTTAGTCAAGTTAAAGGACACCGATCTTAAAGATCTAAACTAGTTCTGTTTAAGTTCAAAGTAAGAATGCACCAGGAATTTTGAGAAGCAATAAACGCTTCAATATGAGAAACATCAATCAACTCAACAAAATTATACTTACTATGAGCAGGAATCCTTTCAAGAACTGCAGGGTCCCACAATTTTGGTGAGTGCCCACATTTCAAAACGAGAACAAAAAAGGTCGTGGTGTAAAAACAAAACATGGAGCACATAAACAAATAAGTCTAACGTAAACTCATGAGGGGTGTAATAGCACCACTATTAACACTATCACCACACTGAGTTAATTTCATAATCGGAGTTGACCTGAGAAACTCGTGAAACACGGAAGCTAAAACGCAGTGCACTAGCGGAAGATATGTCTCCGTCTTTTCCACATGAGCGAGAACGGTATGTTTTCGACGTCGCTGTTCACACATTATAGTAGAATTGCCTATCGGAGAACTAAACACTGTAGGTGTGGCAACAGAACTATGGCCTCTGTATAAAGATGCTATTTTTGTTCCTCTAATCACGCGTTTCTTTCTGTTGTTTCCTGTATCGTAATGTGACACCAATTTTTATGTATGGATTAAGTTTCACCGATCTTTATGCCACTTGGGAGTGACAGCATGGCAAGCATACTTTTGTCCTTGAGCTTTGCACAGCAATATATTTTACGTTAGAGATAGCTTTGCTCTTTCAGTTTCTGTCTCAAGATCTCTAGACAGCAGATGTAAAAGATGATCTCAACAACCATACGGGAGAACATCAATATCCTGTAATTCTCCTAGTATTTTTAGCATGTAGGCTGCAGTGTCAATCATAAAGCAATTTTCATTAAACTTTCTTCCTATTTACAATTTCTTACAGATTTTGTAACTCCGAAATGTGCGATTGACCTGATTTAGCTGCTGACTCGTAGAGAAATACTTCTATATGACAGTTAATAGTATAGGTTCATTATCAATATTTGATCACTCTTCAAAGTTTATGCTAACAGCTGTACCTACTTTTAAGCTTTTTGAAACATTTTTCGTCACGAACTCATTTTCAAGTGAAGAGCATTAATTTGAGCTCTGGTTGGAAGAGACCAACCTAGTCGTAAAAGTTGCACCAACTTGTTGAATTTAGCATTTCTACGTTTGTGAATGATGAGATTGTTGCATATATGTATCTTGCTACTAGTTCGTTAATTACCTCTTTTTGTGTTGCCATTTTTTTTTTCTGCTATACAATCACTTACGTGTATATTTGTAGATAAATTTTATTCTGCGCTTTTTTGAAAGAAAATAAACAAAAATTATAGTTTTCAATCCTGTTTACAAAGTAATGCTATAAAACTAGGTTATGAGTGAATTCTAGAATAACCTCCCTTCATAGCCAAGATTCCCAGTTACAATACACCTAGGATTGTCTAATAGTTATTCTGTGAATTGATGGTTGAGTATCTCGGTGAGCAGCATGAAGATAAGCAGTAGGAGCGATCCAGAAATCTGGATAATACCATCAAAATTCGGATTTCTATTTGACACACACTTTATGTAGAATGTAAATTTAGTGTAAAGTGTACACATGAGTGAACTAGGTTCATAATACAAAAGAATGGGCTAATTAGTGCTGTTTTCACTCTTAAAAATTAAAACTAATAACGTTATAAATCGAATGCGTTATAAACTAATAACGTTATAAACTAATAACGAAATCGAATCGTTAAAACTAATAACGTGATATTCTGAGCTCTGGTTCGAAGGGTCCCTGGTTATATTTATGTGTGTGTATGTGGTTTAGATGTTACGTAAGACAGTATATGCACTTGTCGTAGTTAGCTGCTGAACGTTAAACTTCAAAGAAACGATTTGTCTTTTTCCAGTTCCTTTGATACAACAATCCATGAAGTTAATAATCATTAATTTGTTTCTTGTCTATTTCCTTTAGCTTAACGATGTTTTAATTCAACTCGAGCTAAGTTCGTTGTGTTTGCTTCTACTTAACTTCCTTATAGCGCGTTATAGTCTTCATAAAACTTAGTAAGGTGTTTCTTTTCCATGTTGTGAAATACCGTTTTCTTTCTTTTTTCCAGCTGCATGAAATGACAGCATCCTACTCGGAAATTTCGTTCGATTCTCAGTTGTCTCCACCGGATGCCTCGATTTCAGAGGAACATTCGTTCGGAGCCTCGACCGGCTCCGAAGTTGATATTCCAACTCACGCTGAGAAATTGAAACTTGACTCAGAGCGAGGTCAATTCTATAATGAAGACCATGACGAAACTGAAAGTAAGAGGCCTGATAAATTAGAATTGTCTAGTTGTGATGCAAGTGGCGGTGTTTCCGACGTGAGCAAAGCTAAGAAAGCATTAGGCAATCTTCATTTAGAGGGAACCGTTACTCAGGAAGGTGATATGGTGCTGTTTGTTGCTGAAGATTTAGAGACAAAAATCAAACTCTCAAGTCCAGTCACGAAGAAAGGAGGTACGTATTTCATTCTTTATTTCTTGCTGTATTAGGGCAATTGATTCTGTTGTCTAGTTCTTATGAAGGGGAGATACGTGTTGTAGAAAAGTCCCTTCTGTGTAAGGTCGTCTTCCACTACTGTCTCTGTACCTACCTGCTTCACTGAGTTCAAGTTTCAGCTGGTTTAGGACCTATGTAAATAGTAGATTTCGTTTTTTATTTCCTCATTGTTACATCAGAAGGTAAATCAAGTCAATTATTATTATTATTACTGAAGTGTAGGTTTTACTGCTAATATGCTGGTTAGCTACGTAGGTCGTTTGTCGTTGTCAAATAGTTTAACGTAGTTTAAATTTGTTAGATTTAATAATATCTATTTGGTATTTGAATGGTTTTGTTATTGTCTTTGAGATTTCCATATCGCTCTTTTGCAACTTTTTTTTTCCTATATCATCTCGTATGTTTTATTTTATTATTATTATTATTCGTTTTTTTTTTTTCCTTGTTCTTAAACTCAAGAGGTATTACCAAAGTCAGTATTCTGAATTATCTTCCAAGATTTTAAAACAGTTACGTAAGTAATGCGTATATTTTTTTTCTCCTATTGCATGTGCAAAATCTCACGCTGTTTAGACATTGTCTTTATCCTCTTTTCCAGTTTCTGTGCTTGATAACGTCGCTCACAATTATGTCTTATTCACTCAGGTACGTTGTAATTATTTTTGTTTTATACAGAAATGTTAATGGTAACATCTGTAAAATATAAATGCGTAGATTGTCAGGGACTGGTAAGTTGCTCTGATATAATTTTGCCATACATTTTTTTTTTCTTCAAGGGATGTGTATATTTTGGCGAAAATAATTCTAATGTAATCCCTTGTTGTAGATTATCCTTAAAATGTTTGTAATATGTATCCTGCGTTTTCCTTGGCCCAATCTCCATGTAGTTTGTTGGTTGCAACTTTAGTTCTGTGGTAGCTAGCATAATTAAATAGAAAGAAAGAAAAAAATCGCAGTTTATCTATCTTAGTATCAGTCATAAACCTATAGTCCAGCTCTGGAAGGTGGTAAGAAAGTTGTGGTTCACTTCTTCCAGACTGTTTCGGCTCTCTAAGGCTATCCAATCACAATAAACCACAAACAAATAATAAAAATTACCATCAAATATAGGTTGTCTTATTCTCAAATGAAAATTAGTCTTATCAAGGTAAATAAATATTTATTTATATAATAAATTAAATTGAAATATGATACGATGAAATTCCTTAAGGTAAAATAAAAATAAAAAAAAATCAGGAACTCTTTCACTTCAGAGCCGTATCCCCTAAGTCAGATAATCATCACTCAGACCAACAGGCTCCTACAAATCTACTTAGTCAGACTCCACCGATCCGTCACTTCCTCACAGTTTTGTCTGACGTCTACCGCTATCAGGAAAGCCTGACTACAACTTGCCGTCTACAAATGTAAGAGACCCTGTTGTCAATGGACATCATTTAGTCCAAAGACTGATTCTCTTTCTTTAAAGAGAAGACCACCACTCAGGCTTCTCTGGCATATCAAAAAAAAAAAAAAAAAAAAAAAAAGTCTGTAAGAAACCTTAAAGTGCTTTTTGCTTCTGAGGTTAAAAAAATTACAACCTACTTCTCCTAACTAGAAGATAATGGGAATCAATTATCCCAATAAGCTATCATTCAAGCTTATCACCTGGCTAGCTAAATGTTATCACACTTGGTCATCACTCAGACCCAAAGCAAATCACTAATTCCTTGCTCTAGCCATCACTTAGGCCAGTCCCTACTTATTTCCTTATTAAAGCAGAAATTCTAACGCCATCACTCAGGCTCCAGAGAAATCATTTATTCTCTGTCATCGGTCATCATTCATACCGTTCCCTACAAGATAGGAAAGTTAAAAAAAAAAAAAAAAAAAAAAAGACGAGGCAGGACCTTCAACGTAGAACGACTCTATCAGCCATAGTCATCCAGCCCCCTATGATCCGAGAGGCTTCCTTTTATATGGTCGATGACCCTTCTCTTTGTAGTTAATTTTATTTTCGCTTAAAAATCCGCAAAAAATTCTTTTGAATGCGAGCAGCCGTCGCAAGCCTCTGGAAAATTCCATCGACCACTATGAGAAAAAAACTATATAGAGAAAACTTGAATGTTGAGTTGGTTAAATAAAACTGAAGGAAATCCAAGCAAGAAATACACAGTTTAAGCAGATGTACACATACAAATAAGTAAGTAATAACCAAGATGAAATTATAAAGATATAACACATAATACGTATATATGTAATTAAATATAAATGTCTGACCAGACTTACCTTTATCAGTAACAAAATTATATACACTTTTACACTAATCCTTCATTCAAAAAAATAAAACACAGTAAGGGCGAACACTCGTCCTTACAAAGTAAACCACTTTCTGGCGGCATTTCATGTCAAATGGAAGTCAACGTTTAACATGAAATTATTTAGAATAATATGAAATAGAAATTGGTGCAAAATATTAACTTCTTTGGTTAACTATTGTATTTTCTTTGCTAGATACACCGCCTTTCCCAGGATCAAGAAGTTCAACTCCAAGTCTTTACAGACAAGCCTTGATGCCTCAGCTTCCTGCAATTGACCCCAACGTATTAAACGACTTGGAAGCAGAAGCCAAAAGAGTTGCAACTTCGGTTGACACGCTTACAGAAAACCTTTCTGGGATACTGCATAGTGTACGTACTGCTATTTTGTTGGGTATAGTTAATGTTTATTTGCCAAACAATAGTTAGAGAACTGAATTGTAAGAGCTTAATGTAGAATATATATTCCACTATATTTCTTCTTTTCAGATTTCACTATCCTAGAAGCGCTGTAACTTAGAAATGAAGAGTGAATCGAATAAAACTAATTCCATTTTCACAATCAAAGTTCAGAATTAGTAACGACCACCATGTTGTACCTGTGTACCTCAAGTTTTTTTCATTAATCGGTTAATCAAATCATGTGATTATTTTTTGTAGAAACATGAACTAGTAACGATAGCTATATATACACATCCGCCTTTTGTCGTTTATAAACACGCTCATTGCGCATTTAATATGAGAAAGATTCTGAAGAATATAATTACGGAATTAATTTTGAAATTGTGCCTCCATGTTACTTAATTTTTCTAAATATTCTCGAGGAAAATGTGTATTCTATTGTAAAACTTTTGGAAAGATCCTTTACGACTGATGTTTATATACAATTCCGTCACGAATTCGTAATCGATTACATACTTATAAAAACTACTTGACAATGTGCTTCAGTTCTATTGATTGCTTCATCTAACTGATAAAACTGAGACCAGCATTTTTCGTCCAACTGTCTTTGTGCACCTTGTTGCTTGTTTATGTACACTCATATCCAAAATTATTGTCGCATATCTAAATATGTTGTTGTAGGAATATAATTTGAAAACGAATTCGTCCGATATTTCTTATAATGTTAGTATGTGTATAATCGGCAAAGACATGTATGTGGCAAATTTCATGTCATAAGAGCAGTAAATAAGAACAATAGAACGAAAATGAAACTTTCTTATCCATTTAGCAACATTTTGTTTTATTCATTCTAATTTTCGTATTTATAGTTCTTTTCCTATGAAATTTACCACAAATATACCTTTCCCGATTATACACATAGTATCAGTATTAAAAGTACCCTGCAAAATCATTATCAACTCATATTCTTACAAGAAGACAGTTATAGATATGCGACAATCATTTTGGACATGAGTGTACATATATGTCAATATTTATGGAATGAAAAGATTACCTTCATTATTCTTGACGTAATATTAATAAAGTTGCGAAACTCCAAACGTGTATATAATCGCCATATCATTAAAGACTCGAGAACGGTTAAACTAGGCAAATTCTGATTTCAGATCTGGGTAGCCTGAAGCAAAGAGGCCCACAGGAAAAAAGAAAGAAAAAAAGATGGCTTCCCTAGGATCAACAGATGTTTCAGAAATATTAAATTGTAATGGTAATAAGTTCCAAGGTATGAAGAAAATATGGTTTCAGAAAATAGCAGCGTATGGCATAAAGGAATGGCGTGTGAACATATTAAAGCAGTGGCGAACTTTAGGATAGAATTTTGAAACATGATTTCAACGCCTACGTCGGGTCAATCTTCTCTTATTATTTTTTTCTCAATTAAGTTTAGTTCTGTTTTGAATGGTTTTGTTAGCAGCATCTTGACAGGATTAATATTCCACTTCTCACTGTTTCATTATTATTATTATTATTATTATTATTATTATTATTATTATTATTATTATTATTATTATTATTACTATTATTACTGTATATTGGTTTAAACTGTTTTCAACTTAATGATCCTGTTTAATAAATAATCATGATTTTAAAACAATGTTTTTCACTTTTTCTGCTCTTAAATGTGTTTAGATATCTTGTTGCTTCTAGTATATTACTATTGTTATTATTGGATATCGTTGTAATGCTAGCGGGGAAGCACGGTGACTCAGTGATAAAATGCTCACCTTTGGTATGAGGAATTTCTGTTCGATATTAGGCAATGTGGGTTTGTGGTGGTCATGATCGTGTTGTGGTTTGTCCCCCGTTTCCTCCTACAGTATTACTCCACCAATTACTTCACAATCCTTCACTTTCATTTTTGTTCCGTTTCCTTCATTCCAAAGGAAATAATAATGAGAGGTTAAATTTAAAATTACAAATTCATTTTGCAGTTCTCGTACAGTTATTTTAAGTTCGATGTGATTCTCACATTGGAGTAAGTTTATGTATTCTGAAATAAATTGAATTTGTGAATTCTTAATGTTTTCTGAATTTTGTCTTTTTTTTTTTTTTTTTAATATATATATAGATATCAGCCCTAACTGTGGATTGCCTTGAGGTTTATCGAGATGCTGTGTGTAAAACCTGTGATGCCGTGGACTCCAACATCAAGGTATTCATCGCTGTTAGTTCTATTATTATCCTGTTGATTAATTAAATAAAATATTACTTTTCTCCTTGTCTTTATGTGATCTAAGTAAAAAATAATTATAATAATTAAGGGAGAGGTTGGAGGAAACAAGAGTTAAAAGGTACTAATTAGGATGCCTTTGTGTAGGACAGAAAATACTGGTGGACTTTCGTTCTGCAACATTGAATTTATTTTAAGCTTTGAAAAAAAATAGTTTTATATAACTTCTAGTAAACTTGTATACAAAATTCTTTGTTTTGTTCCCCATTTCTACTCAAATTTTAATTTTGTGATGGGGTTCGGTCATCCCGAGTTTTCACACTTAAAAGAATATAAAATTCAATTTAAACCAGTTGAGAATGCTCCAAGAGCATTGCCAGAACGAACTTGAAAAGAATTAATGTTTCTTATTAACTTCTCCAGTCTTCATAGCAATTGTTCTGTGTACTTTATTATTATATTCACTAAACAATTCCTGTAATATATCTATCCATTTATAATTTCCTTCAATACTAAATTTTTCTACTTGTTTTGTTTAAAGGTTCTGTCGAAACGTTTTACGATATGTTCTTGACGAAGACACATGCTCAAAATATAGGACTCAAAATTGAAAAAAATTCGCAAAATATCATCTCTCTGACTTACGGTCCCCGAGATATGACTCCTTAAATGTCCCGAAATTCGAACTTTTTTGGCCAATGTCTCTGGAACGGCAAGTCAGAGAGATGATATTGGTGTTGATCAATATCTAAGAGGATGGTAAACATTTTGATACCAATACTAACCGGTTGTCACTGTCCAAACCAGTGACAAGTTGGATAGTGGTCACCAGTTACTATTTGGTACCAAAATGTTCACCATCCTCTTAGGTATTGATCAACACCAATATCATCTCTCTCTATGACTTAAGATTCCCGACATATGGCTTCTTAAATCTCCCGAAATCGGCCGTTTTTTGGCCAATATCTGGGGAACGGTAAGAGTGACGCAACAAATGCCATCACTTTCTCAGATAGTTTTTGATGCTCTATCGAATGGAGGAGTCAAAATTGAGAAATTGGCAAATAACAGACAGAGAGAGAGAGAGAGACACTCACACACAGACTGACATCGAGAACTCAGTAACGAACTTTTTAAGTTCGGTGAAAATTCAAAAAAATGGGTTGATGTGTTTAAGATGTCCGACTAACGTGTATTACTTTCAAAGGAAAAAAAAAAGTGCAATACGTGGTTATTCAAAATGATCTCCGATTGTAGCCACGCACTTTTGTCATCGCTCAGTCACCGATTGGATTCCATGATGAAAAAAAGTCAGGAGTCTGCGATACAAAGAAGTCCTCAACCGCATCTTGCACCACCCGGTCACCAGGGAAGTTATTGCTGCCAAGAAGCGATTGAGATTCTCGAAGAGGTGAAAGTTCATGGGAGCGTCGTGAGGTGAATACGGTGGGCGAGGAAGATTTTCATAGTACAACTCATGGAAAGTTCGTACTTTCTTTGATCGATTTATGGTCGTGCATTTTAATGCACTGTTAGCACATCATGTTTGTCGACCATTGCTGGATGGTAATGGTAAAGTTTGCGATGCATTTCTTGGACTTGAGCACTGTAATGAGCCGGAATTATGATTTCACCTTGACGCACAGTGGGCTGAAATCCCAAAACGCTGGTCGAAAGTCTTTTGATTTATTTATTTATTTATTTGAAAAGGCCGTCTGATCGGTTCGGATATAGTGAACGTCAACATGAAGAAAGAAAGAAAAAAAACTTTGATTTAAAGTATCATAACTTCGTTAATATTATACAGTTTTTAGATTTTCAAAATGGATAAAGTAGATGAAGGTATGTAGAATTGAAATTTAAATAAATAAAGCTGAGAAAAGAATTGAAGTTATCACAAATTATAATAAAGTTAACGAAAAATAAAGAAAAAGTAAGAAAAAAGTAGATAAATGCAGAAAAATAGTTATAAATTCCGCATATTTCTATCGACATATTGATTTTACGACACACACAATACTATAAGGCAACGGAATTTACACGAAACAGCTCCTCATAGGTGCGCTTGCAAAATTTATGTACGTGTTTCCCAATATACGTCCAGAATACCAATTTTTGACAATTATTAGTAATTTGAAACTATAGCAATAATATATACAGATGGTGATCAGAAAAATGGAAACACCTGAACGAAATTGCAACTTTGTAACATTCGCTCCCATGAGCAAATATTCTTATGCATTTTCAATATATAACGTTCAAAATTATTTTATATTAAAATATTTATTTTTGGCCAAGTCAAAGTTTCTTTTTTTTAAAGTAAACATCCCTTCTCCTAACCTCCGAGAACCATTGCCTTGCATCGACCACCCACTTTCACCAAAAAAGGGTCAGTAAGGTTCCCCCCTACTCTGGCTGAAGGAAGCACACCACCCAAGTTAAAAAACGTATTTTTTAAAAAAGAAAGCAGAAAACTGGACAATTGTCATCTACTCTACTGCGCCATCCTTTACAACAAATTTTCTTTTAAAATAAACCAGCCACTAACACAAAGAGTTTCTAATTTTTAAATTTTCAAAAAAGAGAAAAAAAAAAACTTTTTGTTGAAAATTAGTAAAAAAGCACTCGGGGAAGTGGGTGGCTGCAAAATCTTAGTGGTGCAAAAACACACAACTCAAAATTCCTACATTCCGTTCACATATTTTTTTGTGTATCAAAAAAAAATCAAAATGTGTAGCTAAGTGCATAATAGTAGTGCTTTGTTAAGGTAACTCGCGTAACAACTAAATTTACATTTACTCGCTCCAAAACCATAATATATATTTATAATCTATATTTACATACGTACAAAAAAACTATATCATTCGCAATTTTTTTTTTTAAACATTTTCTTTTTTAAAAATTTGGTTAAACAACGTACTAAGTGGCAAAGTTACATTCCCGCTTCATAGCGGTGAAATAAACACGCGTACATTAGTGCCTAATGGAAAAACTGAGTAAAGGTGTGCAATCAAATTAAAATATATATATATATATATATATATATATATATATAAACAAAGAAAGAAAAACTAAATAACCAATAGTGGGGAAAACCTTCCAAAAATTCTCGTCTCGAGAGGAGGTAGCCCAAAAATAAAAAAAAACTCATCTGCCAAAGATGCAGCCGTCGGGTTATGAAGGAAGGACTTCTATAATCCACGGTGTAGTATATAGCAGGAGCTACATCGCCTGCAGTGTAGTGCGGTGGATTCGCATCACTGAGGTAAATACATCTAAAGTAAACAATCCAAAGATGCAAGGCAACGGCAAAAAGGTAGGAGAAGTTTTAAACATTTTTCTCCCTCATTACAATTCAAAGCCGGAGTACTTTGGCCAATCCCATCCGCTCAGCTATCAACTCTATATAGCATCAGGTCAAAATAATTATCAATATTCCAATTTTCTGTCGTTGGACGGGAGGAACGATTTATAAACTTTATTTTTTTAAATTTACATACAATAACCAGGATGAGTTTTCTACATTATTTTTTTTATTTTATTATCATAACCATCCAAAATATAATTAGAATTTCTGCTATAATTAATTAACGTTATGTAATATATTTAAAAATAAAATTATATCTTAGTATAAAAAAAAAGTTAACAAACAACAAGGGTTTCAAATCTCAGTTCAGCATTTACAACATTTTTTTTTTTTTTTGTTGTTGTTGTTGTTGTTGTTGTTGTAACATAAATTTATCAATTATACTAATATTCGTTTAATACTGGTAATGCAGTGTTGTAAAAATATCAAATTTAAATCATTAAATAGGCATTATTTGCAAAAAAAAAAAAAAAAAGTTCTCACTTTTTTTTTTAAATATATAATTATAAACTCACTATTCCTAAAATATAAAAAATATGTCAACAATATATATAAACCGAATGATAAAAAGTAAATAAAAAAAATAAAATATATATATATTACGGCATCACATTATTAATTAACGTAACTCAAATTAAATTAGCTTAAATAAAAAATATTAGGCTTAGGCGTATCCCCGCAAAAAAAATATTTACAAAAAACATATCTACAAATTTAAATATCAACATTCCCCAGCTAAAGTACTTGGCCAAATACTCGTTTAACCTACCTAATTACCACTATAAATATTTATTTAAATATATATATTCTGTGTATGTATAAATGTGTATAATAATACCATATATTATTATTATTATAAAAATAATTAAAATTATTAAATATCTTGTCTTAAGGTGATTCATTTATTTTAATGCTAAATATGTATATAAATTTGCTTATATAATTATTATATAAACCAATGCATAAACAATAAGGTTTTAAAAGTGTACGTCTGTCCTATCTTCTTTTCTATATTTTTTTTGTAATTGTTCTCATCTTGCTAGCAAGTCAAAATCTATATTTTTTTTTTCTCACTCAATAACTCACCTCGTTCTACTTTCATCAATTTCTTTTTTATAGTTCTCCTTAAAAAATTTAATTTATGTGTAATGAGTACTTTTATATTCGCTAAAACAATTATTTTGCTATTGTGTCAAATTAACAAATCATAAAAACAAAAAATTCATTTCAATCTTTCTTTGTAACTGTCCTAAACTGTCAAAATAATATTGTTCTAAAAATGCTCTAATTTTATAATATGTTATAAAAAAAATAATAATAAAAATAGTAAAACTACAAACAAAAAGCCAAAATCCTTCAAATTTCGTAAATAATACCAAATTTAGCATCAATATAAAAAAATCTGGTTACTAAAATATCCTTATTTAAACTTATTTAAAGGGATTGAGAACATTTGTTTAATTAATTTTTTTAAAATCTATTTTTTTTAGAAAATCCCTGTCATTGTTATTTTGTTAACTAATTTATAATTCTTTTTATTCATTTTTAAAACTTAAAAATAAATTTTATCACTATTACCTAAATTTCATATAACTATTGTCATTTATTACATTGCCATTTTAACTTTCTACCCTCTCCAAACTTTAATAAATCATTTTTTTTTAAATTGTTACACCAACATAATAAAAAACAAACTAAGCTAACCATTTCAGGCTTAACAATCCAAATTACTCTTCTTCATTTAATTTCTTTTTTTTTAATTTTATTCACCCAGCATTTTTTTTTTTTAAATTCACTTGCTGCATGTAAAATAGTCAGCACAGCCCATCTCTTAAGTACCAAACTAATATGTCATATTTCTTTCAACTTTGCAGCATATGAATATTCTGCAAAATTAACCTGCAATTTCTATACCTAAACTTTCGTAATAACTACGCAACTACTTTTTCCTAGCGCCCTGGTTCCACCATTTTGGGGAAAAAGTAGAATAAATATTAGTCAATAATATCACTTTTACTCTCTCTTTTATCTTTCAACAAACAATAATCAATTTTAAACTTAAAAACCTAAAATTCAAGCCCCGTGGCATTAACTTCAGCTCTCCATAAGCTACATATATATCGGTATAATAATTAACGCATCCATTCACAGGAATCAAAATCAAATTTATCCCATCATAAATTTTAATTCCCCTATAATAGTCTCAAAGTCTCTATTTACAACTTACCCGATTAATATGGTGTCGGGCCACCTTTCGCCTTCAGAACAGCCTTGATGTGACGTGGGATGGAGGCATAGAGGTTGTAAATGGTAGCAAGTGGAATTTTACATCATTCCTCGTGCAGTTCATCGGCCAGTTCTGTGAGAGAGGATGGAGGTGCAAATCATCGCCGGAGTCGTGTTTCCAAGACGGACTACAGATGTTCAATTATGTTGAGATCTGGGGATTGGGCGGGCCAGGGGAGGTGTTGAAATTCATCCCGATGTTTCTCAAACCACGCTGCAACTGCGCCAGCTGTGTGAATGGGTGCATTATCATCCTGGAAGATGGCGTCATTGTCCGGGAACAACATCCTGACCATAGGATGCAAGTGGTCTCCTAAAATTGCGACATAATCGTTGGCAGTGATTCGTTCGCTAAGTGTGACCACAGAACCCAATGAAAACCATTATATGGCGGCCCACAACATAACCGAGCCGCCGCCATGTTTCACAGTTGGGCGGAGACACTGCAGATCATAAGCTTCTTTGGGCGTTCTCCACACATAAACACGGCCCGTGGTTGGGAATAGGGTGAAGGATGACTCATCCGACCATATCACACGTTTCCAGTTCTCAACGGTCCAAGTTGCATGGTCACGGCACCATTTGCGGCGTGCGAAAGCGTTATGATCCCTGATGAGCAGTTTGGCCCGTGCAACACGACCCCGTAAGTTCATGTCATGTAATTCGCGGCGGACTGTGATTGTCGAAACAGGGTGGGGGAGGTGCTGATTGGGTTCCTCCGTCACTTGCTCCGCAGTGGCACGACAGTTCTGCATGATAATGCGCTTTAATACCCGGCGTGACCTGTCACTCATGATTTTCTTCCGCCCACTTTTCCGCTTCCCCAACGTGGTTTTCCCGTGTGTTTTGTAGGCCGTCATCATCTTCGACACTGTCCCACGCGACACACCTAACACAGTAGCCATTGCCGTCACACTCACTCCACATAACCGCGCACCAACAATTTGTCCTCTTTGAAAATCTGAGAGGTCTTCTATTTTACACTATTTCCGTCTGCTGCAGCCACTGGACACTGCTGTTCCACTGAGCCTGACGTAGTATGGAGACTGACCTAACACACCACCCCCAGCGGTCCGGCGTTTCGGGCGCAACGACACCACTGCCAACCCATACATCCGACGTGTTGCCAACTACAGGTGTTTCCATTTTTCTGATCACCATCTGTATATACCGGGTATGTTATTTTGTAATATTGTAATTTACTTCATAAACATTTTGAGTTGAAATTCTGACTATAATCGTTATCAGTGACCTCAAAAATATGATGAAACTAGTTTTCAGCCTATTTGAAGATGTTTTAAAGATGTTTTCCCATCGTATTTTATCCGCCATTTTTAAGTTTTTGATTTTTGACATAATCGTTATCAGCGACCTCGAATACCTACATATTCATAACGTCATGCAAATTGAACAATATTTTCATATTTTGACCAGCGTTTGGGATTTCAGCCCACTGTGATGACGAAGAACGGCATGATGGCTCACTGTTATAGGTCAACATACCGGAAACACCACCTTGTGCTGGTGGAGAGATGGATGTGGAAATCATCGTGGACATTGATTACGATTTAATTCTCGTAACCGTTTCTGATTGTCGTACCAGGTTCATTTTTCATCAGAAGTGAGAGTCCAATATAGGAAACTTTTCCGGTCACTCCTTACACTCCACACCTCCAGACGGCGATTCTTGTGCGATGTCATCTCATGTGGCACCCGTGAGTCCACCTTTTTCACCTTACCGATTGTACGAAGTAGCCGAATGTCAGTGGTATTGTATGGTGTATGCCTAACTGGTCTGCAGTCGCACGAATACTTTTCCGAGAGTCCGCTTCCACGGTGTTCCTGAGGAGTTCATCAGAATATGCTGTTGGTTGATGGTCGCGAAGCTCATTTCTCAGTGTTTTCAAAGGCGTGAAATTTGGGAATCCAACGGCATATTGTGTATTCATTCACCACTCTTTGCCAAATCGACGGTTGATATTTTCCACTGCTAGACTTGTAGAATCTCCCAGTTTGAACTCGTACCTCACCACTGCATGTTGTTATGGTTCGCTTTCTCAAGGCTGTGTTTAACAACACTGCCTGCTGATTGGACTTTCCAGCCTGTTTCCTGAACATGTATAAAGTTCGTGACGTATGACCCCGGTCCATTCACTGATTGCACTGCAGAATGTGGTTTCCCACTAGATGTAAAATTCGACATTTCAGTCTTTCGTAATCCATCTTAAATATAGGTTCACATCACATATTGCGTCGGTGCTGGAAAGTGACAGGGACGCTAATATCGTACCAGCCACCCGACTCAGTTTACTTGCTTAGCTAAGGTAGTCAGATCCTCTGAATTTAATTTTAAGTCTTTTGTCGTATCTCCCGAATTGTTTTAACCTATCGGAGTGTCACTTTAATCCTTAGGCGTTACTTAAAAAAAATTAAAAAAAAAAAGGTTCACTGAAGATAAGAGGACTGATCTCGTTTTATTTTTATCCCCGTTATTAAAAGGGGCGTGCAATGGCTTGTCAAAAAGCGGAAAGGTTAGGATGTGTTTTTCCCCGAATCCTTACGCAGTTATCCATTAGTACAGTTGTGTGCCAAGGCCCCCCATTCGAGCTTTTGTCAAAAATCAGAGTGTCTATCGGTCACAAAATCAGAAAACGGTCATTGAAAGTCAAGAAACTTAGCTTTATTTTTTTTATCTGTACAAATATAAATAGAGACTGAAAAATTTTGTTCTATAAAACGTCAAAATCCGGCACCAAAAGTGTCTATGGTCGGCTTTAGACGCTACCAAATCCCAAGCAAAGCACGCTTCTGTCGCATGCATGAAAATTCGGCCTAATTCGCACCGAAATTCGCTCTTGAGAATGTTACAAAATTTTATGGTTTGGTAAAGAAAAGGTCACGAAATTTCATTTTGGAATTTTGGTATACACCCTGTAAATTTTAATTTTTGAACACTTTGTTTCTCTGAAACTAGAAATTTTGTATATTGAGCATTTATGATCGTATGACACTCCAGTAAAGTATTTTCAAACTAAGGTGGTTGGATCCCCTACAAGACGCCCTATTCGAAAACTGGTGCCTACCTGCCTCTTGACTGTTTTTATTTCATTCCAAATAGGTTATTCTGAGTACGGTTTCGTAATTAAATTTTGTGTGTGGAAATAAACAATTTTGTGAATTAAAGAGAGAACCAACTCAAAATTTAGTGTATATAGTGCTTTGATTTATAATACTTATTATTTCCATTTGACAAAACCTCGATACATTTTCTCTCAAAATTGACGCCTCAGTTATTGCACCAGAAACAGATATCTTCCAATACATTACTATCATATATTATTGTTACAAAATAGTTAAATACCAAGGACCAACATATTAGCAACAATCAGTAAATTGATTAATTTGGAAGCGTTACTAGGAAATATTCTTTTTTTGTTACGTGACATTATGTAGTGTTTATAATGTTCTATATAAATCTAGTATGGTTTTGGGATTCACATATCAATATGTGAGTAATGTGCATGATAAATGGATTAATAATAATAATAATAATAGAAAGGCAAGTAACACAGTGGCGGATTAAGTTTCGTCGGCACCCTAGGCACAAACCTAATGTGCGTCCTTCTCAAAAGAAAAAAAGTATTTGCAGTATTTTAAGGCTAACATAAAATTAGTGAACGTACTGAAATAGAAAGCGAAGTATAAAAATCAATAATAATAGTAATAGGCCTAGTACAAACAATTCATTTTATGTATGTGCTGTTCCTAAAATTATGTAATGCATTGAGAAATTAAATTCACGAGTCATAAATGAAGGTGCTTCCGCCTCACTTTGATTCCTGCAAACTCGTATATAAGTTCTTCAAAGTTGATGTCCATCAGTCAAGATGTCTGCTTCTATGTGAAGAATAGATAACTCGTTCAGTATTTTATTACACATGGTTGAACGGAGATAGGTCTTCAGTCTTTTTAGAGCCGAAAACGAACGTTCAACTGAACAGTTGGTTACAGCAGTACACAAAAATATTCTTAATGCAATCTCCTTATTTGGAAACACAGACTGCAACTTTTCTTTCCATATAAACGCTTACATTTCTGCTGGTGAGTCACAGATTTCTTCCGGTTTTCAGAAGTCCCGCAAAACGTACACATTCATTTGGAAATGTTGATTCTAGATCAGTTTCATATGCAGGCTGAAGGTTGGCTGCGCGTTCAGAAATGACACAAGAAGAACTTTGCAGAAACTTACTAAAAAGCATGAAGTTGTCAGACATTATTTTATAGCTATACTTTCTTCTAATTAATTCAACGTGCAATTTATCAAGAATAGGAAGAAACACCTCAACTTTAAATTGTGCTCTTCCTGTTAGAACGACCTCATTGTCTCTTACTTCTTCGGCTTGAATGTCACGTTTTCTAAACCTTTTATAAATACACTCGTAATCCATATCAGTTTTCTCCATGGATTTTTCCTCATAATAGTCGAACATGCCACGAAAAGAAGTTATAAAGTTCACAAGTGATTCAAATAAATCATGTACTATTATCTATTATCATCTACTATCTACTACTATCTACTATTATCATCTATGTTGGCACTTTATAATTTCACGATGACACTCTGGAATCTCTGCAGTATATCATTCCAAAAAGTAATCATGAAAGCTGTTTTCAACCTGCTAAGTTGATTCAAGAGGGATAAGGCCTCATTTCGAACTAGAGGTTTCTCAAGGGGATCATCGCTTACATGAGTATGGGTCTGAATTACACTATCCCAGTTCTTACATATACATGTACAAGTCTCCTCTCGTGTGACCAACGTGTCTGTGATAAAGATTTTAGTGTTTTCGTTCTTGGATACACGAAAGAAGCAAGTAAGTTCCAGCGTTTTGTTGAACTGAAAAAAAAAATGTAAATATTTTGAAGCACATTGAAAAAAGCACATGCTTTGCTACAACTGCTTGCTGCGCTACTTCCGACCCAATTCAAAGAATGAGCTACGCAGGGCACATAATACACTTTAGAATATATTGCTTTAATTCGAGCCTGTAAACCTGTATATGCCCCTGACATATTGCTGGCATTGTCGTACGACTGACCTCTGCAATTAATAAGGTCAATAGAATGTCTGGTCAAAATATCTATTACAGCTGTGGCTAGATTTTCAAACTTCTGACCTGGATTTGACAAAAACGAATGAAACCTTTTAACAAGTTTACCCTCTTGATTCCCATATCTTAACACAAAAGATAACTGATCAGTATGCGAAATATCTGGAGTTGAATCAATTATTATGGAGAAATATTTGCTTTGTTTTATGTCATTAATAATTTCTTTTCTCATTCTATCAGGAAGTAGTTCAATAACTTCATCACAAATTGTAGAACACAAGTAGCTTGTATGACCTTTCCCCGGATTTCCATACCGTTCATTGTGTTCCACAAGAAATGGATCAAACTCGGCAATAAGCTCTAGACATCATGTATTGCCCGTTGTGCAGAGAATTGAATTTTTCTTTGTGACCACATAAAGGAAGCCCGCGACGTGACAACTTCTTTACGACAGAAAAAACTCTTCTTAAGACACTGACCCAGTACATACGTTCTGTCTGAATATGTGATTAAAAATGGTTCTCCAAGGTCCCAACAGATTTCTGCAGTGTTCGCAGTTTTTGTGTTCAGAATTTTCGTGTGATGCTAGAATATTTGAAATGTTTTTCCAGTCTGAAATGCCGTGAGTTCCGATCTTTGTCTTGCCTTTGAACAACCTACATGATGCACAATAAACGGCGCCAGTACTACACGAATATACCAAATAATTCCGCAAAATCGATTCGCCATTTACAAGTTTACGGGAAAAAAAAACCTCTTCAGTTCAGTTCATTTTGAGTTTAACGTCCCGTTCAACAGCGTGGCTATATGAGACGTGTACCTCTGATTAACGTGAAATCCGAACCACATAAGCTCCCACCGGGAATCGAACCCGGGTCTCCCACGGGTTCGATTCCTGGTGGAAGCTCATGTGGTTCTGATTCCACGTTTATTTAAAAATCTTTTCTTACCTGCTGTGAATCTTTGCGATTTAGAAAAATCGTTTTCAGTATTCTGATTAATTTCACGTCTTAGAAGAATGTTAATTGTAGGCTCATTCAGGCACCACTCGGCAGTATCGTCACTAACAAAATTTGCACTCTCACTGTCACAATCACTAACTCCTACAAACTGAGGAGTCACTACTTTAAGTGCACTTTCTTCCTCCACTAAACCCACAATATTGTCGACGTTTTTCGTTTCACAGAGTTCACTCGATGTAACCGCTTCCACTTCAGTTACTGAACTGCTTTCGGAAATCACTTATATCAAGCTTTTTCTGTAAGGTTGCTTCTCTTTCACGCTTTTCGTTTGCAAGTTTACGATAAGCCGCTCCACTTAATTTTGTTCACTTCATGCTGCTGGATAGAAAAACACACCAAATCGCAAACGCACTAACAACCAACTGAATGCACCAGAAAATACAGTAAGACAAAAACTAGTTGCATCGAATTAGATATCTGCGTATTTATTTATTGCAAAGCACAAATATTCGTCTGTGTATAATAGAAGTAGCTCCGAGTAGATTAATAATACGGTTCAAAAACAACCACTTTTGCGGCCCATGCGAAAGATACACTGACTCACTTAACAATAGTTTCAAAAATGACCGACTGTATTTTCTTTCGGCCTGTCTTTCTTACGTATTTTTTTAAAAAACAAGACTGACATTGTACAGGCAATGCGACTATGCGAGTTTCAAATAATCAGTCTTCTTTGTAGCCTGACCATTGGTTTCGCAAGGGTGGTGAAAGATCGACGGTTTATTTACAAAAACAAACCAGCAAGGTTGGGTGGGCGGCTTGCATTATTGTCATTGTAAGTGATAAAAGTTATAGCACGGGTTTAAAAAAACAAAATGATTGACTACTCAATCCGAATCTGAAGGAGGCAGAGCAGACGAAACATTTGTCGATAACACACAAATACTATACACCAAGGTTTCTTTCCTATGAAGCAGAAGTGTTGCAAACCATTGATTTGAAACATTGGATTCAAAGGTCTAAATTGTTACTGTGTACGTAAAACATTTTTTTAATATTCTGGAAAGATTTGCCGCCCCTAGGCACGTGCCTAGTGGTCCTATTTGGTAATCCGCCACTGGTAACACATCATTTCCCATTGTCTCTACCATATTGTAGTTTATAAATATGATGTTAAATATTCGAAAAAGAAAAGTAACCAATTGGTAATAATATATGTAGGGTGATGATAATTAGTCCCACTTTCAAAATGTTGTAAAAGAAGGAACCACTGGTCAGAATGACTTCAAATTTGAACTGAAT
This sequence comes from Thermobia domestica, assembly GCF_964235325.1. NCBI lineage: Eukaryota > Metazoa > Arthropoda > Insecta > Zygentoma > Lepismatidae > Thermobia > Thermobia domestica. The sequence goes on from NC_137459.1 coordinate 57,749,661, forward strand.
ATACTTGAAGAAGGGGGAAACGGTATGGCATAAGAAGAAAAAGTTTCAAAGTGTATCAATAGATGACGCTGTGAGCCACACAGTAAGACACACTTTTGCTCTAGAATTTCTTTATCGAGAAAGTGGACAATGAATGGCCATGGAACATTTTGTAGACAGACGAAGCCCATTTCCATCTTCAGGATAATTAAAAACCTTTTTTTCTTACCCAGTGTGGTACGACCTTGCCGTAGTGGATGGGGTTTCCACTAACAGTGCCAGAACTGTTGAATGACTTGCAAGTTTTTTTTTTTTTTTTTTTTTCCGTCACAAGACCGAAACAATCATACACATTGAACAGTACAGTTTGTTTAATGTGCAAGTCATGCCAAAGCCGTCGTATTTCGATTCAAAATATCACTTGTAGCCGAATCCATTTTCGTTATGCTGAATCCGCAGCGCCATCTTGATACATTTTGGAACTAATTTTCTTATGCGATACCGTTTCACACTTCAAATACATTCAGTTCAAATTTGAAGTCATTCTGACCAGTGTTTGTGTATATATATATATATATATATATATATATATATATATATAGCATTTTGAAAGTGGGACTTTAGTTATAATCACCCTCTATGTTAATAGTATGGTTCCAGGCCAAAAAGGAGCAATATAAGAGTCATGCTATTTTATCCCGATGTGAGAAACATTATCAAACGACTGGTGAGGTAAGGGTGGGATAAAACACGATGAAGTTTACTGAGAACATGTAGCTAGTCAGAAACTGTAACGATACAGAAAGCACCACTAGTAATAATGGTTATATGTAGTTTACCCGTATGTACAGTGTAGTATACCCATTTTGTGATACTTTACATTCTATTTACAGTCGATGTACCAATTAATGGCGAAGTGTGAGGAGTTGAGTAAAGCCATGAAGCCAATCTACAGACTATCAGATAAAATGTATCCTTTAGTGTTAATAATTGGTAACATATTTTATATGTTAACTTTAGGAGGAAATAGAAGCTTTGCTTCTTAATTTGGTAGTATACCAGTGTGATACATGATTAATTATTTACAAAGTTAGGTAAGAATTGTGTGTGTGTGTTTCTGCTACAAATTGATTACGATGAATCTAAAACCATAGAAAATGTTTGTAGTGCTACAGTACTTACTTTTTGTGTCTTAGGATTTTGGAATTTTACTTTTGAGTTTTTATTTTACGGAAAACTCTCGATTATTCGCGGTCTTTCTTTGGACGATAAATTTCGGCATTAAAAGGAAATCATTATGACGAAATACTGTTTTAAAAAAACCTAATGAAGTGTTTTAACACGAAAAAACAAAGTTGACTGATTTTTAAAAGATACACCAACAAACTTGTAAGTACAGAATATTACTGTTTATTAAGTCATAACTATTTTTAGGTCCCTTATTCTAAATAAAAATTGCTCAAAAGCATTTTCGTGTCAATTTATGTCCTTTTTCGGCCATTTTGCGGATTATCTGCGATTATCACGCCACCACAAAACTCCCTCATAATCGGAGTTTATTGTACTCGAATCGAACATGAGTATGAAAGCACTAACGAGAAAGTTTAAGCTTTCTAATCATAAATGAATGACAATCGTAGCTTGGAAAAACATAAACAATGTGAAAAAAGATTAAGAACAGCGAACCACATATAACCTATTATCGTGTCACATCAACTAAGTTAGCGAACGTAGATATACAAACTGTTCGACAGTTTTTTTTCTTTTCTTTTCTTCAAAACCTAAGGTAAAAATCGAAATATTCAGTATGTTTGTTTTGTGTATGACTCGAAATAATACGTGCCGCAGCTGAGAAGCTTCCATGGTCTACAATTTTCAGCTGACCTTTTTGTCTTCACGTACGATTTCTGTTTTTATATCGTCCATCAGCTGTAGCCTTCTGCTCCCCCTCCCTCTCTTTCCTGCCACCATACCCTCTAGCACGTCCCTCATAATACAGTTCCTTCTTAGTCAATGTCCCAACAAATTTCTCTTCCTCTTCTTAGCAATACCTAAAATTGTCCCTTTCTCGCCAATTGTTTCTAACACTTTCTCATTTGTTTTCCGTTCAACCTAGCTAATTCTCTCTCTACATCTTCATGTGGCACCGGATACCGTAGTCGCTAACTCTGTCGTCTTTGGTCCCGGGTTCGATTCCCGGTGGGAACACTCGGTCGAGAAGTGTAAAAGCTTTTTTCAGGCCAGCCATCCTGAATGAGGTTTTCCTGGGTTTTCCTCATTCATATCAGGTAAATACCCAGGTGCTAGCTAACATAAGAGTCCCAGGCCACTTTCTTCCTTCCCCATTCCTTTCTGCCTTTCCAATTCCGCGAGTAGTGTAATCGCCGAGGGACGTAATCCCTCATAGTGACGGGCTGATATGGCCATTGATGCGGAAAGCTCAGAAATGTAATGATAAAACCCTATACTTCTCGAAACCCACATTTCGAAAGCTTCTAGTCTTTTTTTTTTTTTTTTTTTTTCCATCGTCTATGCGTAATATCCAAGATTTCTGCCCCATACAGTACAATATTCCAAGTGAAGCATTTTATGAGTCTGTTCCTCAACTTTTTATTTAAGAACCCAGAAAATAGACTTTACTTCCTCCGAAATGCTTCTTTCGCCATTCCCATTCTTGCTTTTATTTTACGTTTGCACTTCATATCATCACTAACAATACTACTCAGGTATCAAAAACTAGTCACCTGTTCTGTTTTTTCCCCTCTTACTTCTTTATGTCTGCAATATATTATTGTAGACATAATGCTGAAATCTAAGATATGGTTACTTCCCTTGTATTTTAAAATAATTGAATTGAAGCAGTAAAGTTCTTAAGTTGCAATTAAATTGTCATAATAGGTTTTAAATCGGCAAATTGCCTACACACTAGCGACAATTTTTGACGTCATGCAGCGCAGGTAGCAACAGCTAACAGTCCAAACTCAAAATTTGATGGGCAAGAAGTCGGAAACAAAGATCTGCACACCACAGTCTTTCATATGTGTATTATGCTTTCCAAGGTCTGCCAGCATTCAAAATTTAATCAAAACTGGATGAGTTCCGTCAATTGTGTCCAAAATAGCAATTAGTGATTTATTATTATTATTTGTTCTGAAAATTTAGCTTGCAAAGTCCGAACTTCAACTTTGAATTCAATAACTTGGGATCAAGGTCTCCGCTGAACCATATCTCTGGGCCGCGATGGCTCAGTGGTAGAGCATTCACCTCTGGTGTGTAGGGTCTCTGGTTCGATTCCAGCTCGCGTCAAGTGGACTTTGTGGTGGGCAAATACCGTCTGCCTGGGCTTTCTTGGGGCTCTTCCGTTTCCTCCCACTCCACCATTTCCTTCATTTCCCATCATCACCGTCTCCTTTGGCCTAGCCAGTGTAATCGTGGAACGTAAAACTGAAAAAAAATCATTTCATTTCATTTGAACAATATCTGAAATGATGATTGTCCTAAATGAGCTCAGTCGTTATATGAAATATATTGGGCAGATTTTTGGTTCCCCAGCTTTTGACCATCAAAGTTTTGATCCTAGTAAAATAAGCCCGAACCTCAACTTTTATGGTCAATAACCCGGGGACCAATGGTTTAGTACCATGCCAAACTTAATCAGGATTGTATAAAGGTCATCGCTCGCGTTTTAGTGAAATTATCTAATTTCACCATGCCCAAACCCATCTTCAATATCTAATAACTCAGTAACCAAAGATCTGCACAACATAATGTTACACATACCAAGTTCGTCGATAACATACGATATTGAATTCCTTCTCACCAAGATCAAACCCAGCAGCCATTAACTTGGGAACCATAGGTTTGAAGTCCTAATATTTCATATGTCTACTATATTCGTCAAGCACTATCAGTATACCAATTTTGAATGAGTTTCATTGACCGCGTACAATATATGATACTATCATTTTGATTGATTTGTAAGAAATAATCACATGGATAACATATACACAATGGGATACGGACAAAATCTCGCGGCCGAAACCTCGCGGGACAAAATCTCGCCGGGCCAAAACCTCGCCACCCAAAACATCGCGTGGCCAAAACCTCGCCGCAAATGAAACTTTTCTTTAAAATTTAGCCAATGAATTTCTTAATATGCAATTCCACATTACAAATAATAATAAAATAATAATAATAATAATAATAATAATAATATGATACAAAACATAGTGTGCGTGGGCTTTCTCGGGTTATTCCCGTTTCCTCCCACTTTCTTTATTCGATCATTTCCTTCATCCTGGTCATCTACGTCTCCTTTAACCTACAGGACATAATCAAGGGACGTCGTAAAAACTCATATATTCTTTCATACTTTTATAAATGTTATTAGATTTTTGTTAAAATTTTAAGTTTTTGGATGTTCCAAAGTTCACGTAAGTTGTCATTACTTTCCTTATGCAGACTTTCTTTCCCTATAACCAGTTTAAAAACACCCTGTCGCCCTACCTTCACATTGAAATTCTCTAATACAGAAATAGAATTTTCATATGTTATCGCGGGACTTGGTCAAATACCCGTGATACTTCTTCTGAAACAGCGTCTTTTATACCGTCATCCTTATCATCTGTTGGAACATTTACATTTCGAGATTTTGGGTATGGCGATATTTTGGGGCGCGAGATTTTGGTCCGCGACGTTTTGGCCAGGCGAGGTTTCGGCCCGGCGAGATTTTGGAAGGCGAGGTTCTGGCCGCGAGGTTTTGTACCCAAACCATACACAATACAGTTTATTATTCAGTCATGTGAGAGATAAGACAAATTTACGGAAATAGATTTTTAAAAATGCAAATTATACTTAAAGAAAAACGAAGCAATAGAAAACTTACTTTTAGAATTAAAATACCTAAGGAAGATACAGGTTTAGTGAGAAAATATGAAAGATTTTAAAATGAAAGGAACTAAGAAAAAAGAAAAATTGAGAAGAAAAAAAAACAAGACTTTTAGTGGAGAGGTACGACTGACAATAACAGTTCAACCTATATTATTAAACAACTCCAAGATAAATACTACTTCCAAAAAGGACAGGCCCTTAATGTAGGGTTTATTTTGGCATTCCCTAGTTCTATTGGTGAATCAGCTTCGATTCACTACTTTTCGTTTGGTAATTTTATACTTTGAAATATGAGTGACACGCAGTGGCTTATACTGGTTTTATGGTTTGGGCTACCACTAATCTTTATAACAGCTGTACATTAATAACTATGTTATTATTATTATTATTATTATTATTATTATTATTATTATTATTATTATTATTATTATTATTATTATTATTATTATTATTATTTAGTTTCTACGTTACTATACAGTCTTCAAAATAAAAAAGACGTAGAACATTTTTCTTTTTATCAAGTAGTTAAATATGATTTGCTCTTCACTAGAAAGCCTTATATTATCTTAATAGTTAGTACAGGAAAACTATTGTACATTTTCATCTTCATTTGCTGCACAAAACATCCCCACATTTTGCTTTGGATAAGTTGTAACCCCACTCACACTCAGAAATTTTTGTTAGGAGAGGTCCAAACTTTAGGAGGTCAATACTACAAGCCAATACGAATATGTATTATTGAAAGGCTATTTATTATTCTGCATCCAAGAAGACGATATATATTTATATTTTCAGGGGAAAAGTTATAGAACTAGATCGTTTTTATAAGAGAAAGAAAAAAATGAAATGAAATCTTTGAGTTTTACGTCCCACGGTTGTGCCTGTTAGGCTAAAGGAGACGGTGATGATGAGAAATGAATTGAAATGATGGAATGAAGAAAGTGGGAGGAAACAGAACCCCGAGAAAATTCACGCACATGGTGTTTGTCCACCACAAAGTTCCATTTGCGTGAGCGGGGATAGAACGCGAAATTTATATTTTATTTTCCATTGTCGCGAGCCGATTTTGGGTCCCGAGTTAGAAACCCTGTAACTCGAAAACGAAGCGGAATTCGACTCATGTTTATAGGAACTTTTCTGGTGGATTTGATGTCAGGATTCATCTCTCAAAATTTTCATACTCCCTTTCAAATCGCCTTGTGTATAGGATCTAAATACCCATAGGAAATATTTACATTTCAAGTACAAAAATCGAAATTTCAATAATTAATTGGGAATGTTAGGGGCTGCAGCCGCATGAACGGTTAACGATATTAAATACTGAGGTACTTCTCCAATACATGTAAAAAATTCAGGTTTTTAAAAGGTGGGTTTTTGAGAAAATGGCGCCCAAACATGGCGTCTTAATGAAATTTTCAGCTTTTCATCATGCTATAACGTGGGATGTAATAATCAGAAACGTAAGTAAGTCCATATTTGCAAGAGATCTTATGGAGTAGATTTCGATGCTAGAAGCAGATGGTTGGTGTTGCTCATGAGGACAGAAAAAAAATGTTTGAAGTTAGCAAAAATTTCACCAAAGTTGGCAACATTGCGAGTGAATTGCGCGATTCCTATTGGACCAATAGACGAATTTTGGCTCTCCACTCAAACATACAACTTTATACTCCTTCTGCTATTGCGATCATGTTACTAAGTACACTCGTTTCTGTACAACAAAACTTTTAATTTGACATGTTTTTCAGTTTTTAGAGCAATCCGAGAGGAGGGCAGCCATTTTGGAAGGCTGTATATCGAAGGAAATTTTTTTTTTCAGCGAAAGGAAAAGATATGGGTCTAATAATATTGCATGTAGATCCCATATAAAAAAAAAAAATGAAATCTGAGACTATGATTGGGACCAATTGTGCTTTGCCTGGACGATTTGAAATGGAATCGGTCGGGAGAACCTCGAGAAAATTCACGGACACGGTGTTTGTCCACCACAAAGTTCACTTGGCGTGAGCGGGGATCGAACCAGGTACCACATGCACTAGAAGTAGACGCTCTACTACTGAGCCTCCGCGGGCTCTTATAAGAAGAAGAGTACAGATGAACTGTAAGATCAAATTTTCTTGCTACATAAATCATTTCCCTGTTCAGACAAGTATAGTTTTATTGAGAAACTGTGGCACATATATGGTAGGATGTTTTGAGGGGTTCCGGACCCGTGGTCCCCATGAGTGCGCCATTGTGTGCGATTTATAAAGAACGCTGAAATAGGCGATTAGCAAACAAAGAAGACTCAGTCTGTAAGAGCCTTCGCAACGTAACGCAAATAATGAAACAAGTGATTATGATTATGCCAACTATCGCAAAATACTGTAAAACACAAACTTTGCATTGCGTTAACGTAAACCGCTACGGAACGAGGCTCAAGATGTCCGAGACATTTCCCGGAGACCCCCCAAAATGCATTGTCATTCTCGTATAACTTTTCTTTAACTTCGCTCACGCCCAAGAAACCGATTACTCCAGAGGAAGCTGGTGTTCTCCGCTACCCGTTCGTATGCTGTGGGCGAAGGAGGAGGGAAGGGGAATGCGCTCATAACTCATTCTTCTTGCAGTTGAGTGACGACAGGCGGTTTCCTGCTGCGTTGCCAGATTGAAAATCTAAGAAAGCGAGACAGGGTGCGTGAACAGTTAGTCGATTTTTCTAAATTTATACATTTTGCAGAAACTTTTAACATTGAAAGAAGGCAGTAAAGTATAAAATTAACAATATAAATTAGTTTACATTATATTAACTTTATTTTGAAATATTCTTAGGCGGCTACCGCTGGTAGGCCTGGTAGCCCACGAATTACGCCACTGGTAACACGAAGTTCTTGAAATACAGTAGACTCCCGAGTATCCGGCTCGCGACTATCCGGTCTAGTTTTCTTTTATCGTAATTAAATGAGGAAGGCAAGGCGAGCCATTAGCAACATTGCCAAGGCATTGGAAGAGGGCGTCTGCTACGATCCTCCTACGTGTCGTGTGCAAAATACAAGTTGTGGCAGGAAAAGAGCAGCGTTCTGCTACTTGTTCACTGTTTCGTTAGTGTGTAACGGACCTCAATACAGTACGTACAATACTGTATTCGTAAATTATTCTTAATGTTGATAAAGAAATGAGTTCATAGAACTCCAGTCTATCCGGCCTGACATTACTTAATAAGCATATATCTTTATTTTAGTAAAATTTGAAGCTCTTCAGGTTGACATAAAATAGAGGTAAACAAAGATGTGGAGCATAAAGTTGGTGTCTTCCCACCAGACCTTGTCTGTTTTTAGAGTTTAATCAAAAATTAGTGATTGAGTTTACTCGTTCATCTAATTATTTTAAATAATGACTTGAACAAAAATAGAAATACTCGTTTCTTGGACTGTAATTTTGGTACGGAAACATTTTCAGTATATTCTTTTAAGTGTCATTTCTTCCATGTGGCTAAGAGTTCTCGATGTTATACTTCTTGATTCCATAATACTTATATTTGATTACTCACTTTTAGTTGGTTGTTGGAGTTTTTAACTCCTAGTTCAGCAGCGAGGCTATATGAGATATGGACCTACATCTTAACATGGGATCCGAACCACATGAGCTTCCATCACGAATCCAACATGAGTCTTCCACACCGAAGGCGTGTACGCTAACCATGTAGTGACGAGGAAGCTTTGGTGATTTTTAGAAAAGAGAGAAGAGTTTTCAGCTTTGTTATTTTCCTTAATCTCTTTACAGTAAAGAAATTAAACGACTCCTGGATTTATTTGAGAGCGCCGTCAGCAGCTAGCCCCCAAAGAGAGGCTATGCTTTTTTTTCTGCATCAATTATTTAAAGGCAACCGTAGTGTACTAAAATGAAAACCGTATTAATGAGTTTGGAAGAAAGTAGATTAAGCAAAATTGTAAAGTGTTATGATTTTCGTTAACTACAGTTGATTATTGGTAAAGTTTCTCGGTCCGTATGTATTTATAAAACGTTGGTGAAAAATTGCGGAGTGTAAATCTGTTTAAATTTTTGTAGTTGTTGTTTTGTGATTACGGTAGTTAATGAACTCGCAGTATAGTACCTGGCATTTATTTTAATAATATTATTATTAAGTATATTTACTTTTAAAGTGTTTTGTACATTGTTTTATGTATGTTAAGAAAAAAGTTTTATTGAAGTTATATATATATATATACAGATATTTATTTATATAGGAGGATTCTAAGTTCTATACATATAAAATTTTATTGGTATTTGTGAAATGAAATAATTACAAAATTATATAAATCAAGGTTGAAGCTGGACTAATTTTATTATTGATTTATTGATTGATTACGGTTTAATGAATTCATATGCAGCGAGGCTATTTTTCCCTTGTCATGAGTTTAATTATTATTTAGTAAAATGCGAAAAAAAAAAATCAAAATTTCCTAATTTTCATGATCACTTCTTAAATATGCAAAAGTTATCATCCAAAGTGTCAATAAAATGAAAGAATATAAATCTCGATCAACAAACTAAGTTTTGACACCAAATTCTTGAATTTGGTTAAGATAATTTCAAAAAATGTGAAACATTTTTTCTCGATTTTTTCAAAGGTCACTAAAGGCCTCAAAGTTCCAGCTTTATATCTTAAATGAATGTGTTTTATTGGGGGGTGGGGGGATGGCTGTTAACCACATGCAATTGATTTATAACTTACACATTGAAATTTTAAAGTTCTAAACTTACTGTTAGTAATATTTGCAGATGGAGAAATATTTTTTCATAAAGTTCCTGTGTATATACTGTATAGGAAACGAGTAAAGTGTGTTTAATGTGAGCGAAAGAAGAACGGATGATTGTACGAACTATTAGTGACTCTAAATAAGCAAATTTATTATAGGTCGTAGTATAGCACTGAAATTACTTAAATTGATCAAAATTACTTTTTGGAGCTGTGTGAAGGCAGAAAGCATCTTATGGTTTAACACTTACGCGGTAAGATTCGATTCGATAGAAGAATCTGATCTGTAGAGGTCGATTTTTAAGTAAGGACAGGTATTTTTTGCTAGAGTTGATTCGTATATGGAAGGACATTGTGAATATATCAGCAATGAGCAGAGAAAATTAACTGTGTACGTTCAGTAATAAGGTAACGAAAAGGTTTTAAATAAAATTGTATGTTGTTTATATTAGGAATACTACTGGAGCCTAAAAAATTTTGAGTCAGGAACATTAGCGCTTGAATGTACTTGTTTATCACAGAACTATTATTCAGTTTCAAATGTATGACATCATTCGTGTGTAACACATACAAAAGTTATATTATCGGCTGTTTATATCATCGAAAGCTTCGGAGCCAGTAATTTCTCTCTAAACTGGAACAGTGCTTCCTCTATTTTCACTTCGTTCAAATTATCGCAGAAGTTAACAATATAATATATTTTCTGCGTGATTTTGCATTAAGTAAAAGATACTATTCAGTAAACTAGGCCATGCTTGTGAGATACTTTTTGTGCGTCCCCAGTTTGTCGTCTAAGACTAAACGTCATAATTAATTCAGACTGCACAAACAATTTCACTCAGTAGTTTTGCTTAATACTAAATTATTACGCACAGAAATGTCAGTGTTGATTCCTGCAATATTTTGGATAAAAGTTACGGGCCACTGCACGAAACTTTCTCGCTCAAATTCCTGAAACTCTATCTTCTAGTCCTGCAGATATTAATGAAATATTTTCTTGTGAAATAGAAATAAAATTATAGGACATTTTTGGAGAACTTCACCGAAAGAAAACTCGTCTCCGAAAGTAAACTACCCCTTGCAGATTTTTTTATAAGAAATAAGTTATATCGTATGTTAGTGTTATATTAATGAAATTTGCTTACAAATTAATAACTAAATCACATGTGTGGCATTTTACAAAATTATCAAAAAAAAAAAGTAAACTTTGTGAATATTCTCATGGAAGTGATTTATGGAACTGGAATAATAATGAAGTGATTTATTTATGAAATATGACCAAAAATCGCCTGAGTTGTTTTTGAGTGCGTAGTGTGAAAAGAAACATCCCCAAGAGTGGAATACCTCTTGAGATTTTTTTTTTTTTTTCGTAAGGAATAATTTAACAAGATTATAGAGCTGTTATTGAAATATTTATGAAATATGTACAAAATCACAGGAGTTGTTAATGAAACATTTATTTATGAAGTATGAATAAAATCGCCTGATTCGCTTCTGAGAAAATCGTCCGAAAGAGAACTCATCCCCGAGAATAAACTACCCCTTCTCAATTTTTCCGAGTGAAATGTCTTGTACCTTATAATGGGGTTGTTTTTGGAAATTTATGAAATACAGACAAAGCCGTCTTTGAGAAAATTGCAATTTTCTATTTTCACCTTTAAGTTAACTACCCTTATTTTTGGGTTAGGAGGAAAATTAAAGAAATTCCCCTGGAGGATCACAAAAACCTTAAGTTTAAAATTTGGTTAAGATTCATTGAACGGTATGGCATCTAGATGAGTGTACCTTAGGACGAACAGATGGACATGTCGAAAAATCACTTTTTCGTTATTTATGGACTATGAAACCTGTAAATCAGTTGGAATCTCGAATTCGATTTTTTCGTTGTCATCATACTTTCTTCTCTCCTTTCGTCGCTCGAAAGTAAGTAAAAAAAAATGTTTAAAAAAATCAGAGCATAACTAATGAACATCCTTGAAGCAGAAATTAAGGAATTATAAATATTTACAACAAACCGATTGATGTACATATCTGCCTGGAAGTTCTGTAGATAAGTTCTGCACGTCGCGTCGGCTCTATAGTACACGTTAAGGCCAAATCTCCCGTAATGGAAACTGTTCTTTGCCAAATGTGATCGCTATTTGTCATTGAATTAACAAATAAGTCTTGATCCTTTTTAATTTCTCAAGAAGGATTTTTTGGGAGGTAGAGTAGTTCTGCTGATGGTACAGGAATAGCTCGCACTAATTTCAATGACTACACCAACTGCGGACAGTGATCACTAACACAGATTTGAAGAGTTATTGTTAGGGCCCAAGGACGTAGATTTTCATATCTCTGTATGTTATCTGCTTTGAGTTTATAAGAAGTCCTCTGTTTCTGCCTGTTTCATCCATAAGCAGACTAGAATTCTTTTTAACATAATTCATTAACTTTGAAGTTAGTTAGATCATAGACTTTCTTAAGTTCAGTGATTATGATAGGCATGGGGCAAGCTAACTTTGCACTTTGAAACCGTAACTTTCCGAGCGAATGAGACAAAAGAAAATGGTTGAATATTACGCATGCGCAAGAGGTGTTGCCAAGTACAAGAGAATTTGAAATCATTTACTAAAATAAAAGAATAACTTATGTATCATATATCAGAACGTGCCGGCATAAATAAAAAAATGAAAAACTCATACAGATATCTCCATACAATCCCAGATATTAACACACAAAAGAATCGACACAAATGAAATTTTAAAATGGTTTTACAAAACAAAAATTCAGTTTTATATTAGGTTCGGGCAAATTAGGAACAAATGAATGTCAGTCTGTATTTATGTGAAGCGTTGTGAGGCTCAGTATTGGGAAGCGGAAGGTATCATGAATAAAATTACAGAGGGTCGTTATCTGTCTGTTGGCGTCGATAGTAGTATCAACTACTATTCAGAGGAGGATACAGATGGTGACTTATCCGGGATAGAAGAAATGTAGGTGCGTGATTTCCTTTACGTACGCATACACATAGATGAAACTCTAGGTATACATACATGAAAAGTGCACCATAGGAATAATACTGCACATTTCAGATTCATGGCGAATATTTAAGTTGGCAACGCTGAGAAGCATCACTTCCCTGTGCGTCAAATCATGGTCAGGTGGCAGCCAAATCGCGAAGAACATTACATCACCCACCTGCAAAGTTGTAGTGCGCCAAATCTACTTAAGGAACTTAATTTTTTTTTTAATAGTATTTTATTGAAGCATGTAATAAGCCTATTTTCTTTTATCTTTATTTCTTGTTGCGAGCACAGACACATGTAATTTTGTATTTAAAAAATTACGGCTTCTAAACTGTCTTGCTATCTCTCACACGATTTCCGTCTTTCGAATAGGACCAACGGGTTAATAATTTTGTCCAATTTACTGGCTCCAAGCTAAACATCGGAAGATAGCGGTTTTGTTTTCATTCTTGATTTTTTTGTTTACATGCAAGTATCCAGAGGGTTCAACTGACACTAGTTCTGTAAAGAAAATGTTAGGCTAGTTTTAGACGGAAGCATTTCTCGTAGCAGATGTGCTGCCAAAATATCTCGTATAATATTCTACGGCATCTAAAGTATATGGTGCTTTTACACAATAGCATTTTGATAATCATCTTGTTGTGGCGTAGCAAACAAATCACTGGAGAAGAGCGCAATTATGGCTCGCTCCGAAACTAAAGCGTGAGGTAGCTAAAGCTATAGTGGCTGTAACAACAATTCTTGCCAGTTATATTAAAAAACGAAAACCACAAAGAAGTATGTGGGCAAAGAGCATCCCTACCTCAAGTCATTTTATTTACTACAATTTAATTTCCCACACAAAACAAGGAGCATGGATATTTGGCACAAAATCTTTCGCTTCCTTTTAACACATTACGGCGCTGCAAACGGGCCAGAAATGCTGGGGAAAATGTTACGAAATAGAGCACGTTCTATCGACAAGAAATGCCATAGGATATGCCGTGGCATGGGAAATGCTATAGCATTTGCTACTTTACAAGGTAGGATATCGATGATACGATTTTTGCTACGAGAAATGCTACAATAAATGCTTCCGCCTAAAACTAGCCTTAGAATCATAATATTGTAACAAATATTGTAGTACTGAAAACTTAGGTTAGGCTACAGCTTAAACGGATTCAGTCATTTTCAGCGCTGTGGATTTTCACCAAAAAAAGAAAAAGTATGATGGAAGAATATATATCAGGGTTCAAAAAAAAACAACTGGTTTAAACCAAAAAACAGAAAAAATGTTCGTAAAAGTGTAAGTGTTTGTAAAATCTTGATGAACACACATTTGTGGGTTATCACATTTCACTCCCGTATACTATTCGTATTATATTCAGACCTAAATTCCCCATTCATTACCCAAAAAGATTATACTACAAAAGCAACTTTTTTTTACAAGTTTATAAATGTTTATTTTGTGATTTTTTGTAGTTATTATTGTTATGTAATTGAAATCGAAGAAAAATTTTAAATATTGTTTCGTTTCAATGTTTATTATTGATAAAATCATCGAAAATGCCGTACTTTGTGTGTGTGGGGGGGGGGGGGAATCATACAGGCCCCACGAGAGGCATTTAGTGAAATAAGTATCTTTGGTATCTATCTATGTATAAATGAGTTTGAGCCAAAGTCGGTGTATTTCTTTAATTTGGACCAATAAAAGTCGTTGTTAACTAACTTGAACTAAATTAGTTCTTCTGTACTCCGTAATACTTTGAAATTGTTCATATGTAATTTTGTGTAATGGTTTCACTTGTGCAACTGTTTATCTTTTTGTCCTTCTGAAATGACTCTTGACAGTTATATTAAGAAACATGTAAAGATCAGTACAACTTTTTTTTTTTTTTAATATATATATATATATCAGGATTCCTTCGTGAGTGAGTCGGCAGACGTATCGCATTTGTGGCCAATTAGTCCTGGTTCTGAGTTCAAATGGAGGACAATTTCTCTCGGATGTAACTCGAGAAGCTGTTTTTATTCCGCTTTAAGCTTATGTGACCCCTTCCAGCATAATCCGGTTGTTGCATAATAACATCAAGGCGAAACAAACTTATTTCTGTGTCCATATATGATATGAATATATAGAGTAAATCATTTAAACCATAAAAACCTGGTTTAAACCAAAAAAACCTCGTTTAAACAAAAAAAAAACGGTTTTTTTGGTTTTTTAATAAAAACCATGGTTTTTGTCAACCCTGATATATATTTCTTAAGTTACTATGCAGTTGTTAGCGAAAGTTTTTGGTAATCAGTGGTGCTTTTCGTTATGAAGTGTTGTAATTTAGATACAATGTTATGTAAATACGGCAGCACAATAATATTAAAGGTTGTGGCTCTGATACATAATTGCTCATACTTCCAAACCAAATTGCAAAAGAGCAAAAGACTATCACAAGTTTAAGTTGTAATTCTAGTCGAATATCCATACAGTGAGTTTTCAGATCTCAAATATTTTAACTTTGTAGGAGTAAACTGTGTAATCGACGTAGTCTTTATTTTTCTTTTCTTTTTCTAATAATTTAAATTTACTTAAAGAAGAATACTTTTTAATTCGAAAGTTCATTTCCAGATGTAGCTGCTAGCTGAAATGTATGATCAAAACAGATTAAAACAATTTGGTTAATAATACATATTCGTTTTATTCTATTGTCGGAAGTTTTTTATTTATTTTTTTTTTTTTACCCCAATTCTTTTAGTAATTATTTTCATTTTGTTAATCCATATTCTCTCAATTAGAGAAGGTAACTATTCGCTTTACACAGTTATAGGGATATGGATATAAAAAGGTTATTAAAAAATACAAAAGTGCTAAGGAAATATATAGTTTGAAAGGGCTTCTACTCACAACTTCCAATAGGCTTGAAGAAAGGATCGAAAGAGAAGTTGAAATATAAAACTTTCATCTAAATTATCTTGGGAATTATGATATTCAAAATTATGTAGTTGGGTGACCAGGTTTCAAAATATGGAAGAGTTAAAAACTAGTTTCTTATATCACATTTCGTCTGTTTAAAATAACGGAATGAGCTCCTCCTTGGTTAAGCGGTTAGCGTACGCGCCTTTGGCATGGGACACCAGGGTTCGATTCCCGGCGGGAGCTCACGTGGTTCGGGTTCCACGTTAATCAGTAGATCCCCGTCTCATACAGCCTCGCTGTTGAAAGGGACGTTAAACTTAAAATCAACTCAAAATAACGGAAAAGAAGAAACTTTAATTTGGGCTTTCCAAGAATGAGTACTTCAAAGTGTAGTGTACGTAAAGTATGGAACCAATAGCGAGATTTTATCCCGTTGTTCATTAAGTGATGGTAGGATGGCAGCCGAATTCAATTTTGAGACATCCACAATAACTATTCTTTCTCTGAAAACCTGTTGAAAGGAATTTATAGTTAGAAAGGATTTCTTTTTCCTTTTTCGTTGTTCAGTTTTGTTTTCCATATCCCAAAGCAATTTCTGTGATTAAAACATAGAGTTGAGAATTGTAGCTGCACGGCCAGAAATAGAAATAGGATGGAATATTTTTTTATGAACCGTCCCGGCATTCCCTTGGTAATACTGAATAGAGAAAACCCGTGTAAGCTAGTTTCCTCCACATCATACGAATGAAAATGGGGGGGGGAAAATTCTAGAAATCTGTATAAGAGAAGTAGAAATAATCATGCTCATAGTAAAAAGATTAGAATCCACGGCCTGCCTGGTCTCCACTAACCAATGTAATTCCTTAATTAAGATAAAACAAGGTACAGACTCATTTTACTAATCTGCAAGTAATATCATTATTGTTTGTTTTCTTAGGCAAATAAAACTATAGTTCTTCATTGCAGCTCGGTCTGTTATCTGTTTCCTTAATTGCACACTTCAAAAAGATTGCTTTTTGAAATAAAGAATTAGGTATGGTTTCTGTTATTGTTTCAAATGTAAAAAATAAATACTACTACAGTAAACTTAACCATGTCGCTAGGAATAGGCTGTGTAAGAACTCAGTATTTGTGTGCATACTTATGGCAATATAACAGTTTTTCTAGGATAACCAAATTAAGAACTGGGAATATTGGTTGCCTGAAACACAGCTGTGATGAAAATTTAAGCAATGCTTGTCAACGAGATCAATTAAAAGGAAGAAAGGAATGAATGAAAATCCTGGGCACCTATTTCGTATTTAGAAGCTGTCTACTTACAGTCGTGCACGCAATATTTACCTTCTTAAGGTCTAAATAGTTTGTTTGGAATAAATTCTATAAATGTAACTATGTACAGACCTTTTCAAAGTGAGAAATTTACCCGTATTTTAAAAACTGAGATTTTGCATCCACGAACAAAGTTCTTTTTTCGTTTCTATGTTCTGTAAATTTGGAACCGAAAATCTGATATAAAGTTTTCATATATGGTTACACCATCTGCTTGCTAAACATTGACATACTTCTTTTATCGTCAAGCAAGTCTGGGAATCAAACCCGGGACTACACACATAGAACCATGTGCTTTATCCATTCGGTGAAAGAGGAGTCCTAGCTCTGACCTGGAGCAAATTTTTGATCGTAGGTTAAAATAACCTTAAATCTCAGGTGTATATACTTAGTCGTTGCTCCAGTTACCGTTTAACTCAAAGTATACCGTCCAAATCAACAACAATTATTATTTGGTCTAGGAATTAATTCGTGCGGGTGGACAAGAGATGGCGCAACGAACGGAGCGTCCCATAGTTCCGTGTATCCACACATGTGTTGCAAACCCCTGTCATCGCGTATCGTTCGTAGTATAGGGCAGTGGATTAAAGCGTCAACAACACCAGTTTGTAGTTAAGTGAACATGGCGCAATTTGTGCCTGATAAAGTGTTTTTGCGGGGTGTCCTGCTGCATTACTTTAACATGCAGAAAAGTGCGACTGAAAGTCATCGTATTTTGGTGGAAGTGTATGGTGACCATGCTCTAGCTGAGCGAACGTGTCAGAAGTGGTTTGCACGGTTTAGAAGTGGTGATTTCAGCTTGGCAGACCAAGAGCGAGCTGGACAGCCAAAAAAATTTCAAGACGAAGAATTGACAGCATTGCTCGAGCAGGATTCGTGTCAAACGCAGGAACAACTTGCAGCAGCATTAGGCGTTGATCAAACAACAGTCTCCAAACGCTTGAAAGCCATGGGAATGATTCAAAAGATGTCACATTGGGTTCCACATGAATTGAAAGACAGAGACGTTGAAAGACGAAAAACCATTTGCGAATTGCTGCTTCAACGACAGAGCAGAAAGGGGTTTCTGCATCGAATTATTACGGGTGATGAGAAGTGGATCCATTACGAGAACCCTAAACGAAAAAAGGCCTGGGTGAAACCAGGTGAACCAGGTCTATCACAACCAAAACGAGATATTCACTGTGCAAAGGTTATGCTGTGCATATGGTGGGATATGAAAGGTGTGGTGTACTATGAGCTGCTGCAACCGGGTGAAACTATGAATGGAGAACGTTATCGACGACAATTAATGCGTTTGAAGCAATCTCTGGCCAGAACACGACCAGAATGGGAGAACAGACATGATAAACTTATTGTTCAACATGATAACGCTCGCCCACATGTCGCAAAAGCGGTCAAAACCTATTTAGAAAATGTCGGATGGGAAGTTTTACCCCACCCGCCGTATTCACCAGACGTTGCTCCTTCGGACTACTACTTGTTCGATTGCATGAACAACGATTTGATTGGACAGCGGTTTACTTCTTCAGAAGATATCGAAACATGGGTCTCTGACTGGATCGCTTCCAAGGATGAGGACTTCTTTCGCCACGGAATCCGTACATTGCCTGACAGATGGGCGAAAGTGGTGGCTAGCGATGGACAATATTTTTCTTAAGGTATTTATGTATTTTGTGTTTGTACTACAGCTTCAATGTGTGCGTACCAACCGCACGAATTAATTCCTAGACCAAATATTATTTCACTTGAACTTTCTGAAGCTTACATACATAATGTATTTTTAATCAACTTCACATTGGCCTGCCAGCATAGATTAAAAATAAAAATAATAAAGATGGAATAAAATGTAGTAATTCTAAATTTAATTCTACCAACTGGCATATCAGATTGAGCTAGCGACTTGTAAATCATAGGATAGATAGAAGCGGAAGGATTTGGGGAATCCACCATCTAATGAATATAGTTTTTTGAGTGCTACCTAATGAATGAAAGTTGTATCTTCTTTCCCCGATGGGTAAAGGAACTGGGAAAATACTAAAGGAAAAATCCGCACTTGCTCTAGAGGGACTCGAACCCCTAATGTATTTCGGCGCGCAATCATCAGCGAAACGCGTAAGCTCCAGTGTTGTCAACCATACCGATATTTCAGATTTTAATTTTCAGCTTCGTACTGGTGGAATTTGAAACAACGAATAAATACTCTGAAGAAGATAGGCTTTTGGCTGCAGAAACCATCCTTCAAAGACTAACAACCCTTACAACAAACTCTACATACAATTTAATATTGTCCAGACTAAACAGGCAGATGCAGAGTGAAGATCCACAGGTTTTCATGTTGCCCACAAATATTGCTGCTGCTTTAAATTGAGGAGTTTAATGCAATAAGGGTGTAATTCTGAAACATGCAGTTGGAGAAAAACGACGTTGAAAATTTTATTTTTTTTTCTTACATAAAACAATGTAATATGCAGTATTTTATTCCGATGTTGAATTGAAATGTTACCAGGAGGCTAAACAAGCATGGCAAAAGCCACAAATGTGTTTGATGCAAAAAGGGCGTAATCTCGCTTACGCCCTTATTACATCAAACTTCTCAATTATTCTTGATTGTTACATAAAGCCTGAGCACTTAGAGTGCAGGGACACACAGAGTGAACTATTGAAACAGTAGTGTCTTCTTGTCTCTAGAACAAGAATATTTTGCTGCAAGGGTAGACGTTTCTCTAGTCAATAAACTTCTGACACAAAACCTAATATTTTCAAAACATACAAGGTTTTTTTTTAGTTTTGAACAAAACATAAGTTGGTGCAGTGGATTTAAACATATGGGCCTTAAGCAGAGTTGTTCTGACGCGTGATTAGTGCCATACTAAAGAGTTAGACTAACATATGTTTCCTGCAGTACTCAGGCCTTTAGTAGAATGGATATACGCTAATCATACGTCAAAACGACTCTGCATAAGGCCCCTAGTGATTCACCTTAACAGACAGATAGTTGGACATATTGGGCTTTATGCAGAGTCGTTCTGACGCGTGATCAGTAACTGACATGTTTCCTGCAGTAGTCAGGCCTTTAGTATGACAATCATACGTCAAAACGATTCCGCCTAAGGCCTATCCACTAGCTCCTCACACTTATCAAGAATCTAATAAACCTTAAGTTAGTTTTTTCGGTGGTATATTCCAGGAGACAATTTTGAGAGTCCCCCGTTACACCTCTAAAAAGAAAGAAGAAACATTGAGATTTCCAGTTCCAAGATAGTTTTTTTTTTTTTTTTTTTTTTTTTCAAAGTCTTTCACGCCTTCTCTTTGGCCAGAGGTTTGCAATATTATGGATAATAGTTAAATTAGATTAACAAACAGGATACAATTAATATTAAAGTTAAATTTGGATATGCTTCTTAGGCCAGGTGAGTAAAGAAAGTTGTGTGGTTAGTAACAGATAAAGTGTTTGGACTGAGCAGTGGTTAAATTCAGCCGGGGCTCAGCCCCGATACTTTTTTGGGTGCCGGGGCTCAGCCCCGGATCTTTTCTCGTTGCTTTTTTTTTAATTTTCTCCGCATCTTAAATAATGTTGATAAAATCCGTACTTTAACTTTCCTTTGTCACTGTTTCGGTAGCTCGGTGGCTCACATTAATGTAAAATTCAAGTGCATTGTTGAGGCAACCGGGGAGTGAAAAATAGCAGAAACAAGGTTCTTTTCTCTCCGGTCGTTGCTGGTAGTTTTCTTTTTTCTATTTGCTTTTCAACAGGGGGTATAGCTGAGCTATAAAATCCTTGGCGGAGGGGGGGGGGGGATAGCGACAGAAACTAAGAAGTTCTTTCTTCTGCTGTCTTGTGTGAGCTTTCTAGCCTTTCAGAGTCCTTGCAAGAAAAGACTATAGCCCTACCGAAGGCAAACAAACTCATATACAGAACAATCGAGGTGTTTAAGGCCCACAAAGAGAGAGGAGGCATATACTGGAGAGAAGTAGAGAGAGCCATAAAAGAGAAACATTTTAAAGGAGTTCCCTTGAAAATGAGTGGCAGTAAAAACAACGCTTCGGAAATTAACAAAGGACAGTTCTATGAACAGAAGGTGCTTGACTGAGAAGGACACTGTGTACTCCGAAATGATGAAAATTATTTACCCTGAGTACTGTCCGGAAAATATTAATGTCGATTATGGAGAACAAGACTTGAAAGAATTGTGTGAATCGTTTTCTTTGTGTTTTCGAGAAACTATTCAAACTTATCGCGACTTTAAGGATAGTGGAGGCAGGCAGGTCTTGGGGGAATGAAGGTACTAATACAGTGTGTGCAAACGATAACAGTCAGCAATGCTGAGTGTGAGCGGGGTTTCAGTGTAATGAATAAGCAGGCAGCTCGGTGCGTTATCATCCATCAGGAGGAAGGTGGGACCCACTGCACCCCTGAAAAGGCTAACATACTGATGCAAAATGACGTCCCGATACACCTGACCTGTTACAGTTCCTCTGTCAAAGACATGCAGGGGTGTACGTGAACTAATCATAATCCCACCCCACACCATCAAACCACTACCTCCATACAGGTCCCTTTCAAGGACATTATGGGGTTGGTATCTTGTTCCTGGTTCACGCCAGATGATAACCCGGCGAGAATCACTATTCAGACTATACCTGGACTCGTCCGTGAACATAACTGGGGCCACTGTTCCATTGACCATGTACTGTGTTCTTGACACCAGGATTTACGGGCTCTCCTGTGAACAGGGGTCAGTGGAATGCACCTTGCAGGTCACCGGGCGAATAAACCATGTCTGTTCAGTCGTCTGTAAACTGTGTGTCGGGAGACAACTGTTCCAGTGGCTGTGGCAAGGTCCCGAGCAAGGCTACCTGCTGTACTCCGTGGCCGTCTGCGGGCACTGATAGTGAGATATCGGTCTTCTTGTGGTGTTGTACACTGTGGACGTCCCGCACTGTAGCGCCTGGACACGTTTCTTGTCTGCTGGAATCGTTGCCATAATCTTGAGATCACACTTTGTGGTACACGGAGGGTTTGTGCTATGACCTGCTGTGTTTGACCAGCCTCCAGTCGCCCTATTATTCTACCCCTCATAACGTCATCAATATGTGTTCTTTGAGCCATTTTCAACACACAGTCACCATTAGCACGTCTGACAACATCTGCACACTTACACGCTGCACTGTACTCTGACATGCACCAACACACCTCTGCGTATTTGGACTGCTGCCAGCGCCACCGTGCGACGACCGCACCGCATGGTCATACCCCGAGGTGATTTCCAACCGAAAACCGCCCACCAGAGCGTTGTTTCACCATGTATCCGCATTATCCTTAATTTATGAGCACGAGTGTATTAATGGTCCGCCATTGTCCGCCAACCCCTCCCGTACGTTAAGCGCTGGATATCACAAGGAAGAAACACCGCCCTCTCAAGTTGCAAGGGAAGAAATTGAGGCAGAAGAAAACAAATCGAAGGAAGCTTTATGGAAACTACTGTGACTTAACTGCATCCATTGTCTTATAAGAGGTAAATTCAGCTATTTTGATATTATTGATCACAAAAATTATGTGAAAATACTATGTTGTCATGAGATTTGTTTGATTTTTATTTGCACAACTTTTTCCAACTCTATTTAATATGGAAGTGCCTGGAATTTTACAAGATTTCACTAAACCGCACACACACACACACATTATATATATATATATATATATATATATATATATATATATATATATATATATATATATATATATATATATATATATATGGTAGCCAGGAAGGGCCCCGGTACTTTTTCATCACGAATTTAAGCACTGGGACTGAGGATCATGTAGCTGATAGGTGAAAGAAGTTGAAGTAGGGTATAGGAACGGATGGCGGTGATATATGCGTCGAGCGGGGTTATAATCATCTGTATGGGCTTCTCGTTCATATATTGTTAGAAGATGGTCCAAAGGTGGGTATGCACGGCGTGGTATTGCAGGAGTTTGTTCCAATAGTTCTGTTATTATAGGATGATTGGCTGCGATGTGGTGCATGACATAGCGTGTTCGGAGGCTGTAAATGTGATGTAAAAGAAGAGGCATGGATGTATGGTGATAGACGACCGCAGTCGAAGTTCGGACTGGAAGTGAGTAAGCTATTCGGATGGCTCGGCGTTCAAGTACTTGGAGGCGGCCGTAGTATTGCTGTGTTGCTGAAAGCCAAGCGAGATGTCCGTAGGTTATTACTGGACGGACGAAGATCTTATAGATCTATATTAAGAGCGCAGAATTTAGGCCCCATGTAGTCCCTTTTAAGAGACTCAGCAAAGAAAGGCGCCGACGTACCTTTGTCTCAAGAGTCTGTAAATGAGGTCTCCAAGTAAAGTGGCTGCCGAAATGAACGCCGAGGCATTTAGTACTATTGCGGAGAGGTATGGATGAGCCCATGATGGTGATGCGGAAACCGTCCGGATTTCGTGTAGGACAGTACTTATTTTTATTAGGCCCGAAGAGCGTCATTTGAGTTTTGAGCGGGTTTATCTTAAGTATCCATCGGAGGCACCAGGCAAGCAAAGTGTCTATTGCAGTTTGGAGGTGTAGTGAGATGCGGTCGACAGATGACACCAAGGCAAGATAAGCTATATCGTCGGCATATTGTAAGGCGTGCACTGGTGGCGGTGGCAGAGGCATGTCCGTTACGTATAGGATATACATAAGAGAGGGGGTAGAACAGACCCCTGAGGTACCCCAGCTCGCAAGGTGAATTCCGTTGACTGTGCGCCATTGATGTGGATAAAAGCACGCCTGCGAGATAAAAAGTTTGCAACGAGGCGGACGTACGGAAGAGGTAGGATCTGTTTCAGTTTGTAAAGCAAGCCTTCATACCAAACAGTGTCGAAGGCACGTTCTATATCGAATGAAATCAAGACCGAAGGAAGGTTCTTGTTGTAATGATTGACTATGAGAGATGAAAGTTTCAATAGTTGGTCGGTCGTGGCGTAGAATGGGCGCAAGCCTGCTTGATTGAGCGGAAGGTATTGCGTTGTTGCAGATAAACATGTAGCCGTTTTAATAGTAGAGTTCTAAGGTTTTACTGAAAACAGTGGTGAGCCTGATGGGTCGGTATGAAGTAACTTGAGTTGGATCTTTCCCTGGTTTTAAAAATACTATGATTCTGGCTAGTTTCCAGGCAGGAGGAAAAAAGCCCGTGGTTAGGATGGCTGTGTATAGTAAAGCGAGCAATATATGGAACAAAGATGGTGCCTGCAATAGCTGACGGTAACTAATTGCGTCCATGCCCGGTGAGGTGTTGCGTCTATTGTATAGAGCAGAGTGGATATCATCAGCGGTAATTGGTGCAAGGAAGCCAGTAGGGACTGTAGGCTGAGGGGCGAAAAGCGGTTGGATGAGTTGCTGGTGCGGATTACCTGCTTCAGTGATATGTTGATGAGTAGGATGATTAAATATCGGATCCATGTGCGGAGTAAAAACTGTCTCAAAGTGAGTGGCGAAAGCTTGGGCTTTAGCTGTGTCCGTCGGTGGAACTGTATTATGAAGAAGAGGAGGATATTATGGTCTATTGGTTTGAAAAGTAAGTCGTTTAAATAGGATCCAGAATTTGTTTGGATTGTGTTCGGTTCGAAGTTGATTACAGGAGGTGCGCCATGTGAGTCGTTTCTTGGCTATGATGTATGATTTAACCATGCATTGGAATTGCTGGTGCAAATGTAAAAAAGATGTGGATCCTTAGTGCGTTTGTACTTGACAAGGTAGTGACGAGGACCTGCCAGAAGGGTAAGAGCTCGGGGAGGAGGAGGGGTCCGAGACGGATGAGCGGTTTGCTTTGGAACTGCATGTTCGGTGCCACAAAGGATAGCATCAGTGAGTGTTTCCGATAACAAGGTTACGGAATCAGCAGTAGTGATATGGGTAGGAGTACCTTCAAGCGTCTCCGAGATATAGGTTTTATGTTTATGCCAGCCTGCCCGATGGAAATTATAAGAGGTGGTGGTACGCGGGCTGTATCTCGCCTAGGGTTGGTAACGGTAAACAGGACAGGAAGATGGTCACTGCCTATAGTCCCTAAGACTTCAATAGTTGAAGATAACACCAGGTTGTTAGAGAGGAGGACAACATCTGGTGTAGTGCCACTAACTGGGCGAGTTGGCTGTGAGAGCGGCATGAAGGAGGCTTTGCTTGTAAGAAATCCTGAAAGCGCTGCTTTTGCTCTGCGGTGCGAGAAATATTATTTAGGTCCGCCAGAAGTGCGTAGGTCTTGAAATGCGTATCAAGGTACGTAATGAAACGGTATGGTAGCGGTTGTGTGGAGCGAACGTAGATTGTGGTAACGGTGATGACTTTATTAGAAAAATATATGGTGTAATGGGTTTAAATGGAATGAAGATCGGACAGTCACTGCGGCACCTCCCCGAGCAACATTTTGAAGTAGATCTGAGCGCAGTAGGTGATAATGTGGAAAATACTAAGGCTCAGAGTTTTGTTCAGGAGTATGCAGTCCACATGATGAGCTGTAGCTAGTTTTTCGAGAAGTATCCGGTTCATGGGTAATGAACGGACATTAGAAAAGAGGATGTGTACTGGTTTCCTTCCCGTCGCTCTTGTATTCATGATTCCGGATCACAATGGAAGTGAAAGTACGTAGATAAACCGGAGTAGGTAGCAGCCATATGAAGGTGGAAAATATCTATGGCTGCCTTGGTCGCGTGTGTGAGAATGGCTTCCTGTTGATATGGAAAAGTATTTTGCAAAACGAGTGTGACAAATTGTAAGATATTCTCAACTGTTGGAGGCGACAGGAGGGAGGTTTGGATGCCTGTCGGCACTTGAGTGGCAGGATGAAGACGTAGTGGTACAACCGTTTCCAGTTTATCTCGTAAAGGTTGTGGCTTCTTTGTGCACCGATAGGAATAGGTGGGGTGGGGACCATCGCACGTATTACATGTAGGTGGCTGTTGAAGGTTGGGGCAGTTTTTGACCGTATGGGACCCCTTGCAGTGGAACAGACTGTTGGTAGGGAGCACTTGTTGGTGGGGTGTGTATTATAACACAGACAGTTCTCACATCGCAACGGAATCGGAGGTGGAGTACGGGAGTGTTCCACGTTATGGTGACATCGATAGATATAAACGCCGTTGCGGAGCATATTGTCTATGAGGTGCTGGTCATCTGTGAGGACGCGTACCATATAAGTGGGCCCATTAGCATTTTTAATTCGTATGCCTCGTTTAGGATGAAGGTCTTCCTCTTTTAGCTCATCCAAGATATCCTGTTCCGTGAGGGTGGGCTCGACACCACGAATCACCGCTGAAAGAAGGGATGTGCGACGGGGTGGTGGTGGTGTTTTTTGATGGGAGGATGTTAAGAGTTGAATTTTGGCGTTAGGGCCAAACATGGCAGGACCAACCTTGTTGATGAGATGTTGATACAACTGCGTGTTTTTGGACTTTAAGATTATCCCATTTTGTGTTTTGGGGAAGAAGTTGCTGTAGGTCCAGTCTATTTGCAATAACGCGTAAGCTGTTGATAGAATACTTTTATAGTACTATATGTCGGGTTAAGGTTGGTGAAAAGGATATTATAGATGGTAGTGTTGTCTGCGCCGACGTCCATTAGATTTTCAACTGAAGATGCAGGGGTCACTTGGTTAGAGTCGTAGATGGATGTATTCTGAGATGGTTTCGGAGGACTCTTGAAGGCCTCGGTATAAGAGAGCCTTGGTGGAGAGCGGGAGCGGTCCTGATCTTGAGGTAGTGAGCCCTGAGAGTATTGAGAGGTTCTTGATAATTTGGTTTGCTTCTGAGATCTGGGAGCGTCTCGGCAAGGTTCTCTTGGGGGCCCCATGACTGTGGAAGGAAGGCCTTGATGTTTGCCCTTTGTTGAAGAGAAATCCGGGGTCTTTGGCATGTTGTTGTCGTAATAATGACTTCCGAAAGGCGAAGCCTTTTGTCAGTCGTGCGCTGCCGGTAAAGATGATATGAACCACCAGTAGTTAAAAGTAAGATCCTCAAATTAGTTGGCGTACCGCAAACACCGCAGTGTTGTGCGTCATCGTCTAGATGTTAGTAATAATTCTGGCGTACCGCTAACACGGAAGTGTTGCGCCTCGCCTAGGATATGTGCGGACTTGCAAACCGACTTTAGAAAATAACAAAACAAGACAAGACAAGGAATCGCCTGCAAGCAATACAGATGATAAACGCAAAAATCAATTAGTTAATTCCCTCGAAAGATGTAAATCCTTCTCTATCCTTGAAATAGGATGAACACACAGATCTCTCAGGTACGCGTTCGATACCTAATCACAGGGTTATGTGTCGACCTCTATTAACAAGATTAGGAATTACAGGGGTATTATGCCAAGATAGTTGAGTTGCCGGTACCCTAACTACTGTAGATAAGGTAATATATCATTCCGTGGGAGCTATTGTCACTACTTCCAAAAATGTAACACGGTATTGAATTTATTTTCGCAAAACTCTTCGTTATGTCCGACAAATATTATGTTATTTTCTTTCAAATAATTCCTGAAATAAGAATGTAACAGTATCCGTTAAGCTACAATACATTCGTGCTGCTGGCTTCTACAAATAAGAGAAACAGATACACAGAACTCTGATATAAATCGAAATATTAATACAGGCGTTACTTTTTTCTTTCTTTTTTATTCTAAATTCACTGCATAAACTACATCTGTTGACGTTTCTTAGCGATAGCTGCGAACTTCAAAAATCAAGTGAAATGTGAGAAATACGATAATTGTTAGGTTTTCTACTGTAGGACTATTATTACGTATTAGCTGAAATGCCCGTTCTTCGCATCAATTAG
The DNA here is from genome assembly GCF_964235325.1 of Thermobia domestica. Lineage (NCBI taxonomy): Eukaryota > Metazoa > Arthropoda > Insecta > Zygentoma > Lepismatidae > Thermobia > Thermobia domestica. The sequence goes on from NC_137459.1 coordinate 57,777,317, forward strand.
GATTAGGATTTAGGATTTAGATTTTTGGACTTTCGGCATCTAAGGTCATTTAGCCCGTCACGTATGAGGGATGACGTCCCTGGGTGATCACATTATCCGGGGAAAGGGAAGGAAGGAAGCGGCCTGGGACCCATAAGTTATTCACCACTCCGGCATTCACCTGGTGTGAGTGAGGGAAACCCAGGAAAAAATCTCACTCAGGATGGCTGGCTTGAAAAAGCTTTTACACTTTTTCGACCGAGTGGCCCCACCGGCAATCGAACCCCGGACCGCTCGCACCAAAGGCGAAAGCGTTAGCGACTACGTCACGCGGGGCCACCGTTCTTCGCATCGAGTGATTAGATTTATGGAAAATAAATAGAATGAAATATTTAAGTTTAACGTTCCAAGATTATCTCCTTTATGTTAAGGGAGACGATGATTAACCCTTAACAGTTCACTACCTTTAAAAATTATCAAAAAATTATGATATTTGCAGTATGTCGTCTATTTGGTTTGTATATCATTTGAAAATAGTTTTCTAAATTTTCCCGCCAATAGTTTTCGAGAACTGAGCTGTGTCCAAATGGTTACATTGCACAGTTTTCCGCAAAGTGATTTTTGAGTACTTGTAGCCATATAGTAATAAAGAAAAGTAGTCTCATAAGAAAGGAGAAATAAATGAAACATGGTAAGAGTTGTTTACTTTATAGGATTTAATATTTAAATCTGGAATATTAATTTATAAGAAAATGTAAGGTACTATCTATGAGTCCAAGTAGAAAAAATAATAATATTTACATTTCGCTGAAAATACAGATTGAATAAATATGATATTCAAATATATGCGTAGTTTTATAGAATATTATTATTTTTTATTTCATTTTTTATATTTTTAAATTTGAATATATCAACGTAATGTAACAGTGACTTAGGGGTCTAGAAAGAATATCAATTATCAAGTGACAAAAACATTTCTTATCGTGATACATATACTTACAGATGGAACTGCATAAATTAATTCTTTAGTGAGCTTGTTACTCCCGACTTACAAAAACGACATCTTCCCTTAGATGTCTAGGCTGGCCAGTGAGCAACAAAATATTTTCTTGTATCATCACATGGTTACGTAGCAACAGGTCGACATATTTTCACTTGAGGTTCGCCCAAGCTTTCTAAAGATAGTCTTCCTCGTTTAGGCTTTCTGCATGATACTAGTGCAGATGCAGTATCAGCCTGAAACACTTTAACCCTTTCACTGTGGAAGGCGACGGAAAAAATTTCCCGGTGTCGTCCCACGTGCGACATTCCTACTTGCGACAGGAACTGTTAACTGTCCTATGAGCGACCGATTCGATCTGTTAACTGCTCTATGAGTCACCGATTCGTTCATACCAAGATAATAGAAGAAGATAAGGTTCCCTCTTCTTTAATTTCTTTCGCGCTAGTGTGATTTAGAACCAAACAAAATATACTATGAAAAATTTACCTTCCTAGACTCTCATTTCTTCCAACCGTTTCACAATTATAATGAGCATTAATTGTAACAATTAACAATTTAAAAAAAAACCTTAATGAGATACCTACAGGAAAAACTTCAGTCCTTTCCCTTAGTTTACATACCTTTACAAATGAACAACATGTGGACATAAACAATTTCTTAACAAACATCCTTAACAATTAATCAGATATAAAAATGAAACGAAATCTTGAAGATTGAGTCCCACGGTTATGCCGATTAGGCTAAAGGAGACGGTGATCATGAGAAATGAATGAAATTGTGGAATGAAAAAAGTGGAAGCAAACGGGAGAAACCCGAGCAAAAGCGACATTTAGGAAGGGACAGGAGGGGGCAATTGCCCCCCCAAGAGTTTGAGAAATACATGTACTCCGTGAAAGTCTTATGTCGCTGGTGTTCTTGTCCCCCTAAGCGAAGTCTGAAATGACGCCCCTGAACCCGAGAAAACCCACGAGCATGGTGTTTGTTCACCACAAAGTGCACACGCCGGGAGCTGGAATCGAACCAGGGACCCCATGCACTATACGTTCTTCCTAATATTATACTTTTTAATTCATTTCTATAAGTACACTGACTATGTCAAGGGAAAAACTAACTAAATGATTAGGGTAGCTCCACCTCTGTCTATGATTCTAATGTAATTAAAAATTGCATGTTAAAATGATACGGAACATACGTTTAGCTTGGATATATTTGTGGCATAAGAAAGAAATCGAAAACAGGGTACTCACCACTTGAAGATATCAAAGAAATCTAAAAACACTTTATCCGAAGAAATTATTACACAAGTTCAAATCTCTCGCAGGACTCAACAGTTCACCCAGCTATAAGGGATTCTATCACATTGCTATACGACAAGCTTTTATGTATAAGTCAAAACAAGGGAGGAAGGCAAATTAAGCAATTAGTTTATGTTTTGGTAGCTTACAACAGGGAGGGAAGGTAATTTAAAGAGTTTGTTTACCTTTTGGATTGTTTAGAGTCAACTGCATTGTAATTGGTGGGCTTGGTTGGGAATAGCCAATCAGATAAAATTGATCTCAAAAGCTGTCTTTTAATGTTGAAATGTTTTACTCATTTTATTCGTAGAGTCTTAGGAAGTCTAAAAAGTAGATAATTGGCGAAACTGTTACAGGTTTAAGCTTTCCAAAATAAAATATATTGCTTTGCTTAGTGAGTAATTAGATTTGAATTAAATTAAATACAGAAAGCAGAGCTTTTGAAGAAAGGGGATATTACAATTGGATTTTCAATAATTAATTACATAGGAACATACTTTTCATGGAAATATCCATGTTGTCTCCTCGTTATTTGATATACTTTATGTCAAATCTAACTCAAAATTAACGTAAGTTTTATTTGAACTCACAGTAAAGGGAAAATATATCTGACGAACAGTGTCACTGGCACGTAGATTTTTCATAGCAAAGTTGTTCGGACGCTAATAACGCCAGAGGCAAACATGTTTTACGAGAGGGAATCATATCATCTTCCACCATCTCAATGTAAATGAATCGGTCGCTCATAGGACAGATAACAGTTCCTGTCGCTAATAGGACTGTCGCTTCTGGGAGTAATTCAAATTTCCCTAACCTGCGAATGTCGATTATAGTCGACGTGTTAAAATTTGTCTGTATCTTGGTTTTGTCGATTGTAGTCGCCAAAGGTTTTCTGTGTGATTTCTATTGTTTATCGAAAACAATAGAACACACACAAAAAAAAATGAACGGTACAACTTTGGCGACTACTCTCGACAAAGCCAAGATACGGACAAACACGTTTTAACACGTCGACTATAGTCGAAATTCGTATGTTAAGGAAATTTTGTTTCTGTCGACAAAAGTCGACTTCCTCTGAGGAAAGGGTTAAGATGTCTGGATGATTTCCCAAGTACGTTACATTCTCTTTTGTAAGGTAGCTAGCTGTCTACAACAACTAAATCTAGCATGTAGCCAAAAATTCTAAGACACCATCGTTTTGATTTCATTGGTGTGCGGCAGAGTTCTATGAACATGTTTGACTTGTCTACACTTCTCATGTGTTTACCTCAGAAGATAAGAAAAAATATTATCATCTGCCTCCTAAACGATTTTGTCTCATTGTTGGTAGAGTTGAGATTTTCATTACATCCTTCAAATATTGCATTAATTTCACACTTGTAAAAGTTATCAATGTACATGATTAAAAACTCAGACTCCTCTCTCTTAAATGAGAACGGTGATTTCCCATAATTTTTCAGCAAGACGGAGCTCCAACTCACTATGCCTTATGTTCACGCCAATGGCTCGATAGACCATTTCCGGGACATTGGAATCGGCGACGGAGACGGATAGAGTGGGCGAGATTTTACGCCACTAGAGATCTTCCTCTGGTATCATCTGCTGAACCTTATTTATCAAGAACCCACCCATGATATTCACCATCTGATGCAAAGAATTTTGCAATGTTGTGAAACCGATGACATGTTGCGAATCCATGCGGATTGGCAGAGGCGCTTTGCAGTTTGTGTTACTGAAGGATAGCACATAGAGCAAATAATGCTGTAATGCCAAATTTTCACACTTTGTGGCAAAATAACTTCTGAACCAATAACGGTAGGTGAAATAGTTTGTATCACTGTTTTCCTGAAATTGAGGTCGTGTCAAATGATACCCCACATATCCCCTTCCATTTAAAAATCCAAAGTTGGATCCAAGATTACGGCTTCTAAGATAGCTGCCAGGTCAACCATGTCAAAAAATATGGTCCATTACCCACCCGAAAAACATATGCCATGAACCAAATGTGAATGCCAAGAAGTTCCTGTGCTACAGGAGTCTTAACTGACTGATGCCTCACTCTGTACTATATCTCAGGTATATAATCTGGATCTGAATCACTGAAAGTAAGATCAGGATCTGAATCCGAGGTTCCGAAATCCGATAGATTAGAAGAGAAAGAAATCACTACTGTTGGCCTTATGCTTAGTTTCCTTCCATAGGATATATCAAGGGAGGTAAGTTCTTCATCCATTTTTGACGAAACACAGTCACTTGCAAAAATGTAAATAGCCTATCACAATATTTCTCCTTTGCATCTGACATGAGATTTCACAGTAAACCTTATTTATACACATATATACATTTACATATATATCTATCCCATACTGAGCCTCTGTATGAAATTTAAAATTTGACTAATAAACAGAGTACTATGTTTATTTTTCACGTTAGGTTTTCTATAACAATATCAAAAGATAAATCAATATAAGCTAGTCCAATATTTTTTATTTTTTCCTGTACAAAGTATACGTTTGATCCGTTACCGGACAATGTAACCGAATGGTTACGTAGTATATTTTTATCGTAAATAGTAATCAATTTTTGACATTATGCCGTTTTCATACTTGCACATTGTTGGACAATGACTTACAAACAAGAACATATCGAGAAAAATAAAAAGATAAACTGCTCACCTTCAGTATATAATATTTTCTGTCTGCTTCCATCACTGTTTGCAAAACAGCAACATATCCACACACTACTTCCCGCATAAAATTCACCAGAGTTGTCACAAGGGGGCAATAGCTATTCTCCCATCGCAGAAAGTATGTACACAAATAACTACAACGAATAACACCGAAATATAACACTCTTCAACCCAATAGGCAAAATCAACAAATGTGTAACCAAATGGTTACGAAAACTCGTTAAGGGTTAAGGAAAGTGAATGATGATGGAAAAATTGGTGGAATGATAATGTGGGAGGAAACTAAGTACCCGAGAAAACCTGCGTACACCACAAACATACTTGGCCTAGGATCGAACCAGGATTAAGGAAACTACAAAAGGCATTCAAAAAGTTCGGGAAAACCTCAGACGTTGACTATTACACGAATGTTTCACATACACAATAAGATCTTGGTCACTAGCAAACTACCCCTACCACAAAGTTGAGCCTTCAGACGACCAAACAGATAGATGTCGGATGTGGCCAGATCCGGACTAGGGGAGGGGTTGAGGGACCAGTTCCCATCCCATATCGTTACTTCTCATTTTCTGTTGTGTGTGATTGACAGAATGGATTTGTTTCTATTCCTTTGTGACCAGGTGCGACAGACAACGAGCACAAAGTTTTCTGTAACCAAAAGACTGTATTAATGTTAGAACACTACCTACACATAACCCAATCGCTTCAATAAGCTGTCGTGTGGTTACACATTTGTCAATGTGGTCTTTGTTAACGTTGTTTTCCGCAGTTCATAGTCTGCCGGACCGTGTTGGTCCAACAGACTTTGAACATATGTACCCATTACTGGATATTGCTGCTGTCCAGTATCTCATCCCGATATACACGAAGCAATTTGCGTCGAATGGATGTGGATGAGTAATAGACAGTCTGGTAGGAAATAATGACCGACCGTTGGCAGGTGCGGCTGTCAACTTCATTCTCCATTCTCCTGGGTATATCCAGGCCCGCAACTAGAGGGGGGCCAGGAGGGCTGGCTTCCCTAAACTTTTCATGGCCCCTTCAGACCTCAATACAAAATGATATTATTAATACAAAAATCACAATTTAGATATTTGTAAGAGAATTTTTGTTGCCCCCCCCCCCCCATCTTATTCATGCCCTCCCAAACTTCTGTGTCTGGTTACGGGTCTGGGTATATCTGTGAATAGAGGAAGAAAATTTCTTACGCAACTTGAGCATAAAGGACACAGGTACACTCATGTCCAAAATTATTGTCGCATATCTATAACTGTCTTCTCGTAAGAATATAATTTGATAATGATTTTGCAGGGTACTTTCAATACTGATACTATGTGTATAATTAGGAAATGTATATTTGCGGTAAATTTCCAAGGAAAAAAATTATAAATACGAAAATTAGAATGAGTAAATCAAAATGTTGCTAAATGGACAAGAAAGTTTTATTTTCGTTTTATTGTTCTTATTTACTGCTCTTTTGACATGAAATTTCCCACATACATGTCTTTGCCGACTATACACATACTAACATTATAAAAAATACCGGGCCAATTCGTTATCAAATTATGTTCCTAAAACAACATATTTATAGACATGCGACAATAATTTTGGACATGAGTGTACATGCGCAAAAAATATGGTTCTAGCTCTAGCCAAAAAAAAAATTACTGCCCATTGTGCAAAACTTTTTGAACTACCTTCCCCCCTTATGATACGCATTTCAATGAGAGTGTAATTACAAAAATGCACAAGATAATCTTTTTTTAAAACATACATTTTGAACTTCCCTATCTTCTTACAAGAGAAATACGTGAAGTGGTACGCGGGGATCTGCATGTGTTCTTTATCGTATGAAAGGGCACACGGAGTACATTTCACATATAAAATATATCGCTTGAATGGGGCCTGTACGAGGCGTGGCGACCAGATCAAGGCACGCTCCGAAACACCAGAGAACGCGGACAAAATCGGAAGATGTAATTCTTTTAAGACGTGGTATGTATAAGCTTAAAAGGTAGCTGAATACGAATCTGACATCAAATGTTTACAAATCAAAATGGCAGATAAAACATAGCGGACAAAAAGTGCAAAAGTACAGAATGGACGTATGTGTATCGAGACTGCCTGGGCTCCGTCTCGGTCTCGTCTTTATTTTGGAAAGCACAACTCGGTCTCGAATTAGAGACGAGACCGAGGCGAGATCGAGAATAGTCTCGGTGTCGGTACTATCCCTGCTCATGAGAGTGGACATTTGTCATACATATGGCTCACAAGTGTACACGGCGTAATGTGAAACCGGAAAGACATTTGTGGAAACATAACGATGTTTTAAACTCTAACGTGTACTTTTTATTGTCATTGCTCGGATCTTCAGATGGTATCTGCAAATAATCGCAACGTACTCTACAGATGCTATTTAAGCGAGATGTCACAGATGTAGCGTACTCGGATCTTTTCAATGATATATAACACATGCCGACCTCCGTATATTATATCTTTTCAGGTACGGGGGAGAGAGTTGGCAGTAAAATAATTATGGTGTGATTACAATTTGTTCGTATCATAAAACTTTCATATGCGCTACAAAACCTGACCTGTATTCCGTGCCTCAATTTTGGCATGATTGTGTAACAAAACACGCTCCCTGTTACTTTTAGAACATCACCTGTCCCTACTCACCATTTTATGTACTATAGATATTTTTTTACTGCTTGTGCAAGAATAACATGTCCGTTCTTTACATATTTTTTGCATGTTTTATTCGCCGTATTGTATCCGTCATATTGCATTTTGCACTTTTAGCGTAGAATTCGTACTCAGCGACCAAGAAAACCTCTACCTATCTACTTTCAGTTCCATAGTAGTGTTTTGTATTTTGTCAGCCATCTTGGATCTATCATTTTGAATTTTACACTTTTGGTATCCTATTCATACATAGCGACGTCGAATATCTTTATATATCAATCTCAGATCCATAATTTGTTTCTTGTAATCTGTGTCCGCCATGTTGGATCCTCTATTTTGATTTGTAAACATTTGATGCCAGACTCGTATTCAGCTACCTTTCAAACGTATATATACCACGTCTCAAAACAATTACATCATATCTTCCCATTTTGTCCATGTTTTCTGGTGTTTTGGAGGTTACCTTTTTCTGATTTTCAAATGGTCGCCACGCCCCCTACAGGCGTTATTCAAGCGGGATATTTTATATATGAGGTGTACTCGGTGTGACCTTTCTTACGTTATATAACACATGCAGATTCCCTCGTACCACTGAAAATATTTCCCTTGTTAGGATAAGCCCGTTAATTAGTGACATGATACAAACCGTTAAAGTAGATACTATATTACAAAATTCATTTGAAACTGGCAAGCCATTAACCGTGATACGATCACAAACAACATATTGCCTCGATTCTAATGTAGCAGGAAAACGTAGAAAATGTTCTTAAAATCCGAATTTTGAAAAGTTCTGGGTTACGTGAATAGAACAAATTCGCTTCGTCCTGGCGTGGAAAAATTCTTGAGTGAATTCCCATGGGAACCCGTAGACTTGTATCGTTCTCGTAGTTGGGCCTGTTTCTATGCTGACGGCGATGCTTGAAAGATTGTAGCGTTTCATGACAATTTCTTTTTGTCGGAAGTATTGAGTCATGTGATTGTGTGGACCCCTATGTAAGTACAGTCCGCGGCATAAAATTTGTTACAAAAGTTCTAAGTCCAAATTAATAACAAACTCTTGCCCAGTTTTCTTATGCATTCCCGCAATACATGTATCAATCGATTAGTTGCTTCTAGTATTTATTCCAACTCCTCCCCGTCCTCCACCTCTCCTTGTCTAAAGCAGTGTGTGTGACGTAGTACACTCTTTCCATTCAGCTGAAAAAGAAACAGGAATCAAGTTTACAACGTTATAGCTTTAAAACAATTTTTTCCATTCGTTTGTTCTGAAATATTTTTAAGAGCCTAAATTAAAGGAAAGTCACACAATCTTCCCAGAGCTTCATAAATATCTTTAGTTTCATTCTTTTCTTTCTTTAAAGAGTGCAAGCTAGTAAGATGCTCCCTAAGAAATCTATGGAAATTGCCAAGAGCTCTAAAATATCTACGGACAGAAACGAGTTTTATTTAATGATTCATTAAATTTCTTTTCAGTAAGTGCAAGCAAATGTTTCAGGGGCGTCATTTGGGCAGGACAGGAGGGTGTAATTCCCCCTCTCTTGAGCTTCATAAATACGTATTTTTTGATCAAATGTATAGTAATACACTAACAAAAAGTGAAAATCTAATGTCGCCGGAGAATCTCTTTCTTCCTCCCCCTCCCCCTTACCCGAATAAAGTCTAAAAGACACTGGTTTTAACAACAAACCTATAGAGCTGCGATAGCACATTGCTAAAGAGCTTACATTTGGTTTCAAGAGTCGAAGGTTTGATCTCAAGCCATATGACTTCCTGGGTGACATTGAGAGAGAGAGAGAGAGAGAGAAAGATAGGGAGAGGGATTCAAGTATGGAGACAGAGAGGGATGATTTGTATACACAGATTTAGAATTGGGGAAAAAATGATCGGACAGCATTCGTATTATGACGAAAATTCTGATTTTGTGAAAGATAAGAAGGGAAGTTTTCGAACTGCGAGGATCACATTAGGCAGTTGTCGAATTAATGTGGAGAACTCTTTTTAGAGCATCAGATGATTACGAAAGAAGGGAAAGATCTTCAGAACTGAGGAATTAAGATTTTAAAAAATCTGACTTCGGCGACGGGTTTCGAACCACAAACCTTGTGGTTATCGAACCATGACTTTATCCATTCTGCTACGGAGAATTCTATTACTGGTTCACATACGTTTCCCTTAGCTGCGTTGAAAGCTACCTTAAGGGGATATTCCAAAAGTTGACTCAGTGGATGCGCCGTGCAGATAGGACGTAAACCTCTTGTAACTTAGTTACAATGTGCAAAATGAACTCCTTCTTCTTCAGGACACTTTTTAAAGCTTTAAAATTTGTTACTATTGTTTTAATTACATTTGATACTATTGTTTTAAGTTACATTTTATAGAACCATCTGATAAAGTAGTGCCAAGCCCTGTGCGTCATTGTCTGTTAGGTAAATGGTTAATGTAAGTTACTCCTACGTGGATGGTCCGAGCTTCCAATCAAGACCATTCTTATTGATTATTTTATTTGAGCTACGCTCATACTGTATATTCCACAAGTTCAATTTTGAAGTAATGTAGTCACAGCTAGTTTAATTCGAAATAATTTTACAATATTATATTTGTTACTAAATTTACATGACACTCCTCACTGTTTGTAGCCCTGCATAAATGCAAAATTGTTTTAAAAGTATATTTTACTTTCCAGTTTTATTGTTCTTTAATTGTCCTTCAAATTTATTTTATAATTATTTTCTATTTCTTAATTATAACATATGTTGTATTTATATTTTATTCTATGTCACACGTTTATTATTTATATTTTATGTCTTATCTTTGAAGAGGAGCTTTTGACAATTCAGAGCAGCAGGGACATACACAGGTTACAGGCCTTTGCAATCAAGAGCTTTTGCCCTCACGAAATCACTACTTTCTTTGTAAATTATATCTAATTTTAGAGATGATGATAGCAGGGGCGGATTCAGGGGAGTGCGTTCGGGCGATTACATCCCCCAGAATAGGGAACTTTTCATACTTTTTATTTTAAAAATAAAACATATCCTAAGTATTTTTCATCTTTGTATTATAAACTTAAATTAAAACCTAAAGTAGATAGGCCTTACTTTCTTAAGAAAGTTAATTCTGCAGAAGTGCTACTTCTCCTTTTCTAAATTTGTTTTTTCTTTTCTTTTCTTTCTTTCTTTCTTTCTTTCTTTCTTTTTTTCTTTTTCTTTTTTTTTTTTTTTTTTTGCAATCCGCTCTTACCTTGATTTGACTTCGAACGACCGCCCCTCCCAAACAATCATCCTGGATCCGCCCTGGATGATAGACATTTTAGTAAAATATGCCCTCAATCGCTGAAATAAATTCCTGTCAATCTTTCGATCGCTGAAATAAATTTCTGTCTATGGCCGTGCAAAACAGTGACGATTTTAGGGAGTGATCAGTTAGTAATGCCTCCCTGGAGCAACGACACTTCCCCAGAAGTCATATCTCCGATAATTCAGAATGTGATTTGTGCATTATCACTTTTCACTCTCAGTGTCTTGAAACGCACCAAAAAGGAACTGTTCTGAAGTATTTACTGGTTCTCCCTATGACCCCATTTCAATATGGCCAACCTTGGACATATACACATCTGAAATATCACCTTTGATGTCAGTGATCCCGAAAACTATCCATTCGACACAAATATAGGATATTTTCGATTCTTTATTCCTGTCACCCTCCCATTGTCAACTCGAAGCCAACCAAGGCTTATTTTGGACTTACGCAGCATCCACAGTGTCACTCTTCATCTTTGCACATGAATTTGACACTAATTTCGTTCGTATTTGACTACTTTTACATGTCACCTTCACCTCTTGGTAGGGATTTTTTCAGTATCTCGCCCCCACAACTATGGAGAAATTTCAACCAACTAAGTATAATTATAAATTATCATCTGAAACACAACAGTACGGGTGATCTTTTTCGCAGAGGAATTCGTTAACTACTGTTTCAATATCAATGTATTGGCTTTTCTTGCTCTGCATGCTGGAGATTGCCAAAGAGCTAAACTTCATTCTGTACTATTGTGCTATGAATATAGTGGTTTAATTCACTGAATACTCGCTTAGATGATGCTCTCGTCGCAGGAAAAGTGAGATACAGTTATAAAAGAAAAACGAAACGAAATATTTAAGTTTTACGTCCCACGTTATGCCGACTACGCTAATGGAGACAGTGATGGTGAGAAACGAATGAAATCGTTTAATGAAGAAAGTGGGAGGAAACTGGAGAAACCCGAGAAAACTCATGCACACGGTGTTTGTCCATAATAAAGTTCATTCAGGGCGAGCTGGGATCTAACCAACAACTCCATGCACCATAGGTAAAGTTATAAAAGAATAGGCGTCTAAACAAATACGGAACACTACTATCAATGAGAGTTGTATAAGATTAGATTTTTTATTTATTTCATTCTAAGTTGAAATTTCAATCAATCTTGAACGTCATTACTGTTCGAAATCCGGACCAACCAGTATTCCCTACTAGGGTAAAGATTAATTGATCGCCAACAGAAATCCAAAATCCTCTGTATAACCCTACGTTCCATTATTCCATATACACAATTAAGAGTCCAGCGTAACCTACCAGTTAATAAGTTTTCTTCTTATTATTATTATTATTTTTAACACCTCAAAAATATAGGCTCTTAATTGAACCACTGATTGGAAAAAGGGAATAAGTACATAAAAATATTTTTTCCACTTTTAAGCTTTTCTCACCAATTGCAGTGCTACAATACAAGATTCTTCTTCTTGTCTTAGAGTTTGTCAGTTCTTTTGCTACAATTAATCAGTTATACACGTGTTGAAATAAATACAAATACGCCTCGGGAAGGTTTTTTAGCGTTTCTGAAAACTTAGGTCTGATGTACTTATTCCCTTTTGCTGGAAATAGTTGCTGCAAGGACGTGATAAATCTTTTCGGTAGACTTCACAGTCTATAGCTCCTTCACAACTTCCTTTTCATCTAAGGCTAAGTAGTTACATTTTAGACATTCAGGAAAAAGTGTGAAATTAATTAAAACCCTTCAAAGTGGAGTTACGAATCTTCAATGGTCCCCATTTTGCTGTTGGCCTCGCTCAACGCACTCCCGTCACTGTTCAGGGTGCACGATAGAGTTTCTCCCTTTTAGGAATACTTTCTAAGACAGTACTAGTTTTTTTTACAGCTGTTTCAATTGAGTTGTATTTGCTAGAACTGTCGGTTAAAGGAAACAAAAGATCCTGTACTCAAACACAAATCATCTCTCTAGAAGCTCTAATGGAAAACGAAACGAATCGTCGTAAACATGTTACGTTCTTGAAGAGGAAAACAGCAAAACATTGATTGCACAAACGTATAATGGTATCATTTGCTTGCAAATTTAAAACTTATAGAAGTTGATGTCTTGTTAGGTGAGGGGTTAGCGAACACGACCCGCTCGAGAGAGTAATACTCCCGGAAGTACGTTTTTCCGCGCGCTACTCTAGACAGTTGTTTTAGGTTGGTCACAAAATTTATATCATGAAGTACAAGGGGAACAAAATGACCCTATATCATGGAGTACAAGGGCATAAGTACTACAACTACTTATCTGCATAAAAATAAATAAATCTCTTTTTAAAGTATTATTTTCATATTATTTTAATTTAATAAGTGTTATAAAAATGTAAAAAAAAATGTTAAAAAAATTCCTCGGGCGGGGTTTGAACTCGCGCCAAAAGAGTACTGTCTTACTAGCACATAGCGCTAGCCCACTCTGCCACTGAGCCCAACAGCAGTAAGTGTTTGTTGTCTACTATTTGAATGCAACGTAGCAAGAATTGGATAGCGCCAACCAATCAGAAATGTGTTTCTCGTTTCTACTTCCGGGAGCATTACTCTCCCGAGCAAGTCCTTTAGTGAACAGCATTTTTGTACTGGTGGTCCAGGGTTCGAATCTCGTCCGTTCTTCTTACGTTTTGTTTCTTTAAGCTACACTGAGTTTGTTCATTCCAGTTCTTTAAGCTTGAATTAAATCTAATACCAGTTAGTGAATTAAAAGTAGCTAACATTATTTTCAAATACGAGACGTTATTACATGCTTGTCACTAGCTCACAATACTCAACTTTGATATAAACTCTTGCAGCCTTCATCATGAGGTTCGGATTCCACGTTAATCAGTAGGTCCACGTCTCATATAGCCTCCTTGCTGAACGGGACGAAAAACTCAAAATCGCCTTACCTCACCACTTGCAGCCTTCATTTAACTCATTTCTTGACGTGTTTTGTTACAAAACTCATGAATCGTGGCGAAGAAAATTGTTTTACCAGATAATGGTGACTGCTTTGAAACCAAATGACAAGTATGAGAATTAAACGTATCATATCTGTAGTTTGGTGTGGAGAAGAAACCAAATAGCGAACGAAAGGTTTAAGAACAACCACGTTATTAATATAAACTATGCCAAAGATTATTGACTTATATGATTTAAAAAAATCGAAAGAAATTTTGAAAGAACGAAAAATACTAACTTAGAATTTTGTAACTGGAGGCAAGGAAATCTAATTTAAACATACTAAAACATACCATTTAGCGCATATAGAGCGTGGATCTGTGCTCAAGGCGCTAGCTAATAATCTGGAGGTTCTCAAGTCGGAACCATGTGTGAATATTTTGATTAAATTTAGAATTTTTGATCAAATCTTCAATAATAATAATAATAATAATAATAATAATAATAATAATAATAAAATAATAGTTATTATTATTATTATTATTATTATTATTATTATTATTATTATTATTATTATTATTATTATTATTAGCAAAGTAATTCAATAACACGTTAATATCTTTAATTATTTCTCGATAACTACTCGAACTTAAGACGTCCTCGAATCTAAGTCGCATCCCGATTTCGCTGGGCTAAATTAAAGAAAAATAGTAATATGTTATGGTTTTACTATTACTAAAGCACTCTTTGATATTGGTCATTTTCGATGATTTTATGTATCCCTCTCCCTCCATGTTGGGGGCACGGTATGACAAAAATTATCCCAGGCCCGAAGGTCATATACGTTAAAAATTTGATCGAAATCTGTTGGATGGTTCAAGAGTTGTTCTAATTATTATTGTATATTAATCTCCCCTTCTCTTATCCTCTCCTATGTTCTACCGTCAAAGTGAAAATATTAAAACAAAAGTTTCTAGGCCCGAACGTCGTCTATGTTGAAAATTAGATCGAGATCGGTTAGGTGGTTCAAGAGTTGCTAAGTTTTATTCATTTTTATAGATATTTCCCCTCCCCTCCTCCTACCCTACGTTCTACCTACAAAGCGATATGAGAAAAACGACCCCAGGTCCGAACCTCATCTATGCTGATAATTTGATTAAGATCAGTTCGGTGGTTTAAGCGTGATGAAGTCACCAAGACAGCATTTTTATTTTTATTTTTTTACATAGTCCCCCTTCCCCTCCCCTACATTGTGCCGTCAAGGCAAAAAATGAAAACATCCCAGGTCCGAACCTTATCTATATTGAATGTTTGATTGATTGGGATCAGTCGGATTGTTCAAGAGTTATTAAGTTTTATTCATTTTCATATATTTACCCTCCCCTCCTCTTCCGCAAGTTCTAATATCAAAATGAAATAACAAAAAGCTTCCCAGGTTCGAATTTCATCTATGTTCAAAATGTGATTGAGAACGATCGGGTAGTTCAAGAGTTATTCACCCCCGAACATTGTCACTTTTATTTTTATATTTATAGCTGTTACGTATCCTCCCCCTCCTCTCCATCCTCTACGTTATTCCGTCAAAGTGAAATGGTAAAATCCATCCCTCGCGTTAATCGAGACGGGGACATATAGCCTCATTGCTGACGTCCCCATTAATCCCCCTACTCATACCCTTTAGTGTGTTTAAGTTAGTTTTTTTTTGTCTTCAGTTGCAAATTTCTAAGTTATTTTTCTTTGTTTCAAAATTCGCGCATTTCTTGTATGATAATACAAGTTAATAATCTTTGACTTGTTTTATATTAATAATCTGAGTTGTTCTTAAACCTTTGGTTTCCAATTTTGTTTTGTCTCTATACCAAACTACAGATATGACAAATTTAATTCTCATACTTTACATTTGATTTCAAAGCGGTCGCCATGAACTGCTTAAAAGCACTTTTTCCGTCACGAAACACCCAGCAGAGGGCGTACGATATCGTCTACAGCAATGAGAGGGAACTCCGCCTTGTTACGTGACGTCACATGAAGCACGTTCCGTTCAAACACCTAAGCAAAGCTATCATTTTGCTTCTGGTGTGAAAATGGCTCACTACGAAGCTTCTGTTAAAAGCAGCGTGATTGCTTTAATTGAGGATGCGGGCATGAACTATAGCGAGGCAGGCGCGAGATATGGTGTTAACCGTGCTACAGCACGGAGGTGGTGGAGGAGATATGAGGAAATAAATAGATGTAAGACGTAAAAGAGGAAGTGGGAGACAAAGAGTTTCCTCTGCCGAAGAAGACCAGAGTGTAATTGCCCAATGCCGTGAGCACCTTTTCATGTCTGCCCGACAGTTACGAGAGGAAACCAATTTCCCAGGGGATGTTACGACTGTCCGTCGTAGACTCAAATCCTTTGGTTTGAGATCATACAGGGCAGCTGTTAAGGAGCGACTAACAGAAGACCACATGGTTGACCGTCTGGCGTTTGCACAGTTAAATATTGCACGTGTGTGGGACGAGGTCGTTTTCACAGACCAAAAAATATTTTCCAGTGCAAACTTCGGGCCGAAGCGTGTTTACCGCCCCCCTGGAAACAGGTATGCCTCTGAATACGTTTCCCGTTCTGGTCGAATGGGACATGTAACTGTCCACTGTTGGGCATGGATATGCAAGGCTGCAAATTTCGGAGGAATCTACAGGATTCCTGGTCGCCTAAACGCCCACAAGTATGTGGAACATCTGGATGAAACGCTTCCGGAAATAAAAGCTCATGTAGGTGACGGCATATTATATTTGCAAGAGGACAATAGCTCGATACATAATTCAAGTGTGGTTCAGACATGGTTGCAGAGGCAACTTGATGTCGAAATAGTTGACTGTGTTCCTCATGGAGCAGATCTGAACCCTATTGAAAATATGTGGGCCTCTGTTGCAAGAACATTGCGGGAAACCTGGTCGAACAATCCTCCACGAACATCTAATGATCTTTGGGAGCGTGTTGAAGATGCGTGGTCGATCTATTGCACCCAACGTTATATCTCTCGCCTGGTGGATTCAATGCCACGGCGTATGGCAGCTGTAATCGAGTCCCAAGGGGACTATACACACTATTAATAAATGCTCGCCCACAACACCATCAGCCCTCTCGAGCGCTACTTAATTCGTCCCACTTATTAACAAAATTTTATGAAATACAATACGGGACACCAGTGAATGTAAGTGTCTCAGTATGTTCTGCATTAATAAAGAGGCTAACGTGCGAGACTTCGTGGCCGAGTGGTATTATGCTTGCTATGTAAACCAAAACGGCCTGTAACAGTGGTTCGAATCTAGTGAAGAAGACCCCTACTTTTTATCACCAGGGATATTTGCAATACGCCTTCTGCTATGTCCGCCTTCGTACGGTCTATTATATGACACATAATGTGGACCGCCATAAGTTTTTACTTAGTAAACAATTTATAAATATATGAACAAATACCTAGGTATATTAGAGTAACAATGGAATATAGTACTTTCGTCCGACTGACGTCGCTCTGCAAATGTTCATTGTATTACATCGGAAGATGAATTAAATAAAGACTGGAAAATTTGATATAAAAATTGATACGTAATAAGTTAAAGACAAAATATGTAATTATAATCTCATATTTGAAACTAATTTCGACTACAATTAATTCTCTACCTGCTTTCATAAATAATCCAAACCAAACTTCGAGGTTTGGAATGCACAAACTAAGTGTAGCTAAGAGAAAAAAGTAACAAGAAGAGCAGAGATTCGAACCCACGACCACCAGCGTAAGAATTCCTTTTACTAATCCTTCATCTATCAAACCATTACGTGAACATGACTTTTGTAAGTTATAAATTTGTATCCAAGAAACACCATTAAGCGTATGCGCAACTACTGCTTTGCTCTTTTTCTCTTCAAAAGCGTAACATGTTTAGGACGATTCGTTTCGTTTTCCATTAGAGTTTCGAAAGAGATTATTTGTGTTTGAGTGTAGGATCTTTAGTTTCCTTTAACCGACACTTCTAGCAAATACAACTTAATTCACACAGCAGATAAAAAAATAAACTCGTACTGCCTTAGAAAGTATTCCTAAAAGCAGAAGCTGCATCATGCATCCTGAACAGTGACCTAACTAACGGCAGTGCGTTAAGAGAGCCCAGAGTAAAACGGGGCCCATTGAAAAGTGGTAATTCCACTATTTTTCCTCGATGTCTAAAATGAGACTACTTTAGCCTTACATGAAAAAGAAGCTGTGGAGGGTACTGCGAAGTCTACTGAAAAGATTTATCACGTCCTTACACCAACAATTTTAAGTTTTCGAACAGTAATGAAGAACAAGATTGATTGAAATTTTAACTTAGAATGAAATAACTAAAAATCTAATCTTATATAACTCTCATTGATAGTAGTGTTCCGTATTTGTTTAGACGCCTATTCTTTTATAACTTTACCTATGGTGCATGGGGACCTTGGTTCGATCCCAGCTCACGCCGAATGAACTTTATTATGGACAAACACCGTGTGCATGAGTGTCCTCGGGTTTCTCCAGTTTCCTCCCACTTTTTTCATTAAACAATTTCATTTATTTCTCACGATTACTCTCTCCATTAGCATAGTCGGCATAATCGTGGGACGTAAAGATTAGATATTTCATTTCATTTTTCTTTTATAAGTGTATATCACTTTTTCTGTGACGAGAGCAACATCTAAGCGAGTATTCAGTAAATTAAATTACTAAAACCTATATTCATTGCACAATAGTGCAGATGAAGTTTAGCCCTTTGGCAATCTTCAGCATGCAGAGCAAGAAAAGCCAATACATTGATATTGAAACAGTAGTTAACGAATTCCTCTGCGAAAAAGATCACCCGTACTGTTGGTTTCAGATGATAATTTATAATTGTACTTAGTTGGTTGAAATTTCTCCATAGTTGTGGGGGCGAGATACTGAAAAAATCCCTACCAAGAGGTGAAGGTGACATGTAAAAGTAGTCAAATACGAACGAAATTAGTGTCGAATTCATATGCAAAGATGAAAAGTGACACTGTGGATGCTGCGTAAGTCCAAAATAAGCCTTGGTTGGCTTCGAGTTGACAATGGGAGGGTGACAGGAATAAAGAATCGAAAATATCCTATATTTGTGTCGAATGGATAGTTTTCGGGATCACTGACATCAAAGGTGATATTTCAGATGTGTATATGTCCAAGGTTGGCCATATTGAAATGGGGTCATAGGGAGAACCAGTAAATACTTCAGAACAGTTCCTTTTTGGTGCGTTTCAAGACACTGAGAGTGAAAAGTGATAATGCACAAATCACATTCTGAATTATCGGAGATATGACTTCTGGGGAAGTGTCGTTGCTCCAGGGAGGCATTACTAACTGATCACTCCCTAAAATCGTCACTGTTTTGCACGGCCGTAGACAGAAATTTATTTCAGCGATCGAAAGATTGACAGGAATTTATTTCAGCGATTGAGGGCATATTTTACTAAAATGTCTAACATCCAGGGCGGATCCAGGATGATTGTTTGGGAGGGGCGGTCGTTCGAAGTCAAATCAAGGTAAGAGCGGATTGCAAAAAAAAGAAAAGAAAGAAAGAAAAGAAAAGAAAAAAACAAATTTAGAAAAGGAGAAGTAGCTCTTCTGCAGAATTAACTTTCTTAAGAAAGTAAGGCCTATCTACTTTAGGTTTTAATTTAAGTTTATAATACAAAGATGAAAAATACTTAGGATATGTTTTATTTTTAAAAGGATATGTTTTATTTTTAAAATAAAAAGTATAAAAAGTATAAAAAGTTCCCTATTCTGGGGGATGTGATCGCCCGAACGCACTCCCCTGAATCCACCCCTGCTATCATCATCTCTAAAATTAGATATAATTTACAAAGAAAGTAGTGATTTCGTGAGGGCAAATGCTCTTGATTGCAAAGGCCTGTAACCTGTGTATGTCCCTGCTGCTCTGAATTGTCAAAAGCTCCTCTTCAAAGATAAGACATAAAATATAAATAATAAACGTGTGACATAGAATAAAATATAAATACAACATATGTTATAATTAAGAAATAGAAAATAATTATAAAATAAATTTGAAGGACAATTAAATAAAACATTAAAACTTGAAAGTAAAATATACTTTTAAAACAATTTTGCATTTATGCAGGGATACAAACAGTGAGGAGTGCCATGTAAATTTAGTAACAAATATAATATTGTAAAATTATTTCGAATTAAACTAGCTGTGACTACATTACTTCAAAATTGAACTTGTGGAATATATAGTATGAGCGTAGCTCAAATAAAATAATCGATAAGAATGGTCTTGATTGGAAGCTCGGACCATCCACGTAGGAGTAACTTACATTAACCATTTACCTAACAGACAATGACGCACAGGGCTTGGCACTACTTTATCAGATGGTTCTATAAAATGTAACTTAAAACAATAGTATCAAATGTAATTAAAACAATAGTAACAAATTTTAAAGCTTTAAAAAGTGTCCTGAAGAAGAAGAAGTTCATTTTGCACATTGTAACTAAGTTACAAGAGGTTTACGTCCTATCTGCACGGCGCATCCACTGAGTCAACTTTTGGAATATCCCCTTAAGGTAGCTTTCAACGCAGCTAAGGGAAACGTATGTGAACCAGTAATAGAATTCTCCGTAACAGAATGGATAAAGTCATGGTTCGATAACCAGAAGGTTCGTGGTTCGAAACCCGTCTCCGAAATCAGACGTTTAAAATTCTAATTCCTCAGTTCTGACGATCTTTCTCTCCTTTCGTAATCATCTGATGCTCTAAAAAGAGTTCTCCACATTAATTCGACAACTGCCTAATGTGATCCTCGCAGTTAGAAAACTTCTCTTCTTATCTTTCACAAAATCAGAATTTTCGTCATAATACGAATGCTGTCCGATCTTTTTTCCCCAATTCTAAATCATCCCTCTCTGTCTCCATACTTGAATCCCTCTCCCTATCTTTCTCTCTCTTTCTCTCTCCCAATGTCACCCAGGAAGTCATATGGCTTGAGATCAAACCTTCGACTCTTGAAACCAAATGTAAGCTCTTTAGCAATGTGCTATCGTAGCTCTATAGGTTTGTTGTTAAAACCAGTGTCTTTTAGACTTTATTTGGGGGGGGGAGGGAAGAAAGAGATTCTCCGGCGACATAAGATTTTCACTTTTTATTAGTGTATTACTATACATTTGATCAAAAAATACGTATTTATGAAGCTCAAGAGAGGGGGAATTACACCCTCCTGTCCTGCCCAAATGACGCCCCTGAAACATTTGCTTGCACTTACTGAAAAGAAATTTAATGAATCATTAAATAAAACTCGTTTCTGTCCGTAGATATTTTAGAGCTCTTGGCAATTTCCATAGATTTCTTAGGGAGCATCTTACTAGCTTGCACTCTTTAAAGAAAGAAAAGAATGAAACTAAAGATATTTATGAAGCTCTGGGAAGATTGTGTGACTTTCCTTTAATTTAGGCTCTTAAAAATATTTCAGAACAAACGAATGGAAAAAATTGTTTTAAAGCTATAACGTTGTAAACTTGATTCCTGTTTCTTTTTCAGCTGAATGGAAAGAGTGTACTACGTCACACACACTGCTTTAGACAAGGAGAGGTGGAGGACGGGGAGGAGTTGGAATAAATACTAGAAGCAACTAATCGATTGATACATGTATTGCGGGAATGCATAAGAAAACTGGGCAAGAGTTTGTTATTAATTTGGACTTAGAATTTTTGTAACAAATTTTATGCTGCGGACTGTACCAAAGGCTCATGCGCTAGCAAGTCATCGGAATCGAACGTGAAGGAGTATTTTGCGTTTTATGGTTATTTTGTTGTCAAAGTGGAACAAGAACCATCATAATGCTTTCAAATATTCAATGCTCTCTCACTGAGAATCGAACCAGGACCCGTGTAAGTACCAAAAGCGCATGCGCGAATCAGAATAGTACTGGCTTTAATTGTCACTTTTTGGGAGATGAATTTACAGTTTAAGATGCTGCAAAAAATAGGTATAATGTAGATTGAAGATTGAGTGATAGAACAATAGAAAGAAATGCAGAAATCTTAAATAACGTTTGCAGGGATAAAAGTAAATACAGAAAAAAAACTAAATACATGGAAGTTAGTCGGGATCGTAATACTGTATTTTTTGGGGGGAGTACCACAAAAGAAAACACACTGACACAATGGTGACCACCACAAACTTACTTCACCGGGGTCGAATCAGGGATCCATGCAATAGAGGTAAGTGCTCTTTCATTGAGCCACCGTGTTCCTCTATTCCCTGGTTAGTGTTGAAACATAATATATCCTCATACTGAAGTTCACACTCTCTCTCAAAAAAAAAAAAAAAAACTTTGAATGGCTTCAAATATTCAATGATGTCTTACCGAGAATCAAACCCATCTAAAACTCTTCATGCTATAATGGATTGGAAAAGTTTTATTTTTATTATGTTTAAATAATAAGATCGTAACTTACAACTATATCTAACTATTCATAAGTATGAAATGAAAACAATTTTAGGTCATTTAAGAACATTTAACTTGCTTTCGTAATTTGGTTCATACTCTACAATTGGCATTATTATCTACATACTTTTTACTGTTATTTTTCCATCATGTGGAGCTGTTGCACCCGCTTCTGTCCACTTATATAAAAGATCTTTATTATTACCAGTCTTTATAAATGTTATTCTCAATCCACCTTTCCACATAACCTCTTTATAATCACTTAAAAAGCCTGAAATTAATCTTCGCAGATATAAAACTGTAAAATCGTTTCTCAATCCACATTTACCATCTGTTTCGAAACTTGCTTGTTCCAAGTACTCAACTTCTGCTTTAGAAATTTTAAAGTTCCAATAACTGTAGATGTTATTTCAGTTAGATCAATTCTATATATAATTATTTCGTGCTTTCTAATTTCTATGCTAAAGAAGAAGAATGGGAAGATATTATTTACAAGTTTTATTGTATCATTAGTTTCAAATGTTCCTCCAGCTTGAGCACCTACAACTTCAAATTTCATAAAACAGTCTGCTCTGTGATAATGAATAAATCCATCTCCTACATCAAAATCAAATTCAATATCTTTGTTAGGTTCATTCAAATTATTATAAGTTCTTCTATTTGCTGTAAAACTTTGCGACTCATAACTCTCAATACTCTCCATACTATTTATTATAAAAAATCTTAGATCCCATCCTAACTTTAGCATTCATAACAGTACCAACTGCAAAAGCTGCAAGTCTTTCACCAATTGATGCATCTTTACGAAATACTCTTCCCCATGCTATATTTTCTAATTTTTAATCAGCAATATGTCTTGAAGCTGCTTCTCTATTATCTCTGTAGTATAAATCGTGTTCTCTAGAAGCTTCATCTAATGGGTTAATACCCTCATCTCCTTTTCTAATCATCCTTAATACCAGGCAGTTAACCCCTCAAGTTTCTTTGAAGGCTGGGCTGTATCTTAATGGATCATCGAAGTTGGTCACACTCCTCACCACCACACCGTTCAGTGTCTGAGATGGCTCCATATTAGACTGACTACTTTTCCTAACTTAGGAGCTCAACTGCGGATTATCCACTTCTAATCGTTTTTACCATTGTGTTCGGTCATTACCCGAGTTCCCCTAAAAGTTTTCAAATAGAGGTGGTAGATTAGGCTCTAAAGACGTCCCCGCAACAACGTGTGAACTGCCATGCTCATTTCAAGTACGACAGCGGCTCCGTTGAACGCAATAGCTAAATCCAGGAATATGTAATTCAAATAGGAGTTTATTAATCAAATCATTCACTAACCTTTTATCAAGTTTCTCATCGTTCCAAAATCTTAGTGGCAATATGTTTAATATCTTTATCAAATAACCGATACCTTTTGGATCGTTAGGAATAAATTGTGAATGCTTGTTATTAATCATACATACTATACCTACTTTCTCATTGTAAAAATTATTGTTATCAGCTTTTTGTTCTCCATCTATAACAATTAATCTATAGATTAACTTTCGAACATCATCCATCCAAATATATTCTTTAGCCAGTTCAATAAATGTTTAATTCCTTCTCCCGACTTTTTAGATTTAGAAGTTATGTAATGGAACATTACAATTTAATGTAATGATATTTTTGATGGGAGGGTGCCAGAAAATTTTTGCACCGACTGTACTTTTTATTCTTTCGGTCCATATAAGTTATTTAATTGTTCGTTATTTTATTCCAAATTAACATGGAAAACGGTAAAAAATTCTTTAGAAATCATATTTTGGGGATTCATATCTTTATTTATATATTAACTAATTATAAATCTCATATATGCATATTTTAAATGGACGATTACATATCTCACGGTGTCAGTGCTATTCGGAAATATAGGCCCACCATTGGATGGAAGTTTTAGAATAATTAACCAATCTAAATTTTGGCACAATATTTTAGACTCTCTTCACCCCTCTTTTGGTATCAATGTTCATCTAAAGATCCGGTTCAATCCAGATTTTACCATTTTTTATTCGTTTTAAATACTCCACCGCCAAAAACGCTTTACTTTGATTGGTGCAGTTACCCACGCTACATGTTAAGGCGCGATCGTCTTCACTCTACATCGCCCAGCAGAATAATCAAGATGCGTGTCTGACCCGCCAGCGAATTGAGAGGATTTGTAGCAGAATAGCCGATTAAAACAGGTAAATTGTATCTCAAGGTTGAAACTACACTACCCGGAAGCACAGGAGCTAAAATTTAGAAAATCTCCATAGTTAAAACATACTAAAATTCAGTAAAATGTAGCTGTCAATACAGGACTCCATGCTGGACGTAAACAATTAGTGTGGACAGGTTCGGCATTTAGGTGCATTAAATTTGGTGTGATAAACTTTTCATTTGCTTTGACTAAGAAAGTTTAACAGTTTAACAGAAAGTTTAACGGTATTAAGTTTAGCAGTCTCTGTAACATTAGAATGATCGCTTAGGTCAACTTTAAGGGCTCCTGTTTTAATCCCGAATTGGGATAGCTTTCGGTAGGGATGGGTTAAATATTTAATTATCTAGGTTTCCTTCCCTTTTAGGGAGGGGAACCTCTAAATTAATAGCTTTGGTATGTCCCCTTGGGACACGTTTTGACCAGTATCTTACAGAATATTATGAGTTAATCAGGACCAATTGGTTCAGTTTTCACTGTCCATTTCCTTCCTCTACATCAACTAGAGCCGATTTAAAAAAATGGTAAACTCTGATGAGTTTTATTTGTGTTAAATACATAATAAAATTAATGGTAGTGATGATTAGTATGTATTAGCATGATATGTCTTCAGTTTAATTAGTATGTGTGTATTCGTAATGTAGTAAACATCTACTTGTAGTAGTAATTGTGGTAGTGAGTGATTGGGAGCGTGAGATAATTAAATATGGACAGTGTGGTATTTACTATTAGATTTTCGCATTCCGTCATTAAATGAACTCATTATAATCCATATCTGAAAGTCAGCGTAATATAGTACAATAATTCAGTGTACAAGGTCACATTTCGTGGTTTACAGTTCGATCAAATAGTTACTAGCGCCCTTGTGTCGGAATTCAGTATTATCTGTCGTGCATATTTTACCATTGAACGCAGTTAGTGATTTAGGTTCCACAAAATTGACCTTTATTTTCGAATTAAAACCGAGTAAACATAATTTCCGGCCCATATGAACAGACAGTTGGATAATGTGATTTGACACTTTAATATTCTGAAAACTGCGACATTCTGCGTAATCCAGTAATGAAAATATTTAAGTAAATAAACTATGCATAGATTCTTAACCAAAGTCAGCCAATGTGATGCTATTTCCGTTCTGAAATTATGATATGGAATTCCAATTCTTTTCTTGTAGTTGCAGAATAATTTTCATTGTTGCTGTCAGAATGTTATCAAATTCCATAATATTATTATCATGCATATTTTATTTTTTGTGAATATATCTATATAGAGATTTGTTTAAAACAGCTGCGAAGTAAGATATAGGATGGTTTGTGTGGTACAGAAATCTTGGGTTCGAGTGATGTTTCTTGCGTGTTGGTCGGGGCGCGATTTATAAATTTTTAAAATATATGATGAAATGAATGTATAGTTCAGGCATAGATAGAAGAAACAGGGTGTCTAAAAAGAATACTGCGTTGTCAGAAATTAATAAATATATGGATAAAATGGTAATATAAGTGAGAAATAAATGTAGTGTAGTAAAAGAGAATAGATGATAGGACACCCGTATAATGTATACATGGGCCCAGTGTATTTTAGCCATATGTTGATATATATATATATATATATATATATATATATATATATATATATATATATATATATATATATATAGATGAAACTTAAATGCGTGGTGATAATCGTTTCGAGTTCTGACCTCCACGCCGAGACATCACTCGACAAGGTAGACGAGTGATATGTCAGAATATATTATTACTTCGTAGTTGAGTATGCCATAACAGTAGTATTTATTTATAACAATTTCGTCTGACAGCAGGGTAGGGATAGCATCATATAATGGCTAACTAAATGTAATTGCTCATTGATCACGATACCAAATAGTTGGTGTTTTGGGCTGTTGTAAATTATGTTTGCAGTCGGGTATGAAAGAGAAGATCCTATGACTCTGAGATTTTTTTCTTCACATTACGCTACCATACAATGTTTGTAGAGTGAATAGGACAGACGGGGCAAATCAAATTAATATCTAGGTCAATCGCGTACCTGCACGTCGACCCATGACCCTCTTAAATATTTTCGTTTCTTTTCTCAGTTTAATTAGTTGATGGAAATTAACGACGTCCCAGATTTTGGCATGTCTGCGCAGGGTAGCCATCGGTGATGTTTGGTCACTGAAATCACCGATCCAAAATTTAGTTTATTTATTTTTTTTTATTTTGGCAAATCACTAATTAGGGACATCTTAGCTATTTTTTCCCTCTAATTTCATTACTATTCTGGATTCTTTTACTTTCCGACAGGTCGGATGATTTTTTTCCTTTTTGAAATTCTAAATTAGTGCCTTCTCTAACCTTCCGGTGGATTCCGGGATCTGCAAGGGCGTTGACCGGATACGGTGAGTGGTGGGATTTCCCTAAAGCCTTTGTCTTTCCGAAAATCCCATCGAGGACACAGACTCGTCTCGACGTTGCAGACTTGTTTTTCGGCTATTTATTTGGTAAGCCGAACCCCTTTTGGCATAAAAGAGAATATTTGGTTATAGTATGTTGTATACGCAAATTCGACCACTTATCTTTCGTAGTTGTAGTTTTCTGTCTCCTCTTTTTTACCTATTCTTTCTACTCCTTCTCTAAAGTTTTTTTTTTAAATTTCAACCTCCCCCCCAGATTTTGTAAATATAATATATCAATGAATTAATGTATAATTTTTTTACCGAAATGACCAGCTGAGACATCTCGGGACACGATTCGTTTGATGAAATAGTTAGGGACTGGGTTTACATTATATTTGACCCATCGCCGAAGTGAGTAACGATTCGGTACACCGTAGTTTTCCACTTTCATTCCTTCACCATTGTCCGTCTGGGATTCTTCTTTTTGATCCAGTGGTCACTTTCCACTTATTTTTTTTCCGTGAATGTTGTTGTAATATTGGGCCCAAAGTTAAGATAAAAAAATGTTTGGTTTATACATGTTCATGTATTTAAGAATGTTCTGTGTTACGTGCCTGCCTCACAATTTTTTTTCTTTCTTTGATCTACTCTATAATTGAATATGTGAGAATTTAAAATTAATAGACCCGCGGTATAAAGGTTAATAATGTTTTATTATGATATGTCGGAAGTTTTGTTTCTTGGTGTAATGTTGCAACCTTCTTCTTGGACAAATTATTGTTGGGGTTATGTAATTAAATGTGTGCGCGTGTATTAAATATATATATATATAGACGTCGAAATGTAAATATGTATGAAATATAGAATATTAAAGTGAAATGTAAAATGTTAAACTTATAATATGGATAAGTAAGAGCACCGCATCTGCCCCATACGTTTATTGGTTGCCATGGGTTTTTAAGTAACGTTTTCCGACGAATGGAATGATGTAGCCTAATTTTCTTTTTAAGAATACCGCCGCGAACTTAAAAGATTTCCTTTGTTCTGAATAAATGTAACTAGTGATCAGTAATGTAAACAGTTTCATTGGCATGCATTTCAAAATAACGGCAGGTCTAAAACGTAATCCAACCCCTCAACAAATATTATCCTTTAGTGATCAACTAGAAATTTCTTTTTTTGGAAAGTGTACCTAGAATCCCCCCTGTTTTCCAGTGTGTATCCTATGACTTAACCCGTGTTTGCCACGATATAAATCACCATAATCTTTCCAACTATTAAAGATCTTCTCAAATATGAATACTATGCGTAAAAGTTATACGTAATTCACGAATAAAGTGTTATGATGTGTCCCAGTGATGAATGACTAACTAGTAACCTGGAGTTATTAAATAATGAATTCAAAAATGGACTGAATCGAGAGGAGAATTCTCCTCTGACCAAATGTTGTCGTTGAAATCCCTAGATGGATGGAATTTTCAGTATGCAAATACAGCTACAAACTGGTAGTTCGTGTATACTTGACAAATGGTTATTCTAAATCAATATATATATACGTATAAATATAAACTAAATTAAATCGAGCGAAGCGAAATGTGTTGGACACTACCTTTAGTGCATTAACAGTGATCTTGAATGCTCGAGTTTGATATACGCTACAGGACGTATAAGGATATTTTTTTAATGTCTCGACATGAGATAGAGACTCATAAAGATTTTCATTATATATAAAAGTTTTTTTTTGTTTGCTTTCCTCTTTGTTCAATTTTTTTTAAAAATATAAATATGAATGTCTTCTTCGTTTATGTTGTGAAGTATAAATTTGATTTAGCATTCCTAAAACGTGGTATATGTAATTATATTAACATTTTTTTTCCTTCGTCAATGTGATTAAATATATGAAGCTGAATTCAAAGAAATGCCATTCGATTGTTTAGACTTATGAAGGTATAACTTTATGTATTCCGTTGACACATAACTAAGAAATTGTTCTTTCAATAACTTTTTTTTATTCTTTATTCTTTTCCTCCATTAATGTAATAAATATTATGTAAAATCGTAGCTAGATGGTTTTCTTTAACGATACATACACTGTCCTGTGTGAGTGAGCGTGTGAATGTATGATAGAATTTAGTTTAAGTTATACTGTTTTGTCGTATTAACGTTTATAACATATGTGTCATGATTTAATATGTGTGTTAAGGTAAATAACCGAGGTCATGAAAGACCGCTACTAACAAATTTAAAGTCGGCTCTAGGAGTGAAACCAAAATAACAGGATGAGCCAGAAAACGACATTTTTCTTTCAGAGAAATTGAAACTCCTATTGATGCAATATATACATATATTGAGTTGATAACTTTGATTTTTTTCTTTCTTCGGCTAATTCATATGTGGGGTCGATCTCAGATCAGGGAGTTCAGATACTGGATAATTATAAATTATTGTTTGATATTAAATTACAAAGAATTAAATTCCATTTTTCTCCACACCTGGACTGGGTTTGGGCAACCAATGAGCGGTTGCTTGTATCCAGGTCGGGGTTGTATGTATGAACATGTGTCTCTTCCAAACCACTTCAAAATTGATTCTCCACTAATAGTATTTGGAATGATTTACCGGATAATAACCATTCGAGTTCATTACTATATCTCCTAAATCATCCAGTAATCCATTCTCCTTTAAAATCCTCAATCTTTTCCTTTCCCTTTTCTTTTCTTCTTCTTCCTACTTCCTTCCCCTCCTTTTCCTTCTCACTCTTTCTTTTCTTATTTCTAACAAAACTGAAAACGAGGTCGTGACTGGGAGTAGTCGCTAACAGCACGGTCAATAAATTTGTTTCGATAAGTTTCTTCGGAAGTCCGATGTGGGATAATTACCTCTAAAATGAATATATACAGAAAGACTAAGAATAATAATATAATTTATTCAAAATTTACTTTACTAGAAAATATTTATAGTTTCAATTAGTAGTAGATATTTCATTATAACTCTTTTGCTAAGTTCAGGCGACTCCTCCTTCAACCACGATGTTAGTTATCACGCCCAAGCCGTTTTCAGTTAGAGGTAAGCTTGGTTTAATCTTTGTTTCCCAAATAGGTTTTATAATATTTTTGTATTTTGCACTTCTACTAGACGCAACTCTTTTATTATCTGGATCATAATTTTGAAACGCAGCATTTGATTTTATTATTTCTTCATAACTTTTAAAATCATCCCTATCAGAAAACATCATATGTTTAGTACTATTCATTTTTAACAACCTCCATAAACCTTCTGTTCCTTTATTGGTTTTATCATTAATTATTAAATCATCACCATTAACATTGGAATTCCCTATTTTATTTATTATTTTACAATCTGCCTCGATACTTCTTATTCCAAATACATATTTCTTTTAGCATAATATTTCACTGCAATCTTATCAAAATGAGTTGATAAAGGCCCTACTTGTTCTACTTTATCTTTAATTTGTTTTCTCATTTGTTTTATCTCTATAGTCACTGGCGAATCATTTTCCTCTACAGAACTGGCATACATTGGAGGTGATTCAAAATATTTCGAAACTACTCTCGCACTCTTATTTACAGCTGGAACAAATTCTGTTATTAGATTTTTATTTTGTTCTACTACTTCTTTAATCTCACTACCTAAATTCTCAATAGCATTACTTACAAGTTGTTCTTGCTTTTTGTACTTGTCATATATTCCTACTCCTTCTTTTTTCCAATTGTTAAATACTTTAATAAGGTACTCCTTTAACTTAAGATTCCTCACAATTTTTTTCTCATCCGCTTATTATAAAGAAAACGAACAAAAGTAAATAAACCTTTAGAAAACGTGAAAAAAGTCTAGGAAACGTGAACAAACGTCAAAAAAGTCTAGAAAACGTCAAAAACTTGAACGAAGTCAAAAAAGTCTAGAAAATGTCAAAAACCTGAAGGGACGTCAAAAACGTCTAGAATATATCAAAAAACGTGAAGAATCGTACGTTAATCAAACATTTATAAAATGTTTTATCTGTTTCTATACTTGCCATTATTTACTTTTCTTGTCATATCGTAACTATAAAGCCATAATCATCTTTCCAACAAGTACAACATATGTCTTTAAATTTATCGCAAGACATATCTCCTCCTACAAACTCATTGTACACATTCTTTAAATTAGTAACATCTTGACGAAATAAACATATGTTAACATTATATCTTACTACCTGCTTAGGTACTTTAGAATATGTTTGTGCAAGATAGAAACAATCTAAATGTTTATGCCCCCTTCTTGTAAAGTAATTTCTTACACTATCTTGATTCTCTAACATAATCATCAAATACAACAATAGAGCATTTTTCACATTCACCAATAAATACAATGGAGTCATTACCACTTAGAAATGTTTCTATTTTTCTTAAATTTCAATTCTGCTTCTTCAAATCGTCCTATGTTTCCTGATTCTTTGACTGATTTATGCTCTTAGAATAAATGTAGTAATAATTATTGTTTAACCAACCTGGCTGTAGTAAAAAGTTGAATAAGAGAAACGTTTTACCACAAGCAGACAAACCTACAATAATACAACGTATATTATCAGGTATAAGTTCTCCATTTAGTCGTTTTTCTTCTTAGTCGTTTTTTCTTTGATCATCTCTTGGACATTCCAATTAACAGTTTTCTTAACTTTAGTCATTTATTATATAACGAATCTTAATTAGGGGCCCTTATGTTTTTATATTTTAAGTTTTTTAGCCTTATAATCTTTATATACTTTATATATTCCTCATCCACATCACCAGTCAATGTTATTATCATCTCTAATTGTTCTTTAAAGGAGTTGATACAATTTACAATAGTCTTATATTTATCCTTCTTCTTATTAATATTAAGTTTAGAAGAAAACCCTGTAATTACTGCACTACCTGTAGCAAAAGTTGTTTTTATAATTGAATAAACTGTCACATGGATAAATACATTAATAAATCCAGTTGTTGCAGATAATAATATGGATAAAGTTTTTAAGCTGTAATATGTATATTTAACATAACGTAATTTCTTCTTTTTCTTCTTTGATCTATATTATAATTTTCAAATGATATCTTCCACTAACTTGATTACTTTTTCTCCTGGAATATCTATAGGTAAATCAAATGCATTCATTTATTATATAATAAATGGCTAAGGCGTTGAAGTTAACTGGTGATACTTTTATTTTGAAAAAGAAAGTACATTACGCATTAGATAACAGTAATAACGTTTAAAGTATATGACTAGTTGCATTTTATAGCACTTATTTAACTCCAAATGTTGCAGATAATATAAATACATTAGTTATATATGGAGATAAATGAGTACTTATACCAAGTAGACAATACAGTTTGAAGAGCCTTAACGATTATTTAAAATCTCAATCTCGAAATATAACAACAGATCAGATGAGAAATGGAGTAAAGATAGAAACAGGCGATAGTGATTTTGTAATAGGAAATTTAAATACTGTTCTTGAATTTGAACATTTACCAGTATTAGAAAAGAACGAAACACATATTGGAAGTAAATTACCAAAGTTTCATCCTTTCGATACAATCAATGTTCACTGTAATGTAGCCGATGGCATTATCGTTAAAGGTGGTTATTATACTCATAAAAAACAGGAGTAATAGCAACATTTTTAAAAAATGCTGAGTTTTAACAAAGTATTATATATGAATCTACCTATTCTTTATTTTTCCTTTAATAAGAAACAAGATCGATGAATTTGAAACAAAAATAACAGATGAGAATTATACTTTAATTGATTTTGGCGGAGCAACTACAACCATACCGTTACAAACAAAGATTTTCTATTAAATACATAGGAATTATGTGTTCTATTAAAGGTTGTACGTTTTTCACTCCTCAAAATGAACTTGAGAATTTAAGAATTGATCATATATTAAGAAAGAAACAAGTAAATGATAAAGCTGGAAAGATGAAAGAAGGAAAAGATATGAATGGAATTCTAACCACTGCGCAAATGAAAAGATTAAGAGATCACCTAAAGAACACATTGGTGGATTTATATTTACGATACCAGCAGCAGTTCGAGCTTTAGGTTTTTTAGCAGGAGAATCAGCAGCTATAGATAAAACTGTTATTGATGCGAAAACAATAAGCAAGAATTAGAAGAACAAAAACGACATAATTTAGCAATGGAAGCCAAACAATGTGGTGGAAGAAAGTGAAAAAACCAAAACCATTAACCAACCTCGACATAGAGAGGTTGGTGAAAAAGTAAAGATAAAGGACTTTTGAGGAGTGTCTATGAGTGATGCAGTACCTAGAAAACCTAAAGAAAATGAGTGTGGTGTTGTTAATTTAGATAAATAAGAAAACATTGGCACACATTGGATACGTTATTGGAAAGATAAAGAAGTTAAGTACGTGTTTGATTCTTATGGAGGAGTACCACCTAAATCGTTGATACAATATCTTGGAAATCAAAATCCATTTTATAATGACGATGGAATACAAGATTTTAATTCTGTTATTTGCGAACATTTAAGTGTTAAGGTTTTAAAATTATTAAGTGATGGATATTCTTTTAGCGATGTCGTGTATATAATAAAACAAATTAAAATATTTTAATTGCTTTTATGAGTAGTAATCTTAATGTAAGCTTATTTTAAGTAAATATGGAAGACATACATAATAGAATTAGAGAATATTTTGAGAAGTGTGATGACATTAAGAGAGATGATTTTCATAATTATTTCATATATTTTAAGTGTGTTAAAATATGGACTTCAAAGATAAAAATATTTATTATCTTGTTGATGACTGGAAAGCACTTGTCCCTAAGCGTTTATAAACAGATGAAGAGTTGGAAAACTTAATATCGATAATTACCTTAGTAGATTTGAAAAGAAAATTAATATCTAATCATCATCAATTCAACTATATAGCTCAAGGAACAAATGCCTATTATAGTGCTGGTATGAGAAAATCATGGTGTAATACTTTATAAAAAGATTTAATTTACAATTATCTCGTTTACAAGCTTCACAAGTTAGAGTTATACCAAAAAAGGTGTTTTCTCTTTACTGCAATTAAATCTTTACTACAATACACTTTACTACAATTATGCATTATTAAAATAATAAAGCAATTAATATTTCTCTTAATTTTACATTGTTTTTCTTTATTTTTCTTTCCTTCTTCTTTTCCTTTGAACGAATCCATTCTTCGATAATGAAAATTCACAACACGATGGATCGTTACAACCACCACTCCTTGAGCTAAAAATTCTTGATAAAAGTTTATTTATAAGAACCCATGACGAGCAAAGCTAAGGATTAAAAAATACACCAATAACAAATAAATAACAATATCTATATATATATATATTAGCAATAGTAATTCAATGATAATTAATAATAAATTTTTCTATTTTTAAAAGAAATTTTTCGGAATTTGAGACCATGTTTTCCTCTTTCAACAAAGTATTCAGTTATATATTAATAAATCTAAGTATCAAAAACAATGAATTTTTTATACAATTACAAACTCCTTACCACTCAAATTCTTGAAAATCTCAATTCATTTCTCTTACAAATATTTCTCCAACTAATTCCTAGGTTCTCGCTATACAGGGTTCATTATGAAACTAATGAGCATTGCTTTAGAAAAACTGTTTTACTGTTTCGATTCTTACAAATCTTCAAAATTCCTCAAAATACGCTCCTTCTGCATCGATACACTTCTGGAGACGTGTTTTCCACGCCTGGAAAGCATCTTTAAAGTCCTCGGCTGGAATGGCTTTTAAAAACCTTGTAACATGGGCTTGAATGTTCTGCACGGAGTCCCAATGTTTCCCTTTGAGGTGTCCCTTCGAACGGGGAAACAAAAAAAATCGCTAGGAGCCAGGTCAGGACTATAGGAGGTGGGGGACCACTGGGGTTCTGCTCCGGGCCAGGAAGTCGACGACGGTGAAGGCGGCGTAACTTGGTGCATTGTCGTGGTGGAGTTTCATTGAGTCTTTGATGTCACTTCGAACGCGGGCGAACCTGTGTTTCAGTCTCTTGAGCACTTCTAGATAAAATCATGCGTTGACAGGTTGTCCTGGTGGCACAAACTCGAAATAGATGATTCCTCGAACGTCGAAGAAGACAACGAGCATGGTTTTAATTCGGGATTTTCTCATGCGGGGGGCGGGGGGAGGATGAGGTGTGCCACTCCGCACTCTGCCTTTTGAATTCTGGATCGTATTTGAACATCCAGGATTCGTCTCCAGTTACGACCGAGTCTAAAAAGTCCGGATCACTTTCGCACAATGCCAACAACTCCTTGCAGCGTAAAACTCGAAGTTCTTTTTGTTCTTTCGTCAACACCTTCGGCACAAGCTTCGCACAGACCTTTCGGATTTGCAGGTCCTCGGTCACTATCCCATGTACCGTAAATGTTGACATGTTTACGGTGTCCGCGATTTGTTGAATGCTCACACGCCGGTCTGGGCGCAACACTTCACGCACACGGTTAACGTTGTCGTCGGTCCTGGCCGTTGTTGTGTGTCCAGAACGGGGCTCGTCGGCGAACACCTCCCGACCCTCCTTGAACTACTTGTGCCATTTTCCGACCTGGGATCTTGACAAACACCCTGCTTGTAGGCCTCTTTCAGCATCTGATAAGTTTCCGTAGCATTCTTACCCAACTTGACGCAAAATTTTATGGTGTAGCGTGTTTCGAGTGAACCCTCCATCCCGCCGTGTTACAACTTGCTTCACGCGGATTGACATCCACACGCTGTCACTGCTCACAGCAGACTGATTCCGGGCGCGTTTGGAAGATCAGACCACCCACTACTTTTCCCGCGCCAGCAGCGCGCGCTGTTGTGGATTGATGAGTCAGGGTAGCACCATGCTCATTACTTTCACAATGAACCCTGTATTTTAATTTCTGAAACATGACTCCTACGATAAGATTCTAAACTATTATTCTCGGCAGATATTAAGACAGTACTTGGTGTTAAGAATCTTCTCACTATAAAAGGCCCAAGCCATTTATCCCTCAATGATTTCGCTACCTTAACTTTCAGTGAAGACTTGATATGAGGACGGATCAAAACTTTATCACCTAAACCGAAAGTGACTTCTCTTCCTCTTTGAAACCTGAGTCTGTTTATCTTATTCCAGGATTTTTCCATATTTCTCATGGCATTTAACCAGAGTCCATGAGTTGCCTTTCCAGCTAAGTCTGACTTGGAGATGTCCCACTGGTTCTCCAAAGGGGTGTTGGAAGGACTTCCATAAAATATCTCGATAGGAGTCATCTTCAAGCACGAATGCTAACTTGTATTGAGGGCATATTGTAAATCGGGAATAAGAGTCGTCCAGAGGTGTCGTATATCTGCAAAATAAGCACGAATAGAAGATTTCAAACTCAATAAAATGTCCAGCTACATTTCCCTCAGGATAATAAGGGGGTCAATTTGATATGTTTGATACCCAATCCGCACATAAACTTCCTGAAATAATCAGAAACAAAAAATTAAGCATTATCCGTAGATATTGCTTCAGGAAAACCCGACCTACTAAATATATCAATTAGTTTATTCGCCATTGATGCTGAGGTCAAATTTCGAAGCTTCTCAAGCACTACAAACCGACTAGCATTATCTAACCCATTAAGAATATATTTGTAGCCTTTAGAGATGAGAAGTACGCCTATTACGTCAAACACCCATTGGGATCCTATGCGTTTACAATACTCTGATATCAAAAAACCCATCTTCTATTGATTTTCTTCCTTCGTAGGCTGACAACGATGACAACTACGTACAAATTCTGATACATCTCTTTTCATATCTTCCCTGGTAAGCCTTTTCATTAATTTCCTTACTGTCCTACAAATACCCGAATGACCACCAATTAATTTATCGTTATAGTAGTATTCTATTAGAACACGTCTTAAGGCCTTGGGGATTACAATTTTATAGAAGTTATTAACAGAATTCGTTCTCTTCATTTTTCTGTTCTTATGTTAGGAGCTGGATAAGGATCATTTACAATAAGTTCGTTTGCCTTTACGTAATTTCCAACTATTCTATAATTATTATTTTTATTCTTATCTAAGAAGCAACTACTCGCGTAGTTAGAGTGATCTACTTCGTTTAATGTTCCTTGTTTAACAACGTCCTGAATTTTTCATCAATTTTTTCTTTATTCTTAGGTATTGGGAATAAATTCTGCTTGAACAGTTTGTTTTCTGTTAAATAAATATGCCCAACAAAACCGTTTACACATTCCACTCGCTCTAATATAACTTCGGAATATTCTTTTCTAATCGATTCAATGAACGAGTTTATATACTGATCACGATAACTCCAAGATTCGTTCATTTCTGATTTTTCTCTCTGTACGCACGACTGGTCTTTCACCTGTTGAGATCGAACTTAACTGGCTTCTCCCCGTGCAGTATTCTCAACAATATACTGCTTGTTCTATATTAACACTGGATGCCTCAGATGAAATTCTAGATAAGCACTTATAAGATTCTGGAAAGATTGAATGA
The DNA here is from genome assembly GCF_964235325.1 of Thermobia domestica. NCBI lineage: Eukaryota > Metazoa > Arthropoda > Insecta > Zygentoma > Lepismatidae > Thermobia > Thermobia domestica. Next base: position 57,814,848 of record NC_137459.1, read on the forward strand.
TCAATAGCAGTCTTATCCACACTTGAAACTGAACCGTTACATTTTTATTCTTATCATCAGAATTTATTTATTCTTCTTCCCCTTCTTCTTCTTACTTGACTTCTTAATAGAACTACTAGGTGTAGATATCTTCGAAAGCTTATCTATCATTGAAGAAGAAATTCCATTCTGAACATTATAATTTAAAGATGCTTGAAGATACTCGATGGTTACATGAACATTATTGGTAGAAATCATAGCCATGTCAATGCGATATGTTCTTCTCAATTTTTCTTCAAACTTAGATGTTGAAAAACCTCCAACTTCGTAATCTTCATTCACAAACTCGGGATGCCGTGTAGCATTAACAGTTTCAGGAACTGGGGTATCTATTACGTCATAATTCTTGACAAATCACATTCTAACAGCTTTCATATGCCTAAAAGTTGTGAAGAATTTGGCACATCAATTGTTAACATCTCGTTTTCAAATTGTTGAAGCTCTAGTTCACATTGTGTTCCTTTCTCACAAGAACCAAAGAAATATTATCCGCTCTGATGAAAATAGAAGTCAAACCCGACGCATTCTTATTAAGTAATTTTTTCAATGTTCATGAACAAATTGCCGCTGGCCATCTAAATCAACCGATCTAAATCCTCTATCAAATCGATTAAACATATCTCTTTGATAATTCAAACGTAATAATTTCCTTCCATCATGCAGAATTAAAACCTTGTTCTTATAGTCTATAACAGCTGACGCTAAACTAAGGAAAGGCATACCTAAGAGACACTCACATGGAAGTTGTTCCACAATTCGGAAATTTACATTCTGGAAATACCTTGACAAATTAATACTAAGAGTTATCTCCTCACCGTAGCGAAATTCAAACCAGATGGGGCATTAACTCTTCGTTCATCCTCCGTGCGAATGTATTTTTCAACACCATTTCGTCTCATTAAATTTCTCGTGAAAAGATTGAAACTAGAGCCACCGTCCACAGAAATACTATTTAAAATGTTGTTAAATTGCATACAACAAAAGTTACTACTAAGCCTTCCATTTCCGATGGGATTCTCTCATTGAATTTCCCAGCAATTTTTCTGAACGATCTCTTTTATTATTATTATTACCAAATCCTGGAGTAATCGAGATCTCAGATTTCCTCCTCAATTGACTCAACTTTACATTAAATGCTCAAGTACAATTCTGATCTTTTGACCTACCATCAGACAAAGTTGAAGCACTATTTGACAAAACCACTTGATTTTTTCCTTTAATACACATTACCATATTATATTGAATTTGTTCACGTGTATTTATTACAAACTGTTCCGCAATATCTAGTAGCTCTTACCTATTATTTTAAAATAAGAACAAAGCATTCGAAAACCCTGATTCGGATTCATTCCATTTAAGATAATCCTAACCACTTCACCTTCCTCCTTATTTAAACTAAGAATATTCATAAAAATTATTACAGTTTTCAAGTGTTCGTTTATTAATTCAGAAAGCCTTTGGTTTCTGTAGATCCCATCACTAATCAACGAGTGAATTTACGGTAGGAGAAATAAACCTAGTTAACAAATTATATGTAAAATAATCCCAATTAAGATGTTCAAGTAAGGCAGAAGTTACTAGTTTCAAACTAATTCCACCGCATTTTGGAATTAGCACCTACAAAATCATGCTAAATGAATAACTAATTTCTAATAAAATTTCCTCTATTTTCGTTAACATTTCGAAAAGTGACATGCTGTCATTACCAGTTATATTCTTTATACTCAAAAACTATTTTCTAAATCTAGAATACGTTAAAATATTTTTGATTCAAGAATTCAAAAGTTTGAAATAATTAGATAATAAAACGTCATCTCCAATTTATATTCCGCAAATTCTCAGATCAAATCGTTCATAACACAAAATATCTGAATATCAATTCTCAACTGATTTTTCAAAAGTACGAATCAATTCAAGTATTTAAACTTTAATCAAGATCCGAAGAATTATGAAAAAATATTGAAATTTACTCTGTATAAAAATCTCAACTTTCCTCACGTTGTCAAAATTCCAAAATGTCCTATTTATGAAATATTATTCAACTTCATGAAAATCCAGTATACGGATAACTTCGACAAATTCTCAGTTAATAATTTAACTTAAAATATACAATACAGTCCTCTAATAATTTCCTTTAATTAGCTTAAAAATGTTGCAGTTCAATATCTGTCATACCACCCGAGTATCATATAGCTAATTATTTGACAACTGGTGCTTGAGCGAAAAATAATTTTATTTAATTCAAAGTATTTGACTAAACGCAAATTATCAAAATAAAAAAATAACTTCGAGTTGTAGGAGAAAATTATTTTTATCGAACTACTGGATCATTGTGTTAAGTATGTCTGATTATTTACCTCAATCCCCCGTTTAAATAATCACAACTAAATCTGGGAGGGAAAGAAAATACATCAATAGAACTAAAAGGACAAACCGTTTTCTCTTCCTCAATGGAAATGGATTTCGACACACAACCGGATAACAAAGCTATTACACAATAACGTGGCACGATTACTTTATCAACTAATAATAAAAACAATCACTCACCTCGTTGTAGATTGCAAATTTCACAGCGATTCTTTAGATCTAATGTAACCAACTATCCCCATTATTCTGAACTTCTTAAATCTATCATTAGGACAATTTATCGGTTTAGAGCCATTCGAGGTTTTCTTCAAAAACCCGGTTAAAAATAATTTCGGAAAAAGAACAATATAAAATTAGGAAGCCTATAAACGGACAGATCCCACTAATACTTGGCAATAAAGACAAATTATCCAGCAATGAAACCTTTCACTAAACTCCGACTTGTCCACCACATAATTTCTACTTTGAAACATCTCGCAAGTAAATTGATACTTTATATTAATGGCTGATAACACAAGAAATACTATATCCAAGGCCTTAATTATATATTCACAGAGAGTTTGACAATCCACTTCAAAACCACTATGCACTTGCACCACACTTCGGACCCCCCGGTGCGGCTCTTTCTCAATATTAGAGATTTCACTATTTTTCGTTTATTACTTTTCTATTCACTCCCTGCTGATTTATAGTGATAATATACTTGCAATTACACTACTCACTAACGATAATTAACAAAAAATCACACTGGCACGAAACTTAAAATTACCCCATTCTCTCCATTTAAACATGAAACAAACAGCTTCTACACGTCTACGCAGCGAAGCAACGAAAAAGATCCTAGTCGCCAGACTCCGGACAAAGAACCAGTCAACGTAGCCAGGTCTTACACTGGTTCGTAACTCACACCGAGAGATAGCCCACGCCCCCTATTCGCGCAAGTCTCTATTTTTCTTTCTTTCTCCAGTTGTCAATAGCATAGGTTTTTTAAGACAATTTTCATTCTTTCATTTTTCCTCTTTTTAGTTGTTTTTTGAAAATTATGATTTCTACACGAAATAGGCTTTACTACAACTATGCATTATTAAGATCATAAACCAATTAATATATCTCTTAATTTTTCATTGTTTTTCTTTATTTTTCCTTTCTTCTTCTTCTCCTTTGAACGAATCCATTCTCCGTTTATGAAAATTCTCAACAAGATGGATCATTACAACCACCACTCCTTGAGCTAAAAATTCTTGATAATTTTTTTTTATATATGAACAACCTGTGACAAGGAAATCTAAGGAATAAAAATACATCAATAACAAATAAATAACAGTATATGTAATTAAGCAATAATAATTGAACGATTATTAATAATAAATTTACTATTTTTAAAAGAAATTTTTCGGAATTTGTCGCCATATTTTCCTCTTTCAACAAAATATTCAAAGTTATATAATAATAAATCTAAATATCAAAAACAATGCAATTATTATACATTTACAAACTCCTTACCAGTGAAAATCATGAAAATCTCAATTCATTACTCTTACAAATATTTCTCCAACTAATTCATAGGTTTTCGGTATATTTTAATTTCCGAAATATGACTCCTACGATAAGATTCTAAACTATTATTCTCATCAGATATTAAGACAGTATTTGGTGTTAAGAATCTTCTCACTATAAAAGACCCAAGCCATTTATCGCTCAATCATTTCGCTACCTTATCTTTCAGCGAAGACTTGATATGAGGACGGATCAAAACTTTATCACGTTAACCGAACGTGACTTACCTTCTTTGAAACATGAGTCTTTTTCTATTATTCCAGGATTTTTCCATATTTCTCATGGCATTTAACCAAAGATCATGAGTTGCCTTTACAGCTAAGTCTGGCTTGGAGATGTCCCATCGATTCTCCAAAGGGGTGTTGGAAGGACGTCCATAAAATATCTCGATAGGAGTCATCTTCAAGCCGGAATGGTCACTTATATTGAGTGTATATTGTAAATCGGGAATAAGAGTCGTCCAGAGGTGTCGTATATCTGCAAAATAAGTACGAATAAGAAATTTGAAACTCTTAATAAAATGTCCAGCTACATTTCCCTCAGAATGATATGGGCTCAATTTGATATGTTTGATACTCAATCCGCACATAAACTTCCTGAAATAATCAGAAATAAAAACTGAAGCATTATGCGTAGATATTGCTTCAGGGAAACCCAACCTACTAAATATATCAGTTAGTTTATCCGATGTTAATGCTGAGATTAAATTTCGAAGCTTCTCAAGCACTACAAACCGACTAGCATTATCTACCCCAATAAGAATATATTTGTAACCTTTAGACGTGGGAAGCACGGCTATTACGTCAAACATCCAGTGGGATCCTATGCGTTTACAATACTCTGATATCAAAAAACCCATCTTCTTTTGATTTTCTTCCTTCGTAAGCTGACAACGATGACAACTACGTACAAATTCTGATACTTCTTCCTTCATATTTTCCCAGGATAACCTTTTCATTAATTTCCTTACTGTCCTATAAATACCCGAATGACCACCAATTAATTTATCGTTATAGTAGTATTCTATTAGAACACGTCTTAAGGCCTTGGGGATTACAATTTTATAGGGATTATTAACAAAATTCGTTATCTTAATTTTTGTTCTTGTTTAGAACATAGTCTGGAATAGAATCTCCATCTTCAACTTTTCCAATTCTAGTGCCCCACATGACAGCTAGGCACCACTGTTTGTTTTAATTTAGGTTTTGATGAGTCCTTTTCTTTTTATGTTTATATCTTCTGTTGTAATTATTGACCTTAACTTAATTATTTCACGTTTTTGAGAAGATATGCAATATTTACCTTATTCTCAATCTGTACCCAAATTTTCATATAAACATATTACATTGGAATATTCAAGTTTGCGAGAAAGATTAAATTATGGTACTTGCTGAAGAAAAACAAGTAAATTTGAATTTACACAACGAAGTTTGCTTTTAAAAATAAGGACCTTCATCAAAGATAAGAAAAGATATTTGATATTTTCTGCAAACCGATAAATAAGCGATAATTATTTCTAACAAGTTGTTTACAAGGTAAAATAGTAAAACTTATTTATTAAATATTGCATATTTGGTTTTGTTGAAGTGCGAAATAACTAAAATGAATTATCACTAGGAAGGCTAGTGATTTGGGGATTTATAAACCCCAAAACTCCACTTAGCCACTACAAATGATAATGCTTATAATGTAATTCATCACCGTTTTATTTTCAAAATTTTCAGTCAGTCATTTATAATACCATTATACCATTTGTTTACTATATATCAAGAAAGCTCGATATTAATAACTTAACAAAATGTCTATTAGTCATCGTTATCATGGTGTGTTAAGAAGTACAGTAAGAGTTAATATCTCAGCAATGGATATCTAACAATTTAGTTTGGAAAATTAGAATGCACGAATACCTCGATGTTAGTTAGCAATATGTCAAGATTAATTTAGTGATCTTTTATAAGTATATAAGTAAAGTTGATATATGCTGACCTCTTTCGACGAGTAGAAATACTAAAACCAGTATCATCCTTGGTTAAATATAATGCGAGCAATCAAATAAATAAATGTTTTTACGGATATTTATTGGATACATAGCGTCTTTATTATAATATAATGAGATACAATTTTAATTTGTTATAAAAGAAGAAAGAATTATAATAAATGATAAAAATTTATTATATAATAAAGTCTACGATGATAAAAGAAAAATAAGAAAATTAAAATAAAAGATATTTACCTGTATTGAAGAAAGGGACTAATGGTGCATGGAATCATATCATGTCGACGAGACATGTATAAGTAAAGAAAATACAACATATCAATAAAAAAATGAAAAATTGAATTCTTTGAGTTTTATGTTCCAAGCTTATGCCGGTTAGGCTAAAGGAGACGGTGATGATGAGTAATGAATGAAATGATGGAATAAAGAAATTGGGATAAAACGGGAGAACCACGAGAAAACCCACGCACACGGTGTTTGTCCACCACAAAGTTCACTTGGCGGAGGCTGGGATCAAACCCGGGACCCCAAGCACCAGAAGTGAACGCTCTACCACTGAGCCACCGCGGCCCCAACATATATATAAACAAATATCTAAGAAGTTAGCCTAGGACCCAAAATATTTATAGAAACAACACTAAAACTACTGCTAACTACGCATTAAGTCTATGGTAAACGAAATAATATATTACTTACCTCGAGCCTATTGTCCAACATTGTATTGTGTGGAATTGTTATGTGATGACACAGCGGCACTATGATAAAGAAGCTAATCTGTTGTTAGCTCAAGTATACTGTACTTCCTGCGATTTGAAATTATTTTCGGTTTCTGAATTCTTCATGTATTATCTGAAGTTACAATATAACATTTCATAAATCGTATTTCATAGTGTACAAAGTTATTTTTTAGAAGTGATATATTAATTAGTCTATATTTTCTTAGCTGTTGCGAAGTTCGTTACGGAAACTCTAACAATCCATACGATGTGATTTGTATATCGTCTTTGTATACTCCTGTGCCCACACGAACTTGGAAATTGCTTTTTCTTCTCTTCCGCGGCGAGTTGCTGCGGTGGCGACTTTAATAAATTTTACTGGGCCAAATTTTGTTTAGTTCCCCGTGTTTTCCAGAAATGCGTTGGTGAGCTATATATATTATTATAAATTTGTTGCGCAATAGAAAAAATAAGAAAAAGAAACCCGTAAGCAAAGGGCTACCATAACAGAATGGCGATCAACAGCCAGGAAAGATATCCATGACAACTGTGGAATGAGGTAAAGAGGAACATCCTGATATAAAAGGAACATCTGGCGCGAAAAAAAGAAAGTAGCTGAATTTTGGTAATAGCACAGGAAACACGTCATATGAATACAGGAACCTTAGTGGAAGTGGGACTTAGGTGGAGACGATAATTTGAATAGCTATGAAATTATTGTTTGAATAAAAAGGAAAGTGTGAATTTTATTTTAAAAATTAAATTTAACGTATAATATAGTTACGGTTTTAAGTGGCTAGTAGAAGGGGTTGAAATTTTCCTGAATCATTGTTAAGGAAAAAGAAAGAAAAATGATGCGGAAAAAGAAACTGTAATAACGTGTAAATGTTGTGATAAAGGAGAAGTTCTGTGGGGTAAAAAGACACCAGGGCGAGCAATGGGTACAAAAAATATGTCGTTTGTGATAAGTGCAATGGTTCTTTTCACGTGGAGTGTATTTATTTTCCGGAAAAACAACCTGAGCTGTTGAGTAAAGTCAGTGAAATAGATTTGTGACAAGGAAGAAATGAAAAGGACCTTATTACATATAGCGCTGATGATGAAAATGGATGTACTGCAAATGTAAGAAAACAAACAGACGAAGAAAAGCAGAAGATGACAGAGAATGAAGTGATGTCTCTCGAAGCAAATGATCAAGTGGATGAAATGATTATCATGAAGGACAGCCTTGTTCATGACTCGACAGACAATACAACGGATTTTCAAAATAACAAACCAACCGAAGCGTGTTCAAAAGAAGCTGATATAATTATACCAATGGAAGACGTAGTTGCGAAGGGGAAAACCCAGAAAACGGAAGAAATTCCATCTAATGATTTAATTCGGAGCCTGATTAGAGGAATTTCCAAACTGGGGCTCAAACTGGATCAGAACACCCGAGAAATGAAGATGCAACTAGATCGGAACACTCGAGAAATGGAGATGTTGAAATGGAGGTGCGAAGAGATTTCAACGAACGTGTGAAAATTGTTGCAAAAGATGTACAGGAATTACAGGTAAAGGAAGACCAGACGGAGGAAAGAGTATTTAATTTGGAGAAATCTGTAGGAAAACTGATAAGATCTTGCGATGATATAACTACTGTAATAGGAACCATGAAAAGCGAACAGTGTGAAGTTAGTAAAAATGTTGAAACTAATAATACGCGAGTGAAGAAATTAGAAAATGATGTAAATCAAAGATTCCAACGGTTAGAGGAAGAAATCCAGAAACTAAGGAAATCCACAAAGGCGAGTACTGAGATCGAAGTAATACACGTCTGTACAACAAATTCTCCTATTAAACCTACTTTACAAAGTTCTTCTATAACGTATAATGCTATTGTTACAACGGTAATGAGCCAGTCTACAAACGGAGATGCAAGCAGACATGAAGACCATGTCACCCTGGCGAATGTGGAAGGATATAATGGGAGTGGCATTACTTCGGGGTATATGACAGGTGCAAGACAGCCACAGTTATTGTATACTGTGCAGAACCCAGTATGTTCTATCAAAGAAGATCTGACGCCTAAACAATATCGTCTCAATACTGGAATGCCTTGTCTTATACCGTCAACCGAAACAAGTATAAGAGTATGTGATATAAGGGAATTTCCGAAATTCGACGGAGAATTGAATGGTTCTACGAAAACGTTCCTTGAGGATTTAACGCAGACATTCAAGCTATTCCATGCGACCGAAGAGGAAAAGCTGTATTTTGTACAAAGATGATTGACCCGTGGTGCGTGCACGTGGTTTCGAACGATTCAACCAGTTTTGCACTCCTATGAAGATTTTTTGCTATACTTCAGAAGACAATATTTGTCTCCTCGTCTTCAGAGAGTAGAAAAGCGAAATTTACAACGAATGAAATATGATTTTTGGCGGATTTCGTCTGCGCTTTGATTCAGAAATACCGAGCGATTGTGGACAATGTGGATGAAGCGAAACTCATAGATTTGATTCTGAATAATATCCCGGGTGATGATGCTAAAATCCTAAGAGCAAACCCATGTTTTACTGTTGATGAGCTGTTAATGCGTATAATGAATATGGAGGACTACAACAGCACTACACCATTTAATAGCTATCATAGTCGACATCGTGACAACCGAAGGAATTTTCATGAAGAAATAGATGAGAGAGACAAAGGTGTACGGCGAAACTTTAACCGACCGCCTAGAGTTAACTATGTGAAAGTGCCAGAATAGACACGGCATCGCAAACCGAAGCGTTACCAACACAACCTACAGCATTGGTACCACAATGTGACCGGAACATGGGACTCGAATTGAGAAATAACGAAAATAGGAATTATGGTCAAAATAACCGAACTTGGCAAAGAAGATGGAGAAATCCGAATTACAACTTGTCAACTCCCGGAATGACTGGTTATCCTCGTCGTTGGATGAATAGGTCGTGTTTCTGTCAAAGCGAATGAAATCTAAGAAGTGAGGCTGTTAATACCAGTTCTGAAAACTGCAAGAATCTACGAGAATATAAATAATACGACGCCTGACAAGCAGGCAAAAAATGAAATTCAGACGCCTATCGAACCTCAACCTGTTCAGAATCAGGAAAACTGACTCCGCAACCTGCCATAGAGAGGGTGGTGGTTGCGATTTAGTATCTATAAACCGTCGCGACGAATCATCTAGCTTTGGAGATCATAACGAACCCTTAGAGCTAAAATATCAAGTTTATTTTGTTATTGAAGAAGAAACTTCTGAGTTATCAAATGATAATTATTGTTATCCGTGAGCGACGATACAAGGAAGTATAGGTGTATATCCCTCACTTGTGTAATAGATTCAGGTGCCGAAATTAATCTTCTAAGTGGAAGAATTTAGAAACAAGTACAAGCAAAATTTCCATTTGTAAAACTACGTCCGTATTCCCATCTCACTATAAGAACTTTTGCGGGATCGGAACACTTCAATGTCAAGGGATTCCAAGTGATAAATTTAAAGGTGTTTGAGACACCTCTCATTGTGGTTAAAAACATGAAGCCGGACATATTATCAGGAAATCCGTTTATCAAGAAATTCTATTGTGTTATCGATGTAGATAAAGAAGTCCTAGTTGATATATCGAGACCTAACTTCTTACAACTCTCTCTTCCATCAGTTGATTTCGTAACTTTGGAAAATTATAATGAAAATGAAAGAATAAAGAGCCCTGAACCAAACATTACGGAAAAAGATATAATTAACTTACTGTGCAAATGGCATGATTTAACAGAACATACTCGAGAACGACTAAAGAACCTACTACTTGATTTTAGACCGATGTTCACAGAATACCCGAAGAGAATAAAAACAGAACCATATAAGATACAACTGACGGATGATTAACCTCTCGTCGGGAAGCTCTATAATGTTCCTTATGCTATGCGTTCCGAATTCGAAGCTGAGCTAACGAAATGAGTAGAACATGGAATTGCAGAGGAAATATCCTTTCCATGTAGAAACCCTATGCATTGTGTCAGAAAGAGTTCTGGCGGTGTAAGGCCAGTATTAGATCTGCGTGGTCTCAACACAAAAGTTGTAGCTCCTAAGGTCCAAGTGGAACCTATATTTGAAATTTAGTCGAGGTTATCGGGAGCCAAATACTTTTCCTCATTCGATTGCACAGCCGGATACTACGGATTGGCATTACATCCTGACTCATACAAGTGCACGAGTTTTGTATATCTCGGAAGACAATACTGTTTTAAGGTCCTTCCAATGGATCTTCGTTCCACGCCAGCAATCTTTCAAAATATGATGAACAAATTCTCGATATGTCGACTAGAAATTTTGTTACGGTTTATCTTGATGATGTATTATGTTTTCCCCCTGATCTAGAAACACATCTTATCCATCTTGAGAAAGTAATGAAAATCTTCGACGATGCAAACTTTTCACTAAACTTTAAAAATTGTAAGTTTAGAGTTACTGAAATTAAATTCCTTGGCCATATCGTCAACTTCAAAAAGTGAAAGTTGATCCTATTATGACGGAATCTGTACGATGCTTTTCGATTCAACTATTTTTAAGAATTCTAGAATTGTTACATAGACATATTCCAAATTATCCTGAGTTGACAGCACCTTTTTATCAATTACTGAAGAAGGATGTCCCTTTGAAGTTTACAGAAGAATTAACTCAAAAATTTGATACGTTAAGAAAACTAGCTAGTTCTCCACCAGCACTAGGACAGCCTAACTTTGGTTTAGTATTCCACGTATATAGTGACGCATGTCAAGAATTTTTAGCAGGATACTCATGCCAATATCCTGAGGAACACAAAGAAGTCATTTTAGCGTATCCCAGTCGACGAGTCAAAATGCATGAACTTTCAACGTCAATTTTCAAATACAACTTCTGTCGATTCTTTTCTTATGTGAAAGATTTTGGAGTTATATCTTAGGACGAACAACCATAGTGCACTGCGACAGAGCCGCAACGTATCCCTTTTCAATGAAAAACTTGGATGCTCGAACAACGAGGATCATCTTGACATTACAACGATACGACTTAAAATTTGAGCATATTGCCGGAAAAGATAAATTCAGAGCTGATGCTTTCAGTCGTTGTCCACCAGAAAACACCAGAACTTTGACATCCTTTACTACACTCATGCTCAAAAATTAAGGATAATTGCAGATTGTGGTACTACACAACGTGGCACTACACAAAACTGGCGCTAATAGCATAGGCACATAGTGAACACAACATACGAACAAACGAAACATATCTGTACCACGGTATTGATGATATTCACGGTATCCACGGTATTGGTGATAAGTTGAGAAACACATGTGCTACACAACCCCACTGTTTCCTGCGCATATACCCCGACATCAATATGGAATATGATCACCATGCACACGTACACAGGCCGCACAACGGGTTGGCATACTCTGGATCAGATGGTCGAGCAGCTGCTGGGGTATAGCCTCCCATTCTTGCACCAGAGTCTGTCGGAGTTCCTGAAGCGTCCTAGGGGTTTAAAGACGTGCAGCAATACGTCGACCGAGAGCATCCCAGACATGCTTCATGGGGTTTAGGTCTGGAGAACAGGCAGGCTACTCCATTCGCCTGATATCCTCTGTTTCACGGTACTCCTCCACCATGGCAGCTCGGTGGGGCCGTGCGTTATCATTCATCAGGAGGAAGGTTTGACCCACTGCACCCTGAAAAGGCGAACATACTGATGCAAAATGATGTCCCGAAACACCTGACCTGTTACAGTTCCTCTGTCAAAGATATGCAGGGGTGTACGTGAACCAATCATAATCCCACCCACACCATCAAACCACTACCTCCATACAGGTCCGTTTCAAGGACATTATGGGGTTGGTTTCTGGTTCGTGGTTCATGCCACATAATAACCCGGCGAGAATCACTGTTCAGACTATACCTGGACTCGTCCGTGAACATAACCTGGGACCACTGTTCCATTGACCATGTACTGTGTTCTTGACACCAGGCTTTACGGATTCTCCTGTGAACAGGGGTCAGTGGAATGCACTTTGCAGGTCTCCGGGCGAATAAATCATGTCTGTTCAGTCGTCTGTAGGCTGTGTGTCGGGAGACAACTGTTCCAGTGGCTGTGGCAAGGTCCCGCGCAAGGCTACCTGCTGTACTCCGTGGCCGTCTGCGGGCACTGCTGGTGACATATCGGTCTTCTTGTGGTATTGTATACTGTGGTCGTCCCGTACTGTAGCGCCTGGACACGTTTCCTGTCCGCTGGAATCGTTACCATAATCTCGAGACCACACTTTGTGGTACATGGAGGGCCATTGCTACGACCAGCTGTGTATGACCAGCCTCCAGTCGCCCTATTATTTTACTCCTCATAACGTCATCAATATGTGTTCTTTGAGCCATTTTCAACACACAGTCACCATTAGCACGTCTGACAACATCTGCACATTTACACGTTGCACCGTACTCCGACATGCACCAACACACCTCTGCGTATTTGGACTGCTTCCAGCGCCACCGTGCACGACCGCACCGCATGCACCGCACCGAATGGTCAAATGCACCGCATGTTCATATCCCGAGGTGATTTGCAACCGAAAACCGCCCACCAGAGCGTTGTTTCACCATGTATCCGCATTACCTTAATTTATGAGCACGAGCGTACAATTGAACCATTAAAACATGACGTATTCCATATTTATGGAAATTTTATTTTCAAAGAGGATCCAGAATGCTTTGATGCGAAGAAGTTATTGGAAGGACACCGCGAAGACGATTATTGCATCAGTCTAAAGAAGAAACTTTTACACAAACCCGAATACATTAAACTATGTAATTCTTTATTATTTGTTTAAAATTTGCGACGAGGTAGCTGGTTGCTTGTGATACCTAAAAATATGGCAATGGAAATAGTAACTAGAATTGACAACCAAGGTCACTTTGGACATAAAAATGTTGGCTTTCTGTCGATCCATATTCTATTGGCGTACCTTGAAACGTGATATGATCGATTGTATTCGAAATTGTTTAGATTGCGCTCGAAACAAGTATTCTAACAAATAGATAAGAAAAGAGACATACTATCTCTCTGCAAACTATTCTCATGAAAAACTCTGTATGGATCTTGAGGGAAAGTTGCCTAATAGCAACGGATTTAATTATATATTATCTGTGGTAGATATTTACTCCCGTTTTACAAGCTTTTTCCCTCTTAGAAAACCAACAATTGTGGAAATTATAAGAACGCTCGAAAAGTTATTCTACTTGTTGCCCTACCCCAGTGTAATCATCACGGATCAAGGTTGACAATTGATGTCCGGAGCCCGGAAGAAATATTGTGAAAATAAAAGATTAAACATTAACCAACGTCACCTTATAACCCTCGGGGTAATGGAGTAGTAGAGAGGAAACACAAAGACCTCAATCCGATCATTCGGACATATTGAGCAGACAACCAGCACAAATGGAGCCATATGTTGAAGTTGATACAAAATTTGATAAACTATTCCATGAATACTATTAATCATCAGGCACCTGCGAAACTATTCCTTAGAGAATCATCAGTAGAAAATTTCAAACGAGCCTTCAAGTGGACGGAAGATTTATATCCTCTGGATATCCATGACAGAATGTTTCTGACAAAAAACCCAGCCCTACCTAAAATCACCTCAAAAGACTCAAAGAATTGTAAATCCGAAATAGCCCTTAAACTATTATGGTCTTGTTATGGGACGAACCCATTACAAATCATCGGCTTTCACAATGCTCAAAGTACTAGCATTGTTACATAGAACCGTATTGAGTTGCACGAATATTGAGAAATTGTGCTGTACTAGTCACTTTGGACAACAAGCCGGCTGAGACACACAATTTTCGGAACCTAAAATACTTCAACTGTTCACAGGAAGAAAAAGAACTATTACTAAGTAAATATGGTAATAGAACGCAGACAGTTGACGAGATCACCACTGATGTGAAAGAAGTACAATGTTGAAGAAAATTTTGTCTATAAAATTTTCTTTTCCAACGACGGGGAGAGCTGTAGTGCCCCACATGACAGCTAAGCACTACAGTTTCTTTGTTTTAATTTAGGTTTTGTTGAGTCGTTTTCTTTTTATATCTTCTGTTGTAATTATTGACCTAACTTTAATTCTTTTACGTTTTTCAGAAGTTATGCAATATCTACTTTATTCTCAATCTGTATCCAAATTTTCATATAAACATATTACATTGGAATATTCAAGTTTGTGAGAATGATTAAATTATGGTAATTGCTGAAGAAAAACAAGAAAATTTCAATATACACAACGAAGTTTGCTTTTAAAAATATGGATCTTCATCAAAGATAAGAAAAGATATTTGATATTTTCTGCAAAACTGATAACTAAGCGATACTTATTTCTAACAAGTTTTTTACAAGGTAAAATAGTAAAACTTATTTATTAAATATTGCATATTTGGTTTTGTTGAAGTGCGAAATAACTAAAATGAATTATCACTAGGAAGGCTAGTGATTTGGGGATTTATAAACCCCAAAACTCCACTTAGCCACTACAAATGATAATGCGTACAATTTAATTCATCACCGTTTTATTTTCAAAAATTTCAGTTAGTCATTTACAATACCATTATATCATTTGTTTACTATATATCAAGAAACCTCGATATCAATAACTTAACAAAATGTCTATTAGTAATCGTTATCATGGTGTGTTATGAAGTACAGTAAGGGTTAATATCTCAGCAATGGATATCTAACAATTTAGTTTGGACACGAATACCTCGATGTTAGTTAGCAATATGTCGTGGTTAATTTATGATGTTTTCTTATAAGTATATAAGTTGATATATATTAACCTGTTTCGATGAGTAGAAATACTAAAACCAGCATCAACCTTGGTTAAGTATAATGCGAACAATCAAATAAATAAATAAATGTTTTTACGAATATTTAATGGATACATAGCGTCATTATTATAAGGAAATATAATGAGATACAATATTAATTTGTTATAAAAGAAGTAAGAAATATAATAAATGATAAAAAGTTATTATATAATAAAATCTACGATGATAGGAGGAAAATAAGAAAATTAAAAGATATTTACCTGTATTGAAGAAAGGGACTGGTGGTGCATGGAATCATATCATGTCGACGAGACATGTATAAGAAAGGAAAATACAACATATCAATAAACAAATATCTAAGAACTTAACCTAAGACCCGAAATATTTATAAAAACAACACTAAAACTACTGCTAACTACGCATTAGGTCTATGGTAAACGAAATAAAATATTACTTACCTCGAGCCTATTGTCCAACATTGTATTGTGTGGAATTGTTATGTGATGACACTGCGGCACTATAATAAAGAAGCTAATCTGTTGTTAGCTCAAGTATGCTGTACTTCCTGCGATTTGAAGTTATTTTCGGTTTCTGAATTCTTCATGTATTATCTGAAGTTACAATATAACATTTCATAAATCGTATTTCATAGTGTACAGTTATTTTTAGAAGTGATATATTAATTAGTCTATATTTTCTTAGCTGTTGCGAAGTTCGTTACGGAAACTCTAACAATACGTACGATGTGATTTGTATATCGTCTTTGTATACTCCTGTGCCCACACGAACTTGGAAATTGCTTTTTCTTCTCTTCCGCGGCGAGTTGCTGCGGTGGCGACTTTAATAAATTTTACTGGGCCAAATTTTGTTTAGTTCCCCGTGTTTTCCAGAAATGCATTGGTGAGCTATATATATTATTATAAATTTGTTGCGCAATAGAAAAAATAAGAAAAAGAAACCCGTAAGCAAAGGGCTACCCTAACAGAATTATAGCTTTACGGTCGGTATCTTCTTTTTGCAAAACATGAATGGATTCTTTTATAAGTGGAAGTCTCCACATTTGAGCTAATCTTAAATTGTTATTAAAGACGGTTAACACCATTGGCCCATTTACTACACGAAACTCGAAAGGATCATAGACCCATGTCAAAGTATCGGCAACTATCGCTGGAACGAACATGTTTAATTTGGAAAGAAAATTGACACAAGCTCTCAACTAAAGGTCCATATTTCAATAGCCTTTTTGAATTACTAAGGATCCAGGTAAGTGCTTTATTGTCACTGAGAACATCAAACTCTTTAACCAAGTAATGCCTGAGTCTGGCAATAGTTTTTACTAAACTTACATATTCAACTTTATAAATAGTTCGGTGTTTGCCTCTGACAATTTCTTATTAAAAACAACAGGCTTTATTTTCCGATTACTGTTTTTCTGAGACACAACCCGCAATGCTTTTTCCTGACCCATCAACATTAACAATAGATCGTTTATTTAGGTCTGGAGTCTTCAAAACCACAGTCTCCACCATTACTCTTTTTAATTTGTCCTGACTTTTGATGTTCAGAGGTCCAGACAAATTTCTTATTTACTGATTTAAGTTTTCTAAAAGACCCCATCAACTCTTGCATTTCACGTGCAAATTTGGCTTAACTAAAAAGCCCAAGGATTTTCATAACACCTCTTCGGTTCGTTGGTGGGGGAATATTTTTAATTGCGGAAATTCTCGTCGGATCAATTTACGTTTGATCTCCTGACACAATATATCCAAAATAGTTAATCTTAATATAAAAACATACACTTGTCAGGAGACACTGTAACATTATACTTTCTGAACCTATCTAAAATTTCACGTATAGTTACTTTATGTTCTCCAATCGTATCGGAAATAATGAGAATATCGTCAAAATATGATTTTACCTCCTTCTCCTCTAAGTTTCCCAGCATTTTCTGCATAACACGAGTTAATATATTACTTCCAGATTTAATTCCAACAGAAATTCGTGTATATTGATATAGACCCTTAGGTGTTAAAATAGTCGTTGTCTCTCGATCTATCATCTAAAATGATTTGATTATAAGCACGTCGTAAATCAATTTTGGAATAGTTTTTCATGATAACCCCGTGAGACACTCTTCTATGTTAGGAGCTGGATAAGGATCATTTACAATAAGTTCATTTGCCTTTACGTAATTACCAACTATTCTAAAAGTATTATTTTTTCTTAACTAAGAAGCAACTACTCGCGTAGCTAGAGTGATCTACTTCGTTTAATGTTCCTTGTTTAACAACGTCCTGAATTTCTCATCATTTTTTTCTTTATTCTTAGGTATTGGGAATGGATTCTGCTTGAACAGTTTGTTTTCTGTTAAATAAATACGCCCAACAAAACCGTTTATACATTCCACTCGCTCTAATATAACTTCGGAATATTCTTTTCTAATCGATTCAATGAACGAGTTTACATCCTGAACACGATAACTCCAGGATTCGTTCATTTCTGATTTTTCTCCATGTATGCACGACTGGTCTTTGACCTCTTGAGATCGAACTTAACTAGCTTCTCCCCGTGGAGTATTCTCAACAATATACTGTTTTTATCCGGTTCAATAGACTATGAAAGTTTTCTGCTTGTTCTGTATCAACATCGGATGCCTCAGATGAAATTCTAGATAAGCACTTATAAGATTCTGGAACGGTTGAATGATCAATAGTAGTCTTATCCACACTCGATACTGAACCGTTACAATCCTTATTCTTATCATCAGAATTTATTTATTCTTCTTCCTCTTCTTCTTCTTACTTGACTTCTTAATAGAACTACTAGGTGTAGATGTCTTCGAAAGCTTATCTATCATTGACGAAGTTCCATTCTGAACATTATAATTTAAAGATGCTTGAAGATACTCAGGATCATCGATGGTTACATGATTATTATTGGTAGAAATCATAGCCATGTCAATGCAATATGTTCTTCTCAATTTTTTTGCAAACTTAGATGTTGAAAAACCTCCAACTTCGTAATCTTCATTCACAAACTCGGGATTTCTTCTATCATCAACAGCTTCACGAACTGGGGCATCTATTACGTCATAACCCTTACACAAATTACATTCTATCAGGTTTCTTAGGCATAGAAGTTGTGATGAATTTGGCACATCAATTGTTAATATCTGGTTTTCTAATTGTTGAAGTTCTAGTTCACATTGTGTTCCTTTCTCACAAGAACCAAAAAATATTATCTGCTCTGATGAAAATTGAAGTCAAACCCGACGCATTCTTATTAATTAATTTTTTTGAATGTTCTTCTTGAACAAATTGCCGCTGGCCATCTAGGTCAACCGATCTAAATCCTCTATCAAATCGATTAAACATATCTCTTTGATAATTCAAATGTAATCTTTTCCTTCCATCATGCGGAATTAAAAACTTGTTCTTGTAGTCTATAACTGCTGACGTTGAACTAAGGAAAGACATACCTAAGAGACACTCACATGGAAGTTGTTCCCAATTCGCTAGTTTACATTCTGGAAATACCCTGACAAATTAATATTAAGAGTTATCTCCTCTCCCGTAGCGAAATTCAAACCAGATGGGGCATTAACTCTTCGTTAGGGATGCGCACGAGACAAGATTTGTGGCTGTCTTGTCTCGAAAATGTTCTGTAAAAGTGATTTCTCGACTCGAAAAACATATTTTTCTATTGCAAACCGTGTCTCGACTCGAATTTTGTCAGGATATTCCTGTCTCGACTCGTCTCCTGCGCATTCCTACTCTTCGTTCATCGACCTTTCTCTTCTTGAAAAGGGTCAATCTCCATCCTCCCCGCTAAAAATAACATTGTACTTTTAAACTGCGGGGTCTCATAGGAAAAAAGCTCAATTTCTTTCTTCTCAGAACGCTTCTAAGAACAAGGAAGACAGTGTTTGACAGCATTAGAATCATTGTCCCTGCTGCTCCATTTGCAGTTTTGTCTTCTCGACACCTTTCCCTCTCTATAGTACATCACGATTCTTGGTTTAAAAGGAGGCGGGGTCATTCAGGATCACCTCGCTACAGCCAGAAGGCAAACAGGTACAGAGCAGGCGGTGACATTATTGCCTTCACAAACAGAATTCTTGGGTTATTTTTAACATCAATATGTGTTAAATGCTCATACTTTTCCGATTGTTGCAAAGGTCAGACAAATGAGTCAGAGAAACACTTTTATTCTGCTTTACAAAGGAAAGCACTGCAGAATTATTAAAAGATGTAGCTCTTCATTTTATGGGAACGATTGAGGATAACTTGCTTGGTTCTTTTAACGTTTGAGATTTTGAAAACAGGAATTATCGTGAAGTGCTACGGAGGGAACATACGATCCTGTCTCCGGAAACTCCTTCTAAGTTCAATATATGTACTTGACTACTTCAAGATCAAGGTAATATTAACTAGATTTCCAGGGGGGTCGACCGACCCCTTCGACCTCCCGGCCGACGCCCATGGTTACACAACAACTAATAAAATGAGAACACAAGAACTGGGGGTGAATCAAAACTTGCCAATAACTCTAAAATCGATACATGCTTTTTAAAGCTAGTTTCAAACTATAATCAACGGGACTCTAGGATAAGCAAACTGATCTGAAAGAATTCCAATATTACATACCATCAGCAAACTATTTTCTAGTAATAAAGTAGGCCTGCTCATCAAAATACAGTTTATTCATATTAACTCCTTACTGTATATCGTTAATTATGTACCCTAGTTGTTGATAATATTTCCCGCCGGAGCACTTCAGACACTTTACTTTAAATTCTGTCCACCATCATCTTCAGCTCTTAAGAAAAAAGTATTCTTTCAAATGTTCGAACGGTAACATATTTTCGTTCTCCATCTTTATAAAAACAACACCAATCAAAGTAAAATAGACTACCGGTACCATTGCACTCCTAGTTCACTCAATGAATATATTGATTTGGAGCTGACAAAATCTACGACAAAATCTTCCAGGTGCTTGCAACGTGATTTCCCTGAGGTTGTCCTTATCTTCCAGAAACATCAAGTGTTTACTACGATCTTATCTGTTTCTCTGTGTGTCGGTACTGTCGATCACTGACATACGTAATTCATGCTCCATTGTTTCATTCAAAGAAATTCACTTACAGGAAAGAAACATTTGTTTCCGAAAAAAGTACATATATTGTAGTTACTCATCCGAAATGTAAAGCGAGAAAAGTAACGCAAACTAGGTACGCTATTTAAACTAGGTACGCGTTACCGTTACAGTTACTTTGGAAAAATGTGACGCGTTACTAGGAAACGTTACTTAAAACGTTACTTAACGCGTTACCTGCGTTACGTTACTTCGCAAGACTGCCTTACGCTCCGCTAAGGCCAAAGATATAACGGAAGTTATTGAAGGGAAACCCAGGATATTGGTTTGTTACTGAAAAATTTGATTGCTGCATAATTTGGTAGCACTTATAACTTCAATGGCAAACAGGAAGGTGTGCAAGCTCTCTACTACGCGAATCCTCCAAAATGATATTTGTTCATAGCAAAGCTAACTTGCTTTGCTTAGAGCTTGTGAATCTTAGCTGCTAATCAAGAAAGTAATAAGTGCAATGAATGGCCTATTTTTATTGTTTCGATTTACCAATAAAAGGATGTATATTATAGGAAATTGAAATGGCTCTTGACAAATTATCACATAAATTTGTTCAGCCAGGAAAGAAATGATGGTTATCTTACGAAGGTAGCATGGTCGTTATTTGCAAACACTTCACCGCTACTTGCTTATGTTACGAATAAATCTAGTTTGGCTGGAGGATTGCTACTAATATTGAAGAAGTCTTCTACCGTGTTTGACTGTTGTCAACGTTATTGAAGCTACTATCAAGACTGAGTAGGGCTCTTCAAAGTACCTTGAATAATATTTGTGAAACCGTGTCGTTCGTAAATGCACTTGCACTGGAAATTTGTTCCTACAATATAGAAGAAATTCTTGGTGTGTCAAAAGCAATGATGGCCTCTGCAGGAGAGGCAGATATTACTTTTTGTGATGATATCTCCAAATATGAGGTGATCAAGATTAGGAAGTGTTACAGAGATGCAATAGTGGAAAATGTTAAGACAGTTTTAATGAGTTTCAGGCTCTGGTGTAATTTCAGAAGAGAAAAAAGAAAATTCAAAATTTAAGAAGCTTTCCCTAGTATTGAACATATCTCTGGAAAACATTTCTCTTAAGTAGACGATTCTACGACGATGCCAGATCTTTCGTGTATACAATTTCTATGTAAACTCGTTTGTGATGATCAGAAGAAAGATGCTTCCATTGCCCTCCGTAGTGAAATTGATTCTCCTCTTACCTGTTGGCACCAGCTTTTGTCCAGAGGCTATTTTCCACGATGAACTAAATTTTGCGTTCCCAACGGACTCGACTTTCCCCTTATGTAAACACACTGATGAAAGTATCGATGGAGGGCCTGAAGATACGTGACGTAATGGAAGAGGATGACTAGGATGTTCGACAATTCAACAACTTCATACCAAAATCATATATGGAGTGGCTGAAGAAACCAACAAGAAATATTCGATAGCGGTGAATCCATGACATAAGCTCACTACATGGTGGTAAGGTCTACTTCTTGAAGTTGAAACTGGAGAAGAGCCCATGAAGAAGAAGAAAAAACTCAACGTGCCGAGCATGGCACCTCCTGGGTGGTATAGAAATCTCACATACAAACCGCAAGAAATGATGAATTTAAACTTGATTATCTTTTTCTGAGTTCTCTACGTGTTTCTCACACGACTGAAAATGAAATGACGGTTTTCGTTGTCATGCAAGGATCAAAGGCAAATTGTAGTGATGTGAGGTGGAAAATTTTCCGCTACATTTATCCGGAAAATTTTCCGTTCTAAAAATATCAGTAATCAAGTAACAATTCCTCGGTAATCATAAAATTGATTGAATTCTTGTATAGCAATGTTAAAAAGTGAAAGATCGTTTAAAGAATCTGAAAATTTTCATGGCTCAGACAATTTTCAGTACTATGTAGGAACAGGCGAAACAATTTTTCATGAATCGAAATATTTTCTGTCTTCTATGGAGAAATTCAAGAATTATTTATGAGTTGGAAAATCATCATCATTTTAAAGCAAAAAGTAAAACAGCTTTTTGTGAATCGGAAAGTTTTATTGCTCTGTAGAAACAAATGAAAGGAATATTCATAGATCGGAAAATTTTCATTACGATGTAGAAACAAGTAGAAAAAACTTTTCATAAGCCGGACAATTTAGGATATTATATATATGATGTTAGGTGGAAAATTTTCCACTATATTTAACTGCAAAAATTGAATTTCTGTAGAGGAAAGTTAGTCAGCAACAAATTATAATTTTCCAATTAGCTTTCGGGAACCGGAAAATTTTCTAATATTTCAAGTTGGGAAGTAAAAATTTACATAGTGTTTCTCTCTATCCCTCTGCGAGCTCCTTCGTTGCTAAGCGGTTAGCATATGCGCCCTTGGCATGGGAGACCTTCAATTCGCGGCGGTAGCTCATATAGTTTGGATTCCACGTTAATCAGTTGGTCCCGTCTCATATAGCCTTGCTGCTGAAAGGGACGTTAAACTCAAAATCAACTCGATCCAACTCTCTCTCTCTCTCTGTGTGTGTATATGTGTAAAGTGCCGAGAACATACATCGAGTTCGTAGAGTACAAATATCCCATTCTATTATTTAAAATTTAAATTTATTAAAAGTGATGAATATTTTCCGATTCATAAAAACATACTTCACTTATTCGTGCATCGTTGGTTAGCCGTAAAACTTATTGGTAATAAATATTGTCTTAAAAAGTTTCATGAAAATCTAACCATTCTTCATTTCTTCAAAAATGTTTCAAAAACTTCAATGCGTTCTTCCCTCAGAATCTACCTTTGATCTCACAAAATTATATTTCGTCAGTTTAATACGCGTAAGACGATGTTTTCTCATAGCTTTACTACTTTTCTAGATTTACATACTGCAACATTTATAAATAAGTAGAGATAATATACACCCTCCATTCCAAAAGAAACCGAACTTTTGAAATCAAATAGTACCACTAGTGCCATATGTTGTAATATTTTACCGGTAGATGGCGTAGTCCCTCATTGACAACTGGTATAAATGTCATGACATTTGGATGCACGGCAACAAAGTTATTGCGTTTCAACTGTCAGTGTGTTGTGTACATCGGTCGGAAAATGAGTTTCAAACAACGAGCTGCAATTGAGTTTTATGTTAAACTGGGTAAAACTTTTAGTGAAACGCACCAAATGCTACAAAATGCATATGGTGATGAGTGTCTATCCCGTACGCAAGTTTACGAGTAGTTCAGGCGATTCAAATCGGGTAGAGAGACGCTGGATGATGACGAAAGATCAGGCCGTCCCAGAACCGGATTATCGGAAGAAAACATCGAAAAAGTGCGTGAATTCATCAAACGTAACAAAAAATCGTCGGTGAAAGTTATTGAAATGGAATTAGGCATTCCTCAAACAACCGCATACCGCATTTTGACCGAAGTTTTGGGCCTTAAGAAGGTTAATTCGCGGTTTGTACCACACAAACTCACCGAAGACCAAAAAGTTGATCGAATTGCGCATTGCAAAGACATCGTTAAAAGTGCTCGGCAGGATCGAAACTTCTTGAAATCGATTGTAACTGGTGTTTTGAATATGAGCCCGAAACAAAGCGGCAAAGTGCTGAATGGAGAGCGCCGGATGAAGGAACACCCAAAAAAAGTCGCTTGGTGAAGTCAAAAGTTAAGGTGATGCTGATTTGTTTTTACGATTCAAAAGGAATTATCCACAAAGAATTTGTTCAGCCCGGCCAGACAGTCACTGGAGAGTTTTACTTGGGCGTCATGAAGCGTTTGCTGGCAAGAATTCGTCGTATTCGGCCCGAATATCGCGAAATCGGCAGTTGGACTCTTTTGGACGATAATGCACCATCACATCGTTCGCGACTTGTAACTGAATTTTTGGTCAAAAATCACATTATTCGGTTGCATCATCCGCCCTATTCACCAGATCTCGCTCCGTGCGATTTCTATCTGTTCCCGAAACTGCATTTGGCGATGAAAGGAAAGTGGCACGCATCGATTGATGCCATTGAGAAGGCGACGACCGCCGTCCTAAAGACCATTCCAATAAAGGACATGGAGAAGTCGTTTGACAACTTGTTGGAGCGTGCAAATATGTGTATCGATGCAGAAGGGGAATACATTGATTAATAAAAATGATTTGTTCCAAAATGTACATTGCTTTTTTGTTTTTTTAAAAACGTTCGGTTTCTTTTGGAATGGAGGGTGTAAGTACCTACTGTAAATTTTTGACTATCCAAAATTCGAGTTTAAGTAACTGATGAAAACAAATACTGATCACTTTTTAGAAATAAACACTTATTTATTCATATATTCATTGAGAAGAGAAAGTGCAATATAACTAATAAGGAAGCTGATTTGTGTAGTTGTTCTTCCAATAAAATAATAAAAGAAACGTAAAAAAATGTGGCCACGGTGGCTCAGTAGAAGCGCGTTCAACTCTGGTGCTTGGGGTCCCGGGTTCGATCCCAGCCCCTGCCAAGTGAACTTTGTGGTGTGTGCGTGGGTTTCCTCGGGGTTCCCCCTGCTTCCTCCCTTTTTCTTCATTCCACCATTTCATTCATTTCTCATAATAACCGTCTCCTTTAGCCTAACCGGCATAAAAGTGGGACGTAAAACTCAAAGATTTCATTTTTACATTACGAATACACACATACTACTTAAACTTATACATAATAATGGTAGTTTTACAATACAAATATCTGCTCTAAGATGTTGATTATACATAATCCCAATATTGAAATCATGATTTACGAGTGTTAAAAACAATAAAATCAAAGCATTTCTTCTTATTTTTTGTTACAAAAATAATCTTCATAACGAACTTTTATGTAGTTATTTCATTACATAGGCAGGCCTATATGTGAAGAAATAGTGGAATTTTCTGTTTTTCAAATAATTGATAAATTCAGAAAGGTTTATTTTCGATTTTTTGTTAAATTTTAAATATTGGGAAGGGATATTTTTTCTCTATACGAACTCGATGTATGTTCCCTGCACTTCACACACACACACAGAGAGAGAGAGAGACAGAGAGAAACAGTATGTAAATTTTTATTTCCCAATTTGAAATATTAGAAAATTTTGTGGTTCCCGAAAGCTAATTGGAAAATTATAATTTGTTGCTGTCTAATTTTCCTCTACAGAAATTGAATTTTATATCTCAATGTGCAGTTAAATATAGTGGAAAATTTTCCAACTAACATCACTATACATAATATCCAAAACTGTCCGGCTTATGAAAGTTTTTCCACTTGTTTCTACATCGTAATGAAAATTTTCTGATCCATTAAAATTCCTTTCACTTGTTTCTACAGAGGAATAAAACTTTTCGTTTCACAAAAAGTTGCTTCACTTTTTGCTTCAAAATGAAAGTTTTTCGATTCATAAAACGTTTTTCAATTTTTCCATAGTGTCAAGACCATAGATAATATATTAATTTGTTTGGTTTAATTTGAAATATTGTCTTGAATTTTAGGAAACCTAATTTAATCTTGTTTGTTTTTAAAAAGATATGTGCAGATAAAACACTATGTGTATATTTCAGATTGTACGCATTCTAGTGTAACAAGAAGAGCTTGTAATGCTATGTAATAAATTTGTTAACACTCACACTTTTCTTCGGACAATGAGGACACCAAAAAAAGTGACAATGTTTCGTGTCATCATGATTGAAATCTCTGAGTTTTACGTCCCACGGTTATGCCGGTTAGGCTAAAGGAGACGGTGATTATGAGAGATGAGTGAAATAGTGGAATGAAGAAAGTGGGAGGAAACGGGAGAACCCCGAGAAAACCCACGAGCACGGTGTTTGTCCACCACAAAGTTCACTTGGCGGGGGCTGGGATCGAACCCGGGACCCCAAGCACCAGAGGTGAACGCTCTACCACTGAGCCACCGCGCCCCCTCATCATGATTGAATTGAGGCGCACATGAATGAAAATCGGCCCGAGTGCTGAAACCGTATTACCGGAACGTCAGCGTTTGAGTTGTATAAAAACCTTTTATTTTATTCAATGGGATCATTACTTCGAGATTCAGTCTTGGATCATTCTCGGAGAACAGTCATTCATGGATGCATACATACATTAAGACTACGAGCATTCATTCAGTCATTCAGTTATTCGCCGAAATTAAGTATCATTAGCGTTATTGTTCAGAGAATCGTCAAAGAAGTATCAACGTCAAAATACAACCGACTGCTGTTTCTGGGATACGAACATTCAGTGCTTGGCTCGAACATCATCACCAAAAACAGGTATGTGTCACAACCAAATTCTGTTCTAATCCAATTCGTTATTCATGATTCATACACTAAACCACACTCTCTTAAGTCCTCATTACACTAACAACACTTCAAACACAAATGATTATTAAGTCTGTTAAATACACATGTTTTAAGTAGACGTTTTTGTTAACATTTTAATAGGGCTCTGGTTGGCCCTCAATCAATGCAACCAGTGGTGGATAATCCCCAAATTACCTCTCACATAATGCGAGTAAATACAGAGTTGCTTAATGCTAATTAGATCAATCTGGGGAGCTCAGAGTGCTCTACCTAGTCAAATTCTATTCAATTTACATCAAGAGCAACCCAGGTTGGCAATAGAAAGAAAATATTTCGATTCATGAAAAATTGTTTCACTTGTTCCTACATATTACTGAAAATTGTCTGAGCCATGTAAATTTTCAGATTCTTTAAACGATCTTTCACTTTTTGACAACTTGTTTAGAACGGAAAATTTTCCGGAAAAATAAAAAGAAAATTTTCAACCTCACATCACGGCTAAACAACGATGTAGGAATTAGTGGAGTACGTTTTTATGAATCGGAAAATTTTCATCACTGGCAAATTGTAAGAAAGCCTTACAGATATAAGGTTCACAGTGCATGATCATAGATAACAAAATTACCCTTATCAACTCTTCTCCCTCTCCTTCAATCTCTAATTTACTTAAAGAAATCAGAAAGCTTTTAATCTTCGTAGTGCACTTGTGTAGAAAATTTGCCGGCCTTAAGTGACTCTTTGACATATTATTTCAACGTGGTGCCTTTTTTTATATTTGTAGTACGATGAAAAGGATGAAAAATATGTTAGAAACAGTTTTTGAGAAAATCGTTCGAACAAAAGTCATTCCATCAATTACTTTGTGAGCTAGAATTTCCTAACTTTGCCAGGTTTTTGCAGCTCACGATTTACAAACTTCTAAGTCTATACATAATGTGAAAAAGCAACTGTGTTTTACCTGACCAAGGGGTTCCTCATCTACTATGCATGTATATGTATATATTGTGTGCGTGTAAGGAGAGAAATTTTGTAAAATAAACTAATTTATTTTATAAAATAACCCATATCAAATAACTGGCTAAGGCAAAAAGAGAAATGGGTTCTGAGAAATAAAAATTCGTACTTAAAATTTTCCCATTTTCCTAGGTTATTACAGTGTTTCGTGAAATTATCTGACTTTTTCCAGGATTTTTTTTTTATGAGTAAGTTGATTCTCTGACTTTTCCAGTTCGGTGGCAACCTTGAATTAACTTTCTTTCTTTTTCTTTTTTTTAATCTTCCTGAAAGGGGCTAGTACTAGCGTTACAACTGGATTGCTAATAAATTATGAACACAGTCATTAAGAAGAGAGAAAATCCAAATTTTTCCTTTACATCCTTCATTTAGCCACACTTATTTTTGAGCGTAAGGAACAACTAAGAAAATGTTGAGGAATTCCATAGAAATCTTAAATTTAAAATTTTGTTTCGATTTTTTGAACAGTGTAGTCTCGTAATCTCTATTCCATCAAACCTACAGGAGACCAAAGCGAATTTTCTTCTAGCTTCAAGTCTAAAACCAGGAGAGCGCCCCCTTCCCCAATTCTCTTCTTTATCCTCGAAGACGAGTATTATCTGTTTAACTTTCTGATCGCCAATAAGCTTCTTCTCGAATGCGGCCTTATAACGTATGGAATTAATGTATATTAAAATGCTTTTAATACACATTTTACATGTTGTCTGGTTTAAATGTTTGTTAGTTTACTTTCGTTTCTTCTCGCCTTAAGCTTCAACGAAGTAATTTCCATCGTTCCCCACTTCCCCTTTGTAGACAAAACCTGGTGAAACATCTAATTTATGCTATTTCTCTTATCACCATCAACTCCTATGCACAAAGGTTAAAAATATGTATACATACGAAACAGTAATTGATTGTAGCTTCTGATTTATACTTTTAGAACTTGTTAATTACATTAAAACTTATTACTGGGATACGTGTCATCTCAGAAATGCAATTCTAAATCTACTTGAATTTTGTTGTTTAGTTGACAATCGGGGATGGGGAGACTGCAATCGTCACTGATTTTGCAGATACATTTTGCTATTCTAGCAATGAGAAGAAGCTGGTAATTTTATTATCCTTACTGCGTTCATATAATTTCACCTTACGTAAGTCCAAAAGCCAACGCAAACTGTGTGAATATAGTATTGGAGAACAACAGTTGATGGTGATAAAAGTGATTAACGATGGAATTTCAAGTAACTTCAAAACGACACATTTCGTCCTTCGGTAAAGGGGACGATCTCATATCAAATAAAGTTATTTTAAATAAACGCAATTGTGTTTCTTGTTCTGCTTATTTTCCAGCAAAATAAAATAAAGCGCACTTTTCTAAACACAGTATTAGTTTGAGTGAAATATCTGTCCGAGTCTTACGCCCCAAGGCATGTACCTATTACCTGTTCACTTTTTTAAGTTGTTACGAAAATTACAAAGCTAGTAGAGCAAGGGTATGAGAGGTAGTTTCTTTCCACTTTGAAAGCTGGAGTAAATAAATCAATTGAGAATTAGAATTGAAAATATAGCATATACATTAAAGGTAAATTAGCATTTCTCTGACAGGGCATTCTGACTTCATATAGCGTCAAGAAGCTTGACTGAGATAGCATTAAATACAGCAGTAAATAATTATTTGCATAAGCATTTTGGAAGATCAATAAAATTGTGACCCGTATGGCAGCATAAACAACAGCAAATGCCATAACACACACAAATATGATAAAATATTTTACATATGAAAACGATGTATGTATCTATGTTCGGTATACAAATGCACCATAGGGTTGACATACTTCTAGGTAACTCTGAAAAGACCATACGCTATTTAGAATATTTAATGCATATCCGGAGGGTAGGATGTTTACAATTTATTTCATAAATAAGTCTCTCTCAAGAGTCTTGTCATGTTAGGGAGATAAAATCCTGTATATAAACTCCTCATTAAAAATAAGCACTCACGTGTCTGAGCGTTACTAAAAATTCTCTTGAGAGAGGAGGTGTAATTTCTGTATTTTTTTTTCCTACACATTCAAATCAACCCTGTTTCGTCACAGGAAAACAGCTGAACCGTTTGAAATTAATGTTTGCACATAACACTATTCTAGACGCGGACTTTTTACCATTTTCATTGAAATCCGTCTCCTAAGCGGGAGGAAGATTAAAACTGAATGCCAAACATATAGTATCTCAACTTAAGGAGATAAAACCTGTTGAATAAAAATAAGTGGGCATGTCTCCCAGTCTTTTCTCAGAAATTCCACTTCAAAGTGGAAGGAATGCAATTTCTAGATTTTTTTTTCAATATAGTATAAAGATGGTATCGAGGTTGTTTATCATCACAGGAAAACGGCTCAATCATTGGAAGTGAATTTTTGAGCATACGACGTATCTCGGGTCGGATTTCTATCATGTCACATTCAGTAAAATACGTATTCTAAGAGGGAAGAGGGGAGATTAAAATGTACACCAAAGAGCCTCTTTCATGTTAGAGTGGTGAAACTGTGTAGTTTATATGAACTCATTAAAAATGAGTCACATGATCTTATACTGTTCAAAATTCTGCTTCTAGTGAGGGAAGGGGAAAACTTTAAAATATCTTATTATTCCATCCTGTATGCACAAAATAATCAGTAAGGAAACATTTGAACAGCTTTAAATGATCTTTTGTACATAGCACTTGAGCCAATCTGAGTTCTTTTCATTGCACTTTCATCAAATACGCATCGTAAGGAAAGATGGGAGGGAGGAGATTCAATTACTTCGAACATCTACCATAAACTTATTCTTCCTGTGCAACCCCGGGTATTTTATCTAACAGGAATATAAAGCTGTGTTTGGCGGGTGTTAGTTAATCGTATTTAGAAGAGCAGAAAGTGTCTTCTCAACAATTCTGAAGATAATCGGGCGGAATTTTTAAGCAATAATGTACATTACAGATATTCCTACCCTGGCCCGGACCAATCTTGTTTTTCCCCTCTTGCAGGAAGGAAAGAAGAGTTTCTATCAGGTTAGATGAAGTGACTTTTAGGTATTTATACATATACGGACATACCCAGAAAGTACTTCTTCGGCATGTAGGAGTCACGAAATGTGGAACTCATTGACAAGGTTACAAGGTTCTCTTTCACTTTCGATTAATGATAGAACTGAAGAAAGTAGTAGTTGTGGTAGTGTCGTTTAATCTATCATGAAATTCAGCTAACATAGTTCCTCCTGAAATGATGACGTACAAATATTGTATTATCTAAGTACTAAGCTAATACGAATTCATACAAACTTTGTTTTTTCTTTCTTTAATTTTTTGCATTAAAGCACGTTTGAGAACATTCGTACTGGTGAAAATAAAACTGTTTATCGAGTTGGTGAAATAATAATTAAGACTCACCTTCGTTAACTTGTGAAAAGTTCAAGACAAATTATTTTGAGAGTTTATTCCGTAACTTGGCTTCACTTCTCCGTATGTTCTTTACTCATTTGCATTTTTCTTCTTCATTTACGATGGATTTATTGAAAAAAGGCAGATTATTACGTTGGTGCGAATGAAATGTCCCTGAAGATGTCTGGTGGAAAACTTACCTTACCAACACACCACAGGAATGAACTGAAATCACACGTGTAACGCCACAAACTCAGTACACGTACAGCAAACGGGTTTGGGTACCCAGACCGTCAAGAGAAAGTGCGTTGTTAAACATGTTAGTATGAAAGGGCAGCATGAAGAACATACAATTCTGAATATTTTTTTCTTTATAAATTCAAACAGGAACACCTTGCATAGCAAGCCGCATAATCATTAACAGTGCATTTAGGCCAGGCGAAGAAACGCACCATTCACCGCTTGTCAAATGTCGTTCCAGTGACACAGCATTGCAAAATGAGCCTAATGGGCACCGACCAACATCATGTTCGGATAAGCTCTTCAGGAACACCGTGGAATATCATCGAGAATGTTCGTGCCATTACGACGAGTTAGGCATACACCATATCACTGTTGTTTGGGGGCTCCATGCAGTCGATAACATGAAAATGGTGGAGTCATGGGTGACAGATGAGTTGATATTGACCAGTAAGAATTGCGGTCTGGAGATGTACTGTTCTCTACGTTTAAGGAATAACCGAGAGTGTTTCCTGCGTGGATTTTCACTTTAGATTAAAAATAGATCTGCTGACAATCGTAAACGGTCAGGAAAATGGATGGATTGTGATCAACATTCAGGCACGTTTCGTAAATCATATCTTCAACAGAAGGTGTTGCTGGTACAGTGGGAATGATCCATGAGGTGAAGCCATCATTGCAGATCGTTAGTGCTGAACTCCATGAAATGCACTGCAAACCTGTCTGCAAGCATCCAGTAATGGTCAATAGACAGTGTCATGTTGCATAATGTTAGCCTACAAAGGACGGTACAGGCTCTTCGTGAGGTGCAGAATGAAACCCTTCCTTATCTACAGCATCCCCGGATATCTCTTACACTGACTACCGCCTCTTCTGGCGTGTCAATCACTTCCTAGGACAAAAGGCCTTCCCTGATGATGGTGCAACGTACGGTTGAAGCATCCACGCCACGGAATATAGTCGTCGACAGTGATGGTGAAAGTGTGTGGTCGCACATGACGACTATCTTGATTAACCACGTATAGTAGTTTTCGTTTATCGGCCTCTGGAAATGATTCACCTGAGGCGGACATTTCATTTGCACCAATTCAATACATTAGCATTTGGTCACGACACCAGGAAAGAATTTTACTAAAAATAGTAACAGCAACTTATGAATTATCATTTGCGAGACCAGTTTTGCTCAACCTTAAAACGAAGTACATTCAACTACTGCATTTTATATTTCATGACGTTCTCAATCTACACAATTTCCAAATTTAAGAAAGAAAAAAAAAATTAGAACGCTGAGTCTGTGAAATGGATGTAAGGGAGTCAACACAATTAGAAAAAATATATGCAAAAGTATATAGTTAATCAAAATATATTTTCAAACAGTCCTAACAATTTATACAATAATAAAAAAACAATTTATTAAAATAAAATTTCAATATAAAATTCTAATACAAATATCTTTTAAATAAGTATTGTCATATCACAATTAAGTATATTACTTTTGAGGTTGGACCTATTTGTGGTTCTTATACAAAAATGCATTTTAATCAACTGTATCAATATTAAAATTTTACTATATCTATTTAACAGAAGTACACGATGCATCTATCACCTAGACAAACCAGAGTTTCATAGCAGTATTTAAAGCTCGTATTTAAAGTTTTGCAGTCCATCATATGTGACATATAAGTCAAGATACCTCTCTGAAAGCACTTAAACATTATGAATGTTTCATTTGCTATAAGTAACATATATAAAATTCCATTGGAGGTATGTGCACACGTTTCAAATAATCATAACGTACCGCAGGTACAATTTGGCTTTTAAAAATCAATATAACAGAAAGTTCATAAAACAACCTTGATACTCCAGTACAATTTTAACAGTAACAGAATGAATTTGTTAAGGAAATGATAAAGAGAAGGAAAAATATTTTACAAATGCAAACCTATTCTACAATATATTTGTTTTAATGTTTCATACCTGCTTGCTAAGCACACTATCTAACTGACAATGGAACTTACTTGTGCACTAAGAAAAATCATTTAAGCACTACTCATACGAAACAAGATGAAACAAACATTTATAATGAACGTCAGACAAGCAATATACTAAACCATAATGCCCTATTCCCCATAGAGAAACATATTCCAAAGTAACCTACATGTAAAGTTTGTTCGGAATATCCGTAGAACTATGCCCGAGATACCCGTGTTTTAAACTGTTCATTTAAATTAATACTTGAACTATTTTTAAATTACTGTTACAGTGGAAACAAACTAATCCTCATAGATACGCTCAAGATAACTACAAATACAGATCACATAAAATTTAAAATTGCATTTTTGCACGTAACTATAAACATGAAGATTTGTTTCATTTTGATAATTTTCTTACCTCTCAAGAGCACACAATTACATTATGTTCGATCATGATTTTACGTGGAACACACAGTACATAACGTTACTATAAAACTCACTGAATACAGAAGTAGATAGCGACACTGTATTGAAGAGAATGAATTTTTTTCTTATTATTATTTATTGGAGATTTTCATCGTTTACCTTTTCGAAACTTTACTGTTTCACGAAAAACGGATATTTTTTATTATGAATTTTTAGCTTTTAATGGAGGAGGGGTAAATTCATTTCCTCATTATTGAACGAGTTCAACTCCAAGCAACAGGAATTGTGACAATACTTCACAGAACATATACAGCATATTGTGCCAAAATCGAATATTTTTTACGAAAACTATTGTGGAAATTATGAAAACTATCTAAATCAAAAGGAGAAGAAATAATTCACTCCCTCATTCCCAACTTACTTTTAAACACACGCAGTAAGAATGATTCGAAAGATTTTA
Source organism: Thermobia domestica (assembly GCF_964235325.1). Lineage (NCBI taxonomy): Eukaryota > Metazoa > Arthropoda > Insecta > Zygentoma > Lepismatidae > Thermobia > Thermobia domestica. The sequence goes on from NC_137459.1 coordinate 57,849,315, forward strand.
TTAAAAATTCCATATTCCACCTACATCAAATATATTTTTATGAAAGTTACAATGGACCATTTGTTTTCAAATTGGGGGTATATTCACCCTCAATACCTGACTTATTTCAACCTCGTACTATGGAGATTGTGAGAAGTAGTTAAGGAAAATATACACCGTATTTATTAAAATCTAGCAATCTTTACGGAAGTTATGACGGAATTTCATTTAAAATATTGGAGGTAAATTCTACTCTTCAGTCTTGACTCCTGTAGTCGAGATTGTAGGAAAAACTCAAAACACCACATTGAACCAAAATCGAACCATTTTGGTACAAATTATTGTGAAAAAACTAGTTTGTTGTATTATTTAAATACGAAACTTAGAATTTTGGAGCACTTACCCCTTTTACTAATTTATCCTTGACCGATTTCAAGCGTAACTAATGGTAGTAATCGAAAGAAAATATGAACATTTTACCAAAATCGGACAATCTTTACAGTTTTTACTTGGAATGTGAGATTGAATTTACCCCTTGTTGTCAACAGATTGAATCCCAAACAGTAGGCTTATATCGGAAGGTTGAAGGAAGGCATATATGAAGCTCCATTAAGTTTTACGGGAGCAATCATGGAACAGTTGATGACATACATGCCGGCTGAGTCGAATCGTAGAAGCTCACTTCAAATATAATACATTTGATCTGTATTTACACGGGAAAGAATATACATCTCAATCGGTTTTAGCAAGAAAATTGAGTCAACTAAATAAAAAAAAAAAAAAAAAAAACTTTCTTTCGAAATATTTTACGATCTCCTCGCAGAACTGTATCCAACACTTAACTTATTTCTCATTAAAGACTTTACTGTGTTCTCGGGTTCAATCATCGGTAACGGTACAGAATTTTCGGTATTGACTCAGCATCCTGAGTCAGCTAGGAACTATCTGAATTAAGAGGTACCAGTCTACTAACATCACCCTACACACTTAGTTTAATATGCAGCTATTCACGTTTCAAACAGTTTAAGCATTTAAAATACATCTGTTAGTTACTTTGGATAACAACGAAATGTGTTTTCAAGGACCAACTGTAGAACGTGTTATGCAATTTACTTAAAATAAGCCGCTGTTTTCTTTACTCCGCTTTCCATTTGTACGGTAGAGTAGAATTATGTACACTTTCTCAAGTTAAAAAAAAGTCGTCATTTTGTGACATAATATTCAATATAGAAAACAACTCACTTGTTACACACAACAAAAAAGAAACATATAAAAAAAAACTTTGTACTACTTCATGTTAATATTTCTTACTAATTACTTTGGTAGATCAAACGAAGTTTCAGTTCTCAACAAGCTCCTGTAAACGAGGCTACGTACTATTATTGATATTTAAGATTGTTTTACGTCACAGGTTACATCAGTTGTAAAAATATTGCACCAGAATTGGAAAAAAACTACCAGCGCTTTCCAAACAATATCTGAAATTCTACTGGACGTTGTGATGGATTAGCATAAATGAGTAAACTTTCGGCTAATTAATATATAAAGAATAAGGGGGAACAGTCATTTACATTAATTAGACAGATTGTAATTTCAAGGTTACTGTTTCTAGGCTTACGCTCATTTAAAACAACTGAATATAATGCGTTCGTGGCACATGGCTCATTAGTCACAAAAAGTTATTTCAGAACTTTGCGAATGAAAGGTTGGCACAATATCAGATAGATTGTTCTTGAGCAATGATAACATTTGCATTCACTCTCGTAGCAGTCTTTGGTATATATATATATATGATTCACATATTTTTGGAACACAGTCTTTCTATTTTACACAACACATATTGTATCGACAACACTTCATAAAAATATAAACAACTTTCAATAGGTAACAATATTCACAATGTGCAAAAATTAAGCTTATGTCTATAGAGGGGACAATCGGTGGGTGTTATCCCTTTATATAAGAGATCAAACAATATGGTCTCATAATGTATTAATATTTTGTACATGACAAATACAACAACAACAATTTGTTAAAATCTATTTACGTAATAAACACACCTCTTTAACACTGTGAATAACATTCGGAAAAAATTCTAACATCATAGTACGTCTCTCACGCAAATCAATTATAAACAGACTTGATGTATAGTTCAACATCACCTTACGTTCAAGGTAACCAACAAAGTTCTTGCTGTTCTAGAGCAGAGAGAAACAAACAGCAATGCAGTGGACGACGTGTACCTTTAGGTTTCGACGTAATCTCCATCAACAATCCAACACCTTTTGCTAATGTTTCTGCAGCTACACAATACCCTGGTGATAAAACTCTGCGGTCAGAGATGCAAAAAATCCCGTGAGTGCCTTCCGAAAGTCTTCCTCATTTGCGAAGGATCTCCCACGGTGGTGGTTGTACAGGGAATGAAACAGGTGGTAATCTGTTGGCGCAAAGTCCGGTGAATATGGTGCATGGCACAGCGTCTCCCAGCCAAATTGCTGAAGGGTCTCCCGGGTCCTCTTTGCCACATGTGGCTTGACATTGTCGTACATGGACAGTACAGCCTTGTGATTAATCAATGCCGGCTCCTCCTACCGCAATGCAAAGCACACCCTTTGCAACTGCTGACAGCAAAAGTCAGCAGTGATAGTCTGACCAGGCGGAAGGAGCTCGTAATGCACCACTTGCCGACAAGTCCATTATACAGAAAGGTAGGTGCAGAGGTAGTCTTGAGGTATGAGGAACAGGGTCACGTAGCGACAAACAATGCCTGGTACGTTTGGGAGTGTCATAGCGGAACCACTTTTCGTCACCAGTGAGCAAGTGATCAAAGATGAGTGTGTTTATGTACCGAGTGAGTAAGGACAAACAGACTGTTACTTGTTGTTCCTTGTTGGCTGCCGACAATGTGTGAAGTACTCATTTGCTTAACTTGCTATCCCATGCACGTGCAGTATCTTCAGCGGAAACATGAAATCTTTCTGGAAGCTTGTCACACGTTAGACCACTGTCTTCCTCGATGGCTGATTTCGGAGCCTCGTCATCCAACACAAGTAGTCGTCCACTGCAAGGTTCATCGGAAAGGCTCACATATCCCTAACAGAATTTCTGGAACCAATGCCTAGTGGTGCGTTTGTTCACAGAATTCTCTTCAAATACCTGGCATATGCAGTTCTTGATGCGGCAGCTGAAAGACCCACTTTACACTCAATACAACAAATACAACGCGAACAAGTTGCTTCGACACCTCCATTTCTCTTTGACAATGGACGAGCTATGACTGCTGTATGTGCGCAATGTGCCTCTATTAATGAAGTTCGATGGTCAGACTAACTCCCCAATTGCTTGGCAAGCACTGCATCATTTCGTTTCCCCTCTGTAAGCGCATGATTAATGGGACGTCAAAAAAGGCAAGAAGTTGTTTGGTTACCTTGTGCTAAAAATCTGTAATGCACTTTATGAAACATTAAATATATCATTGTTTAAATATATAAGAAACCACATATAAACTAAATAACGAAACTCCTTACATGCTTACGTAAATCAAGAGGAAAAACGTATATGGTGAATGACCATAATATTAGAATGTCATGTGCAACATAGCTGCTACCAGTCATTTAAAGTCAGTAACATCATTCTTACAAGTAAGGGACCATATGGTTGTCGCGCAAATCAGATGCAGACATACGCCATCTGATTAAGCATGAAAAGATATGGAGAGTACAGAAATTTAAGGTGCTAAGAGCCATAGGGAGCGGAGCGAGGAAAGAGTAAACATTGAATGTCGTCAAAATTGAAAAAAGTCAGGAATGACGGGAAAAGTTAATTTCGTGCAAACAGGGAAAGAAAGTCAACCAAAAGAAAGAAACTAAATATAACAAGGGCATCAAGGACGAAGAAAGATCATAATCAGGGTTGCCATCCGGACCGCAGTGTTGCCACCGCTGCAGAACATCGATATGGAAGGTATAGCACAGTATAGCAATTCATGCACAAGGAAAAATATTAGTACTGTAACACAAAAGACAATTGAAAAGACTCTGTACACGTGCGTAAAAAGGTTTAACGATAGGTGTGAGTGAATAATGTACATGAGGGAGGAAAATAAACACATGAAAGTGAAGGGGGTACACATGATAACACAGAAACGAAAGTGTTTTGGAGCATCGTTCCATGATGATGATGATGATCGATGTTCTGCCCGAAGGCAGGTTTTGACCTGAAGGTCCCTGGGCTGGATGAACCCATGGTGGTTTGCTATTGCCTTCCATGGGATGATAATGACGTAGAAAGAACGGGGGCTACAGTTTAACGAGGGATCCGAACCTTTTGCGTCCCCACCGGGAATCAAACCCGGGACCCCTTGAATGCAAAGCGAAGAGCTTAACCACTCATCCATCGGGGACACTATCGGTCCAGTGTGGATATTAATAGAGAAAAATTTTCGGCCGGCCATTCTGCATATTGTGCCTTATAAGGCGCGTCATATGTGTGCAAAATGCGACAATCTGTAGTTGTGAAGTTGTTAGCAGATGTGTTCGGCATTTCACAAAAAACACCAACGCGGGAGGCGAATGTCGGGATGATATATGGTAGCACGGACCAAACCTGCTTGCCTCATCTGTCTTAGTCTCACCGAAAGTGCCGATGTGGCCTCGGAATTAAAGATATAAACCCCTGATTGTATCCTTGACTGGAAAAATAATTAAACTGGAAGAAGACCCGGGTAATTGACGATGCAGTGTATTTTGCGTATTCGCTGATTTCGTAGACAAAAATCCGCAAACGCCGCCTCGCTGAAGGTAAGATATATGTCACCAAACCCTTTGGGAGATTTGGAGGTATGAACGCCTCCAAAACACGGGGACTTTTTTTGTTTCTGTTATTTCCATGGCAATCGGTATAAGAGCTAACCGAACGTTTGTTTGTTCACAAAATACAATGTGCACATGTTTTTCACATGTGTACTCATGGTTTTCCTTCGAGATTGTTCAATATTGATCTGCTATTGGAATAGGAGAAGCGAGTGATTTGAACGTATTGTGAGACGTCGTCGTCATATATTGAAGCAATTCTGTTTATTATCCAGCAGGCACGAGTGCGATTTACTAGGCGCGTCATATGTGTGCAAAATGCGACAATCTGTAGTTGTGAAGTTGTTAGCAGATGTGTTCGGCATTTCACAAAAAACACCAACGCGGGAGGAACTTATCGTTGCAGAGGAGATTAAAACAGTTGTGGAACGAAGAAAGTGTTGTAGATGAGTTTAATACATTAGTGATGGATGAAGATGGGGCAGATTTTGAGGACATTGAATGTGATTTCGGTGATGATACAGCGTTAGCAGAAGAAACAATGTTACAACCAGAACGAAGTCCACCAACCCACCACGAAAGCAGTGGGTCGTCATCTTATGCTCCATCTCCACCAAAGAAACAGTTCACAAAATTCCCGGACAACTACTTGGCCGATGCATACAAGATCTGAACCAAGAAGCCGACAGGGCCGGAGCCCCCCTTAGCTGTGTCCTCCTAGGTTAGCGACCGATACGTCACCGCGTAAAAAAAAATACTAGCATTATGGCACAAAAACGCAAAATAAAAAATAAAACCGTCTTACAAAAATTTGAAAAGACACTCATAACACCTTGTAAACGCCGGCACTCCTTGCAGAAACTCTTAAATAATGCTGTACTCGAGCATTTCATCGCAATGAGACAATGCAATGCAATTATTCACGACCGCACAATACGTATCTGGGCCATGAATATTAAGAAAGAAATTGATCCACACAACACATTATCATTCACAGCGTTCATATCATGGGTCACGCGCTTCAAACGAAAAAACAAACTGGTTTCGCGCAAAATTACACATAAAGTTAGTGCACGAGTCGCCGTTGATACTGCTGCAGTTCAAGTATCCGCCACAGACTTTGTTAACGAGATCAAGTCTTTCATTGTAGAGCAAGAGTTGACTCCAGAGTTGGTCCTTAATACAGATCAGTCGCGATTTGCTAAAGAGTTGCATTCAGGTAGAACCCTTGCCATTAAAGAAAGCAACCCAATCTTTGGTGCCGTAGGTTCAGTTACCGCAACGACGCATTCCTATATGATTATGCCGGTGTTTGGGATGGACGGTACATTGCTTCCACACATGTATGTTCTCGTTTCGGAACCCAGTGGTAACTTTCCAGCACGCATGGTCGCTTAATTCCCCAATGTGAAAGCATATGCAAGCAGATCAGCGAATATGACCAAACGGGATTTGCAAATCTTCCTGGAAGAAGTTTTGGGGCCCGATATTCAGGGTAAGGATCGTGTTTTGCTTTTGGTTGACTCCTGGAATCCAAAGAAGGATGACACTCTTTACAACATGACAGTTCCTAACGGTGTTCAGTTCTACAAAAAGCTGATTTCTCCGAAATGTACAGGCCTTATACAACCTGCTGATGTGTTCTTTCGTCCATTCAAAAGCATGGTGAAGTTCATCACAGATACGTTAGTGTTCTCCAGTATTAATGTATGGCAACGTGAGAACTTTTTCCGCCTTCAGTCATTTGTTCATTACCAGTTTTCCTCTAGCCGATTCCAAAAGATGATAAGCTTTGCGTTTTTCAAATGTGGCTTCTCCAATGAACATCCTGGACAGTTTGAAACACCTTCCGCACATTGCTTTGAAAAAGGACTCACAGAGGAATGCTGCAGAGACGCGTATGACCAGCTTGCTTTCATCCGCTGTGCTCACTGCGAGAAATGTTTGTCTGTTAACCACGCATTCATTCGTGATCTTCACGTCAACTGCAATTAAACTACAAATGGTGCGTACTGTTCTCTATTTTCCTCCATTTGTATTCACGCGGGTGTAATATTCACTCACGACTACGTTAAACCTTTTTACGTACGTGTACAGAGTATTTTCAATTGTCTTTTGTGTTACTAATATTTTTCCTTGTGCATGAATTGCTATACTGTGCTATACCTTCCATATCAATATTATGCAGCGCTGGCAACACTGCGGTCCGGATGGCAACTCTGATTATTATCTTTCTTGATACCCGTGTTATGTTTAGTTTCTTTCTTTTGGTTGACTATCTTTCCCTGTTTGCATGAAATTATCTTTTCCCGTCATTCCTGACTTTCTCCAATTTTGCCGACATTCAATGTTTCCTCTATTCTCGCTCCGCTCCCTATGACCCTTAGCACCTTAAATTTCTGTGTTCTCCATATCTTTTCATGCTCAATCAGATGGCGTATGTCTGCATCTGATTTGCGCGACAACCATATGGTCCCTTACTTATTAGATGACCTACATATTTATTTACAGAACTGGAAAAATCTAGTTACTATTGCTCCTTCCATAACTAGATGATCTGCAGACCGATAGAACACATTATATGTTATGGCTTTATTTTCCATTGTCATCAAACCTTGGTAAAAAAAAAAAAAAAAAAAAAAAGAAAAAGAAAAGAAAAGAAAAAAAGAAAAAAAACCTGTTATGGGCTTGTACTTTAGAGGAATGTTGAACACATGAGCAGTTATACATGGATATAAACACTAATACTTTTTTCTTTCTTTCAAGTTCTGCAAATACACCAAATATACACAACTAATGGATATAGTACAAAAGTTTCATTTTATACCTCGATCAGTTTTTATTATGAAATGTGAATGTACCAGGCATTAAAATAATAACGATAACTGGAGTTTAACATGAAATGCAACTGTGTATACATTCACTGAGTGCTGACTGAATTGCAACTACCTACCTAATACTTTGTTGGTCCGCCTTTTGCTCAGAGGACGACTTGGACACGGCGTGGCATGGATTCTGGTAGTAGCTATGTTTCCACGGGGATCTGACACCATATATTCCTGATGACATCCCACAATGAGCCCACAGATGTTGATGCAGAAGTCATGGTGCGAAGAGCACTTCCGCAATATCCCATACATGTTTTATAGGATTAAGATCCGGTGACTTAGGAGGTCAATTCATATGCTGCAGCTCCGTGGAATGTTCCTTAAGGCAAATAAGTAGAGTCCTGGCTTCGTGGCACTGTGCATTGTCATCCTGAAAAATGCCGTCTTCGTGTGGGTAGAAGTGTTCCATTGTAGAGTGTACGTTATCTCTAGCAGCTGCAGATACACACCGGATGTCTCGCTGTGGTCCATACACACCAACGGTCCGAATCCATGCCAACAGAAGCATCCCCAAACCATACAGCCCCCCTCACTTGTATATAGAGTACGCACCATGCACGAGGGATCCATAGCTTCGTGATGGTGCTACACATGCACACGCCCATCCGAAAGGAGTAGCACAAACCATGATTTATCGGACCAACACACCCTTTTCCAATTGTCCATGGTTCAATTAGCGTGTTCCTGTGCCCAAGCGCGATGAAGTCGGCAATGACGAGTGTATCGTCTGCTGCGGGACTGCATGCGTGCCTATGTATTCCATATAGTTGCGTGAGATATGAGTATTGTGCATCCACCATTGTATTCGTCACGTAATTCCCGGACATTAATGGTTCGTTTGGCTGTCACGAGCTGTTTCACGCGACGCTTGCCCCACGTTTTGAACTTTCATACGCCCCTGTAGTTCTATCTCTTGGAGTCCGTTACCCCATTTTCTTCCCACTCCTTGTACACCTTCACTACACATAATCAAAATCAGCGTTAAAGCACAGATTATTTCTGAGCGAAATGAAAAATGTATTTTCTTAACAGTAAGCTAAAACAGAACCAAATCGGTTCTTTCAGATCTGACTTATTTACAAATTATCCAATGAAACTAATAAACAATTTCAATAAATTAATCATAAATAATTAATTAAATTCAACTATCTACATTTCAACATTATGCATATAATTTGTTTTACACACATGACTAGTTAACCGCGCACATACATGCACAACAAACTTCCTTTTAAACACAACAATTCATTTTGCTCTGAATTAGTTTTAAGAATAAACAAACAACATAAATTTATATTATTTTTCTTTCTTTTACAATAACACAGCTTCAATGTTCAAACTATCACGATATGCTTTTCCAGGAAACTATATCAAACAAAACATAAGTCCAGGGTCCTGTTAAGTATCTCTTGGAGACTCGCGAGATAGTTCTTCGGGTTCAGGAACTGAAAAATGAAAAATCGTGAACAGTTTAGATATATTATTCTCCTTCCTTGTCCAGTTCATTACAATGCATATAGAATAAACTACAAGGTATTTAACACAACGTTCTTGAAAATAACATACACATAAATATATTAACAAATTATACTGTTAAGTTTCCGACTGTCTTTAGATCTATGGATCAGCAAAGAAATAATAACAACAACAGAAGAGAGATAGGTAATAACACAAACTATAATGTAGTCACACTTGTCTTTGATAAGGTGGTACAAGAAAAGGACAGGTTTGGAAAAAAAAAAAATTATCAGGAAGGGAACAAGCAGTGGATAGACAAAGTGGTGCAATATCTTTAAATGAATCACCTTGGGGGAGCCGATAGCTAAGTATTTCCAGAAAATAGACAGAGGCATGATGATATAGTAATGAGGATGAAAACTTGACAATTAATGAAATTAGAATGAATGAAGAAATAAGTAGTAGAAAATACGATGGATTTAGGAATTAGATTTCTGGGCTTTCGGCATCTATGGCCATGTTAGCGTGTCATGTATGAGGAATGACGTCCCTCAGCGATCACCCTATCCGAGGAAAGGAAGGAAGCGACCTGGCACCTATATGTTAGGTATCATCCCGACATTTGTCTGACGTGAACGAGGAAAACACAGGAAAACCTCTCTTAAGAAGGCTGGCTTGACAAAGCTTTTACATTTCTTCGAAGGAGTGTACCCACCGGGAATCGAACCCGGGACAGCTCGCACCAAGGACGAGAGCGTTAGCGACTACGCTACGCTGGGCCACTAGAAAATACGATGAAGTGCCCTCAGAAATAATAATAATATAATCTTATTTATAAAAGACAAACACGTGAGTGTGTCACACTAATTCCTAATAGTCAACAGTTACGCTAATAGGTGCGCTGCCTGACACCAATAGATGTCACTAGTGAACAGGCAGTTTACAGATTTAAAACTATTGTGACTAACTTCAAAACTGCATTGTTTCAATTTTTTTTTAAAGGCCGTAACAATATTTAGATTTGAGCATTAATATTTGTGTATCCTTGTGGGCAAACTAAAAAACGTTAAACAAACAGAACTCTTAATTAAGCAAGATTTTAACCTATACTATACGCGGGCAGAAGGTTGGGGCGCAACAACTAGTAATAATAAAATAATCATGATGCTAATACAAGGAAGAAAAGTAGAAATATGACATTATATAAAATTTACGGGTGATGGACAAGATAGAAATGTCTTTCCGTCGTTTTCTCATAGAAATTTGAGCGAAAGATATTTAAAATTTTGACCGCAAAGTTCAGTCGTGAGTGTGGCAGTGATAGACAGTATGTTGGATTTTGTTGTTTGAAGCTTCCCTTCACTTTCCCGAAACCTACAGCTCAACATAGAAAGCCCCCCCCCCCCCTTCCGGCACACACACACACACACACACACACTGCAATGTGCTCGAGTATAGGTAAACGACGAATCTAGTTGTTATAGGTATAGCAGTGATTTGAAGTTTTACCATGATAGTTTCGAACAGCCATGATAGGTGTTTTAAGAGATAAATGAAATGAGAATAGCAACATCTGACAAAATATGCTTTGTTAGTTACACTAGTCCACAATCACTGATATCGAAAATTGCATAGTTCTTGTACCTAAATTTGACAGAAAAATTTCACAAGTTTTTATGAAGTTATAGGAGTTTTGTTCGCCTTAATAGGATACACAAGTTAGCTTATTTTATGTGCATAATCCTGAATCAGGTTTATTTATTTAGTTATGTCTGAGAAAACAAATCCACTCGGTGTTTATTATTATTTTCACAAATACCCATTCCACGGCGAGTAAACAGGGGTTCAAAATTTCCCCCAAGAATAGTGTATCTCACGAAACTCTGGCGTTAGGGAGAAGAAATTCAGCATATGAACTCTTCGTTAAAAATAAGGGGAAAAAAATCTATGAAAATTCCGCTTCAAAGGGGAGAAAGGTGGGCATTTATAAAATACAGAAATCTCTCTGTTTAATTAGGAAGTGTCGAATATGGAGATTCACTTAAGTTGGAGATGTGAAATTCGATATATAAACTCTTAAGTAAAAATAAGAGTACGTGTTTCCTTCTGTGTTCTCCTACGTAGTTCAGAGTTTTCAGAAAATTACCCTTCTAAAGGTGAAAAGTGGGACAATTTCTCTAATTTCCCTTTATTTATTCATAAGGGGCTGGATGTAGAGGAATTTATATGAATACTAGTTTAACGAACCAAAGGCCTATTTAATCTTCTTTAAAAACCTATTTAAGCAGACAATGATTCAAACAGAGAACTTAGTAAAGGAAATGGTTACTGGTGTTAGGGAAGATAGAGTTTTACTTGATGATTGATATAATTATAGTCACGAGTTAAAAGTTGAAAAAAAAAAAAAAAAAAAAAAGGTTTGAAAAGGATAATATGAAAATGGAAAATTTTGTGGAAAGATTACTTTTTAAATGAGGAAATACAGTGGGTATGTAAATTGCAATTATGCGAGAAATTTACATAACGAAACAGTAACTACAGATAAAGAAATCTCTGTACTGACAATTCAGTTACAAAAGTTAAAAGCTGAGTTATATAGTTATGAATCAGAACATGAAACGGAAATCTTTCAGTTCAACGTCCCACGTTTATGCCCGTTACGCTAAGGGAGACGTAGTATGACTAAACCAAGTGACTGATGATGGAAGAATTGGTGGAATGAGAATGTGGGAAGAAACGGGAAGAAAACCCACGGACGCGATGTTGTCCACCACAAACTTACTTGGCCGGGAATAGAATCAGGGACTACACGAACCGGAATAAACACACTACCACTGAGCCATCGTGGCCCAAGAATAAGGGAATTATAGGGAATAGTAAAATAATATGCTAATAATCGAGGTAAAGGTTCTGAAAATAATAATAATATGGAAAATAATAGGGTTGAGTTAGTATCGATACTGACATAAACAATCCATTTGAAGTAGAAAGTATTATGAAATGTAATAATGAAATGAATACGTTACTATAACTGTAAGAAATGTCATAACTAATTTAAGTGTCATTAGTACTCACCAAGTAGAAGCGGTAGTTAACGACATTTTACAAGCTGAAAATAAAAGGGACAATAGACACCGAAAGAATAAGTTTGTAATGTAAATTTCATATTATTGTGATTCAATACCCCTTAATGATAATGACCAAAGGTTAAAAGCTTTAGATAGAGCTATTATGGCAATGTTGGATAATGGTAATGTCACTTGATGACTTGCAGATAATGGTATGGAGATCTAATGAAAGTACTGGATCTAAAACAAAAATAATATTTGTATGGCTCCTTGTGGAGCCCATATAATATATCTCAAAGGAGCCTGAAAGTAAAAATAAAAAATAAAATTAAAAAAAAAAAACTCAAAACTGATTTAACAATTGACAAGGGCAATTCAAGGTATGATTTGGATATTACTGTAATATTTGAGTAGAAGGAAATGGAAATGAATACTCTAAGGTGAAAAACTATGAGGTGCTTAGAGAAGTATTGGGGACGGAAAAATGTTTGAGGCGCTCCCTCTTATTATAGAATGAAGACGGTCAATCCCAAAATCCCGGGTTTCTGTATATAGAAAGTTTAATGTTCCATTTACTTTTTTTTTTTTTTAAAGGCTGACTAAGTATGTGATTAAATCTTCCAAAGAAATCCTTAATATGCATTTCGATTATTTTAATTAGTTGTATTGCTGAATATTTAACAATAATTGTTGTTTTGTGGGTTAATTTACTTCTTTTAAATTATAACTGTGTATATAATTTATAATTTAATTATAAATTATGTACACATTTTCTGTAAAAAAAAGGGAGAAAAAGAAAATAAGAGGATATGAAAGTAAAAGAAACGAAAAGAAAGAAGAGAAAGGGAAAAGGAATAATGATAGATAGCAGGTTTTGATAATGTTCAAAAATGAGATTATATCAAGATATTAGTTGTATAATAGTTAATCAGGATGGGAACTATAAAACGGAATTTTTATATTTTTATAGTGTGTGTAAAGCATTGGTTTTACATACAAATTTTAGAAATAACTAGTGAGTTTTTTTTTTTTTTTTTTTTTTATGATGAAATTTTACATATTTAGGAGAATGCAATGTCGCTTAGCCTGTGAATGGAAACGTGAAGTTCGGTTTATAACTTCTTAAATAAGAGTACAGGAATATATCTTTCATTGTTTTCGAAAATTCTGCTACTGAAGGGAGAAAAGGGTCAATTTCTATAATACTGAAATTTCTCTTTCTTTGTTTACAAAGTACGGAATATGTGGTTTTGCTTAAGTTGGAAATGAGGAATTCGGTTTATAAATTCTTATATAAAAATAAGGAACGTATATATTTGTCTTTTCGAAAATTCCGCTAATAACTATAAGAGGCAAAACTGGGGTCGATGTTATGTGTGTCATATGTGGGGTTTTGCTTATGTTAGAAACGTGAAATTCCGTACATCAACCTTTAAATACACATAATGAGAATGAGACAGGTGTTTCAGCATTTTGGTAAATTCCGTTTCTTAGGAGAGAAAAGGTGGGCATTACTGCAATATCCATTTTTTTCTTTATTAAGAAAGTGCCCGTTGTGAGGATTTGATTAAATTGGAGATGTGAAAATTAGGGATGTACCGATACCACTTTTTCAGCGATACTGATACTGCCGATACCGATATTTTTGGACACATTTCTTATATATTATCAGGAATTCTCAGAATAATGAAATGATAAAAATTGTAACAGCTATATTAGATATACGGGCAAAATTTGACATACAGAGACAAAAATCAGAATTTCATATCAGGTTCCACACAAAAAATTTATTTCCTCTAAACTTAAAGGAGCAGTTCGACTTAGAAATGCATTTTTTACAAACTATTTCCATTTGTAGAGTTCAAAATTCTAAAAAGGAATGGTGTTTGTTTGATCGCAATACGTTCAGTCGTTAGCGAGTAACAGAGGAAAAAATATTTTGTGATGACGTCATCCGTGGTCAGCTGCGAGAGCAGGCTTCCATACACAATGCCAAGCATTTCGTTTGTGTGTGGTGTGGTGACACGTTCTGAAGTGCGATTTCCTTTTCCAGAACTGATGGCAAAGACTTAGAAATCATCTGCATGTAGAAAATAAAAATATCTTATGGTGGGCTACACAAAAATTTTATAATATTATAAAACGTAGTTTTGCCTACAAAGCGTAAGTTCAGCATTTTCTAAAAGGAACTAAAATTTCGAAACCAATACCATTTAAATAGATGGCGGACGAGATTGCTACAACACCTAAGTACCTTTTCTTTAATCATGGTTTCCAAACATAAATATGTTCATTTGCACGTTTTGTTGCAATTTTTAATGATGACTATAATTTTGAGCTTCATGGTATGCGGAGGAGCGTGGCATATTTGACAAAAATGAAATAGGACTAACATCTGTAAAATTTGCCAGAGTACGAAAAATACTTTACTGGTTAAATTTGCTTTATTCGCATCGGTTTCCGCGGAATAACTCTCGTCACCTGTTCCATCATCATTGTCACTTGATACAGAAAAATTAAACAATGAATCAATATCATGAGGAACACCGTCATCGTCACTGATTCCTTCTACAAGCCGGTATATTTCACTCCCCAATTCATATTGTATAGCAGTTGTATTTACATTTATTTCTAAAACAGTACCTTCAGAATCATGAGTGACACCGTCGCTATTGCCCTCTAATGCCTCGTCTTGACTACAACCGTCAATTGCGTCTTGTACGATATTTTTAATGGAGGAAGGGACTGAGAGTAAATTCCACTTTTGTTAGCAAAGAACTGCTAAAAAGTTAAAAACTAAAATTCTTATTTCTCAAATTTTCCGTTTTTCCTAGGCTTGGTAAAAAACCGTAAAAGATAATGTTTTTTTCTCCTTGATTTCCCCCTCCCTAATTGTTTTAAACCTTGGTGGAACATATTTTGAAAATCGTCGGGAAGGGATAAAAGCTAAATTTACAACCTCATTCTCCACTGATTCTGAACTCAAGCAGTGGCGATGAACGTGAAGCCTCAGAAAAACATATGTTAGATCATATTTCACCACCAGCGAACATTTATTTTAATAAAAGCTTTTAATTCGGGGGCAGAAGGAGAGAGGTAAATCCACCCCTTACTGTTCACCGACTTTTAGAGACCACATGTAGTTATTATTGAGAAGTCTCAAACACACTTTGTGTCATACTGCTTCAAACTCAAATATTACAATGAATGGATTGGTCGTTATTGCACGACGGGTTGGCCACCCCGTTCATGTGACCTCACCCATGCGACTTATTTATGTGGAGTATTTTCAAAGACGAAGTGCTTTCCGAGCAACTGCAGGATTTGAATCACCTGAAAATGCTAATCGAACAATCATTCGAGAAATTGGATGGAAATTCTCGGTTATGTCATGATATTAGCAAATCAGTGTTGAAGAGATGTATCTTGAGCGTTGAACATAGTGCGAGACAGTTTGAACAGTATAATACAGATTGTCAAATCATCTAGCTTCTTTTATTTCTTCACATACTGGGGAAACCGATTTTGTGCCCATCCTGTATTTCGAATGAATAGGAAGAAAGTTAGGGAGGACACATTGAAAATTTATTTATTTATTATTTTTTTTAAAGAGCTTTACTTCGGAAAAGTAATAATCAATATCACATATAATCACACAGATGGTCTTTAATAGTCGTAAAGATCATAACGCCGTTTACAGAATTGAATATCTCTAACTGTTACAAAGATATGAAAAAAATGGACACAGACTGCTATATTGCTTAAGATGGCATATTATCCTTCCTTGTTTAATATTATATAGCTTTTTTTTTTTTTTTTTTTTTTTTTTTTTGAATTATAGGTTATTGCAATAGAATAATTTTATGTAGTGTTGCAAACTTTCACAATGACCATCATATTTCAGGCGCCGTCTGATGTAAACGGTATTATGATCTTTACGTTTATTGAAAACCGTCTATGTGACTGGATGCGATATTTAACTAAGTAGTTTTTCTAAATAAAAATCTTTTGAAAAAATGAATTTTTCAATTACATATAGCTTTGTTTTCATCTATTAGAAACTCATCATATCATGTTAACTATATTCGGTAATAAGGTACTTTCGAAGTGTTTGCTATGTCTATCTTACCTCCCCTCTTACTGTTGTAGAGGCCTCCAAAGTTTAGATGTTTGTGATATTGTACGGTTGTCCTTAATATATAACACTAAATAGTAAGTGCAGTATTGTAATTTTAGTTTTACAGGCAGATTTGAAATATGTAATAACCTGAAGTAGTGGCATTTGAAAAAATGGGTTGGCAACACTTTAGGTTAGGTTGGCAACTGTTAATCTTGTGGTATTGTAAAGTATGTCAGTCAATGTCCCACTGCCGATATTTGCATCCTGCAGAATTTCATCATTTTCGTTTTATTAGTGTCAAAGTTACAAGAGCGTCTCAACACAAATGATCCACCCTGTAATATACAGGGTGTTTCAAACCAACATCGACAACGTTTGGGAGGTGATTCCTGACACCAAAATAAGACGAAAATTATATACTAACCTGGATGCACAAATGCTTCCTTTCGCAGTTATAGGCTGTCGAAAACGTGAAAAAATTAAGTTTAGAGATTCATAGCTCCAAAACTATGGGACCTACCGTAGTCGGTTAAGACTTTACTAAGGAACTAATATGTGCTCTATCCAAAAATACATGTTTCAGAATCCTAAGGTACTCACGCAACAACTTTGTACAGGCAGTTTGGTTACGGGGATATAATCTGAAGTACCCACTAACTAACTCTATAAAAATTGTTGCGGAAATACTGCAGGATTCTGAAGCATGTATTTTTGGATAGAGCACATATTAGTTCCTTAGTAAAGTCTTGACCCGACTACGGTAGACCCCATAGTTTTGGAGCTATGGACCTTTAAAGTTCATTTTTTTCACGTTCTCGGAAGCCTATAACTCCGAAAGGAAGCATTTGTGCATCGAGGTTGGTCTATACTTTTTGTCTTATCTTGGTGTCAGGAATCACCTCCCCAAACGTTGTCGGTGTTGTTTTGAAACACCCTGTATATATAGAATTGAAACGTCCTTGCAACTTTTAAACTAACAGACAAAAAATACTGATATTTTGAATAATGAAAATATCGACAAGGGGATGTCGTTTGACATATTCTTCAAAATTCCATTAAAAGGGAAACATATTTTTACATACATTTTCCTGATGATGCTCCTTCATCCACCTTACCTTCTCTTTCGCTCTCTTTTGTAGCTACCTGCTGTTTCTCTTCTGATGTGTCTTTCTTTTCTTGTTCTGATTTGTTTTGTTGAGCATGTTCTAGTACATTCACTTTCTGTTCCAACTCAGCGATCTTCTCTGCTTTCTTTGCATTCTCCTCTTGCAACTTTTTAATGTTGCGCTGTCAATGAAATCAGAATAAACTTTTAGAAAGTATTTGAATACTATAGTTAATTGTAATACTTAATGTAAACACAATTATATACATACGGTGAAAAGTAAAGCTTCATTACGCCTCCACGAAGATCTCTAAAATACTACGAATTCTCTTATATTTTAAAGTACAATAATAACTTTAAACAGAGGCTACAACAAATTTTTATAGTTATCATTTTGTATAATAATGCCGCCTCACTTCAATATGTCTGTATTTCCACATTCACGAAAAAAGTATACTGAAAAATAAATATAGGACAGATGCAGCCAACTTGTTTCATAGTAGAGTAGTACTTACGTCTGTTGAAAACCCCGAGTCAGTAAAAAGAATTGCTCTTGACACCTTTCCTAAGACCCCATCAACCCTGCTTCGGCCATTGGCTCCCAAGGCAAGCTGCTTGCTCCCCGGACATTTTTTATAACTAAAGAAAGCAAAGTGTTTGGAGTATATTAATAGAATATTTTTTTTAGAGCACTTAGTCCCAGATTCTGACACGGGTCGTTTATTTATCAGCGAACTGACAAGGGACGGGCACGTACTGGCTCCGCTGAGATCCGAACGAGACGATTTTGTTTGCATTTGAAGTGTTATAACTAGACGAATCCCCAAGTTATACGTGTCACCGGGCGGGATATCGTGAATTAGAACATATTTTGTAATCTAAAGCTACAAAAATTAGCTGGCAGAATAGATTTAACCAGCTCACTTGTTTGGAAACAGTTGGGCAGATGGAAAACTCGGCGAACACGTATCCCATCACTTTCAAGGGCACACCTTTTGGATTAAAAAGGTTTGCCCCAAGGTTTCTCGCAGGATCCACGTGGGGTCCAACTCAAAAGTTTAGATGGCAAGGGAGATTAGGTAGCACCGCGTTTGAAAGCTGTTGTGGAATGAAAGTAGATGGAACAAGTCTTGACTGTCTATGACAACTCTGTACAAAATGGCGGCGGGTCAAAATGTAAAAAAAAAAACTTAATTAGAAAGTCCATGGGAACCTTGTCCTTGCACTGATAACGCCCATCTTTAACAGGGATGAAGTTCTGTTCAATGCGAGTTTTGTGCAAAGTTTCGTTTGATTTGGTTACAAAATACAGCCAATAGCGTACGTTCCCAACCCCGAACACAATCAGCTTAATTTCGAAATGGTTCTTATTTCTAGTCCGTATTACTTGTATACCACGTTTAATTTGATTTGGAAAAGAAATGCAGCTAATACCGTAAATCAAACAAAGTTTGAAATGAGGGCTTGGTCTCAACCCGCTTTGATGTGGCCTATCTTCGGAAAGGGGCAAATTTTGTGTGTCATATGTTTTGGGCAATGTTTGATTTGATTCGGTTAAAAAGTGCAGCCGTGATCGCGAGCCAAAACACTTTATACAGGATGTTAGATTAATGAGTGCAAACAAAATAATGGTAAATACCTGATGTCACGACGATTAAAAAAAAAAAGAAAAAAAGAAAGAGAAAGAAAGACAAAAAAAAAAAAAAAAAAAAAAAGCTCTTGAAGTGTGGCTCAACGCCACAAGCTTACGAGCGACATATTAGGTACCGAACGCTTGAGAGAATGAACTTCAGAGGCCTACAATCAAAACCTCTATACGACATAGAGAGTACGGCTTAATGATTTAAAAACATTATCTGTTTTATTTCAAAATGCCGGCGCAAGGTATTCTTCAAAGGTACTGATGAACTGACAAATAATTCATTGTTGTTTCGTTAGTGTTTGCACGAATTCCCTTGTAGAGTTTTGACACACGTATTTTGGAATAGACCAGAAACTCCTTTCATTGTAGATTTAAGCCTTACTCTCTACGTCGTTTAATGTCTGAAATATAGGTTTCTGAATTTCATTTGTCTACGCTTTCGGCGTATTATATCTTCGAAACTTGTCGCATTTGACAAACGTTCAATTATCTACCCATAAATTTTGCAAATGGTCACGCGTTGACTTTGATATGCATACATAAACCAAAATCCGTAACCCCCTCGAAATCTATCTACAAAGAGATTTACGAGCGTCTATTACAGATATTGAAGTTAAGTTGCATTAGCTTTGTTCGAACAGAAAAGCAGTACTTAGTCTCTTCCACAGCATGCACCTATTCGATACGTTACTGCAAGGGATTACCATCATTGTATGCGTCTATCGATTACAGTGATTTAAAGGCAAGAAACTCATTTTCCAAATAAAGCAGCAACGTAACATTCCATATACAGTATCAATAAACTTAACAGTTTCAGCTGTGTCTTTCGATAGATCACTGCTGACAATTGAAGTCGTGACTTCCATAACCACACAAGTCCAGCTGAAGAGATATTGAGAAATTCAATAAAAACTGAATATTTGTTGGAAATGTGAACTTGGAAATCAGACTTTTTTCATACTTACACTTCGCTGAATAGCAAATACCACTAAGTATGAAGAAACAATCTGATTTGCAAATTCACATTTCCAACAAATATTCAGTTTTTATTGAATTTATTAATATCTCTTCAGCTGGACTTGTGCGGTTATGGAAGTCACGGCTTCAATTATGTTGCATTTTTATTCATTCGACCCGTTCAAATAAAGAGAGATACGAGTGACCGACCGAACACAGAAGTTGTAGTCACCAGGGGGCAGATCTAACCGCCGCAGCAAACGATTGGAAATCATCATAGAACGGAGACTACTATTGCTCCTTTTATTTATTTACCACTTCGAATATTTTTTATGTCTTTGTTATTCCCACTTTCCTGTTTGTATCATACATAAATCAGTCCGTCACTGTGAACTCCAGATATCGCCTTTTAGAACATTTCGTATTTTTTCGTCACCTAAAGCTTACTGATCAACATTCATACCAAATTTGGTTTTCGTAACTTCGGCAGTTCGGAGTGCGTGTCCTCTCGACATAGGTTTTAAGTGGCCGTCTTGGATTCATGATGGACATAGACTTTTCAATTAAGTATGTTTACATTTTGACCCTGTTATTTTGCACAGGGTTATCGTAGAAAGTCAAGACTTGTTCCATATTCTTTCACTCCACAACAGCTCTTAAACAATCTGCTACTTAACCCCCCCCTTGCAATTTTAAACTTTTGAGTTAGACCCCACCTGTGACAAGACGTTTTTACTTTAAATCGTTGTATTTCGAAAATAATACCACACGTGCTTTTCTGTTTTCACATTGTCATCGTTTCCGATTTATACGGGTGGCCATGGACCTTTCAATTACGTTTTTGTTTGCATTTTAACCCGCCGCTATTTTACACAGGGTTGTTGTAGAGTGTCGAGACTTGTTCCTCTTCTTTCATTCCACAACAGCTTTCAAACGATCTGCTACTTAACACCCCTTGCCATTTGAAACTTTTGAGTTAGACCCCGTCTGGGACCCTAGAGCAAAATCTTTTACTCTGAAAAGTGTGCCCGAGTTTTCCATCTACATAACCGTTTCCGAATAAATGACCCGGTTCAAAATAATCTGCCAGCTAATTTTTTGTAGCTTTTACATTACAAAATAACATTTACTTTTGTAGCTTTTACACTACTTTCTAACTCACGATACCCACCCGGTAGCATGTATAACTTTGGGATTCGTCTAGTTATAACATACCAAATGCAAACAAAATTGTCTGGTTCAGATCTCAGCGGAGCCAGTGTGTGCTCTTCCTTTCTGAAAACGAGTCATGATTTTACGTATCACTATTACCTTATAGTGGAAGAGATTTTCATCAAAGAACAGATAGACTTTTATTTAGTAGTAGAAGATTAACATTTCAATACTTTTCAGTTTGATTCTGATGAATGCTATCATTTGTTTATCTATTTCTCATAGCGGGCACTTCCTGTGACATCGTAATGAAAAAATTAGACGTTTCAGATTAACACTCGTGATCTGTTCATTTCTCATTAGAATTACATGTATTAGTTTGCGTAGCAACTAAGCTAAGATGCTTGTATAAAAGATGACACATGCAATGAGTTCAAGTCACAACGGAATCGAGACCAGGAATACATTATTCTTATAGATATGTTTTATAGTGTGAGGTACGTGGGGAAAAATTGTCAAACGAAGAAAATTAACACTAAAAATGTCAAACGATTTCTTTTTCCTGCAAAATAAAATTCCTCATTTTTTTAAAAAAATAAACGAAATGTCTTAACTATAAAAAGGATTCAGTAAACAAAAAATATTAAACTAAAAAGAATTAAAACAAAAAATATTACAAAATATAAAGAAATATTGAATGAGAAAAACAACTTTAAATTCAAATTGCCACGCGAAATATCTAAAACATGCCAAAAAATTGAGAAACGAAAAAATTAGCTAAAAAAATTTGATGGAGTATTTTTCGGCAAACTAAAATTCTTCAATGAACGAAAAATTCTTCAAGAGTAAACGAAAAAAAAAAAAAGTTTCCACTACAAATAATTAAAACAAAATATTTCAGTAAATGATAACATATCGAATGAAAAAAATAATGAAAAAAGAAAAATAAAAGATTTCCGTAATGAGAAAATAGTGAAATAAAAAAAATCTACAAATTAAGATTCTCAACTAAAAAACATACGAGAAGTGATCAGAAAGTAAGGTTACAAAGCCTGCAGTGAAACGTGTATATATTACTTCATACAACCTATACAGCCAACAGATAGTACATACATTAGGTTATTTTCCGAGTCTACACATCAGTTGAGGACTTGTCCCATCGTGGAAGGAGTTTGAAGAATCCCTCATGGTAAAAATCCTGTCCTTACGTGTTCAGTCACGTTGTCACGAAGTGTTTCACCTCCTCGTCTGACGCGAAGCTCTTTCAAGTGGGGAAACAGGTGAAAATCGCTTGGAGCGAGGTCCAGGTTGTAGGGAGAGTCCTGAATGAGCTCCTCCACGCGAGTTGTGTGCAAATTGTTGATGTCGTGCTGGGTCGGCCACTGCGCTCCTCGTTGGTAATGTTTTCTCTACCAGCCGTAAATTTTCGACACCATTCTGCGACATGTTGACGAGATATTACAGTCTCTCCGTAAACCACTACAGCTGCCGGTGAATTTCAGCTGCGGTTACATGTGTCACCCACAGAAATCAAATAACTGGGCAGACTTCTTCGCGAGACAAATTTTCCAAACGAGACGCCATTTGTGTTTACATACAACTAGCGCCGTAGGTAGCGGGTGGCTGAAACTCTGCATAGTTGCCATTTTTGATCCTCCCTCGTACAAAGATAATGAGTTCGAACCAAAAAGAGTCAAGAAACAGAAAATTCTTAAAAATGTTCGTTTATTTATTTTTCTTTTTTCTTTTGACATTTTCTCGATTTACTGATTTTTTTTTAAGTTTCACATGTCTCGTTTACTTATCCTTTTTTTAGTTGAAAAAATGTTTAATAAAATCACTTTTCTAAAAATTAATTCAAACAAAAAAAAATATTACAGTTCAAATCATTAAATGGTAGAAAATAAAATCTTAAACAAAAGGTTTCAGAACAGCGAAAAGATTAGTAGACAATGTAATTTTTTCAGATACAAAAGAAATTCAGAAGAAAAATAGTGAACAGTAGTTTAATTTTCTACGTCAACTTAATAAAAAAAAAGGTAGGTGAAATTAGTAGCACTGTACTGTTACTGATAAATATTTTTATGCTAGAACATCTTTTCTAATATAAAATCAACAAGTAAAATACCAGTAAAATTTAGTAAGCGGTATATATATATATATATAGCATAAAAAATAAAAATAAAAAAATCGCGTAAACATCTTAATTTTCATTATTGAATTTATTTAGTTCGAATTTATTTATTTATTTACTTATTTTGTTTGTCACAAATTTTTTGCAACTCAAAAATATATAAAATGAAATAACAGTCTTAAACAAAACAGTCAGAAGTTTAGAACTACAGAAAATATGGCAACACTTACTGAGTCAAATCTTTGGAGATGTTACCTATAATGGATTGCAGATATTTCATTGTTTTCATTCATTGTGTGTGTGGTTGACTTGAAATTAACCAATATAGTTTGAAAAAAAAAAAAAAATCAATTATGCACTATTGCAATAAACCACTTAAAATTGGAGCTCTTATTGCTTTACACCACGAAATAACTTTTCATCAATCAAAATTCATAGCTGATAAAATTAACTAATCACAATTTAACAGAATTCAATTTCGTAAAGATAGTTAAAGAGGAACAATAAATAACCTGATGTCGTAAGTAAATATTCCGCTGTGTAAAGGAACAGTAAATAAAGTGACGTCATAAAGCTACATTCC
Source organism: Thermobia domestica (assembly GCF_964235325.1). NCBI lineage: Eukaryota > Metazoa > Arthropoda > Insecta > Zygentoma > Lepismatidae > Thermobia > Thermobia domestica. Next base: position 57,873,212 of record NC_137459.1, read on the forward strand.
ACTGTAGAATTTCTATAGGAACATGGTCAAGGTAAACCAAGAATATCCTCCAAGAGCTTGTCATAAGGCTTCATCTAAAACAGTTGCAAACAAAAGAAGTACCTTCCAAAGTTATAGCTCCTAATGAATAATAAGGCAAATGGGTCATTTATATAGCTCACAAAGTACACGGGTGCAAGGTAATCATACAAATCCCTGAGCCAAGACACACACCTTGCGTAAATAGGTGACTTGAAACTATTACATTCATACATCATAAAAGAGTACAAGATGGACCAATACGCACCCGTCAAAAATTGTTAAATTATTATTTTATTATTTTGTTACTTAAAAACCCGTCTACAGATTACAAGATCGTTCTATACACCTCTGTTAAAAACTAATATTTTAACCTCATCTAAGGGTACAAACACAGCCATGACTAGTATGAGTTTACTAACCAAAGGCATAGGGGTTGCAAACCGCGGAGTCATTAACCAGGAGCAAAGGGTTACTGACCAGGGTCACTGACCAACACAAGCCCAAGTACTACTGTATGATTGATTACTTTTTGTTAAAACTTTGTTAAGATGATTGATTTGAGTCTAAAATCGTTTTACAGCACCGGGGCTGTTTGAAACAGGACTTACTGTTGAAGAGGGATCAGAAACATTGCTTAGGTTTTAATCAAAGGAAAGTACCCTAACCGGGAATCTAACCTGGACCAAGTGCATTGAAAGCACGTTCGCTAGTCACTTGGCCACAAAAGGGCTTACGATTGTCTAATCACGACTACATTGATCTTCGTAAATATGCTCCGCCTATTACTATGTATCCAAAAGTTTTGCCGAATTTTGAACCTTCAAAGAAACTTGTAACATGAAGTAAGACGTCCTAGAAAATTCAAACAGTCCATATCAACAGAAATAACCTGTTTCCAACGCTGCAGGGCTGAATTATAGATCCCTCGGAGCTATAATCAGCAGAATGTCAAGTAAAGAAGTTGTATGGTACGTGGACCACCTCGCGTAGGGTTCGGTATTGCCTTTCCCGTAGATAGTTCGAAGAATGTAATATGGCTTTGCAATGTCAGGGAAATAAAAGAAATGCATTAGCATTAGACAGTCATGTCTAATATCGGTATGATGGGTGACTTTAGCAATAAGTGATTTACATTTTTTTTAAAGAATGATAATATCTTTGCGATTCACAACCACTAGTTCACAGTTTTCAATTTTTCAGGCATACGTTCCAATTGCTGTAAGTACAGTTACACTGTTGGTTTAGCTAAGTGTTAGCCGTTTGTGATGAACGATATCAGCAGCAGTCCATCAAGCAAACCTGCTGTTGATGTAGTGGTTGGAAGATGATTCATTTGATGCTAACAAAGGCCTGGCTGACGATAGATATTGTCAAAAGAACTTCGTAAAATATCCAAAATGATTGAGATTAGTGTCGAATCCATAGTTCTTGAGATCACTAAGCTGACGGGTGACCGTCCCGATGATATTTAAGCCCAAGTTCAGCCGAATAAACGAGTAGAACTCTAGAACCTCTTCGATTTTTTGTTCAATATAAACGAACAGAATTATCTAAAACATTCAGGAAGATTGTAAAAATGAACAGAACTCGGTGTCGGAAGAACCTGGAAATTCGTACAAATGAAAAGAACTCTGTAGAATCTTCTAGAGGGTTATGGAAATGAACAGAACTTTGTAGAAACATCTGGAATGTTGCGGAAATGGATAAGATTCCGCATCTGAAAATGATTCGTACTCTGTAGGCCCTTATGGGCATTTTTAGAAATTATGCCCCGGTCTTCGACTCATGATATTCGAGAAAATTCCCAGCATTGTGTTACATAATCACATTTAAGGCAGGATAACTCAGCAAGTATAACCCCTACCAGGTTATAGAAGTATGTTTTGTGGATGCTCTGTATATTTCGTAAAGACAGTAATTATTTTTTCGATTTATACTTTATTCTGCGACGCAAATAAGTTCTTTCTTCGGTGGGAATTGCTTCCTTCCCACGCAACTGGACAAAGAAGTCTCTCATTGTTTTTTCATATATATATTTAAAACATTGCTTTTTGGTGAGAACATTTCAGTAAGTGACGAATCTTCTCAGTGTTTCTCCCTGACTTATTATATACACGGTATATATTCTGCAGTTATTTGGAACTGAATTAAGTGCTTTCTTTAATCATTTATGGAAATACTAGCTGACCAGGTGTTCAAGTGACCAGAGTGACACCAGTCACATTGTTTTTGCAGTTCCTTATCTGTACTTTCTCACGCCCGAGTTATCACAATGTCTCGTGCATCGTGGCCAGTGGACTAAAATTAACATAAATTATTTTCCGTATTCTGTTTGTATGTGTATACAGGTGAGTTAACTGAGTGGTTTTTGGAATGAACTGCCAACACTCTTCAGTCAACCATTGCAGCTCTCATCTTGAACTTTTTCGTTCGAGGAGTTTGACTCTGGAATTGTGTGCAGCCACCACGCACGTTCCGTCGGGAATTAAGTCTGACTTTGTGTTAAGGAGCACAAGCTATTAGCCGGTGAAGGACGTTTTCTTACGGCTAGCCCCAATCAATAAGTCCCAGGTTGCCAAAAAATAACCTTGTGCGCCAAAAAAGTTTTAAACGCGCCCTCCAACGTCAGCATTCCACTTTGGAAACTGTGATATTTTACTGAAGACTCATCTTAACTCTTCAGGATTGTTTGGCGCAGCAACTGGATTTTTACGTGGGATTATCCAGGCAACTTTTCCCCCAGTGCTAATCCCTTAAGTGCGTCAATGGTGTGAGAGAAGCATTTACAGTGAAATCTGAATTATAATCTTCTATATAAAAGTGATAAAAAGGGCTACATTGCATTAAAAGGGCAAAGTGTGATTTTAGTAATGAAGATTATTATACATATTCTGTGTTAAGTGTTGTGTTCATTCCTCTTCGTTATTTTTTTTATATATTAGTATTCTAATAAATAAGTATACTGTTATTTAATCCAGTGTGTTTTCGTTGTGTGTGTGAATGATGTTTGTGTGCGTTATGGTCTGAATGACAGTCTGATCGTCCGTGAGGTTTTCGAGACGAGACATCCGAACCTCTCGGCGCCTAATGCTCACCTCAATATTGAGACCGACGAGCGATTTGGAAACAATTTGTAACCTCTTCTTGGAGAGGTCCTTCATCGTCCTATCCAGTTAAGTTCAGGTCTCAGGAGAATACTTATTGGTAGGACCACGAACAGCGACCCGAACACTGAGCGGTTACACAAGTTTTTCAGTTTATCATTTCTATGTATCTATTATTCCCATGCGAAGAAAGGCATTTCAGCTAGTTAATTTATTAAAGCAGAAGTACTTACCTTAAATCTTTTGTCTGTTGCGTAGTACACATCCAAGATCTGTCTTGTGTTAGTCTGCGCTTTTTTAGCCTCTTTCTCCAATTTCTTTACTTTTGCTCTAAGACGCTGATTTTCTTCTTTGAAAAATCTTAAAAAAGAAGAAAAAATGAGCAATGGTTACCATAGATACTATAACGGTGGGCAACATTGTGTTCATGGATTTTCTCTCGGTTCCCCGTTTCCATAATCATTTACTTCCTACCCGTTTCCTATTAACAATTCTTTCATAATCATTTACTTCCATCAGACATTCACCTTCTACAACTCAAAGGACACAAGACAACTGTCAGACGTTAAATTAGAAATTTAATTTCATTTATACCAATGGTGGCCAATGTAGTGTAGGCCAGGATAAGTTAGGGGCCAAGGAGTTTTACATTCATAATTTGTTGATTTTTGCACTAGCGAATATTCCTAGTGTATTAAACGCCTCTTGACGGAAAGAATGAACCTCAGCACACACTGAATATATCTTATCTGGAAAACTACAGGAGGCACCCTTCCGTTTTAATGGAATTGAATGTTGATTAAATTCAACATGGATACCACAGAAATAGTAGGAATCCTGAAAGCGTGTCATATGTTCCAGAAACAGAAGAAAACTGCACTTTTTTTTTCCCCCGGAAGCGGCCATGTAGTACCATGAAAGTAAGAAGACATTAATATATAGCAGTTACTATGTACCTATATGTAAAGAAATACTGTCACGCATTAGGGATAAATCGTCCAATAAAAGTATAGTTTGCGGTTATCCACTCAAATATATTTTTTCTATCTTACAATAAAAATAGCTCTTGAACTTCACAACTGAATTTCATAGAAGTATTTAGATCACTAGATCTTATCACCAGTAGTTTGATGTTAATCCAAGGACAGTTTGTCAAGTAAAACGGATAAACTTACGATGCAACGAGTGACTACATTTGTGTAAATTCTCTTTAAAATACGCACAGAAACATTACCTGAGTTTACGTTTGTATCATCATCTCTGTTCTTGTGGAATATTTCATCACACATTATATAAATATTAGATAGATACATAGTGAGAAAATATACAAAAAATGTACTAATGATAAGAGAGACTGTTTCTCTTCAAGTTTTCCTTACAACTGACGATGATTAGAGCTGACCATAACATGATATTTTGTAACTGTGCAGCAAAGTCATCGGATTTAACTCCTTGAACTTATGATAGTTTAACGCCCTCATTGAATACTTATGCCTATAGCTTAACACAGCGGTTTCCAGCCGGTGTATCGTGACACACTGGCGTGTTGTGCAGTCCCATATGGTGTGTCGCGAAATTTTATTGTGTCCACCAAAAATTTGAAAGCTCGATGCCGTGAGTACAGAAAGTAGACGACTAGAGCGAATTAAATTGAGCACATGTATAGTAGATGTAAAATAAGAAAACACAAGTTTCATATATTCTTTGACAAAACTGTTAGGTGGGACACAGGTTCTTCAAACCTTATGGTCACAAGACGACAAAATTGGTAATGAGGATAGTTCAGCAGTACCTAAAACACATGCAGGATTGTAACCAAACTAAGTACATTGTCAAACTAAGTACATTGTCAATATGCATAAAATAAACGAATACGTGTTTATTTTATGCGAGAAAACTGTTCTTGGGGGGCAAAACCTCTGCCCAAAAGTTTGGACAAGAGCAGCACAGGAAACAGACTGAAGGAATGAAATTGTACACAGATATAATAAGAGACGAAGTGAAGCAATGATATGGTTTGTAATGCACCATATACACCTAGGTTCACACCATTGTAATTACTGTACTCTGTGATAAATTTAAATGTCATTACTCATTATCCGCTCGCTCTACGTACTCCAAGATCGCCAATGCTAGGACCTACAATAAAAACTAATTTAAACTTCTTGCAGTCAGTTGGGAAAACATGTGCCGCAAGTAGCTACGCCCTTGTCAAGAAAATTACAAAACAGGTAGTAACTTTTTTTACTCTCTGCGTTCTCTTAAACAGAGATGGGTGCCAGTATCTTTTGAACAAGATTATACATTTGATATTTCGTAAAACAGAGCTTGAAAAAACTCACCTCATCTCTTCGAGCTCAGATGTCAGTTCAGTATTCATTCTTTCTATCTCTTGTTTTTCTTCTCTTAATTGAATAACTTTGTCTCTTAGTTCGCAGGCCTCTACTGATAACTTTACGAGCGCTCTGCGCAATTTTAAGGTTTCACCTTTTCTTGTCACTTTAAGAAAGATAAATTAAAACAAAGTCAGACAAATATTACATACATTTTTATTTCTGCTACAGATTAAAACTATAGTTTAAAATTATTCACTTCTGAGAGTTCATTGTGATTAGAACCAACGAAGACTATTGTTGTATTATTATAGAAGCAAAGGAAGAATCATTTTTTAAAAATATCAATACGTTATTTTAAGCAGCATAACAATCTCTACAAAAGTAATATCATATTTACAGAACAATTGGGTACATCATTATGATTTTTACGTCTATTGAAAACCATCTAAGTGATTAGATTCTGCATTTATCTAAGCAATTTTTAAGAAATAAAGCTTTTTGAAAAAAAAAGTAACAAAAATAATCGAATTTCTTATCCTTGTTCATGTGTGTTCGAAATATATCACATCATGATCACAGTATTCAACTGTAAGGTACTTTGAATATACATTGAGCCGTGTGTCTCACTTGCGTTATTACTGTTGCAGAGGATTCTAAAAGTTGGATGTTTCTGGATTTTTGTCATACCATGTTTTCCTTTGTTTGTAACACTGGATAATAAATGTATTTTAAGTTTTTGTTTAATATGTAGATTTGAAATACGTAATGAACTGACGTAGTGCGATTTTGAAAAAGAAATACAAATTTATGGTGGGATGGCAACACTGTTAAACTAGTTGTATTGCAGAGCATATCAAACGATTTCCCCTCTCGATAATTCCATCGTACAAATTTTCAGCGCTTTTATCCCTAGTTTAACAATTACACGACATTTCAAGATAAATCGTCCACCTTAGGTGTCAGATAATGACATGACATACCTGATTTTACAGTTTTTTTTTTTTTTATTTTCAACTTTTCCAACATGTTTCTTTAAAATTCCCGAAGTATTTACTGAGCAGATTTGAAAACTTTGAAGGAAATTATGATGTTGAATACGTACGTCTCCATCGTAACATTTTGTAGAAAAAGCTCTTTGTTTTGTTGTAGTCAACGAAAAAACAGTTCCGCTCGTTACTGAAAATTGAATATTTCCCTCCAAAATATTGCTAGTTCTTAACTTATTGAAACAACAAAGAGTTATCGAATTTTCAATTTCTCAATTATTGGTTCTTGCTATCTATTACCGTTTTTTCCAGTATGGTTACAGTGTTGAAACCGGAAATTTTATATATTTTATTTCCAACATTTCCGGTTTGAATAGAGAGACAAAGTTCCAGATTAAACTTATTCTTGGAAGTTGAAGCCATATCAAAAAGCCATTTCTTGCTATCTCTTATTGTTTCTGCTCTATAAAAATTAATATTGAAACCGGAAATAGCAGTAAACTTCACTTTTCTCTACTAAATCCGAAAGGGGTAGGAAAAATATGGTTTCTTCCCTTTAGATGCTGAATCGATTTCAAGAAACGACCTGACACTATCTGTTACTGTTTTCGCTCTATTGCGATAAACTTCAAAACCGGAACTTGTTAATTTCTACCACTTCCGGTTTGAGTACAACGTTAACGGATCAGATAGAACCTATTCTTGGAACGCTGAATCGAATTCTAAAAACTGCTTCTCAATATGTCTTACCGTAACCATATTTATTTTGATACCTGTAGACATACAAACTTCCGACCCTTACGCATAACATATACAGTTTGGAAATATACAGTGCAGCCCACTTATAATGAACTCGGAAATAGAGAATTATTGGATATTACGAACATAAATGAAATCCCGTCAACACCGCCAATTTAAAACATGGAAGAAATGACTGTATATTACGAACAATATTTTCCGTAAAGACCGTTTATAGCGAAGTTTTCATAACGGGATCATGTTTTCTTTTCTTCTGCTCGTAGATAACTCAGATACTGCAAAACTGGTCTTCATAGCTGTTATCGCTGTGCAAACCACGCATGACTAACTTCTCCCCCTCCCACTGGGATGACAGCAGAAATTGCCTCGGGTGCTGATATTTCCGGCAACGCGTGTTTGTGCATTGCTAGATTGAAAGATGGCAAATAAAAGGAAAGCCATCTCTCTTCAGACAAAAGTGAAAATTATAAACGAAGAGGTAAAATTGAAGAAAAATGAGATTGATATATATATATGAAATCCCGCTGAATACGCTATCAACGATTTAAAAAAAAAATGGAAATAAAGAAGTTAAATGAAAACTGTCTGTCTGTGAATAGGAAGAAAATGCGTGGTGCTGTGTAAAGCGACGTTGAAGATGCCTTTTTAAGTTGTTTTGCAATGTAAGGGCGAAAAATATTTCAGTCAGTGGGGAAGCAGAGACAGGGAATTACGTTTGTCGAGTACGTCGCTGCAGACGATGAGCTTGTAACTGACGATCTCGATCCTGATCATTCAATTGTGGAAAGCGTGAGGAAGGCTACGAAGGAAGATGAAGCAGATTTCGGTGATGAGGGAGAAGTGGAAAATATGAAACAAATCGTGAGTTCCAAAGAGGCGATCCAAGCTCGGAAAACTTGCAACGCTATCTTATCGAACACAGCAACACGGCGCCGGACAATGCATTTTGGGTATTTGTGGAAGTGGAAGCGGCGATGCTACGAACGGCGGCAGCAAACACGGTTCAGAAGAAAATTACAAACTTCTTCGAGCGTGATTGAACAGGTAGAAATAACTGCAATATGTATGATAGTCTAGATAACAACCCAATTAATAAAATTATCTTAGATGTAATGCTATACTGCTGTATATTCCTTTTTAAACGCATCTACTTGTTATCTAATCCTTCGTTTTTTTTTTTTTCATAATTCGGAAAAATACACGAGTTTGATTATAACGAAGTTCGGATATAAAGAACTCATTCTGTTGGTCCCTTGAAATTCATTATAATTGGGCTGGAGTGTATATATATATATATATATATATATATATATATATATATATATATATATATATAATTTAGAAAAAAAAACTTTTTATTCAGTCAAACTTAAAGGTAAATAAATGGTTATTCAATTAAAATTAAGGCGATTCTGCGACAATGTTTAGATGTAAGAAATGATCGATACAAAAGTTTTTGAGCATGTTAACTGAATACCTTAAATATGTAGATTTCTTCTTCCGCAAACAAATAAGGAAAATATGAAAGAAAAATGAAAACGATGTTACTTTCCACAATTATGCAAAATATGTATTGAACTGCGCGTTGTTTTCTTAAGTGTGGAACAATATTTCTTAAAAAACTTCCGGGAGCGTTGAATTTGTAACTTCAAAACGGCTCAGCGTTTCGCAGAACTATTATGATGAATGTACATTTAAACCTCCTTTTCACTCACTCTCTTTCTCTCTGAAAAACTCACATTGTACTCTTGCACTTAAAAGACGTTCTCAATAATAAAATTTACTTTTAATGAATAACAAGGAAATTTATTTATCTTTCTACACTCCCCCAATCTAATTAAGTTCATGGAGAATATAAATATATGGATTCCTGCATTTACTTATCCATTTCGAATGAGTATACCCGTTCCCTGAGATAATAATATTCTTTTAAAAAATGCAATTCTTGAAGAATTGTGAAATAAAGTTGTATTTAGTTTAATTTACACGCATCCCGCTCACCTGGCCTCTAGTCAGTAAGATACGCCAAGATAGTACATAAGATTGCAGTTAAGATCCAATCTCTTAAGGTACAAATTCACACAAAGTACAAATGCTTCCTTTCGGAGTTATAGGCTCCGAAAACATGAAAAAAATGAACTTTAAAGGTTCATAGCTCCGAAACTATGGGATCTGCCGTAGTCGGATCAAGACTTCACTTAAGAACTAATATGTGTGCTATCAAAATACATGTTTCAGAATCCTAAGGTACTCACGCAACAATTTTTATAGAGGGAGTTTGGCTTCGAGCATATAATTTGAAGTGCTCACAAACTACCTCTATAAAAATTGTTGCGGAAGTGCCGCAGGATTGTGAAACTTGGATAGGGCACATACTAGTTCTTCAGTGAAGTCTTGACGCGACTGCGGTAGGTCCCATAGTTTTGAAGTTATGGACCTTTAAAGTTCATTTTTTTTTTATGTTTTTGGCAGCCTATAACTCTGAAAGGAAGCATTTGTGCACCCAGGTTGGTCTATACTTTCTGTCTTATCTTGGTGTCAGGAATCACCTCCCAAACGTTGTCAGTGTTGTTTTGAAACACCCTGTGTATATAAATGACGTACAAATTGTATACGTTATGTATCAGCATTTTTCCAAATTAAATTAGAGTTTAATGAGTTTTGAATTAAATCTGGGTATTATTTCTTATGCATTTTTTGCACAGATTGGTAATTATGTCATAAATCAAAGGTATTATCATAAATGCATTGTATTATAATTCTGTAATTACCTCAGTAACAATATTAATCAGTTTACACTATGACACAGAACTACACTTCGAGCGTCAAATCACAAAATTCAAATCACCTTTTTCAAAGTTATATTTTATACAAAATATATATTTTCTATATATTTATATAATTCTCCCTTTTCTTTATTTCATAATTATTCATTTGGGGTATATAATTAATGCTCTCTTTATATTGCTACTATTACTATTCTCTTTGTGCTTCTTGCATCAAAACTCAATCAGAAAATGCATGTATCATGAGAATTAAGGAGTCGTTTTTAAGATATAATGAAGCCCTTACCCCCCAAAAGCAAAATACTTTCCGGATAAGCTTGTATAGTATACGGATTTTCCCCACAGATGAAACCTAGGCAAATCGCTTTCGTATGTAATAAATCGCTTTCTCGCACTTAAAAACTTGTTTCCAGTAAATTTCATTAAAGTTACGTCAAAATAATCCTCAACAAATATTTTATACACCGAAAGGTGCTTTACAGGCAAAGTTACTACATCGAAACGTCCTAAACCAGTGATATGGGGTCTTACTCCCACGTGTTAAAATAATACGGTAGTTAGTGATCTCTTGCCTGTCAGATGACAATTAACAGATTAATTATTTCTTTTTTCAACAAGCAAGACTTTATTTTACATGAATTAGAGGTTACAATTACAAATTTTGATTATGTTCTCTCGCAGGAGACCATTCGTCCAGCTTGGAGCCTTATACGAATGACAGCAAGTTATTACAATGAAAAATACAACTTACGTCAAGTATGCTGGTAAGCCACCCATGATATGCAGATCTTGGTTGGTTGCTGAGAGATCCGTTGGTTGTTCCGAGATGATCTTTGGATCTCTCCCTTACCTTTTTATATTGGATTAATTTCGTCAGCCAGACCCTGAGGTTCTCCGTAACAGCCTTGTTTGTTCACTTAATTACTTCTTACGCTACGTGACTGCCGGAGAACCTCATTAGTCCACAATAAGTGTGACTGTTTATCCCAAAATTCTTTTGTTATCTAACTTAAGTACACATACATTTTATCACTAGAATCCAATGTTAAAAATTCTTTTTTGATATATTTCTTCTTGAAGAATGAGCTCATTTTTTGTTTCACTCATTTCATAGTTTCATTACACACGATATTCTTTACCATGTTGTAAATAATACGTGTGCCAAGTTTGGTTGAAATTGCCCCAGGCGTTCTAGAGTTATGCTGGAAAACAAACAAACAAACAAACAAACACAAACACACACACACACACGCACACAAACACACACACACACACACACACATATCTTTCATTATTTCTTGCGCCTTCCTACAGGCTTGAATCATCTATCGCTCGGTATGTGAGTTTCTTACATTGTAGCTTTTTGTTTGTTAATTTGATGACTGTACTTAACAGCATGCGCATTGCACAATTGCGTAAAACATAATGTGTACATACTATAACTGTGTCTCACAATTAATAAATTTTTCTTTCCGTGCATAGTTAAAGTCGAGTGATTAGTAAGTAGAGACAGTAGAAAATTTTAAAAACAAATTGAAATATGAGGGGAAAGCATTAAGCACAAACTGGCTAAGAAATCAATCATGCAAATGTGTTCGATGATTAATAAAAAATAAATAAGAAACAAACTGCATGCAACCATCATAACAAAACTATTATACTAAATCGAAACTAAACGCATGCGGTAAAAGCTTTCCCACCACCACTATAACATTTGTAACTTACGGTCACAGTGTCCTTGATTGAAATTACGCTTCTGGATAAAAACGCGTAAACACTGCAAATAAATTGTAATTATTAACATTTTTTTTTCTCACTCGTTCTTTAATATTTTGATAGATCACGCGTTTAAAAGAGAGACAAAAAATTTAGTTCAACACAGTCAGAGTGAAAATGGTTAATACTCAGATTCCGGAGATATAAATAAATAAATAAATAAATACATGAAAACTGAGCAATAAATAAATAAAAAAAAAAAAAAACATAAGAAAACTGATTTTGGCCCTGTTGATTTTATATCAAGTGTTTCAGGATCATAAGCAAGAGGGGCACAAATTACAGAGAAATAAACTACACTCGCAATTACAAATATTACGAATGTTGTAACAAAGATGTTAAACACGTTAAATTAAATGCCGTACAGACACAAAATAACTATTGCGTAGGAAATGTAATTTCATTGAAAACAAACTCGGTAAAAAAAAATCTATACTGCTATCTTCTAATTTACTTACACTTTAAATTTGTATACATAAATATTTCTACCTATCTGGAATTTCGAATTGAAATTTTTGTTGTTCTTTCAATGAACTTTTTAAAACTTTCAACAAATTAACTTTCAGGTGTTAGTCTACCTTATTGTTACTTTACAATAACTGTTAGTTTAGACTACAAACAAAAGACAAAAACTAAAGCTTTACATGTCAATAGAAAATGCTTACATATATTTTCTCCGGAACTTATCCTTCTCTTTCTCATCTTTTTCTTCCTTCTTATTTCTGGTTTCTCACTAGTTATACCGAAGCTGAAAATATACACCAATTTTCATATTATTTTACCAGAGCAGAATATATATTTTTCTTATATTATACTTAGAGTGTGGTATTATACAAAGTAAAATATTCGAATATAGAATAGACCCAATAGGAGTTAAGGAAATTAAATGGCACGGAAAAGGGAGTGGTATAGGCTGGAAACTTTTAATTTTTTGTTTCTTGGGTGGTTTTCTTAAATGGAGAAGGAAACAAAAATCACGAACCAGGAAAAGGGTGTTTTGTTTACGAACGAATAACAGCAGCAATTAAACGTATTGAATTTGTTAATGATAGACTTAATTTTATCACTCTTAAGAGCCGGTGGTGCAATATTACTGTTCTGAATATTTGCCCCAACAGAAGATACAGATGACGATATAAATGACAGTTTTTGCGACGTCGAACGTATATTTGATCAACTCCTGCGACACCATATGCAAATTCTTAGGAGATTTTAACGTGAAGGTAGGACGAAAGAATATCTTCAAACCAAATGTAGGGAACGAAAGTCTGGGTAAGCAAGGTAATGACAACGGCGTTAGACTTGTGGACTTTGCAACATAAAAATAAATAAATAAAAAGAAAAAAAAATATCGTGAAGGATACAAAATTCCCGACATCGTATCATCCATAAATATACTTGGACTTCGCAATATGGAGAAAGACATAATCAAATTGATCTCGTATTAGTAGATAAATGAAGACAGTCTTACATAATTGATATTCGGTTGTTTAGAGGAGCAGACTGTGACAATGACCACTACCTGGTAGCAGCGATGATAAGAGAGAGATTCTCGTTGGATTCAACATCTGAAAACAGAGAGGTTTAATTTAAAGAAATCAGAGAAGGATCAAGCGAGAGGAGAATGCCAAACTGAAGTGTCGAATACATTTTCGGGGTATATGGCCAAAATCTCGCGGGCAAAACATTGCTGCCCATAACATCGCGTGGCCAAAATCTTGCCAACTATAGTCTTCTCGCCGTCCAAAATCCCGCGGGGCTATAACCTTGCCGTTCAAAATTTGCTATAGCCAGAATCTCGTGTGGCTAAAACCCCGCCGCTCCAAATTTTGCTTGGCCAAAACTTGCGGGACGAAATCTCGTCTGGCTAAATCTTGCCATAACAATCCATAAAAATCTATCCATAACAATTTGGTAAATGAATTTCTGGGGTCAAGAAGAAGTTGTTCTTGTTGTTGTTGCAATAATAATAATAATAATAATAATAATAATAATAATAATAATAATAATAATAATAATAATAATAATAATAATAATAGTGATGATGATGATGTTTGAAATGTTTATTGGGAACAAACAGCATTATAGTCACAAGTGCCCCAAAAAAGAAAGAAGAAAAGGTTTATACAAGCATACGGCGCATGCAGATAGACGTAACATACAACTGATCATACAAAAATAAGTAAAATGAAATAAAATATTGGTTAAGAAAAAATAACAAAAACATGCAATGCCTATTACAAAGTGAAAAATACAAAGAAAGCAGTAGTAAAAAAATATATAAGCCTAATTATCATGCATTTGGAATAAGTATAGCGTATTAAATACAAAAATAAAACATTATTCACGGTATAGTTGAAACAGTTTACAAAACATTAAAATAAATAAATAAATAAATAAAATAAAATAAAAATAAAACGGTTTCAGAAAGACACTACGTACTTGGTATTAGAGTTTGAAATTAAACACCTCAAGTAAAATACACTCATTCATAAGACTAATAATAATAATAAAAATAAAATAAGCATACAAAAAAGTAGAAGAATTGCATATGACATATTAATAAAAACTCGTGACCAAGATAAAAAAAAAAAAGAAGTGTAGTATCCAAAGAAAAAATTAACAAGGATAGAAGAGAGGAAAAGATGATAGGAAGATAGGAGAAAAAAAGCAATCTAAAAAATCTTTCAAATGGCACCTTACAAGTTAATTAGGAAATCATTATTGGTCTTTTAGAATTTTAATTAATTGTGAACAGACTTTAGCAAAGTTACTTTGGAAGATATCTAGAACATAGTAATACTTGTTGGCTGTATCCATAGTTTTATAGATTGAACATTTCAAGGTAGAAATATTCGAAACAAAAGGTACAAAATTTCTGACATTACGATAAGGAATTCTTATGGACCATAAACCATCAATGAAAAAAAAAAAAAAAAAAAAAAAAAAAACGAAGAATATTATGAAAAAAAAAAAAACTCAAATCAAAAATACACCGCCTATCAGTTAGAGGTAACAAATGGAGCTCATTGGATATGCATTACAAGGTCATATCTTTGAAATCTTTAAACTTCCACCGTAACCAGGCTAAAAAAATTGTTTTGAACAGATTATATGGCATTTATAAAGTGCTTAGCTTCACTATTCCAAATGAAAATGCACGTTGCAAATGTATAAAATTTTACAAGTGTTGATATTCGAAAAATTACGGCAAAGCCATTTTAACATTGCTAAGTTTTTTCTAGCCTTAGATGTAATTACCTGCAAATGTTTACAAAATAATAGCCTGTTATCTAAAATTATCCCTAAATCCTTGACATATGTTCTTGAGAAAGTTATACCTTAATTTTGGTAATATTCAAAGGCAAAAAATTATTTTCTGACCACTTGACAACTGATTCAATATTCTCTTGTAACGTAACTTGATCATGAAGGGTTTTAATTTCCTTAAAAAATTTTGTCCTCGGCATAATCAAATATCTTCAAGTTATATAATAATAATAATAATAATAATAATAATAATAATAATAATAATAATAATAATAATAATAATAATAATAATAATATTTATTAGGCAGCAAACAGAATCCATAGCAATAAATGCGCCCAGACAGCAGGCACATAATACATGGAACCCTACATATACAACAGTGTCAGATTATATATAACAGCAGGCAAAGCTATACATGCAGTCGATATCGTAAAATAAAAATAATAGTAATAATAACCATAATAAAATGAACATACATTTTTTTTTTAAAATTACATATGACATGCAAATAAAGACTCGTAACTAAAATACAAAAGGAAAAGTACAGTATCCGAAAAAAAATAATAAAAGCTTGAACGTAGAAGAAAAGAAAAGATGATAGGAAAATAAAAGAAGGTAGATGACTAAATTACGAACTAACAACACTTAAGGAAAAGTTTTCTAATGGCACCTTGCTAAATTAAATACGCTTTAGGAATTTAGTAAGTTGTGAACGGACTTTAGCAAAGTTAGTCTGGAAAATATCTAGAACAGAGTAATATTTGTTTGCAGTATCTATAGTTTTATAAATAAAACATTTTAAAGTAGAAGGAGTTGAGGGTGATCAAATTTTGCGTCATGTATTTCAAAATAAAAACGCATACACCGAACTCATTCGATCGGAATCAAACTTACTGTGGAAGTAGATCTTGATCTGTTTGCAAGCGTGTGAAATATCACATAGCGCAAGCTTTTAAGTTCCCAAGTTATGCACAAGTGAGCTTCTAAATCATTGGACATAACGAAAACATAAGAAATGCCGTTTAAACATCAATCGAAGATCAGCCTTGGGCAACAAAAATAACAATCTATGCGTATTTCACTTGTAATACAATTGAAGCGATTAGAGGGTAAAGGTGGTAACAAATTGAACATTTCGGGAAAATTGACTTTCACAACTATGTCTGTTAACACACACCCTTCATCGTTTCCAAATCTCTTTACTGGGAGGAGGACTCACTAATTGATGTGTTATGTAACATGATTAACATACAACACATGCATAAACTGCCAGGATTCAACATTTCAAAAAATCTAACGTAACACCTTTATCTTCAAAGCTTTTAAATTATCTATGTGTTACCTTTAAGTTTATAGTTATAGTGATATATAAAGCACTTTACACTGAAAAAAGTCGTTCTGGCGAGGTTTTGTACTGACAAGACTCCTTCTAGGAGAGATTATTTCCCGTGAGGTTCTGATCAAGAGAGATTTTGTTCCGTAAAATTTTGAAGTGCGAGCTTTTAGGCTGCAAGTTTTTCTTTCTTTTTTTTTCTTTTTTCTTTTTTTAAGTGAATGGAGCACATTAGAAGAAAGAAGTGTGATTTTACGAAAGTTAAAATTATTGAACTTGAAGCTAATTGTAACAATAAAACCATTCGGAACATGTACAAGGACATCAACGAATTTAAGAAATTCGTGCTCGACCAACCTCGTGAATTAGAGAAAGCAGACGGAACAATTCTCACGTATACAGATACTGTAGTACTTTGAATAGATGGAAAGATTTCTTTGACAATTTGATTAACGTCCAACAAAAAAATAATCTTCGAAAAGAAACTGAAATCCATACACCAGAACCGTATATTTCTGACCCTAACAGAAAATAGAAATTTTAAAAAATAACTCCGGGTGTAGACGAAATTCCCACTGAGTTAATTTTTGCTGATGGAGAACAACTGTGGAACGAGATACACAAACTCATTCTCCTAATCTGAAACAAGGAGAAACTGTCATAAGGGTGAAAGCAATCAATCATTGTTACAATTCACAAGAAAGATGTCAAAATTGACTGTAATGATTATCGAGGCTCTGTCTTTTGTCAACATTCTATAAAATTCTCTCAAATATTCGAATATCAAGACTGACCCCATACGCAGATTAAATTATTGGAGATTATCAGTGCGGATTTAGGTGAAATCGATCAGCTATCGACCACATATTTACGTTTCGTCAAACACTCGAAAAGAAATGGGAATACAATTACTGGTACATCAATTATGTATTGATTTCATAAAGGCCTACAACTCGTTCAGGAAGGAAATATTGTACAACATTCTTACCGAATTTGGTATACTGAAAAAAAAGGAAAAAAAAACTAGTTAGATTAAATAAGATGTGTCTAAATGAATCCCAAAGTAAAATCTGAGAAGGAAAATGCCTGACCACGAGCTTTCATGTCGAAAATGGTCTGAAAGAAGGAGATGTGTTGTTGCCATTAGTTTGTTCAATTTTGTTTTAGAATACGCTATAAGAAAAATTGAAGATAGTAACCCGGGCCTACAGCTGAATAGCACTCAAGAGTTATGCCTAATGCTGATGATATAAATTTGATTGGATGATATGAAGACAGAAAGAAACGCAGAGGTATTACTAAACGCCTACAGGGACATGAGTTTAAAAGTAAATACAAAAAGAATTAAACATGTGGAAAATTGCGAAGACCGTAATATTACAAAATATGGATACATCAAAATATATAATAATGGTTTCAACAAAGTGGATACTTTCAAATATCTATGATCAACAGACCAAAACTATCTCCACGAAGAAGTTAAATGTCGTACAAAAGCAGGGGGTTCGTGTTATTATTCAGTCCAGAAGCATTTGTCCCCACAAATTTGAGGCTTAAAATATCTAAAATGATAATTATGCCTGTTGTGCTGCATGGCTGTGAAAGATGGTCGGTCACCTCCAGGGAAGAACGTAAACTAAAAGTGTTTGAGAATAAAATTGTGAGGCGAATATTCGGACCGAAGAGGGACGGAAATGTAGAATGGCAAAAAACTTCATAACAAGGAACTGCATACTTTATACTATTGACGAAATATTCTTTGGGTCATCAAGTTTAGGGGGATCAAGTTGGCAGGTCTTGTAGCCAAAATGGAAGAAATTAGGGATGCTTTCGAAGTTTTAACTGGAAATCCAATCGGAAAACGACCATTAGGAAGACCTAGGCGCAGGTAGGAAGACAATATTAAATCTCCGAGTTCTGTAGGCTATAGAGTTACTTAGAATATATTTTAAAGAAATAATAACATTAATGTAGATGGCAAAACCTGATATGGTAAAACAAAAAAGTATTTATTTTCTTTGTTTTGTTCTAACACTTAACATAAACAAATAACTTAAGAATGCCAGTGGAATGGATGTAAAATTAATAAGAACACCAAAGACTGTTTTAATTAATTGAAGCCAGAGTAAAGGAACTTATACTATTCGACTCAATCTGCATCTGCCTATCTGTCTATTCCTCAGTAACTAACATTTAGAAAACCTCATTGAAACTTCGTGCGTATCTTCCTCCACCCTTAGGAAAAACTCCTACTGTTCGAGTTTGAAATTAGTCAACAATACAAATCAGCTCCTGAGTAGTTGAGCACCGACTTCAGGGGTGATAGAATGGATAATTGTTCAAGGGATGAGCTGGTAGTGTGGTAGTTAACGTGTCGGCGCGGTTAAGTCACAGACCAGGGTTCTAATATCAATTCAGTTATGCTTTTTTTTATTTACTATTTTTATAATATTTCACTAAGTTTATCGCTTACGAAGGAAAATGTTAGATAAATCTTATTCGCAATGCTTGAGGCCAAGGTCAGCTAATTATAAGGCAATGAATTTGTCCACTCTAGATTAATATATATAACACAATAGCCATATTTTTTTGTATACTTAGTACGATTTTATTTTAGTGAATTTGGTTTATTGAGACGGTTTTCTGTGCATTGGAATATTTTCTTTTTATACCATGAAGTGTTTTTTCTATATTCATATAGACAATAATATGTTCTTCTCAATGATCAATGAGACCGTGGAAAACTTTACGTTTAGCCGATTTCACGT
The DNA here is from genome assembly GCF_964235325.1 of Thermobia domestica. NCBI lineage: Eukaryota > Metazoa > Arthropoda > Insecta > Zygentoma > Lepismatidae > Thermobia > Thermobia domestica. The sequence goes on from NC_137459.1 coordinate 57,892,352, forward strand.
TAGTTGCTACCATGTGTGGAAAACAGTGTTAGCAAATGCTAATGCACTAGCAGGCTACGCGTGAATAAGAACTGCATATTCTGAGCCTTTTGAGGGTACGAATCGTAGAGAAAAGACGTTGGTTACGAGACACTGTAGCTTGGTGGGAGGTGCTAGAGAATGCCTACGCCATTGTGCAGCTAGCCTATCGAACAGAAAACCACTCGTAATCTTCGCACAGACTGTGTTTTCTGCAGGATGTTGTAAAGCACAGTATATTAATGAGATCTAACTTGTGTACCTATACCATGTTGTATGTATGTTTAAGATGTAGTTTGGTTGCATTAAATAGTTAGTTTGGTTGCATTAAATAGTTTGTTATAGCTTTAATTGTACTTGAATTGTGTGTAAATTTTCCCATATTTTTCTTTAGCATCCCAACACGGGAAGAAGTCTGTCGTTCTGGGATATCTTCGTGATACGCCCGACTTCAATAAAGTTGTTGCGTCACTCAAATGCAAGGTTCTGGATTCACTCCATCTTATTAAAGGACGTTATATATATATATATATATATATATATATATATATATATATTTGTTTCTAAAAATTACCCGATTTTCTTAAAACATTACATATGATTTCTTTAAGACTCACCAACTGGGAATATTGTTCTTGGTTGTCATTAATCAGAGGCACAAGAAAGAACTAACTCACCCCAACTTTAAAAACTGCATCAGGGTAACTATTTAGAATATTATTAAGGGGGTTGGTTTACTGAAGCTCCTTTACACATTTACCCTGTTCGTCCGTGCGGGAGATAAAAATCTCAAGAACTAATTGATCAATCATCACTAAGTTCAGCCAGGATATAGACGGTCAAAAATTAGGAATCGAGTTCGTTCATGGAGACGATCAGAACCAGAAGTGGTAGAAATAAGCTATTTCCGTTTATACGTTTATCACTCTAGAGATAAAGCAGTAATAGATAGCGAGAAACTGTTTTCTGCAATCGATTAAGCAACCTACGAATACATTTCATATCTATCCTTAACTCTCTATTAAAATCACAAGTGGTCAACAACTTCCGGTTTTAATGATGATCACCATAGAACAAAAATCGTAACAGCGAGGGAGTTTTCTGTAACCAATTAAGCGCTTCAAGAATATGTTACGTCCCTATTCTAATCTCTCTGCTAAAACTGGAAATGGCACAAATCAAAAACTTCCCGTTTCAACGTTGATTGTTATAGAGTAAAAACTTTAACAAATAGCAAAAAGCAGTTTTCTGCGATCAATTTACCATCCCAAGAATATATTCGATCTCCACTCTAATTAAAACCATACATTCGATCTCTATTAAAACTAGAAGTGGAAGACATTCAACCACTTCCAGTTATAAAGAGAAGCAGTTCTCTGCATCAATTGAGCGTCCCAATAGTATATTCCATCTTCACTCTAATATCTCTATTGAAACCAGAAATGACAGAAATCTACTACCACTTCCGGTTTCAACATCAATTTAGAAAATATTACTATATGCAAACCAAACTCCTTTATATGATGTACACATGACGCTGATATATATATATATATAGGGTGGAGCGGTGCATATGTAACGGATCGGTTGCAATGCGCCACCAATTTCTTGATTGGTTACTGATTGTCGTCCTTGCTTTGCAGGTCTGTGAAGTAAACTTGGGAGATTCATGATGAAGAGATTGAGTCCTGAACAGCGCATGGAACTGACGAATCTGTACTTTGAAAACCAAAGAGTCCATTATCCTCAAGCAAATGGCATACCAATACCACTTCAAGGTACGCGACTATCCTCACCAGACTATGATTTTCTGTCTGGTAGCACGCTTTCGACAACATTATTCAGTCTGCGACCGTCTAACAACGGGTAAACCACATTCAGTTTCCACGCAAGAAAACATATACACAAGCCCGTCTCAGGTATGCAGTTCACTTCCAAGAGTTGGTGATGGAACAATAGGACTTCCTTCAGAGTCTGATAATGAGTGACGAAGCCCATTTCCATTTAAATGGAGTTGTCAACAAGCGAAACTACAAAATATGGGCACGGGAAAACACCATGGTCATATGTCGGTGTGATTTGCAACCATTAAAATGTACGGTGTGACCTCAGAATGGATTATTGGTACTTATTTCTCTGAAGATGAAGGTGTTATCGTAACAGTACCAGAGGAGCGGTATCGCATAATGAGCAGGGATTTTTTTATTAAGAATAGCTGTAGCAAATAATCCTGCACTCTGGTTCCAGCAAGATGGAGACACTGCTCACACAGTACGTGAAAACATGGCATTGCTGACTCAAATTTTTGGAGAGCGTATGATTTCCGGGTACGCATACTTCAACTGATCATCAAGTTCCCAGACCTAACAACTCCAGATTTTTTTCTTCTAGGAATATTTCACAGAACGTGCATACATCAACCATCCAGTCACCATAGAGCAACTAAAAAGCAATATTCGGACGAAGATTGTCGAGTTACAGCCAGCAATTCTTCGCAAAGTTATGGGCAATATACTGAAAAGTCACTCTCTGTGAGGCTACCAATGGCGGTCATTTGAAGGATATAATTTTTCACACCTAATGTTTTCACATTTCCCAACTATGTACTTTATATCTGGAACAGGAATAATTACATACATTTTCCACATAAAAATAAAGTTATACATTATTTCGACCCATATGTGCCTTACACAAGATGGATTATTTATCTTGATAGGCCCTTATAACTTTTAAACTAACGGATAAAAATCGTTGAAATGTTGTACCATGCACATAGCGGCAAGGAAACATTGTTTGGCATACTCTGTGATACCACAAGGTTATCAGTGTTGCAACCCAATAGAAAAAGTTTCACTTCTTTAAACGGCACTACGTCAGGTTTTTCAAATCTACATATAAATCAAAAAACCAATACCACACTTGTCATGCAGTGTTTAAAACTAGGGACACTATAGTATTACCAACATTGAGAAACAATCAAATTTCGGAGAGTTCTACAACAGTAACAACGCTAGTGTGATGGATGGGGTAATACACATTCAAAGCATGTCAAATATTATGGTCATCATATGACATATTTCGAACAAATAGAAACAAAGTTACAAGGGATTAAAAATTTGACTTTTTTAAAGTGACTATTTCGAAATTTGTTTAGATAAGAATTATATCCAACTAAGCAAATGATTTACAACGGACATAAAGATCATAAAGCCGCTTACAATATCATTTCCCAAATCATTCGAGAGATATGAAAAAAGTAAAATTTTATATATTGCTTAAAACAGCGTATTTGACGGAAATTTTGTTCAAAATTATGTCATTCCAATTACATATTGTAATTATGCCTACCCAAAAAATGTAGTTGTAATTTTATAGAAGTAAAGTAAACTAAAAATTATTTTAAGTGTTGGAACTCAAACTGCTATAAACGCTATTGCGATTTTCACATCTATTGAAAATAATCTATGTAATTGGAGGACGTACTAGTCTAAGCAGTTTTTCGAAATAAAGGCCGTTGAAAAAAATCAAATTTCTAGTTCTTGTAGCTTTGTTCGTATTCACTACAAATCCGTCATATCATGATCATAGTATCAGAACACTGAAGTATTTTAAATGTGCTTTGCTCCGTCCCTTTCACCTGCAGGCCTCCAAAAGTTGGTTGTTTTTCAATGTTTGTAATACTGTAGGGTCCTTAGTTTTGCAGTACTGAATAAAAAGCCTGACATTGTAAGTTTTAGTGTTATATGTAGATTTGGAATATGTGATACGCTGACGTAGTGCCGTTTGAAAAAAAAAAAAAAAAAAAAAACTGTTGTGTTGGCAACTCCTTTGCGGTATGACACGGCATGCCAAACAATGTTCCTCTGCCGATATTTGTAGAATACAAAATTTCAGCGCTTTCCGTCCATTAGCTTCAATTTCCAAAGGTGTATCAAGATAAATGGTCTATCCTGTGTATAAATAGTAGCGGCAAAAAAAAAAAAGAAAAAAAAAATAATAATAATAATAATAATTATTATTATTATTATTATTATTTTCACTATTTTCTTTTCCATGTTTGAACTATATTTAATGAGGTGTCTGCGAAAACAGGCATTCGGTTAATCAAACTGTCTGCCTGGAAGCATTTATAAACACAGTTGCCCTTAAGTACGAATTTAGTGCCAAACATACAGGCGTGATGGGTAGGTGTGCACGAAAATGAAATGAAATGGAATATTTGAGTTTTATGTCCCACGCTTATGCCGGCTAGGCTAAAGGAGAAGGTGATGATGATAAATGAATGAAATGATGGAATGAAGAACGTGGGAGGAAACGGAAGAACCCCGAGGAAACCCCATGCACCAGAGGTACGTGTGCATGGATTTGGCTGGTGAAAACATACACATGGGCAAAGTTTCCACAGTTCAATACACAGGTACGTTGTGTTTTTTGTTCACAACGAAATATATAATAGTATTGTGTGAGTTTTGGCATCTAGTTTCATGTATTGTGTTTATTTTGATGATAGGTAGTCAATCATGGGTAGATCGCGTCATTGTAATGACAAGGAAAAGAGATTAATTAAAAAACTTAATCAGAAAGGCAAATTAATGGAATTTATTTCAAAATTGATAGGATGAGAGCAACAACAACTAGTGTTTTCGGCTCTACAACCAGCTCACACGTGCTACGGCTCCTAGGAGAGTGCCATTGCTATCTAAAAAGAAATTCAAGATCGCAAAGCCTCACGACGAAGCATCTATCTTAAAGTTATATAGACGTGGTCGGAGAAGTTAACGCAATGGCGAAATTTTTTGTGGAGTGACGAAAAGATCAATTTGTTTGGATCTGACGGCATGATGACTGCTCGAAGGCCAGTCGACAGCGGATTAAACCCAAAATGTACTAAAAAGACTATCAAATTTCAAGGAAGAAATATCACGGTTTGCAGCTGTTTCTTTCTATGACGCTGTTAGGTATATTGTATTGAATTAAAGAATCTATGAACAAAGAAATTTATCATGATGCTACGTTGCCGTTTGCTGAAGAATACATACCATCAAAGTAGGAATTTCACCATGATAATAACCCTAGCCAGAGCTCTAATTTGATGAAAGCATGGTTTAGGAGAAACAAAATATCCATCATAGAGTGGTCAGCATAGTCCACATGTTTAAATCCCATAGGAAACTTGTGGAAAAACTTTAAGGCGGCTATACCAAAAGAAAAAAAAATATTATGGGATAAAGTGCAGAAAGCCTGGAACTCGGCGAATTTCACACACGTTACTTTTGCAATAGACTCTATGAACAAATGATGCACAGAAGTTCTACAAAAATAAAGGTCATGCTGCTAAGTACTAATGGTTACATGTTAAAGAATCAACATACCATAAATATTTAGTTATTTTCTTTCGTATTGTTCATGTTTATGGTCAAACGTTATTTTGGTCTGCCAATCGGATATACAACAAATAAGTATGTTTTGGTTTTGAAAAGTAAGACTTGAAAGAAAGTTCACTATCTTTGAATCAATATGATGATGCAAAGATAGTTATACGAAGTTTCCCTATAAAATTGCCAAAAATATATTTCTTAAAAGTACAGACAAAATTCAAGTTGCAGCAAGTAACATGGTCCGTTTTCCATTTTTAAACATAATCTGCAAGGCGGGACACGCATTCGTCCAATCGTTGCACGAGTTTTTGCAAACAAATCGGGGCCCAGAAAACGAAGAACAATTTTCACAGTTGTCTGAACCTTCAAATCATTCTGAAAACGTTGACCCTGCAGCTAGGAATTCAGTTGAGGAAACAAATGAAAGTCATTCGGGGACAAGTCAGGGCTGTAGGGGGGGGAGGGGGGGTCTGGTAACCTTTCCTATTTCATTTCTCGAAGTTTAGCCTGTGTTGGTTCTGGCGAATGGGAACAAGTATTGTCATCCAGAAGAATGACAACAGCAGAAAGGAGTCCAGAATGTTTGCGGTCAATTGGGTTTTTCACTTTCTCCAGTGTTTGGCAATAACATGCAGTATTGGCTGTTTCCCCTCCCGAAAGACAGTCATAAGAACCTTTCCTGCAGATGGCTGAATCTTGAACCTTTTCCTCACGGGAGACGTGGGATGTTTCCTTTCCATCGAAGTCCGTTTGAATTCTGGAGTGTAGTGATGAACGAAACTCTCATACTCAGTCACAATATGGCAGTCCCTTGCTTGCGGTACTGGGTCAGAGAATCCAGGCAACAAGCCATATTGTGTTGCGTTGTTGTTCAGTGAGTTGTCATGGAACCCAACGCGATAAAACCTTCGTGTATCAAAGTGTTTCGTGGATGATTTTGTGTGCAACACCGCCAGGAATGTTCAAATCGACGGCTGCTTCATGAATATTGATTCTTCGGTTGGACAACGCCAGTGCATTCACTTTGTCGACTAATTTCCGTCACTGACTAGAACGGGCCAATCTTCATCGAATACCCTTGTTCGTCCTTCAGAAAACAATTTGCATTACCTTCGCACCATGTGCACTGACATTACAGTCTTCATAAACAACAACTAGCTTCTTGTGCATGTCGTTAGGAGCACATTTGCGCACTTATACCTGATTACAGAATGAATCTCTTTTATACTTCACACCAATAACACACGTTGTTCCCTCATAATTCGCTACTCCTTATGGTCAGGCCACTGCATGACTCATGCTAATCACGCGCTGCTCATGCACGGTAGTCCACACGAACATGGTAAATGTAGAGGAAAGAACACACTGCTACTTTCATGTCAATTATTGGGCTTGTACTTTCTCAAAAAACATTTTCCTTGAACGACCCATATAATTTCCCGAACCCTATGGCTAAGTTTATATCAAATCAGGTAGGAATGAAAAATCTTATCCTTCATAGTCTCCGATGTTATTGAATTTAACAGATATTAAAATTCAGGACAAAGAAAAAACTTTTTTTTTTTTTTAAATCTTTGTTCACAAAAAATTTCTCACTTGAGATACAGGTCGCTAAAGATCATGGGTGCCATTTATCACGTGCAACTTTCCTCAAACATTAAAATCCTCTATCTCTTTAAGGTATGTTGTTGCTTTTTTTTTTTTTTTTTTTTTGCAAGATAATAATTTACTGATTTAAATGATACCCTCCTTTGGAAACGCATCCAAGTTCACATGCTGTAGTCTTCCGATTTTATTTTTCTTTCTAAGTAGAAAAAAATCTCAAAAATGCCAATCCCATTTTTGTTTTCCTGTCGATCAGTACCATTCTGCACTTCATTTCTTCAAAAGAAGAATTTCCACTCTTGAGTTTAATAGAATTTATAAACAATGTTCGTCTTTTAACTTTCGCGGCTAACGCTTTCAATGCAGTTCCTTTTCTTTAATTTTGTTTTTGTCTCAGAAACACCAATCCGAAAAATTCTCCGAATTTTACGGGAATTGTATCTTTACGGGTACTACATATCCTGATAAGAACACGCTATTTTTGGTTTTGCAAATTTTCATAATGGTTTTGTGTAAAAAAAAAAAAAAAAAAAAAAAAAAAAAAAAAAAAAAAAAAAAAAAACCGCCCTCGGACCAATGTGCTTAATGTAAAGGAATAAAAGCGATAAATTAAACAAAGTTGCAGCTGGTGAAGTGTTTTAATCTTCTGAATTTTCTTTATATAAAACCTTCCAAATGATGAAAGGTCTCCTACAGCAATGTGAAATCATCCAGATTATTCCAGAAAGTAACAAACACTTTTAGAACATTCTGGAACCATCTAGGTAATTCCAGAATGTTTCAGAATATTCTAGAACAATCTGGAACCATCCAGGTTATTCCAGAATGTAACGTAATTCGTTAACTCGATGACCTATGGAACCCGAAGGTTCAATGCTGCATTCACAAAAACTCTTCACTGACTCCTGTCCTTAGCTAACTGGATCCAGTTTCTACTTTGTATTCCTAATTCTGCGAGATTCATCTTAATATTGTCCTTCCATCTGTGTCTAGGTTTTCCCAATGATCGTTTTCCGATTGGATTTCAAGTTAACACTTTGAAAGCGTTCCTACTGTCTTCCATTCTGGCTACATAACCTGCCCACCTGAGTCTCCTCGAGTTGATGACCCTAACAATGTTTGGTAAACGGTATAAATTATGCAATTCCTCGTTATGAAGTTTCCGCCATTCCCCATTCCCGTGGTCGTACGGCATAAAATTTTGATCTTCCAATCAGGAATACTAAATGGATGGTTCAACACCTAGCTACAGATGTCTGTTTATGTGCGTATTGCGCCAATTTTGAACTTTGAAGGACTTACTTGAAGGCATGACATGATACCTTAATCGGAAGTGTGAAGACGTTAGTGGTCAGTGATGTTCAACGAGAGACATGTTTGCTTCAAGAATATGGTGACTTCCCTCAAAAGGGAAAACTCGTCTTACAGACACTTTGTTTGAAAAGCATAGCAGATAAATTTTCTGAGGCTACATATGCAATACGGCAGGAAAATAAGCTCATTAAGAAACTATTGCCATTGATACCCTCATTGACGAACTTGGGAAATGGACAATAAAAGCAGTAATACACCAACATCTGAAGAAACTGCAACGACACAGTGCAGAAGTGAAGCGACGTGAAGTGAAATGACGGGATGTTTAGTGCTTCACTTTGATTCGGCTGAGAACTGGTCTGACAGTGAGATTCTGATACAAGAAGTACAAGAGTATCATTGGAGTAATGACGTTTCAATTTTAACAGGAGTCACGTATTTTCAAAACAACACCGCACGTATTGAAGTCATAAGCGATTACAGAGGACATAATTTAGCAGGTGTGGTGTTGAATCATCCTAGAAGCCTTAGTGACGTTTGCCAAATATGAACACCAAATATATTAATTTAACAGCGTAAAATAAATGTTTTTTATTGTTGAAGTTCACTTTCGATACCTTGTGCGTTCAATTACGGGAATTTACCGAGCACTTGTTGCAAGAGGGATCTTTCCAGAAAATTAATTTAAGATCATTAAGAAAGATATAATTCATATTTTATAAAATAAACTAGCTTTTGGCTAGATGGGGCTCTGCCCCCAGACCTCCGAGTTTGCTCGGCCTACGGCCTCGCATTTCATATCTATCGCCCTTTGCATCAACAGTGAATTTCGTGAACTTGCTCTTCATATTTCCTGAATCTGCCCACCCGGGGGCATCGCCCCCATACACTGTCTTTGCTCGGCCTACGGCCTCGCATCTCTTGAACCCACAATTCTATCATTTCTTTTCCTATTTCAACTATTTAAAAGATAAGATTTTGTATCCCAAGAAAACGCCTATTTAAATAACAAGAGAATTCATCACCCTTTAGACCCCTAAAAATATTAAAAATATTCACTTTTGGCTATTTTCCTGTCGGTTAGTCCCGGAAAGCTACCACCATGCCACATTTAATCATTGTAGCAATACAGGAAGTGCTCAACAATTTATGTCAGCTCATGTAGTTTTATATATAGTTGTTTCAGAATGTCTTAAATGAAATTAAATATCTTCCAGCATAAAATAAATAGTTTTATTGTTGAAGTATTCAGTTCCGATGCTTTGTGCGTTCAATTGGGGGAATTTCCCGTGAACTTCTTTCGGGACGTTTTTTCTTTTTTCCCTCGAAAATGCAGCTCCCTTTACTGTACATCGAAACTTCCACTAGTACGAAAGTTCGAATTCAGCACTTGAAATAGTAAGCGGTACGTAGTTCGGAACTCTGAGCATTGAGTTTCTTAAATTTGACGAATTTTTACGCTTTTGTTGGTGTTATTCTACAGAATGCTTATTTGAAGAGTACCTACAAATAACTGCACTAAACTACTGTTGTTAGAAAACTAAATTTTACTGAAGAGTACTTGTGTTATCATCAGAGGTAATAATACTAATAGTTTTACTAATGCACTGCATGTTTACTGGTAGTACCGGCATCTATGGCTTTAAACGCGTCAAACGTATGAGGGACAACGTCCCTAGGCGTCGCCGAGTTGGAGAGCACACTATTCACGGAAAGTATTTTCTAAAATATAAAATTGCATTTTTTTCCCTTCAAACAGGCTATAAGCATAATCCATACATTAATTTGTTACTTAATTATCTCAAACTAAGGTAAGGCTTTTTTATTCATTCAGTGGATTCAGAACTTTATAAAGGTCTTATGTTGAATGTTGTATACCTTAACGGGAAAGCATTCAATTCGCCCAAGGAAAGTCCAAAATCTGATAAAAATCACTTTCAATGTGATCACCTTGGTTTTATCAATAATATATTAACAAAAAGCTCAAAAACCCAGGTGGGTTTTAAGGTGGGTTCAACCCGAAAAGACCCAGTGGATTTTTTTGGGCTGGGCCCACTTGGGCAAACCCTGTAGATGTCAGTTGTGAGTTCAATGAAATCATCGTGAACTTTATGCTGCAACGTGGACCGGCTGCTGAATTTCCACCTGCAAGACAGCAACATCACCACCAGTGCTCAGTTCCAATTTGTGATGTTTTAAAGATTGCGGGCGCCCCAGTACCTATTGGTTCAACAAGGAGGCAACACTCAATATAAAAGGAAGATACTGATGCAATTGAACTCAATTCTAGGTTATTAAATTGGTAATTTCAATTCTTAGCACAGTGTACAGAAATGGCATGCTTTGTAATACGTTTTGGAATTTGAACATATACTTTGGGAGCTTTAACATGTTTGGAAACTGGGTCTGTTACTTATCTTCATGCAAAATTAAAATGCCATGTCAAATAAGACTAGATTTTGATTTCTGATACCAAGATGTGAAAATGTGGTAACGGAAACGTTTAACGTATGGGAAAATTATTCAATTATTTATAGATTATCTTCAACTCAAAAGTGGAAGTATTCCTTCTCAGAGCATGTATTACTGTATGGTATAGACTAACAGTCACAAAATCAAAAAGTTGATTGGCATTAAAGAAAAACAGAACGCTACACCACGAGAAATTGTACAGATATTTCCACACGTAGTGTATTACTTGGATCATTAAATTATTATCTTTCAAATAAAACAAAAACAGGAACATATCTCAAAACGTTCCAGAGATAAAGTACTTAATGCTTTGCTGATATTCGTACGTGAAAACTGAAGCCCGCGGTGCTATCTTTGGCGACCTGTATCTCGGGCAAGAAACTAAAAAAAAAACTTTTACTTTGTTCTGAATTATTAACAACTGTTAAATTCAATAACATCTGAGATTGTTACGGTAAGATCTTTTTCTTTGCCTACCTGAATTGATCTGGACTAGAAACAACGATTGTGTTTTCTTGAAGGCTTAGGAGTTAGTTCTGGCTGTTCGAAATTAAATTTGGAGAAGGGCAACTGATGAAAATCTTGCGTATACAGCCTTGCCTGACTGCATCAACTGTTCTGAAACTGTAATTTCCAAGTAGCCATATAATGAATCTGTGGGGCAAATTTCATTGCACTCACACGTGCTTTCCTTGGTGCTAAACTTTTCGTAAGTAGCAATGTATTATCATATGTAAACAAATAATCTGAGACTCCCAGTGTATGTTTCCAATAATACCCACAGCTTAAACCACATGCTGCTTCTTTTGTGATTGGTAATCAAAATGGAGGTTTCAATGATGTTATTCCAACTTGTCTAGACTGTGCTTGTAAGATAAATTGATTCGAGATAAAATAAAACGATTAATGATTTTTCTGAATGAATCAAGAACAGAACAGCAAAGGGTATGAGTTTATTAACAAGGAACAGGTGTCACGATGAAGAATGGTGGAATAGCAGGAGCCGGTACAGGTATCTCGTACACACCCAACCCCGGAAGGTACCGTAATCAGAAATTGATGATGAGTGATGAATCAAACATTCTTTTCGAAGGAAGAGAAAATTTTATCATTCATTTTTTCGTATTTTTATCTACATGTATCTATATGTATTTACGTAATTTGTATCTATATGTATAAACATTAGTGTAACGATATTTGTCCCTTAACTCCTCCCAGACCGCTTAACAGATTTTGATAATTTTTGGCAGTTGATTTGACCTTTGTCTAACTTAGGTTTTCATCATGTTATTTTTGTTAAAATCCATAACCTAAGGGGGGAGTGGAAACTTCAAAATTTATGCGAGAAACTAAGTATCTCATGATGCTTTCAACTTAGAAAGATAACACTTGGCACATCAATTCTTGATTTAAAATAAGGAGACTCGTGTCCCAGCGTTTTTCAAAAATTCCCATTTTACGGGGCCCAGGGTGCATCATTTATCTTCTTTATATATAAAAATAAATGAAATTATGCTTATCCGCGACCTCCTTTTAGACCGTTGGACCAATCTTAATTTTTGATGCATGAGAGATCAATGGCATAATCTAGGTTTCTATCATGTTACTGTGATTAAATGTGCATCCTAAAGGGGGAGCGAAAGGGGGTCAAAATCTATGTGAGAATTGAGTATCTCATGATCCGTTCAATTTCGAAAGAGGAAACTTGGTGTACATAATAAACTCTTCATTAAAATAATACGACCCGTGATTCAGTCTGAAGATTCCTGTTTTAATGGGGGGGGGGAGAGGGGGTGCATTTTCCATATTTATAAAAAATAATGTAACGATCTTTATCTCTCAACTCCTCATAGACCACAGGATCGTGTTTTAAAAAACTTTTGGAACATGACTGAACCATAGCCTAACTTGTGTTTTTATGACATTGCTTACGGTGCGTATCCTAAAGGAGGAGCGGGGGCTTCAAAATTTATACGAAAAATTTAGTATCTTCCGATCCTCTCAACTTACGAAGATGAAATTTGGTATATAAATTCGTCATTTAAAAGAATAGGACCCGTGATTTATCATTTTTTTAAAAAAATTACCTCCCTAATTCAAGAATTTTGATGACTTTTGGAACCTGACTTCACCCTTGTCTAGCTTGGGATTTTATCATGTTATTTTTTGTTAAAATATGTATCCAAAGAAGTGTTCAAAATTTGAGCGTAAAGTTGAGTATTTGACGATCCTCTCAACTTAGAAAGATAAATTTGCTATATCAATTCTTCATTTAAAATACGCGGCCCGTGTCCAAGCGTTTTTAAAAATTCTCGTTTTAAGTACAGCATCTTTTATATTTTATATATAAATATATGAAAATGATTGAAACTATGTTTATCCGTGAATTCCTCTGAACCGATTTTTGGTATCCTCATCCGCAATAAATTGTTCGCATATACTGTAACTTCCACATTTTCATTAATAACTCGCTTTTCTGACTATATTATCGCTTCTTTGTGCTTTCCTTAACAAAGCAGTGTAATAATGCATAATTATTTATTATTTTAGAGAAAAAATAAAGCAAAATAAGAAAATTATAAGCAAAAAACCTTTAATCTTATGAAACCTTAGTGTGTCAAATAATTACACGAAGAATATCCCGTGGGAAAAAAAGAGGGAAAATGACACAGGTATTAGGAAACACTCACTAACATGTGAAGCTATTGAACAGAAACATGAACTGAAGAGTCAACTACGTATTTCTGCGTTTAATATGCAATTCACACTTCATGCACAGTTCCAATATGCAAAATCAGTCAATATCTTCAGTTGAAATTACTGATATAGGGAGAAAATGACTATTTAAAACTTCAGGTGTGAACGTGCGCTTGGAGCGATATATGAGCATTATTACAACATATTCTTTCATGAATTGTCTCGGTGGTCAAGCGTGTTTAGTAGTGTTCTTGAAAGTCTAGCATCGGAGGGCGGTAGTTCGAATCTGCCTTCCGGCAGTTTTAATTTTTTTCAACATATGGAAACATTTCTTTAAATATAAAGTTCTGCTTTGAAGTGCTTGAAAAAAATCAGATGAACTATCACGTTTCAAAGCCTGTTACATTTGTTCACCCTGTCATCATTTATATACGAAGACGCTAAAATGAGGAACGTTAACATTGTTATAATGGGAACAACTTTCTGATTTGAATACCAACCTTAAATCACACGTTCAAAATGAAAATTATTCATGTTCTGATACCTAGTGTAATATACAGGTGTGTATATATAGAGAAAGAAAGAGAGAGAGAGAAAGTATGTGAGAGAGATAGAAAACAACATATGCTGTTATTTTAATTACAACGTAAAAAGTTATTGCAATTCATAATCTGGATTTTTACAAAGCGATTTGAACGCTTGAAGCGACTTAATATTCATAAAGCATCTTTTTCTTGAAGTGTCGCAAATAGTCCGATGCTTTGTAATATGTGCCAAAGAAATAAATACATGTTTTTAACAGGATAGTATCGTCTACCTTTTGCTTCAATTGATGGTATAAAATAATGTTGAGTTGATTTTAACATCCCTTTCAGCATCGAGGCTATATGAGACGTTTACCTACTGATTAGCGTGAAATCCGAACCACATAAGCTCACACCGGGAATCGAAACGGGTCTCTTACGTCAAAGGTGCGCATGCTAACCGCTTAGCTACGAAGGAGCTCGGTATGAAACTAGAATAGCACACATTACCCCATATTATTTCACCGAAAGATTTCTGTTTTATGATCAGTTAAAATAGTATTTCTGGACACCGTAGCGAAAAATGTATTTGCTTTTTCAAGTAGTGTACGAAAAATACAAAGAATAAACACAGTAGAAACGAAACCAAGAAATGAATTCAAAGTAAAGTGCTTTGCCTCTCTCGAATAAATCACTCAATGTATTACAAGTGCATATCTCGTGCATTTCCAGTAGAATTATTAAAACGCGCTGGCTTTATAACTTGGCTGTGTGGTCTAGTGGCTAGCATGTGTGTCTGTGGTGTACAGGGTACCGGGTTTGATTCCCGGTGGGAGAACTTTTGGAATTTTAAATGTTCTCGACGTGTCTGTGTTTGTGTCCCTATCATTCAAGGTTACTGTAAAACGTGTATAACCGAGTAGGAAATAGACAGAAATTACTGATAAGGGGAAAGCAGACTTTGGTAAGTGAACTTCGGGGCCGCCTTTCGCGACGTAAATTAAGAAGAAAATAAGTGGGTTTAGCGAGGCGCTTGAAATTACAGTAATGATTGACGGTTCGGTTCCCAGTCCGGTTTTCTTTCAATATAAGGATATTTTATTTTTTCTAAATACAACGTTACATTTTTAACATTTGAATTGGTTATAAAAACAAAATCAGATAAACTGTCAGCTTTCAAACCTCTGTCACTTTTATTCACCATCTGTTTGTATACGAAGATGACGCTATGGAAATGCTAGCACTACCAAAGTTCAAATAGATTTCTAAGTTAATATCAAATTGAAAACACACGCCCAAAATGAGAGTATATGTTTCTGCTTTATATGTATAGTTCAATTATACCAAACAAAATCCGCTATCCCCATTCCCTTTGGCGGTAAGGGTAACTTTAAAATTTTAAAGTGGGACCCCCATTTCTTATTGGACATTTCGATTCTCCAGAAAAAAGTGACTGATTTCACCCAGAATTGAAAACAATTCCTTCACGGATGGTACTGTAATCGATACGGGAAAAGGAGGGGTAGCAAAACGTTATGAATATGTTTTTTGTCAGATCCGTGCTCTGTGGTCATACAGTTAGCATACTGGACTGCACAGTCAGAGATCCTGATTTCAATTCCTAGTAACCCTAGGGGAACACCAAATGAGTACATAACAAGTAGTGCTTATGAATATATGCACATATAAAAATCGCTTAAAGTTTGATACTAAGATATTATTACTATTATTATTATTATTATTATTATTATTATTATTATTATTATTATGTTACATATTACTTGAGCTTATAATTAGGAAGACCTAGGCGCAGATGGGAGGACAATATTAAGATGGATCTCGCAGAAATAGGAATACAAAGTAGAAACTGGATCCAGTTAGCTAAGGATAGAAGTCAGTGGAGAGCTTTTGTGAATGCGGCATTGAACCTCCGGGTTCCATAGGCCATAGAATTAGTTAGTTAGTTAGGAGGGTAAGTGTGCCTAAAGTCAGCCGTCTCCAGTAGTCAGCCATTTTTCAGTAAAAAGCATATTAAATAAACATACAGTAGCTTGTTATCAAACAAATAATCAACTACAACTTAAATCAGAGCTCCAGTATTCAACCTCATTTGTTCTGGCCTGGTGTGACTCCTCGTGGCAGAAAAGAAAAATTATCACTTGAGGTCTGCTGATGCAAGTGAGCAAAGTGCGCATTTTGTTAATAACAAAAAAATAAGGAAGAAGCTTTATATCAAAGTTAAGTTAAAATTATATTATTGTAAAAAAGTACGAGTTATTGCTTTCTTCTATGCATGAATGTATCGTAGCTTATTAAAAATTCGTGGTTTATGATACAAAACAAGATATTGCGTAGAAATAAGGGGGGTGACTACAAGTTGCATTTTTGATAACGTTTTCCGGTAGTCAGCCATTAGGGGCTGACTACTGGAAATGACTCTTCACTTCAATTTCCAATGGTCAGCCCCCCATTACTTTCAACGGACGACTACTGGATACATATACTCCAGTAGTCATCCACTTATCATTCATTCAATTTAAATGACACATGACATACAACTAAGACACTTAACTAATACGTAGAAGACTTTTCTAACGATTTAATGAAAAAGTAACTGTTATGATGTCACTAATTGCATCATACAAGTATAATACAGTTATAAAGTACGGGACAAAATTAAACGATCGAAAATGCCATTAAAACTTATGACGATGTTGGTCGTTTATTTTTGTCCCGTACTTTAATATCAGTCTGGTATTGTAACCATTTCAATTCTTGTATTTTTCTAGAACTGAGGGAAAAAAGGTTAAGGATTTATGGCTGGTCTGAATTATTTCTCTAGAATTTAAAAAGAACAGGTAATGAGTATTTATTTTACCTTAATCAAGGGCGCCGATTTCCCTGTAAAGTTGGGGGTCATTCGGATGCGGAAGGTTAGGATTTTAAGACAAATTGCATTCAAATTATGCCAAATATTGTATATTTATAAATACAATAGGGGGCCCACATAAGCTTTGGGGGCCCGGGCCCCCCGGCCCTAGCAGGATCGACGCCCTTGACCCTGATCATAGCTTAGTCTTTTAATCTAAGGTAGCTATGAGGAAGTAAGGGTTATCAATATCTAATTGATTTATTTTTTTAAATTACTCCGCACAATGTCGCGTTTCTGCACGTTTTTAATTCCAAGGCTGCAATTGGTCTTCAACTATTATTATTATTATTATTATTATTATTATCTGTTCTTATCTGCTCTGTTCCTAGAGTTGCCTGATTGCCGAAACAATACAGAATAATCATAATTATTTACATTCTAACTCACTGTGAGAGTGGGGAAAATATGTCTAACAGTTTAAGAACGCGTGATTTAGCGTTTCTTTCAACCAGTCCAAAGACATCTACTGGAATAGACTCAGTGTCAGATGTTTTTGCAATCAGGTGCGTTGAGGATACTCTATCCAAAGAGTCTTCTTATTCTACACTAATGAACACATATAAGGCTATTGTTCTGTTCGAAGAGGATCGATCTGCTATCAGTAGATACTTGCTAGTGAAATGTTCGATATCTTAGTCCTGGAACATACAAAATTTTAGCAATTGGCCGTCTAGAGCCTACAAATATATCTTCGATATCAGAAATAGACGTTACGTCTGACTCAAACCAGGAAAACAACATATCCGTTATGGCATCTTGTACTGAAGCGACGCAAGGTGAAAGGTCTGCTTCAGTTTCTACAGTCAGTAGAGCCAGAAATAACTCCATATGATCTCAGAAGAAATTCAAAGAAAACCTTCGTAAAATACTTCCATATCATCTGGCTTTGATTAGCATCTTTTCTGGCTAGCTCCAATCAAAAACAAAACTACCAAACATGTGCCCAGAAAAAAAGTTCAAAGTGCAGTATCCTCCCAAGCATGGAGAAATTATCAGATGGTAAAGAATGAAAAGAAAAGAAAACTAGAAGAGGAACGTCTAAAATGAAAAAGGGAGAGAATACAAAAGAAAGGAAAAATTGTAAGTCAAACAAAAAGAAAAGGACTGTCAAGCCAAGTAGCACTAGTAGTTAAAAAGACGTGACGCAAGAAGTTGCTGAAATGCCGTCTAAGGCCTGAAGAAGAATTCATAAGTGATATTGAGTTGTTGAGTTGATTTTAGTTTAGCGTCCCTTTCAGCAGCGAGGCTATATGAGACGTGGACCTACTGATTAACGTGGAATCCGAACCACATGAGCTCCCGCCGGAAATCGAACCCGGGTCTCCCACGCCAAAGGCGCGTATGCTAACCGCTTAGCCACGGAGGAGCTTTATAAGTGATATTGAGAACGATACACTTAAATATATTGGGTGTCACTTTTGTGATCTCTGGTACCACTTAAAATGCACGTGCCTCAGTGAATTATCGTACGAGGAACCTGCTAAACAAGTGCTTATGTGTCCTGAATGTGCTTAATGAACTTCATATTAAAGGGTTAATGTCATAGCTAAATATAAATATCAATGTAAATATAAATGTAAATATAAATAGGCCTATATATTAGTTTTAAATAGGCTAGTCTAGGCCGAGGCACACTTTTCTTAGTTTATGGTAAATATCATACAAGAAGTCTTTTTTCCTGTATCGCAATATATTTTCCACCAGGCCTGCTTCTAGCCACAGAGGTTTGGGGGGGGGGCATAGATATGTTAGGGGGGGCAAGTCATTAAAAATCTCTTACACATATCTAAATTGTGTTTTTTGTGTTGAGGTCTGGAGGGGCCACGAAAAGTTTAGGAGGGCCAGGCCCCCTAGCTCCCTCTAGTTGCGGGCCTGTTTCCCACGTAGTTTTTCTTTGTAGGAACTCTGAGTGCAATATATTTGTCCCTTAATTTGCTACTGAGGAATTGATCTCTAAAACTCCATTAAAAATCAATTCTATAATGTGGCTGAGTACTGGTTAAAGTAATGGCTGACCTTTGGTTTTCATAGGCCGACTACTGTTTTTTTCAGGGTTTCTGGTATTTTCTTTTTCCTGTGTAATTATGTATAAAAGATTTCCTATGCGAGCTACACAAACGTAAAATTTAAACACTGTTCTTTCTAATGACATATGCAGTAAAAGTTATTAGTAAAAAATGATTTTTTTATACTTTAACAAAGTTGAAAATCTCCTTAAATGGTCAACTACTGGCACATTTACCCTATTACTTGAGATGCAAACTATAGTTGCAATTTTTTTTGAAGGAATGTTGCCTAACTGGAAAGTAGAACTTTACATATTGTTTTGTCTGTGAAACATATGCTTGTTTAGCTTTATTTGAAAGTGTTAATTTTGCCAAAAATATTGAACGTTGGAAAACCGCAATAGCATTTCCTTATACGGGCCAAAAAAAAGAGAGCTGATATTTCTAAAGGAGGCAATCGTAACAAAAACGGATAGGAGATACACATAAATCGAAAATGTTATGTTGAAAACATTTTCATTGATTTTGTCTTCTGCCTCAGGCACTGACAAGGTCAGACAAATATTGTCTATTACGTTTAAAATTGCCTAAAGGAAAGTTGAACAGAATACCACAGATCTTATCACTCAGTAATCAATTGTGAAGTGCTCCCTTGTAGTCAAACAACATATATCGAAATAACGTGTTTTCTGCCTCTTAGCAAATAAGAACTACTATCTTACTAGCTCTTGGATGTCGTTTAATAGCTTCAACTAAAAGGGGTGCTCATTCAACGTGCAACTTATGAAAAGGGTAGAAGTCAGAAATGGCTGAGAATAGAAAAGAGCGTGTTCTTGCTTTAGTGCAAGAAGGCTATTGCGCTTCACAAGCCGCTGAAAGGTGTGGAGTTTTACCAAGAACAGCACAGAAGTGGATAAAGCGTTTTCAAGAGACTGGAGAAACTATGTGGCGCCGAGGTAGTGGTAGGCGTCGTGTGACGACACCTGAGCAGGATGCGCAGCTTGTTGCTGCTGCGCGACTTAATCCCAACATGACCGCCAGACAACTTCGGCACGCATCAGCTTTTCCAGGCTCTCGAGATACTGCTGTACGGCGTCTTAGGGAAGCTAATCTTCACGCCCGTCGTGCTGTGGTGAAAGAATTCCTCTTGGAAGAGCATATAAGACGACGGCTTCAAATTGCGGAAGAAAATGTGAACCGTGATTGGAGAAATGTTGTCTTCACAGGCGAATGCGCATTTTCTTCCTCAAATAATGGCCCAGTAGTCGTGTATCGTCCGAGAGGCTCCAGGCATGATCCCAGATACGTTTTCCGCAAACGTCACTGTGGACGCGTATCTGTATCTGCTTGGGGTTTCATGACATCACAGTGTCTTGGAGTACTCCATAGGGTAGAGGGGCGTCTTACAGGTGAGCAATATTTACATATCCTTCGGGATGTTATGTTGCCATCTGTGCGTTTTATCTACCCCGATGGAGTAATCCAGTTTCAGCACGACAGGTCTCCGGTTCATGTGTCAATTAGTTCAGAATTGGCTCTCGCAGCAGGCTGATTTAGAGGTCCTAGATTGGCCACTGCGTGGCCGATATGAATATAATTGAGACAGTATGGGCAGAGGTCAAAAGGGTGATGAAGGAGAACTGGCCTAACCCGCCTCCATCCACAAAAAATCAACTATGGAAAATCGTTGAAAACAGCTGGGAGGAAGTCTCCCGTAGTGAACGCTTTCTCCGCAGACTTACCGAAAGCATGCCCAGAAGGCTCCAGGCAGTCATCGATGTAGAAGGTCATTGGACCTCCTATTAGACACTTATATATAAACAGCCCTTTTCAGGGCTACGTATTCCCTTCCATTCTTTTTTTTTTTTTTTTTTTTTTTTTGAATGCCAATGAAAATGTATCTACGTCATTTTCACCGTTAAACAATGAAAATGAAAAAAAAAAAAAAAAAAAACATAATAGCAGTGCACAAGACTCGATCGTGCGAACTTGTGTATTGTAATCTCTCACTTATCCCCTGAGCTACGAAGTAACACGTAGATTTTTTTTTTTTTTTTTTTGAAAAAGATATTAGTAGTTCATAACAACACACTCCCTTTTTATGTAATTCATGTGCCTCTTGCTGCTATCGATGGCGTGAAAACAAAATGCTACACATTACCCCATATCATTTCACCAGTAGATTGCTGTTTTCTGATCAGTTAAAACAGGATTCCTGGATATCTAAGCGAAAAATGTATTTCTTTTTCATGTATTCTACGAAAAACCTAAAGAGTAAACAAAATCGAGACAAGCAACTTTCTCGAACAAACCACTCAATGTATCAGTGTCATTACAAACAACGTCTCGCTGATGTAATGAATAACAACATGTAGTAAAGATCATGGGGTCTTCAGATCAAATACAGCTTGTCATATGGTTTTGTTTTCTTCAGCACAATAGAATTTTTTAAAAAATTATCCAGTCATGTGAGAAAAACAAATTTTGTAGAAATATAACATTTCGTTTTGAGAGGCGTATTAGTTTTATTTCTTGCAATCCAAACCGTGAAGAATGAGCTAATGAATAGCGTTTATGGGTCTTTCGATAAGCACCATCCAGTGTGTTGTCGTCGGCAACGTTACGTTTTTCCTTTTCTTTTTTTCTCGTTTTCGCGCATCACATTCTGTTTTTCAATGACTTCTAATGCTAAATTTTAATCCACTGTTACTTCGTTCGTCGTTTTCACTTCCACCTACAATATTAGATTTAGGCATAGCTGACTATCCTCTAATTTTATCGAAGTTTTGTCAAGTTTCTAGTGAACGTCAGCTAACCATTTTCTTCCAAGTACTAAATGTATTCAAATATTTATTTCAAACGGCTGATTTGATTTCCCGTGATGATCGGACAGACAAACACGACGTCACTTTTACATATTGACCGCCTCATTTGGAACTTGCCCCATTTCCCCCTCAAAAGTGGATTTTTAAGGACAACGGAAGATGGACTCACATATTTTAAAATAAGGTGTTTATATCCATCTGTTCCTCTTACGACATATGTGTTAATGAATCCGACTGGACCAAATGCTATATACCGTATATTTAAAAGATAATTTCAAGTGCTTCATCCGTTTTGCTGTGAAGACAAGACACAATCTCGATGTCATCATTCTTAAATATTGAGCAAAAACGATACAAATTGCCCCTCTTCTCCATTTAGTACCGAAATTTCTAAACACGGTCGGACACGTGCACACTCGTTTTAAATAAGGAATTTATGTATCATATTTCATCTCACAAACGTGAGAGATTCTATTTTTGGCATACATTTTAACCCCCTCTCTTCTGTTTGGATACGCATTTCAATAAAAATGGCGTGACAACAACCCAGTTCGAGGTAGGTGTTAACTATGTTAATAAAATTCATTTCAAACGGTTCAGCCATTTTTCTTTATGATAAACAACGTGTTTGTAATTTATATACTATGCAAATATAGGTTAATAGTATTGTTCTGTCTTGTTATTTATTTATTTAAGTTATTTATTGATATAAAATTGAGGTATTACGTTTAATGTTTAACAATACCTAGCATTTACCATGTTATCAACCGTGAAGTAGCGAATTTTGTGTCTAATATTTATATTATATTCAATTTTATGTGTCACGCTAGTAGCAAATTAAGCATAAATGCGAAAACATTGTTCACTTTCAGTTCTCAAGAGAATTTCTTTCCTGTCTTTCTATTATTTTGTCAATAGCTTACAAAACACTGGCATCAGACTTTTGCAATTATATTTTTTAACGTTTTTCCCATAAACTCCCCTGAAAATTTAACCTGAATCGACCCT
Source organism: Thermobia domestica (assembly GCF_964235325.1). Classification (NCBI taxonomy): domain Eukaryota; kingdom Metazoa; phylum Arthropoda; class Insecta; order Zygentoma; family Lepismatidae; genus Thermobia; species Thermobia domestica. Next base: position 57,915,131 of record NC_137459.1, read on the forward strand.
TACCGGGAATCGAACCCGAGACTACAAGAACCAAAAAACACTCGCGCTAGCCACTAGACTTTTTTATTTTTATTCTACGTTAATTAGTAAGCCCACGTTTCATATAGCCTCGCTGTTGAAAGTGTTACATGAATATATACTAGACCAAAATTAATTATTGGTGTCCATTTCAGGATCACTCAGTATTATGTTTTTAAGTGTTTCAGAGTGTTACAAAATCCAACACTTTTCAATGCCTTATTAAACAACTTATTTTTTTTAAAAAAGTCTTGAATGTGTATTCACGGATACAATAAGAATAAAAATCACTATTAGAAACAAACATTTGCAGTAAAATGAAAAGCAGAAACTATTTGTGTAATAAAAATGTATATCTTTGTCAAAATATTTGTGACTTGGTGTAATCTATATTCACGTAACATTCCTCCACTAAAAACATGCTACCGAGTGATCCTGAAATGGACACCAGTAAAAAATTTTGGTCTAGTCTATATTCACATAACAAAAGGAACAAGAAACTAAAAATCAACTCAACACTACTTTTATACCACCAATAGCAGCAAGGGGCAGACGATACTATCCCGAAAAAAAATGCATTTATTCCTTTGACCCGCATTGCAAAGCATCGGACAATATGCAACATCAATTACAAAAGCTTGAAGAGAAAGAATCTTTATGGACAATAAGTTTCTTACATACAATATTCAATTATAAAATGCCTACTACTTATCTTTCTTATTTAATTTATGGGACGCGATGGTTCACTGGTAGAGCGCTTACCTTTGGTGCATGCGGTCTCTGGTTTTATTCCGTCCAAGTAAGCTTGTGGTGGACAACATTATGTCCGTGACTTTTCTCAAAGCATTTCCTTTTCCTTCCACTTTCTCATTCCACCAATTCTTATATCATTTTTCTTACTTTAATTATCTTCTCCCTTAGCCTAAAATAGCAGGATTCTAGAACACTGGTCCGTATACCAATTGAGTGGTGATGAAGAAAGCAATCAACCTGGTTAACCTGCCTTCACTCGCTATCGCTTGCTCGACATTACTATATGAATTGTGTATTGAGATTTGATAAAGAAAAGAACCAAACTGGTTACTAATCCAAATTCTCCTCTATGTGAGGACCAGCAATCTAGAACCTTCCCGCCTAAAGGGCGTAATAGTGGGATGTTAAATATTTCATTTCATTTTCTAATTTAATTTAGCTCTTCCACATAATATTTTATCTAATATAATAATAAAATATTATCAAGTGCTCGCAAAGCTGGGAGCGATCTCGGAATCTACCGTAATGTGCGGTAATCTTATTCAATATGTTTCACTACTAGATCAGTTGTTGAATGTTTCATAATGCTATACTAAATTCCATAAACATTCAAGCGAAGTAAGTAAAATTGATGAGATTGACAATTTAAACCGCACAGTATTGCAAAGCTGGCGGTGTAAATATTTACTCCATTACGCAAACTCTGTTTCAAATACAACCATTATTATACAGTTCATTTTCATAAACTTGTTCTTATAGCAACTATATCATTTCCTATTTAAATTCAATTTATAGATAATTTTGTGTTACATATCAGCTGATACTCATGCTATAAACTATACAACAAGTTAACATTCGATGTAAATAAATAAGAAATGTATAATGTTACAGATTCTGTAATTGCAATTTAATTCAATTTTAAACTGTATACATTTTCTATATGATTGTTTAATTTACTTTATAAAAATCCAGATTATGATTTACACTAACTGTTTTAATTAAAAATACAAGCTTATACAGGGTGCGGGGAAAGTCCCGGAACGGTCCAATATCTCGCGAAATATACAGATCAGCAAAACAAAAATAGCACGTGTTAAACAGTTTTGAAAAATCTATCCAATGATACCAAACGCAACCCTCCATTCCCACACGGGGGGTAACTTTAAAATTTTAAATGGAAATCCCCATATTTTGTTGCACATTTGGATTCTTCAGAATAAGTAACAGTGATTTGGCCCAAAATTGAAAACAGTGCCTTCACGGATAGCACTTGAATCGACACACAAAAAATGGAGGCGGCAAATCTTTATGAAAATGTGGCCTCTCAGTGTCGAGCTCTGGGCCATGCGGTTAGCGTACGGGACTGCGGCATGAAAGGTCGTGAGTTAGATTCCCACGCAGAGTAAAATTTTTATGTGATTTTTTTACCCACATAACGAATTCATACATTTTAACTTCCATAAAATAATGCGTTTGTCCATATTTATTAATTTGCAAGAAAATACAAATGGTGACAAAAATGGCTTATTTTTGTTGTAAATAACCCTACTACTAAGAACTACTTCATAAAGCTACTTTGCAAAACAATTATCGATATTGTATTCCATATAACTTCATCTTCGCACACACACTGTTTTCAATTTTTGATCAAATCACTATCACTTTTTCTGGAGAATCCAAATATGAAATAAGAAATAGGGGTTCCCATTTAAAATTTTAAAGTTATCCCCCGTAGTCTCCAAGGAGGTAGGGATAGGTGATTGCGTTTTCTATCATTGGATGGCTTGTTTAAAACTATTTAACATGTGTTATTTTTGTTTTGGTGATATTTATACTTCGCGAGATATTGGACAGTTCCGGGAATTTTTCCGCACCCTGTATACAGTATTTTATCTCTCTCTTTCGCACTCTCACTCTCTATATTACAACTGAGTGTTGCAATAGGTATCAAGAACATGAGTAATTTTCATTTTGGACGTATGGTTTAAGGTTGGTATTCAGATCACAAATCTGTTCTCATTATAACGGATGTGGTATTAACGTTAATAAGGATCGTTAACGTTCCACATTTTAGTGTCTTCGTATATAGCCTAATTGATGAATATAGTGAATAAATGTGACTGAGCTTTGAAAAGTGATTGTTCATCTGGTCTTTTGTTTTTAAGCACTTCAAACTAGACATTTATATTTTTAAAAATATTTCACTATATTGAAAAAAAAAAAAAAGAGTTCCGCACTCAGGCTCGAACTGCCACCCTTCGGTTCTAGAATTTCAACAGCATTGCTAAACCCGCTTGGCCACGCAGGCATGTTACGAAATAACGCGTTCTGATATTAGAAATAGAATCGCTCCAAGCGCAGGTTTACACTTGGAGTTTTAAATAGCCATTTTCTGTTGTTTTTTTTTTTTTTTTTTTTTTTCAGTAATTTCAACTGAAGATATTGATGGATTTCCCATATTGGAACTTCACGTGAATTGTATGTTCATCTCAAAAATACATTATTTTCTGTTCCTTCAATTTTACGTATTTGTGAGTGCTCCTAATACCTGTGCACTGTATGGAGTGAATTTCCCTCGGCATATTCTTCGCATAATTATCTGACAGACTAAAGTTTCATAACAATCACAGTTTTTTGCTCATAATTTTCTTATTTTGCTTTATTTTTTCACAAAAATCATAAATAATTATTCATTACTACACTGCTTTGTTAAGGAAAGCACAAAGAAGCGATAATATATTAAGAAAACTGAGTTATTAATGAAAATGTGGAAGTTACAGTATATGCGAACAATTTATTGCGGATGAGGATACATGAATGGATCTGGCCTAACTTAGGTTTCAGTACATTTTCGGAAAGTGGAAGAAAAGATGTTAAGGGTGACATGTAAAAATATTTGAAACTAGCCCGGCCGATATTAGTGCCAATCCATAGTTCTGGGAGTTGCTGATATTATTAGTAACACTCCCAATGTCGTTGAAGTCCAAGTTCAGCCACATCGATACGGGGTGGGGTACGAAGAGGGTGACATGTAAGTTAGTTGGAGGTTTTTACACTACCCAAAACAAGACATCAAATCAAGAATAATAATGAAGAAAGAAAGATGGGAATTGATAACACAACCAGCACACTATAATGATTAAATATTTAAATTATTTGACTGACAACGAAATCGCGTAGTATTAAGGTGAGTTGAGAAAGGAGCACATGCATTATGGATTTGGAAAAAGATAGGAAAGAATGTATTGAAATGAAAAGAAATACAAACGTTTATAATAAATAAGAGTTATCCAATACATACCTAGAGACATTAGCATCATCTTCGCATGTAGTCGAACGAGAATTTTTACTTTTTGAATTCATCCCACTTGGACCTGGTTCAACAATTGTATTTTCTTTCACACTCGAATCCAATCTTGTACTATTATCTGCAATGAAGTAGTCCTCGCAACAAGGAGAATCGTAACTAGAAGACGTACTGGTGTCCTCTTTACGTTCAGTAATCTGCTTTCCGGTAATGTCTGAAAAAAAAAAAAAAAAAGTACAGCATACAAGCTCATTTAATGCTTCTGAAAATAACTCAAACTTCCAAACATACAGCCAACACATCATTCATACACACTTAAGTGTTTCAAAAATTTTCCGGACTAGCTGTTACTAAGGTTGAACAGCATCTCCTTCAAAATAATCACCTTCGGCAGCAATACACCAGTCAAAGCACTTGTTCCACTGCTGGAATGCAGTCTGGAAGTCATTTTGCGTAAGCGAGTTCAAAACTTTCTGCGAATCGTGGTGCATCTCGACAGTGGTGTGAAAACGACGAACTTTCAATAGCAACTTTTATCTTCGGGAAAAGAAAGAAGTCAGTAGGAACTAAATTTGAATAGGGCAAATGCAGATAGGAGAACATGTAATTGACGACAAACTCACAAATGAATATTGCTCTGTGAAAGAGTGCATTGTCATCATGAAGAATTCAATCCTTTGCACTCCACAGATTCGATCGATTTTGCTAAATGATCTTCAAACGCCACAGAACGTTGAAATAAAACTGTGTATTGACAGTCTGTCCCTTGATAGTGAATTTCCGATGAATAATGCAACGAATTTGGAAAACATGATAAAGATAGTCCTCGCTGACCTGCGGCATGTATGTATGTATGTGGTCATACACATGAAGGACTTCTCCATTGCAACAGCTGCCGCTTTGTCCTAAGGTCGTACACATAGCCTCAAGACTCGTCACCGGTGATGATTCCAGGCGTAAAGGGTGGATCATCCACAGCACGCTAACGGATATATTCGCACACCTCGACGAGTCGTTTGTTCTGCTCAGGGGTGCGAAAGTCAGTAGTCAAGAGAAAAACTTGGCAGCAACACGTCTCACATTTAAGTTTGACGTTAAGATTGTCTGCACTGACTTGTACGACGCATTAACAATGTCTGCAATCTCGTTGATCGTCTTTCGGTGATTCTTAGACGAAATTTCACTAATTTGTTCCCCATTTCGAGGAACAATACTCATGGAAGGTTGTTCAGAAAGGCTTGTCGGCTGAAAGAGACGTTCTTCTTCTTTTGAAGCACCTGTTCCACTTGAAACATTGTGTACAACTCATTGGTTCCTCGCCATAAGCTAGATGGAGGATGTCCACTGTCTATGTGCCCAATTTTTGCAATTTAATGCAATATTTTACGTTGACTCGTTGTCCGAATTTTTCGTCCATAATGTAGTCGCAGTATATCACACACACATGCTCACGAAACCACTACCAGAACAGACATCCATGTTAACACAGCAAAAAATTTTGGCACAATGTTTTATCAAGGTTGAAGGTCACTACAGCTGTAAGTGTAACCTTTTGCTGCTATCTGTTGACGCGATACAGAAATAATCCGGAATGTGTATCTATACCTTGACATCTATACCTATGTATATTTGGTTATCAAAATAATGAGAACACATGAAAAAGTGCAATTCATCTGCTTAAAATGCTTCCACAAATGTTCCAAATCGTCTACATAATGTCCAATCCAAAATGTTCACATTGTAACTGCCAGTAATGCACCCTGTGAAAATAATTAGAGACCCCATGGAATACCAGGAAGTTGCGGTTTTCAGGATCACAGAGCCATGTTTCCCATGTTTCACGAGTGGGAGACTCATCCCCGCTGGTGTAATGGCTAGGACGCGCGCCTTTGATGCATGCGTTCTATTCCCAATGAGACAGCATGGGAACATGAATGCATTATGGTGACTGAGATTCTAGCTGAACTTTAAGTTCACGTCTCATAGTCTCGCTGCTGAAAAGGGACGCTAAACTCCAACGAAGTAACAAATAGAAAAACGACTGAGAGGGAATTCGAACCATAAGTTTCTTTAGACGTCTGCCACATATAAACATGACCTGTTGTATGAGGTAAAAGGGGACTCACTGGACCTTATTACGAGTTTTAAATTATCGGCGGAAAACTCTGGTCTCTGCACCATTTTATTGTCGTTAAAGAGTTTTTGGCGGTAATTACTGGTTTGGTTTGTAAGTTGGAACCCGACCACGGATGTTCACGGTACGCAACTCACATCAGACTGTGGTTGCCACAATAGTTCTTTCATGTGTTTATTAAGTCACGCAGTCACTTCTGTTGCACTCGCTCTAAGTCCTTGGTGACAATGCTCTTCGATGCTTGGTGATCCATTACTAAGACTTCTGCTCTGTCCATTATTACGGACATACGTACTTAGTAATACCAATTAAAACTGCAGAAGTGAATATAGCTACAAAAACTGATACTGTTCAGTTGTGGCATGAGAGATTTGGGTATCGAAAGAAGTCATGTAAAGACAGTGTTACAGAAAACGAACATTAAAATAAATCAAAAAACAGGTGGCTTTTGTGGTGGATATGCATTATGTAAAACATACAGAAAAAAATATTTACTATTTGAAGCTATACGGTACATATCACTAAGTATAGTACAGCTACCTCTGTACCTCGGAGATTCTTATTCTTAATGAATCATTTCGATGAGAGCAGGGATCTTGATCGCCATTACGCTGTCTGCGACAATGGATTCCTGTTCAGTTCACATCAGTTTATATAATTTTATGTTAAATTATTTATACTGGCGTTATGCTCTGTAAACGTGAGATCGGTCTTCTGATAACAGGAAGTATATTACTTTCATCACTTTTTAAAATGATCTTTACAAGTTTAAAGTCAAGTGGCAGTCATTTTGCAGCGGATATTTGAATGTCCACACATTAAATCCTTCGTATTTTGATTTGAATTAAGAATTTTTCACTAGAAATCATTCTTTATAACGAGTGAAAAGCATTTGATTACGTAACGAATTGAAACATTATTGTTAATAAGTATATAAAATATGTGAAATATGTTATACTATAATACAACGTGCTTCTTTCTAAATTGACAGTTGAAAATAATGTCTCCTGTGCAATTTTATTTCAAATATCTGGACTGCAAAGTTAGACAAAAGATTGCCCACCTCCGTGTTGAACTACCGTGAGCAGACCCAACCCTCTAAAACATTTTTTTACAATAATCGAAATATAAGAAATTTGTTGAAGTGAAAATTGATTATTTGGTTGTACTTCTTCTTGAGTGTATATATATATATATGATATAGGTTATTTTTGTCAAGACTGATCAAATGTTCTGTTTTATGTAATGAAAGTTTTAATTCGTAAAGCACTTACGTAAACAGAAGTGCTTTTCACTTGTTATAAAGAATAATTTCTAATGAAATATCGTTAATTCGTTCAAATCGAAATACGAAGGAATTAATGTGTGGACATTTAAATATGCATTACAAAATGAGCACTATGTTCTTTTAAGTTTGTGAAGATCATTTAAAAAAGTGAAAAAGTAATGTACTTATTGTTGTCTTCAGAAGTCTCCATGTTCTGACGTCCATATCATAGGGCATAATGATAAATAAATAAATAATTTAACAAAGTCATATGAACTGACTAAAGCCATATAAACTGACTAGCTGAATTGCTCGTTCTTCGCACGGGAAGAATAGGTTTATGGAAGTATGTGAACCCTTTCCCCTTCAGGAAAGTGAAATAATAAAATTCCGTTATAAATACTGCATAATAAGTGTGATACTGGATGTTTTTCTTTTATATGTAGATTTGAAATATGCAATAACCTTACGCAGTGCCATTTGGTAAACTTGTGGTATCGCAGAATATGCCAAACAATGTCCCCCTACCGATATTTGCATGATACAAAATTTCAATGTTTTTCTTCCATTAATATAGAGGTTAGAAGGGCGTATGAAGATAAATGATCCACGCTACAAAATACACGGTGATCCAATAAAACCTCCTACATTTTAAAGGCTAATAAAAGGTATTTCAGATGGAAGCTTGTTTATTCAAAAATATAAAATGGTAATGAAAACAGTTTAACAGTGATTTTGTTCTGATTTGAACTACTCTGTTCTCATCTGTCTTGAAATGACAATTATTGTCATTAATACCCAATAAAACTTCCCATTTTTTGATCGGCTGTAGCTCTATGAGTGAAGGAACGAGAGGAGTGAGGGATCGTCCATTCCACTCACCACTCTCCTACCGTTTTCAGTCATTATAGTTTTCGATTGCCTATGAGTCATGAACTCCTGATCAATGTTTCTGAAACGCACCAGTTGTATGATTACAGTGCACAGAGCTTTTCGCTTAAAGTTTGCTATTTCACGTAATGAAATGTTCCTGATTGGAGGATTATCTGGCAATGGGTCGAGAATTTCCGAACAACGGGTTCAGCGTTAAGAAACATCTGTCCGACCTAAAGTGTCTGTACGCCATAGAATATTGAGGTTGCGAGATAATCTGGTTTACATTTCCCAAATCGTTCTGCAAGAAAGCATGCTACTGCTGTTAGGCTTCCTAGGAAGAGTGTAAGAATAATTTTAGTAATTACAAACTATTTTCAACTTCATATTTTTGAAGAAACAAATCTCTACCTGCAATACTTTATATTTTATTAGTCTTTAAAACGTGGTATGTTTTATTGGGTCACCCTGTATATTATGTAGGTGTATGAATGTATATACTAACTGATCTCTGGAATACCTGGAGGAATTTCAACCAATCTTGGTAGAAATTATGACTTACAATCTGGAGAAAATACTGTGGGAGTTGGGAGGATTGATATGTAGAAATTATCCAAAATGACGGATTTTCGGGGTCGCTAAAATCAATAGAACCACTCCCAATGTCATTTAAGTACAAGTTCAGCCCAGTCTTTAGAGGGGTGAAAAAATATGTCAAAAAATTATGTGATTATTGTCGAATTCATAGTTCTCGGGGTCGGGAAAAAGGCTCAGCCATTTGAAATGAGTTTTGGAATTCAACTCAAACCGAGTTTTCTAATCATATCAATTTGGTTACAGGACGTATTATGTAGGGGATAGGATGTTTTAAGATTTATGGCCAAAGTAGAGCATTTACTGTATTTTTATAATTACACTTTTATTGAAATGCGTATTCTAAGGGGAAAAGGGATTCAAATATTTTTCATCAACCTATTCTTCCCGTACGAAGAACAAGCGTTTCAGCTATATTTATTTATAAAACACGATTAGAAATCACCTGAGCAGTTTGAGAAATTTGTTCGGAAAAACACTCTCACCCCAAGAATAAAAAAAAAAAAAATCTTGTGAAGTTTTTTTTTATAGAAAAAAAGAAGAAACAGCTTATGCAACATTACAAGGTTGTTATAAAAATATTTATTTATTAAATATGAACAAAATAACCCATGCTGTTTTTGACAAAATCTTAATAAATAAAAAAAAAAGCTCTAAAAAGTAAACTACCCTTTGCGGAATTTTTGATAAGAAATCATTTACGTCACATTGTAGTGTTATTATGTATTTTTATGAAATATGAACAAAATCGCTTGGGCCTTTTTGAGAAAATCATCAGGAACAGTTACATATACCTACAAAAATGACATACCATATTTAGGGTTATTAATGAAATGTTGATATATGAAACAAAATCGTTAAACCCGTTTTAGAGAAAATTGCATTTTTTTTTCACCCTCCAGTAAACTATCCTTATTCTTGGAGTAAATTGAAAAGTCGACATTATTCCCTAAAGAAGCTTATAAACACCTTAAGTTTAAAATTTGGACAAAATGAAATGAAATCTTTAGTTTTAGGTCCCACAGTTATGCCGGTTAGGCTAAAGGAGACGGTGATGATGAGAAATGAACGAAATGATGGAATGAAGAAAGTGGGAGGAAACGGGAGAACCACGAGAAAAACCACGAGCACGGTGTTTGTCCACCACAAAGTCCACAAAGCTGGGATCGAACCAGGGACCCCAAGCACCGGAGTCCCAAGCTTTACTCTCAACGTTTAGACTTGCAAACTATAAAAGTAAAAAAGAAAGTTCTGTCGCTTTTTGTGGAGGTCTGTGTTCAATTGGCTCTCACATCGTCAGTTGAATGCGAATGGAGATATGGCGAAAGTCAGTTGTTGGTGTAGGTATATCCAACATACTACCTGGTGGTGGCAGTTCAGTTACACCGTGAACTTGCGTAAGGACAGAGTAATATGGGACCTCCACAGATGGACGCATAAGGGCGTGTATGCTGTACGAGTTCAAACTGGGGTCAAACGCTCCTGCAGCAAGGCGTAAGATATGCCAGGCCTTTGGTGAGAGTGTCGTGACTACGCGGACAGTGCATCGGTCGTTTAACAAGTTTAAGGACGGTGACGAAACGCTCGAAAACGCACCACGTGCAGGAAGACCAACACATGTACAAAATGAAGATCTTCAGGCACCAATTGAGGCAAACAGTGGCCAGACATATGAGGAACTGAGATTTCAATTCAGTGTGAGTGGAGAAACTATTCGGCAGCAACTCCATCGACTTGGGAACCAGTACAATAGGTCCCACATGATTTGACTCTGGGTTAGACGGCAACGCGGACAGACACCTGTGTGTTTCTTTGTTGTCTCGCCTGAAGAAGGAGCCATTTCTGGACAGGGTGTTGACATGTGATGAGAAGTGGGTGTTTGTCCGAAACTCCACGACGCCGTCATCACTGGTTAGCATTTCATGAACCGATTTCAAAACAGCCGATACTAGCAACTGCACCAGAAGAAGGTCCTCCTGTGGGTTTGGTGGACTACTCGCGGATACGTGCATTGGGAACTGCTACCAGCTAGTTAGTGTGTCAATGCAGCTGTAAACTGTCAGCAGTTGAGCCGTGTTCAAGAAAAATTCAAAACTCTGGAAATAGCACTTCTGAATCGCAAAGGGGTCGTCCTGTTACAGGATAACGCTAAGCCCCACGTCGCTAGGGTGACCCGGGACACCATTCCACGCCTTGGATGGGAAACACTATTACATCCGACATACTCCCCGTCCGATTGTCACTTGTCCGATTATCACTTGTTCTATTCCTTGGACAATTATCTTCGAGAACGCCAGTTCAAATCCCTAGTAGAGGTGCAAAATGCTCTTGATGCCTTCTTCGTTTCACGACCCACCAAGTTCTACCGCGATGGAATCCATGGCCTTCCAGAATGTTGGCAGAAAGTCGTTGATGCTGATAGGGACCATATTTGATCTTCCAGGTACGTCTTAGGTGACATATCGATGTTCGAAAGCGGTGGGTGAAAAATGACAGAACTTTCTTCGTTACCTTTATATGTTAAGCATAAATATCTCGTCCGTTCGTCTGTTGATAAGTATTAGTGCAAAAACGGTAAGAGATATCAAGAAGCGATCTTTAGGGATCAATTCAATGCAGTGAAGTAACTAAAGGAGGTAAACGGGGCTTGTGTCCCGGGCGCCAGATTTGGGGCGCAAAACTGGGCAAATATTTATTTTCACTATAAGGCAAGGAAATGAGTTTTAAAACCTGACGATCATAAAGAATTAACTTCAGAAACTTAACAGGACACCAACGACTCACCAACTTTAGAATCATACCCATGCAACGTAACCTAGCTTCAAAGCTATCTTTTGAAGACATTATAGAAACCTTTGGAGCCAAAAGAGTAGGAAAAATTAAATTTTAGTTCTAGCTTTTTGTTTTCATTTAACTTACATCGATTTAAGATATTTGCAAATGTCCGAGTATAATACTCGAGACAACAGCTTGACTGTTTGTCATAATTAAATAATCTATTCTAGAGCAACAGACGGTTGATTCATTCTACACATATGAAGATCCTGATATAATTACAAAAACACTGTGATTTGGAGTTATGATATATCAAGACTGTAAGAATATGTCAAGCATGCTACTCTCAGATTATTTGACAATCAAATACTAATTAGTTTGTTATTTTACCTTGTACTAAAAATTAAATTATGTATTGCAATTTTGAAATCAAGCTTTACCACTTGAAGAAAAATGGAATACGAGAATTATTGGTGATGATAATATAAAGTGTAGTCGGGGAGTGTTTTGGTTTGGTTGGACAGGAAGGGGGGCGCTAAGGCGAGTTCTAGCGTAGTTACGTCGCTCATTCAGCGTCCCAGGAATAGATTCCATCTCCTCCGCTAACCCTCTATTCAAACCGGAAGTGCGAGAAGCCAACTACTTCCTGTTTCACCGTTAGAACAAAAACGGTAATAGAGACAAGCTGTTTTTTGGAATTGATTAAGCGTTAAGAAAACATACTATCTGCTTTCGTAACATTCTATCAAAACCGGAAGTGGTCAAAGTTTACTAGTACATCCGGGTACAATATTTATCTTCATAGAAAAAAAAAAATCCGTAAGATACATCGAGAAGCAGTGTTTGGAGATCAATTCAGCATCCCAAGGATAGATTCTATCTCTTCCATTGAAACCGGAACGTATACAAATCAATCGTTTCCGGTTGCAACGATGATAGCCATATAACTACAACTATAATACACAAGATATTGTTTAATCGATTCAACGTTTCAAAAAAGGATACCATTTCTACCCTTATTTCTCTACTGAAACCCGAAGAGGCAGAATTTACTAGTACTTGCTGTTTCAATGTTGATCCCCATATAACTAACTGGTAACAGATAGCGACAAGCGGCTTTTTAATCGATTCAGCGCGTCACGGAAAGATAATGCCCCTCCACCTGTAACTCTATAACACCAGAAATGTATTAAATATACTACTACTTTCGGATTTTATATTGATCTCCATAGAACAAAAACGGTAAGAGATATCAAGAAGTACTTTTTGGAATCGAGTCAGCATCCTGAGAAAAGATAGAATCTCCACCCGGAGATTACTTTACTATAACCGGAATGGATAGTGAGAAGCAGGTTTTTGAAATGAATTTAGTACCCCAAGAACACTATCTATCTCCGTCCTTACTCCTCTGTTGCAACCGGAAATGATAGAAATCTACTAATATTTCCGGTTTAATACTAATTCCCATTGAGTGAAAACGTTAATTAGGAGATGAACTATTTCTATATGAATTCAGTATTCAAAGAATAGATTTCATAGCTTTATTCTCCTGCTGAAACTAGAAGTAGTAAGAAATGGTAGAACTTTCGGTTTCAATATTGATTCCTTAAAGCTAACTAACTCTATGGCCTATAGAATCCGGAGGTTCAATACCGCATTCACGAAAGCTCCTCATTGACTTCCGTCTTTAGCCAACTCGATCCAGTTTCCACTTTGTATTCCTATTTCTGCGAGATCCATCTTAATATTGTCCTCCCATTTGTTCCTATGTCTTCCTTGCTACTTTTCCAACTAGGTTTTCAGTGAAAATTTTGAAAGCGTTCTCAAAAAACTGAACTGTTTGACCACCAAGAAGCAAATGCATTCAAGAAGCGGTGGATAGTTGCGCAGCTGGAAACATTAAAATGAAACTTGGGTTCGCCATGCTCATTTCAGTTCAATTCCAAAGATCATAACGAGGTTAGGACTTATAATGCCTTCGAGAATTTTGAGTCAATAATGAAACGGGCTCCACCAGAACCAGTTGGAGAAGCATTCGTTCGAAAAGCACAGCCAATGGTCGCAAAAAATCCTCGACTAAAATTTTTGTCTGATGTAAATGAACTGTTCTTGGGAAAATCCTCTTTAAAATACTGTTTCTTAACGACCTATGACACAGAAACAGCACTTTCGATGTACAAGAATGTTTTGATTGACATACGTAGAAGGATTTTGCCAGAAAATCAATATATATAATAAAAGCAAGTGTGGTTTGTCCGTGCGTGCCACAAAGGCTCCGAAACCAAGAAACGGAGCACCATGGGAGTTATATGGTATTGTGTAGCCCTTTATCTCCCATCCATGAAGAAGGTTTCGGTTTGGACCAGCAGGGGCCCTAGAGGGAGAAAACGCCCTAGCAACGCTGTTACTGTGCTAAAAATTGGGTTAAATTTTAGAATTATCAACAATCTTGGGAAATGTTACAGACTGTTATAGAAGTTTCCCAAAGGTTCGAGAATGTTCTAAATTTTCAGGATGCTCTAGAACCTTCTAGAATGATCCAGGATGTTCTAGAATGTCCCAAAATGTTCGAAATTGTTGTAGAATGTGCCAGCATGTTATATTATTTTCCTGTAAGTTCGAAAAGATTCTAGAATGTGCACCACTAGGAAGGTACACATTAAGAATACGGTTTCATTTTTATTAAAGTTTACAGGTATCATTATCATTATGCTCAGGTTCTTCTCAACCTATTTTAATGTTTTGAAAGGAAAATGGTGGGGTTATGACTAGATGATGGGAGATAGACAATAGAACCTACCTTAACCTAACCTAACCGAATCCGAGCTACTACTACTATTTGTACTACTACTACTACTACTATCTACTATTACTACTGCTATAGTAAAATCGCTCGAACCATCCCCACGCGGCTACAAAGGAAGCGGAACACAATTGAAGGAAACCGCGTGTTTCTTTGTTACATGGGAGGGATAATTCAACATGTCCTTCCAGTTGAGGATGGCCTGCCAGTTGACCTGCTGAAAAAGAAAGCGATGTTGCAATTTTCACCTTCTGGCTTATGATCCTTCAGTAGTCTTCGCAGAAAGACAGATTTATCTAGTTTTTTCGTTACTTTTGTTTTCATTGCATCCTCCTCCTTCCGTCTCCTTTAGCTTGAAGGGCATAATTCTGGGGCGTTAAACTGAAATATTTCTTTTAATTTGAATTCGTTGTAATGAAGAGAAAAAAGAAATCAATCATTAGTTTCATGATATGTGCTTATATTACTCTTAATTTAGCATATTGTTAATATTATGTAGCTTCCATAACGATAACGCTTGTACGAACCAAACATGTTAGGTAGTTCGCCCCTGTCCTCCCCCCGCAAGGCAGTGCCGCAAAAGCCCGATGAGAAAAAAATACAATCTTTCTTTGTCGCTCCCAGAAATCCGTCCTTGACCGCCCCTGTCCATACTATTATACTGAATTCCTTTAATGATTGTGTTTTATTATTATTATTATTATTATTATTATTATTATGATTGTTATTATTATTATTATATAATGTATCCATCGATAATAAAAGTTTAACGATGGCAACAACGTATTACTTCGACACCGAACACGTGCCGTTTATGGCTTATTTGGAGTGTTATTTATGAGGGCGGTTAGTATAAATTTTCTGCTTGAGTACAAAGGAAGCCGGTTGGGGACCAATAGAACGTCTCGACTTTACCACTATTACTGTCAACTACTACTATTACTATTTGTACTACTACTACTACTACTTCTACTAAAGGCTGACTCCCATGTCTAAACTAGGGTTGGTCAAAACCGGTTTTTATAAAACCGGAAACCGGTTTCTAGAAAAACCGAAATCGGACATTTCGGTTTTCTATAAAACCGGTTCGGTTTTTAACCGAAACCGATTTTAGTTTTCTCGAAAATCAGTTCGTTTTTTACCGAAACTGGTTTCGGTTTTCTTCAAAATCGGTTTCGGTTTTTGCCGAAACTGGTTTCGGTGAAAACTTTTGGAAAACACAAAACTATTTCTGTGGAAACGGAATCGGTTTCCGGAGAACAACGAAATACTATTCTGGTCAGAAATAAAACAAATTAAAAAAAACGAACATATTTTTGGAGGAAACCGAAAAACCGGTTTTTGTGACCACCACTAATCTAAACACAGGACGAACTGCGCATTCAACTTTGAAACTGCCATTAACTGTTACAGAACAAGAATTTCCCATTTGTAATGTATCAAGAGCATCTGGACGAGGTGAACTTTTAAACAGGCTAAAGTACTCATTTAGGATGAATGTACAATGGCATATAAAAAATCATTCGAAGCATTACACACAACACTACAAGATTTCCGAGGTAATTCAGAATTAATGGGAGGTGCATTAGTTATACTTTCTGGAGATTTTCTGCAAACTCTTCCAGTGATTCCAAAATCAACTCCAGCAGATGAAATAAATGCATGTTTGAAGCAATCATTTCTCTCGCCTCGAGTCAAGAAAGTACAATTAACAACAAATATGCGAGTTCAACTTTTCAATGATGAAGAAACGAGACACTTTGCAGAAAAACTCTTACAAATTGATTGTATAACTGGCCAAATTGAACTTACAAGTGATTTATGTAATGCTGTCCACAGTCCAGATGAATTAATAGATAGAGTTTACCCTAACGTTGTTCAAAATTACACAAACTCAAATTGGTTATTTGAAAGAGCTATTCTAGCAGTAAGAAATGGCGTCGTTGACAATATTAATTTAAAAATTCATAACAAGATTCCTGGCGAGGAACGAATATATAAATCAATTGATGAAAATGAAAGTGTTAACTTTCCCACCGAATTTTTGAATTCAATGCAAGTGCTAGGAATGCCTTTACATTGTTTAAGATTAAAAATTGGATCTCCAATAATTTTGTTGAGAGATCTGTATTCACCAACATTATGTAATGGAACAAGAATGACCGTGAAACGGTTATCAAACAATATAATTGAAGCAAAAATAATGTCAGGAAAGGATAAAGGAAAAACAGTATTTATTCCAAGGATTCTGCTCATATCTACCGAACAGTCGTTTCAATTCAAAAGACTGCAATTTCCAGTAAGATTAGCATTCAGCACCACTATAAATAAGGCACAAGGACAAACAACATATTGTGGTATTAATTTAAAAGAATCATGCTCTCCTTATGGTCAGTTATATGTAGCTTGCTGTAGAATCGGAAACCTAAAGAATTTATAGATCTACTCATTAAATAAGATAACAAATGTAGTTTATAAGCAAGTATTGTAATAAACCAACTTAGTTAAGTATGAAATAAAATGAAAATAACATTAAATACAAACCAGACTTCCCTTTCACTACAATTTTCTTCATTCGAATTTAATAGCAATATTGTTGCTTATCTTTGTAAATGAATTTCCGATCACCAAATTTTCCATTCTTGCATATTCGTGCACTTCATACATAAAAGTACGAAACTTATTAGTCACAAATCAATTTCTAGCGAGTCACCTATCTCCTATAAACATATTTCCTCCGTGCGAAGAACGGGCATTTCAGCTAGTCTTAGATAAGTACAAATTTGTGTATTGTAACATGAATGCATCATGGTTATACATTAGGTATTTGTAGCAATGTACAAGGTAGTTACAATTACAGTGCCGATATTTACAGCAGTCCAGCAAGGGCTGTAATGAACGTATTACATAGAAATTTCGTAAATATGCTAGTGAGACCTTGGGAAAGCGAATTACACTGGGAAAAGATATTAGTTGCACTTTCTGCCACTAGCGGAAATGTGGCGCTGTACAGGCCGTAACACACGGGAAAACGCCAATGTCGAATAACGCAAGCACACTTGCCTTTTTATAGTGTTCCAGAATCTCACATTTTTGTTCTCTGCTTCTTTTGAGACCTTTATTAAAAACCTCATCAAAGTCCACAAATTAATCACGCTCTTTCAATAAGTAACGTATGATGGTAACCCATAAATGAAAATGTATGCTATTTTATGACGCTGAAAATGCATTTTCCCAGCAACCTCATTCTCTGGAAACATAAATTTGATTTTGACATCTTTGGTAGCAATTTTATCAGGTATTTTCCTAAACTCATAATCACTTCCAGAAAAAAAAAAAAGCAAATTAATGGTAATGAAAACACAGATGTTCAAATATAAATAACTGTATTTCAAGGTTCTTTCACTTGCCTAATAAGCTACCTTCACTTAATACAGGACATAGAAAACTACGATAAAACTGAAGCTAAAGGGAAAGAAAAAGACAAAGATTGGAATTATGCGTGTGTCGAATATGAATTTATCATTGCATCGTTAACCCAACTGCATTTTGCGGGTGATTCATCAATATCATATCCACTGCACAAGCGAAAATCAAAAGCTAATGTGCATAGCTGCAGCACGTTAAGTTTGAGATACATCGTTAGTAGAAAACATTGATAAGTTTGTAAATTTGAAGTTGCCACTTAAAATTTGTATACGATATAGATGTGGTTGAGTGCTTGTTTTTCATTTTTAAATCTTTATGAAAATATGCAAAAATTCAAAATCGCATTCTTAGCAAATCGAAATTCTCTTAGTATAGCTTCCTGACTTATCCAGGTTTTCTCAAATTTCCTGACATTTCTCGGTTTTCCACGTTTGTCGCCAACCTGTAAGATATACCATGAGAAGAAAACTGGAAGCTAAGTTTGCATGTTCAAAATGCAGGATAAGTGCCAGAAACAGAACATCTGTTTTTGATACTTAGTCTGCATTTCAACTTTCAAACTTAGTTTGTCTGCTATATGCAAGAGGCAGAATGAAAGAAAAGGCATTAAAAGGATTTATTTTATTTCTTTAAGAGGAGGACCTTATTCATTTTAAGACGATTATAGCAAGACTTTTCGTTTTATTTTGGTAATTAATGTCTTGCCACTCGAATTTCTCCGAATAACATTTCTTTTCTCCACTTCTGATGACACCAAGTTGTCGCTAATTCGATTCTGTTAGGAAGTATCAAACTACTTGCTCAAGGCCTTTGAAATTTGCATAAAAGCAATGACTCGACGCCGGGATTTGAAAACTGACGCAACCAATTTTGACTCTTGCGCCGGATTATGTTGACAGAAAAACATAAACTGATGTAATTTTTGAAGTCGGCAGTGATGAGAATGTCGATGGATGTTTAAGTTGATGTTTATGATATAAGTTATTATGAAGAGATTGTGGATAGTAAATATGTAATAGTCGTGGAATGATAAAGATGAACTGTGATATTTAAAGAGTGCATAGGGCACAAATTTGTCAAGGATTATTGAAAAATGCAAGCATTTATTGTAGACATAATAAAATTGAAGTTGCTAAGAGGATTAGAATATATAGATTGTTCCATCCTTAGGCTCAGTTTTAACATTTTGAGCAGTGATAAAACTTTTTTTTTTTTTTTTTTTTTTGTTTGTTAAAGTATTAACATCCTGAAGACAGGTATACAAACATAAACATGTGCTATATTTAAAAAGTATTTGATTTCTCTTCTGTTGGTAGTACAGATTGCGGCTTTTCACATGTTCCTGTTTCTTATAGACATCTAAGAAATCTCAGTAATCAAATATATATCTAGAGTAAAACGTACTCAAAAATTTAAAACCTGGTGGCAAAACTGAGTTTCTAAAATATAGCACTGTTCTCGATAACTAAAACACATAGAATTTTTTTTTAAAAAAATAGACACTACAGAGAAAAATAACCAAAGATGAAAATTTTCTAACTATGAACTTGATACTTATAATTTGCTAAGGAGTAAGCACAGAAAATAATACAGTAGAGTGTAAATAAATTCGATCACTTCCTTCTCACTAAAATTAAAAAAACAGCGCATGAACAACGATACTACAAAATGCTTTACTTAGAGTTTTATAAAAAACAGTACGTTTTATAGTGTAAAATGTAGTGAATTATTTAGGTTAACTAAGAAGAAAAAAAAAAAGAAAAAAAGAAAATGTATTTAAAATGGGAGTGAGTTAATACCACTGAAAACTGTAAATATCTTTATAGACTCAGTTAAGTCAATTATCATATATGTTATAATTTTTTGAATATGTTTGACAGAAGATACACACATGTCTAAGGAATATTGAAATAGGAAATAGGAACATGTGAAGAAAGTCGCAAATCTTTACCGTCATGGAAAAGCTTTCGAGATATTGCAGATACTTATGCTCTATGTATGTCTTCCGAAAAAAAAGAAGAAAAAAAAAAGAAATGAGCGTGGAAAGTTTGAATAAGTATTCTTACGTTTTTTAAGTAACTAGGATGAGCTTTTACTTAATGACCCACTTTCCTTCTTTCGAGAGGCTTCTTTCGTTATTCCTATCCTTGCTTTTGTTTCTCCTTCACACTTCAGATCTCTGCTAACACTACCGCCAATACTATCGAAATATCTAAAACCAGCCACCTGTTCCACTTTCTCCCTCCAGCTTTTATAGCTGACCGTTCCAACCACCATTTATCTCGTTTCTTCAACATTATTTTCCTCGATACTCTCCGAATTTTCTAGACGTTCCTAATTTTCGTTTCAGATTCCGCAACAAGTCGCATACACTTATTTAACCCTTCTACATCTGATCAAATTACCGTTTTTTACTCCTCAAATATATACAAAGAAACACATATTATGGGGAAAATTTCGGTGTGATTAAACCAGTCTTCAAAGACACTCTATTAGGAACTGAAAGTACGAAACTTTGGTCAATGCAAATATGAAGCAGCTTAACGTATCACCTGCTAAAAGTGTTAACGAGGGTTAAACAAGAAGCAGGAAATACCATCCGTAGAATCTATCAAATTAAATTATTTGGTAGGCAGAGTTGCAGTTTTATTTATGTATTTATTTTTAATGCTGGACACCCACGTCAATTATGTTCATATTTTGATTTAAATAAAGATCTCAATCGTCGTCCAAAGAACATAAAAATCTGTTTGACTCCGTTTAAGGATAAAAATACTGAGCTTTTTACGAAGGGCTACTGGTAACAGTTCAAGATTGCATGAGATATGATGGCATAAGGAAGTATCATCTTCGCAATTTCTTTACACTCTGTACAAACAACATGAAAGCAGATTTATGAAAACAGTGAACATGAGAACAGTTTTATTTATGTATTTATTTTTAATCCTGGCCACCAGTTTTATTTATGTATTTATTTAAGATGGCATAAAGAAGTATCATCTTCTCAATTTTTTTACATTCTGTACACGAAATTTCGAAACATGTTTATTAGTTTTATGCTAAGGCTGTCATATATGAGATTGGGTCATTAGGCGATATCACTATCGTAAGAAGGAAATACAGAAAAGCAAACATCTGCGCATTTATTGGAAAGTAATATTCGGCATTTACCTTTGTACCTAATGAAACTTAAAAAAAAACTGTACAAAATGGCCAAAAGCTAAACGATATCTGTACGCTCATAATTTCTTACTAACACGTATCGGGCAATGACGCTATTATAAAACAGCAGCTACGCGATAAACTTGCCATTTTTTGATTCGCGTCTTTTAACAATCGATCTGTACGTCCGCCAAATTGACAGAAAACGAAAGTAAAGAAAGGTTCTAATTCGTGTGCAAAGTAATGTAGAATTTAGTCATGAAGCACCACAGGCCCTGAAAAATTGCAGGAATTAGGAATTATATTCGTAGATTTTCGGTGTCTATTGTCATTTTAGTGTATCACGTGTGAGGGATGACGTCCTTCGGCGATCACGCTGCCCGGAGAAGTGGGGACGGACGAAAACGGCCTGGGACCTTTATTTGCAAGGTGTGAATGAGGAAAACTCAGGAAAAAACTTACTCAGAATGATTGGCCTAAAACGCTTTTACACTTTTACTACCGAGTGTCCCCACCAGAAATCGAATCCGGGACCGCTCGCACCAAAGATGCTACGCGAGGCGACATTCTTGAATAAGAGTACGACGACGTAGCGAGGGAGCTTATAGGGTTCTAAACACCTATCTTATAACTCATCACGCAATTCTGAATCTAATCTGTTCGCATACTGTCCGACAATCGATGAAGCCGTTCACCAGTTGTTTGGATGGCTTGACATTCCACGTAACGATGACATTCCATGGCCTGTGGGTTCCCCTGATCTTAGTGTGTGCGATTTCTTCGTGTGGGGAGATCTTAAAGGCAACATATACCACACACGTCCTGCAACTATCCATGAACTGAAACAGAAGATTGAAAACGAAATCACTGATATTCCTCGGGATATGTTACACCGATTATTCCGGAGTTTTCGTAACAGGCTATTAGAATGTAAACGTGAAGGGGAGCAGATCTTTCCGATGTCATCTTTAAGAAGTAAATAAAAGTTTGTGACATTTTGTTATGTAAAGAAATGGCATACTATATACACGCACTTTCGTCAATAAAAGATATTTTCCTGTGTTTATTCGTGCAAATTATATTACTTCAAAATTTCCCGCTTCCCTGCGTCGAACGATACATATGTAAAAAACTGAAAAAAAAATGAACTTATTTAAATGCAGATAAATCCAAAATGACAAAATACCCACATTGAATCAAAACAAAAAGTTAAACAAACAGAAGAAATGAATGAATGAAATCTGAGTTTTACGTCCCACGGTTATGCCGGTTAGGTTAAAGGAGACGGGAACAGGAGAAATGAAAAAAGGGGAGATTACTACATCTAAAATACTAATGTGTTTGAATTTAACGTCCCTTTTCAAACTCGAACTACATGAGATGTGGGCATGCAGTTAACGTGGATCCAAACCGTGTTACACTTCCATTGGAGAAGGACTTGGTTCTTCCATACTAGACAAGAATCTTAATATTTCCTCACGACAGAGTTCTCAAAGTAATAATGGCGACATAACAAGCTTAATATTGCATAGCCCGTTCCGTAATCTAAGCACATATTTGTTTTAACGCCAGTAGACAGCAGAATTCACTATGAATGGTGATTACGAAATTTAGATGGTCGGCTTGTGAAGTACCAAAGGTACGGCTCACTGGAAATCAGACGATCATTTTGTCTTATTATATGAAAGGCATACGACATGGAAAGGGAAGGGGTATGGTTAGTAGCTTTAATATCTACCAAAACGTTAAACCTATCGGGACAAGATCAGTGTATAGTATTCAATCTTCCCTCATTCGTTGAGTTTTTGTCTTTTGCGTCCTTACGCAACAACCAATACATGAGGAATGAGGGAGGCTCCGAACCATAATAAGAGCTTGAATACGGTGCACTTAGCGGGTACACAAACCATCATGCAAGATCACCTTCACATTATAAGCCGTTCTCCAACATACTTTCTCCCCTCCAAAAGAGTTGGATTATAAGACGTTTACTACAGTAGTAGAGTGGGTATCCAGACTCCATTTATCTAAAGTGCTCCTTTGTGGGTAAATAGCCAAAGGTTTTGCTTTCTCTGCGCGTGTTCCCGGCTAGGAATATACGAAGCTAGCAAGAGAATTTGTTTACTCAGTAACTGAAATATCAACCAAGTATGTGTAAACTGCTTTTCTTTGTTCTTTACCATTTCCTGTAGTTTCATAACTTAAAAGTAACCAATATTTTTCTTAGAACGTACCTCCTAAAAAACAAATGAAGATTGACGTCAATTTAATGTTTAGAAAAAACAGTGATGATATCCTTAATGCCAATTTTGTGAAATAACATACCTAGCACAGCAACAGCATACTATGAAGTGCTAATGCTAAAAGATCATGTGATTATTTAAATACCCTCAAAAAATGTTAATTGAATTCCTACTGGAAATACTACATTTTTCACTCAAATTTGGTACAATACTCTTACCTAGCTTCCAATTGTCTTCATCACACAGCCATACATAGTGTAACTTTAAATTCTGTGATACACACAGTCTAATACTTTCATCAGTTTTCGAAGCAACCAGGTTAATTTTGAAGTCTTGAGGATCATCGTACTGTACGATGCATGAACCATTCGCTGAAAACAGTAAACGTTTGTTATTTAGACATATTTTCAATTCATATTAACTGTTAATAAAAAAAAAATAAAAAAAATAAAAAAAAAATTAAAGGAACTTCATATCTAAAATGGAATTACAGAAAATAAAATTAAAAAATGAATATAAATATTTTAATCTTTAGGTGATCTTCCAAAAGTTGTCCTACAGAACAAATGAGGAGGATGATAAAATGGAGAAGAATAATGATGGAAGAAATTGTGTTATCAGAAAGTGGGTGAAAACGACTAAATCTACAAATTGGATCTTCCACGACAAGGTCACATGGCCTGGGATCGAACAACAGAACTTTTTTACCAAAGTAAGCGCTCTATTACAAGCCTATGAGTCATTGCATGTTAAATCACACACAAAAATGTGAAAGTGATACCCATCGATTCATATTTTCATGCAATTTGGTACAGTTGTTAGGATCAATGATTTAATAACTCGTCTGAACATGTTTTTCTATAGTGTTTATAGTTTCATAGATACAGGTTGACGAAGTTTGTACTCACGAGCAGGCTCTCGTAAACAATATTTACTAGTAATTTTCTCAGTGTTGGAGGGAAAATGCCGTTACAGTGACTAACGAACTTGCCCGCGTTAAATTTTTATCAAATACTAATTATAGCATATAAGAAAGACCGTTTCATCAACATTGTGTATGTGCAAGATCTATTCAAAATTAAATACTTTTCAATTAAGAGAAATATTTGTGTATGCAACATGGAGTCAGAATATGAGTTTTATCATTAGAATGCATAAACCATCTCTTTTTATTTTATTTTATAATGAATCCGAAAGTATACCCGAAAATTCTATTAAATAAAAATACTGGATTCTCGAGTGCCTAGGGTCCAATAATTATACCCTGGCCGGTGAACGATGATTTCTGACAGCTTTGCACAAGGCCACGGCAAGCAAGCAGCACACAGCAGGTCAACCAACCTTAGGTTCAAACCTTGTCGCGTCTCCATGGTAACAACCGCACATTGGCAAACTTTCAATCACCCCATCCCATCCTCAACGAGGAAGCAAACGATTCTCCCATTGCGCGAGAAGCACATGGCAACACCGCACTCATCAGTCGTCCTCGTGAGCTGCACTGTCAGAAATCATCGTTCGCCGGCCAGAGTATAGTTGTATTGTTAACGGTCTGCTTAAAACGTTTTAAGGTAAAGAAATCTGGAAATACACTTGTTATTAGAGAACTTGAGATCAAGTTAAGGATATGGGTAAAAGAAAAATGAAATGAAATGAAATATTTAAGTTTTACGTCCCACGGTTATGCCGGTTAGGCTAAAGGAGACAGTGATGATGAGTAATGAATGAAATGGTGGAATGAAGAAAGTGGGAGGAAACGGGAGAACCCCGAGAAAACCCACGCACACGGTGTTTGTCCACCACAAAGTTCACTTGGCGGGGGCTGGAATCGAACCCGGGACCCATGGGTAAAAGAGATAGAATGCTACGTGATAGGGGTGTGTGAACATCATGGCAGCCATCCATCTTGAAATTCTCTTGGATTTAGTTTGAAAATGTTAAATTCGTAGGGATCGAACGACATCGATCTAGGCTGGTTTCTTTTTAATAGTTCAAATTGATGTTACTTTTTTTTACCTACTATTATTTATTTATGAGATAAACCACTTTTTTATGAAGAAAAAAATGTTAGGCCAAATTCAGCACGAAAGATCTGAAGATCCCCATCATGATGATTATGACCGTCAGGTCTATATTACACACATGCAAAATTTGATACCAATACCTCATGCGGTTAGCAAAGCAAAAGGATTTTTTTTTAAGAAGCGCTGATAAATATAGATGTTTGTCTATCCTAGAGTTTTCTCTAATATATTCATTTTTTTATTTTAGTTCAACGTCTCATGATTAATCTTCGAGGCTACCGGAGATAGTGATGATACTGAACGAAATAGTGGAATGAAGTGCGAGGAAACGCGAGAATCGCTGAGAAAACCCACGTACACGGTATCTGTCCACCACAAAACCTAGTTGGTAGGTGTAAGAAACATTCATGTTCATTATAGGTGAGAAAATGTCCAACCTGTAGTCAGTTTTAGTCAGCTCATAGTGAAAAACTTATATCGAGTACTAGAGAAGTGACCGGATTCGGCGCTCGAAAACATAAAGACGAAGATGGGAGTACAGCTCTCCAACTCTCTCTCTTACGGGCTTCCGTAACACTTTAGGAAATTGGAAAAAGCAATTTCTCAAGCTTGTGATGATCTGGAGCACGGTGTTGCCTTTCCGTATCAACACTCAAAATAAACACGCATTACATGAAACAAAACTTTCCAGATGTGGAACACAAACTATTTTAGTATAGAATGGGATGTAAAATATTTAGGACACAAGACCTGTAAATTCAATTGAAGCAAAGAGGATTAATTTAGATGAAAACTTTAGCAATGTTTTCCAATTTTCTTGTAAACAGCAACCTATATGTACGATGTCACACATCATTACCAACTCACACGTAGCATGCGTTTATGATTCTTTTTCAGATTAGTGTTCTCTAGGCATAAGAAGAAAGGCGATGTGAAAGTTAAATTCACACATTTGTATAGTCCTGCTCGACCATTTCATATAACTGGCCGCTCCAGGATAACGAAAACATTTACCATCTTCCTATATGTAACATCATCACTCATGTCACTAAACCTATCACAGAAGAATTTAAGATAATGTACTACTTTAATGGGACGGAAGTTGATTTTGTGCAAATTCAGCACATAGCAATGAACATTTCCTGAAGTGTCAAACGTAGGTGTGCAACTGTATATTGTACGTGTATGTTTAACCCTTTCACTACCACTGGGACATATGTGTCCCACGATATATTCTGAGAACCAGTAGTAATTCATCGCATGATATTGCTATGAATCAATGTACTATTGGTAAATAGAAGCCTGCTAATGTTTTACAGAATTCTTATAATTACATATTTCACTTGTAGGTCGGATTGTTGTCAAGTTTGATTGTTAACCCTTTGCTCACTAGATGTCTTCCTGTTTATTATTCAATATGGTAACTGTTTCACGTTTTATTTGATGCATTTGCAGTGACTTTTCCATTTCAATGTTTTCAACCTATTTAATTTATACATAAATCATGTACTCAGGAGGGACATGCTTTTTAGCTACTTTTTACACTCGGGACAATTGTGTCCCACTGGTATTTTTAGTGGGACATATTTATCCCAGTGGTTGTGAAAACCATACCTATTTATTTCGATCATCGAGGTAAAATGAGTTCAGATGTCAGTGCTGTACGAAGTCGTAAATGCAAGCACGATGCAGATGAAACTCAAAGATTTCTTAACGACTCTGACGTTGACTGCGTAAGTGATGATGCCATAGCTGACGAAGATTATCAATTAGCAGTGAAGGTGAAAGAGGAGATAATGGAACAAATGGATGTGAAGAACCAGCTGCTAGCGATAAATCAGTGGTTACAAATACTAATAAAGAGCTTGCAATTTGGAATAAGCTACCGAAATGTAAAATATCTGTAATCATAAATATGATACAGGTGTTTTTCTGACAATATATCATAATTGAAAATACAGGATGATCATTCATTTCACTACCACTGGGACATATAGGTCCCACGTAAAAATACCAGTGGGACACATAAGTCCCAACCCTCCCTACGTTGAAAAACGAAACAGCGGGAAATGTTTTTTTTTTTTTTTTTTTTTATCTTTATATTTTGACAACAATTTTTGATTAAAATAACCATATATTAATATATTTCACTCCGAAAAAAAAAATTGTAGTGAAAGGGTTACGGTACATCGATTTCCAGTCAACTTTATAAATGCGTATGTGCACACACCCCCACCCACATTATATATATACATTTCCACAATATTTTTTTTTTTAAAAAACATATATTTCAACAAAAAGGACAGTTTATTTAATTCACAGTCAAATCTGATTATAGATTTAACTTGCCTTTGCTTGTAAAATTCGGATGCGTTTTCATTTTAGTTAGTGGTGTTAATAGGGTTTATTAAGTTCCCAACCGTTTTCTGAATTTCCATGACTAAATCAATTTTTCCTGACCATCGACACGGCGAACATTATCATTTATAATTATAGAGATTCAGAAAATAATAATAATAATAATTGGCCTCCACCATCCCATAGTGTTAAGCACTCTCCTTATTTTTGAAATACAATATAAGCTTGCTTTCTTACTGTAAACAATTGTAAGTCAAACTTCCTATATTTGGAATACAATAAACACTAGTACGAAACAGTAAGTACATACTAACGATATATTTAACATCACAGCATTCTGACTGCACTTATAAACATGAACATGTAAACATGATCTGATCTTCCCTTTGATTATCTACAATCAAGAAACCTGACTTTTTTTTCTTTTTCTGTAGCATTTTAATTTATTTAGTTTGTTCTTCTTTCAGTTTCAAGTTTTACCACTTTTGGCACTACTTAACGCTCTTTATATTTTTTATCCTTATTTCTAGACATAATTTTCTTTTCCAGCCTTTTCCTTATCTTAATTCTTTGAAGTGCTCTTCTTGTATGTGCAGCTAAAAAAGGTACTTCTGTGAATATATAGCAATTTCCCTGATTTTCGACATATGCCGAAGGATTTTCCGCACTTTCCTTACATCACTTTAATTTCCCTGACTTTAAAGGTCAGTGTTATTGGGCCAGAATTTTAAACATATACGAAAAGGAATTTACGGACAAAACAGTTATAAAGTCAACACTTATACATTTAAAAAAAAAGGTCCATAAAGAAGTAGTGGTAGGTAAAAAAAAAATAACTTTACATTTGGATTTTTCACGAGAAGCCAGCCTAAAT
The DNA here is from genome assembly GCF_964235325.1 of Thermobia domestica. NCBI lineage: Eukaryota > Metazoa > Arthropoda > Insecta > Zygentoma > Lepismatidae > Thermobia > Thermobia domestica. Next base: position 57,943,742 of record NC_137459.1, read on the forward strand.
CGACAAGTCACTCGACTCCTCCCGATATAACATTTTCAAACTAAATCCAAGAAGACAGTCATGTTGGTCACACATATAGCACACTGTAATGTACGCAGATTCGCAAATTCTTTTTTGCTTTATTTTTTTATTTATTTATTTTTATTTATTTATTTATTTATTTTTTGTATTTTTAAACTGCAATAGAATTAGTATTTCATTTACTTCTTTTAAAATACAAATTCGTGTTGAGTGTTTGTTGTTTTCTCTTAGTTAGAACGAAAGACTTCTCGTCTTCCCGTTCCTCGCATCTGAGCTACCCCTGCTTGACCTCCGTGGTCAACTCTCTGGTAAATTATAACATCCCCTCTGTAACAGGGAGACGTCTGGCTCTGTGTCTGACATATATGTAGTCTTTGTATTAGTTATATTATTATTATTATTATTATTATTATTATTAGTGGTAGAAGATTTTAGCGAAGTCTATATAATCTGTATGTTTAAATTTTTTTGTTTTTGCTACTAAAAAGATTATTTTTCTGTCCTCAAACTGAAGATGTTTATATATGTTATCTTAGAAGGGTCTAAAGATAAATTACAGTAAGAAGATCCTTGGTTCAAACATATATAAAATCTTTGTTCTTTAGTATTTAAAAGCTTTTATGTTTTATATTTTAAGTGATTCAATGTATGAATATTGTATATCTCGATGTATACCACTCTTCCAGAGTTTGGGGACAACACATCGAAGTACATGGAGTACATATACACACACCAACATAATCTTCTCTTCTCATTTAGCGCCGCTCAGGCACTCTATTGTAAACCAATCTTGGTGTTAGGAGCATGACGTGTTCCAATCGCTATTCTCTCCGCCCCACGGAGAAGTACTTTTCTCAGCTGACTTTGCCCTTAGTGTCGTGTGCACACCAATCAGCTTTCTTTTCAGGCTACTGGCTACTCTTGGCTTCCTCCCTAGGGAACTTTCGGACTACCACGCATTTCCAACCTCTGACCTCACGGTCCGAGTGCAATGTCTGCACACGACACGTAAATTGGTGCCGTCTGCAAAGCCGATCGAACCCCTTAAAAGTTCGTGTTTTTGGCTCGATCGTCGGACAACGTCCCTATCCTGACTCCTCAAAGTCGTGCTATCTAGACGGAGTCCGCAATGTTTTAGGAACGACTTAGTTCAGGATTTTCGAGTAAGCTCCTAGTTGTCCTAGCCGTCACACTGCCTCTCACTCTCTCGGCTTCTCCGGAGGCCTCCCTACTCTCTTGGTTACCATCCATACCTTAACCTAGTGGCTAACTTGGCACTCTGTTTCCGAAAGCTTGACGACAGCCAGGGGTCTGCTCATAATTACTGGTCGGCTTAGGAAACTGACGGTCAAAGTTACCTCCTTCGAACTTGGCAATCTACTTCTGAAAGCATAGCTCCAGCCGGGACCTGTGCGCTCAGAAACTGCTGGCAAGCTTAGGAAGTTGACAGTCGAAGTTCTGTCACTCCCCTATTTGATGTGTGTTTTAACAGACTCTAGGTTCAATGCCTAGCTGGCCTAAACATACTTATACGATCAAATAGTAACACGTGCACACCTAAACCTTCTCTGGTAAGCTCCCCTATTTGATGTGTGTTTTGACAGACTAGGTTCATTGCCTAGCTGGCCTAGAGCATACCGGTACGATCAAATAGTTACACCTGTGCACCTATCCTTCTACTAGGACTGACTCATGCCCTCCCAGTCTAGTGAAGTTTTGTTTTATCTTGTGAGTGTTTCTCTGTGCAAGTATTTATCGATTGGAACCTGTCACGTAAGTTATAAACTCTTTCTACAAACACATAGTTACACTTAGCGCCCCAGCTCGTGGACTTGTAAAATCATTAGGACCAATAAACTGCAGGCTTACTGCAAGGAACTTTATTTTTGAGTTTTGCTTTCAAGTGATATCCCAAGGAGTTGGTGGTAACTATCAAGTTTTCGTCGAGATAACGAATTTCACCGTTCTCTATTAGAAGTTTTGGCCGAGGCCAACGCTACCTTGTAAAACTAGAATCTTCAGATTGGTTGTTAGCTGAGTTCCTGTTCCAGTATAACTTTGCCGCTCGAGTTATAATTGGTGATTTTGCAGAAACTTTGTTGACCAATCAGGAGTATTTTGGTTAATTACTAAACTCTCTTGTGTGGGTGCCGGTCTACGCAAACGCATACCGCCGGCCCGCCACAACACTATCCCTTTTATCCATATCCACAATTTGATCGTAACTTCTCTAATAATTCTCTAATTACAAGTGCGTTTCCACTTTTTTTTCAACATTTCTTGAGCAGATTGTTAACAATACAACTAATTATAGGCCCCTAGGCTTTCGAGAACCCAGTATTTTCATTTAATGATATTTTCGAGCATACTTTCAGGTTCATTATAAGATAAAATAAAAAGAGAAAACTCTTTTGCCTTCTAGTGATAAAACTCCTTTTTGACTTCATGTTGCACACTTTATTTTTATTTATTTATTTAGTTTTAATTGAACAATAGTTACCTTTTAGTCGCCCTTTGACATGTGTAAGGTTGATGAAACTGTTTTCCTTATAAGCTATAACCACTGATTGGTATTTGGTAAAATTTAACGCGGATAAGTTGAGTAACGATGCTTTCCTTTCAATTTTGTAATCAGAAACAGGCGCTTGCAAGTACATGCATTTACGAGTAACTTTCTTAAACTGTATCTCCGAAACCATAAAAGAAAGAAAGAAAGAAAGAAAGGAAAAAAGAGAGAGAGAAAGAATGAGTTACTAAATCGTTAGTCCTAACTACTGTACCAAGTTTCACGAAAATCTGAATCGATGGGTTTCGTGGCCTGGCTGAATTGACATGGAATGTCCCCTCTAGAAAATTTCACAAAACAGTTTGTGATATGTTAGCTTGATACTGTAATTATGGTACGGAATTTCATTCCACAGATAATAACTAAATGCACGCTAATAACTAAATCAATTTACATGCTTAATGTTATAGGAAACTACAATTGTAAGTATTCATCAGTTACTTTCATTAATTATCCACCTTCTTTAGCTCAAAGGACGTTACCGCTAGATGTTAAAAGAGAAGATTTAATAATAATAATAATAGCAGCAGCAGCATCTCCGGAATGTTACATGGCATACAATAGAACTAACACTTCACAAATTGACTCAGTCGATTCATGTTGGGCGAATGGTACCGACACATGGTGACCACGTTATGTCGTGTCAGCTGAAGACGTCTCGCTCCCACATTGCAATCAAAACAATTACCTATCCTTTTCAGCTGCTCTTGCGTGTCTTCCTCCAATAGTGAGATTTCCAGGGTTTGATTGCCGTCAGATTTCAATAAAGCTAGCAAATCTGGTTTCTGAACCGTTACTATCTGGCTCTGGAGAAACTTCAGTATTGTATGAAGTCCCTACGAAAATATATAAATGGTTTCTATAAAAGAATATTCCGATGTAACTAGCAGAAAAACAATGATTCAGTAACATTATACAGTACGTTTTCACATATAACAAGTCAGCGATTAACAAAAACAGACTGACAAAAATTTCACACTGCTAATACATTATATGAAAATGTGAAAATGGACACTATTTTTCTTCTCTTCAGGAGGAATTTCTCGCTTTAATTTTTATAAAAAATTTGAAAATATTTTATTTAAAAAATAAATCTATGCGAGTCATGTTTCTTTTTGCTCAAAATACCTTATTTTAGAAAATATAAGCGAATTATGTTTATCTTTACATGCTTATGAGTATACTGTAATTTGCTCAATTTACTTGTTAACAAGCCTCCAAATACAAACGGTTTGAGACTTTGTACAAAAAATGAGAAAGTATTTTTGGAATGAAGTTGGCAACAGTCTATCTATCTACACAGTTACAATGATTGGCCGTCTGAACTGCTCTTCTGATCTCTAGATTGTGTAAATTGTTCAATTAAGGTCAAAATACGCCAGATATCCCAACAGAATTGCAAACGAACTACAGCGTAATTTATGGAGTATGAAATCTAAGATCTATTTTGTCCATCAAAAAAAGTAAGACTATTCATGGCTTTGGATTGATTATTTTAACAAAATAGACACTGACCAAAGCTTAAATCCACTTTATTTTAAATTATAATTTGTAACTGTATCGGATATCTAGCATATCCTTCTTCAGACACTATCTAAAATAAATGAAAATACAGACATATATATATAAATATTGTTATGACAAAGTTTAAATTTTTTAACCGTCATATATATAGTCATTGTTATGAAAAAGTTTAAATTCTTTTAACAGACATATACATAGTCATTGTTGTACTTTTTTATTTTTATTTATTTATTTATTTATTTATTTCTATTTACTGAGGCCTTCAGCCAATCCCATAAGTCTTCGTGTTCACTTTCCAATTAATCACGTTCCTTCATTTTTGGTTCTTATAAGGGCCTTCTTTTTTTTTTTTTAATTTTCTTTTTCTCTATGCTATTCAAACTTCCTTGCCATAATTCATTAATAGTATTGGAGATGGAGAAAAGAATGATAATAAGGAAGTGGAAAGAAGCAGATTGGATAAAGAAGGTAGGAAGAGATAAACTGATGAACTGGACAGGGGGCTTACCTATTAATGAATTATGGCAAGGAAGTTTGAATAGCATAGAGAAAAAGAAAATTAAAAAAAAAAAAAAGAAGGCCCTTATAAGAACCAAAAATGAAGGAACGTGATTAATTGGAAAGTGAACACGAAGACTTATGGGATTGGCTGAAGGCCTCAGTAAATAGAAAAAATAAATAAATAAATAAATAAATAAATAAAAATAAAAAAGTACAACAATGACTATGTATATGTCTGTTAAAAGAATTTAAACTTTTTCATAACAATGACTATATATATGACGGTTAAAAAATTTAAACTTTGTCATAACAATATTTATATATATATGTCTGTATTTTCATTTATTTTAGATAGTGTCTGAAGAAGGATATGCTAGATATCCGAAACAGTTACAAATTATAATTTAAAATAAAGTGGATTTAAGCTTTGGTCAGTGTCTATTTTGTTAAAAAAATAGTAAATAAATAATAAAAAAACAAAATTTTAAAAAATGAAAAAGAACAGCGTTTTTCTAACATATGCAAACTAAGGTGGATCCCGATTACAAAGGTCAGGTTTAGTGATCCAAGATGACCTTATAAGCAATTCTTCAACTCCTGAATTCATGAATTCCTCAAGAAAACATTCAACGACCTGTGATGTGGCCGTGGTGGACCTATCCTTTGGTTCCTAAATTCACCAGACCTAATCACCTAGACACTTTCGTATACGGGTGCATCACGTCAGAAGAGTATAGTCAAAAACCAATGGATCTCCGACGAAAATTCGCAAAGACGTTTGCAAAAATCACGCCAGAAATCCTTGAGGGCATGTGGCGTAGCCTATCAGCCTAGACTGTTTCACACAAGGCTTGTGATCTCTGTGTATAAATGTACCTTGTAAACGTGCTCTATTTTTTATTGCGTCTACTATTTAAGGTTCTATTAAGTACAGTGCTTCAATGTTTCCTGACACCGTCCTCAACAGATCGGGCCCATCACTGGCAATCGATCTCACTTTTTCTTGGAACATTCAAAAACAGTTACAGAGCTACTTCATAATAAGTTAGCTTAGTATTCATCGAGCGAGGTAGCTCAAGTGCTAGAGCGTTGGCTTCGCATTCGGGAGGTCGTGGGTTCGATTCCCGCTGCCGACCACTCTGACTGTGGTTTTCCTCAGTCCTACCAGGCAAATGCCGGGATGGTACCTACTAAACAGGCCCTGGCCGATACCTTCCGAAACCCTTTCCGTTGTTGTTGTTAGATATCCAGTATAAAAGAGCCTCTGAGCTGTGTCTGGTGGTTGTTAAATAAATAAATAAATAAATAAAATACTACACAATATAAACATTTATACGTTTCGATTAAATAATACTACAGCAAATTAAAGAAGTGTTCACTCATCGAAGTTTAGTGTATTATTAACATTTAACATAAATTTAAGATAATAACAGCATCTTCACCAGATGCCTGTTAAAAGTGAGTAACATTTCTACAAATTAGCAAAAAAATACCCAAGTCTTCATCAAAATATTCTCCCTAAGTTTTTCACACCAATGACGGTTTCAAAAGAGGATTATAGTCCAACGAATTTAGATAGTCATGTAGAGTTATCCGTTCTCCTGAGGAAGGTGTCAGGGAACACCGAAACAGTGGAATTAATAGTAATAATAGTAGACAGTAAATAAAAGAGAATGTTTCCAAATTATTATAAACACGCGTCACTTCATACGTTTCAATAAATATACGAAGTTATGCAGTTTAAGTTTTGTATTTGTTTACATTTGCTTAACTCCTGTACATATATTATTTTGTGACATATCAAGTTGATCGTCCTACATGACTATATATTGTAGCAGGTTAGTTACTTCTACTAAGAATTTTTACTTAACTTTTAAATTTAGGATATTTTGTCGCAAAATGATGTGACTACATCATACACTGAACATCTAAATAATATCAACTACAAAAAGTACTCGAATAAGCACGAAGTAAATAAACAATTTTATTATAATTAAATTTCTAAAATATTTTCAAAACCAACTTACCTTCTGCGTTAGGCTGTAGTCACACTTTGTGCCTTCAATATCAGAAATTACAAAAGACTCAACACCGGCATGCTGAAGAAAGAAAGAACTTAACTAGCTTTCCTAGCCATGATTTGCAGAGGACACTGGCATTTTCACAATTTAACTTAACATAACTGACGATCAAAATAAACTAAGTAGGAACAAAGCTAAAGAGAAAATGCGGGGAAGAATATAAAAAATGTAAAATTATTTAAACATGGTAAATATGTATATATAATAAAGCAGACTGAACGAAAAATAGTAGTCTACAATAAAATAAGAAACTCTAAACAACGTGTATAACACAAACAAAGCAACAATTATCTCAGTGCCCCTTGTACTTTATAGGCTAAAATAGTGCTTAATTAAAATCTAATTGTTATTTTGTTTGCTTGCCAACCAACATTAGGTTAGGCTATTAATGCTCCTTTTTATAAATGAAATGAAATCTGTCAGTTTACGTCCTGCAGTTGTGCCCTTTAGGCTAATGGAGACGATGACTAAAGCATTACTTGGCCGGAAATTGAACCAGGGATCCCACGCATCAGAAGTAAGCGCTGTACCACTAAGCCACCGTGCCCCTTTGCTCAAATCTAATATGGTTACACCCCTTGTCCTAATACAAAACAACAATACACGTTCATCTCGAGTATCATCATTACCCATTTAAAAATAATTTAAACAATATAGTTATTTTGTCACAATATATTGCTACAGAAATATAAAAAATAATATTGGTCAAAATATATGGCTACGGATCTTCTTCTATTTTGAAACAATTAAATTCAAAAAATATCGTTTTTAAGTTCCAATTAAATTGTCCTTTTACTTTTAAATCGGTAAAGTGCCTGCACGTTGTGAACGTCAGGTAGGGAAGCAACAGCACAGACGACATCTATTAGCGTGACTGTTTACTATTACGAATTAGCGTAACGAACTGAGGGGTTTGTCCTTTTATAAATAGGATAATTCAACTGTCAGAAGTGTTCTAAATGTAGACAAAGAATGGGTTGTCCAAACACAACAGGAATTGTAGTACAGTCCATGTAGTCTGAGTGGTTGAGCAACCAACCTCAACAGAAATAGATTGTGCAACTGTGTGCGTTCAGGGAGCGGACTGAGTAGAGTATTTGTTAACGAATCTGTGTGTAAGCCGGAGATTCTCGGGTCCGATTCTCATTTCAGTCTACAATATCCTTGTACTGTATATCATACGTTAAACAGTATTTTTAAATTAATTATTAATTACTTTTTACGAACTGCATTTGATGCTTAAAACTTAAATTGTATAAAAGATCGGTAATGTACAATTTGACAAAATCTGAATTTCTGAACTCTGATTTTTGAAAATGATTTGAATATTTAGTCAATGTCCCGCGTTACGAATTATAAGCTAAAAACTATGTACAATAATTACAAATAAATGATGGAATAAGAAAACCGAGAAGAAGCAGAAGAAATCAAGAACAAACATACACGATTGTAATACTCTTTATTTTACATTATTTTGGGTATTACTTTTAATTTCGGCGAAACAGAATCATTGGGCCAGTTTGCTATACCATGAAAGTTTCTTCATTTCAGAGTTATGTTTGTTACGAAATAATATCTTTCGTGAAGTAACTAAATGTGTTTCAAACATGCAACTTCCAAAATGTGAAAGGGAAAGTAATTCTATCAGCAAAGTTAGGAAGTTTTGAAGTTTTAGTCAAATTTTTGGTTCTACCGAAATTATATGAAGTTGTGATAGTAGGAGCAAATTTCCTGGAGAAACTAAACAGTGTTACAGATTTTAAACGTAACAATCTGCAAGTTGAATTCAATGCAAATAGTGAAAGAAGTGTCTTTCATTCAAACATATACGAGAACGATGTAAATGCAAGTGTTCAGAGCATTAGGTGTGATGTTGCGCCTATTGTCGTTTTATCCGAGGTAAAGATGTTAAATGAGTTTAAGAGAAAACAGTGAATGAGTTTCAAAGTAGGTGTACATTTACCGCGAATGGAAATAATGTTGGTGAGAATGTGGGAAACTTCCCGCCGGATATGTACTTTACAGAAGAATAAATAAATTAAGCGGTTGAACATGCAACACTGCTCAGTGAAGAAGAAAAGAAAAAGTTATAATCAGTTGTTTAGGAGCTTCAGGTGGGCAAGTCATGTAGCGAGAATGGAAGAAAGTGAGGCCGCGGTGGCTCAATGGTAGAGCGTTCACCTCTGGTGCTTGGGGTCCCGAGTTCGATCCCAGTCCCCGCCAAGTGAACTTTGTGGTGGACAAACACCGTGTGCGTGGGTTTTCTCGGGGTTCTCCCGTTTCCTCCCACTTTCTTCATTCCACCATTTCATTCATCACTCTTCATCACCGTCTCCTTCAGCCTAACCAGCATAACCGTGGGACGTAAAACTCAAAGATTTCATTTCATTTTTTTCATGGAAGAAAGTAGAAACGCTTTCAAAGTTTAGCCTGGAAATCCAATTGGAAAATGTCCATTAGGAAGACCTAGGCGTAGACAGGAGGATAATATTAAGTTGGATCTCACAGGAATGGAAATACCAAAGTAAAAACTTGATCCAGTTGGCTAAGGACAGAAATCAATGGAGAGGTTTTATGAGCGTGGCATTGAACCTTCGGGTTCCATAAGCCATAGAGTTAGTTACATAGTTGTTAAAACATCGATTTTTGTTTCTCGTTTCTCAGGTTTACGCAACAAATTTCCGCGTCACATAGAAGTTGACACAAACAAACCTCCATTTCAAGAAAAGGTTACAATACTCTGCAAACGAAGGAAGGTAATCGTGAAGATATTAAAAAAATTGTTAAAATACAGCGTTATTCGATCAAGTTCTTTGTGTCATCTGTTACTGTTACATGTTTTGAAAAATAATGGATCATTGAGAATCGAGACTATTTGAAATTTTTTCCGCACTCAGTGCTGGATTTATTATTATTATTATTTAATTATTTATTTGCGAAGTTCAATGGAGAAAAACAGTGGTCGTAACACTAGATTTTACCAGTTCAAGCTAAAAGTGCAGAATTACAGACGATTCTAAGGAGCATTTAATATCCTTGTTTGAGGAAAATTTGTATGAAAATATTCGAGTGCTTTTTGTTGTGAAATACGGTTCTTCTGTGTTACAGCTGTGTTTAATTTCTGTTAGCATTACAAGGACAGCTGGTTAGGTATGTAGGTGACGGAACTACTGCAACTGAAACAATTTCTGAGTTTTTAGTGCGTTGAGATGAAGTGTTCAAGTTGCTTGGTGGAGTAAATATGACATTAAGTGTCGCAAAGTGTATTTTTGGTGCCAGTGAAATTAATTACTCAAGTTGCTATCTAGCAACATCTGTAATTCGATTAGATCCAAAATCAATGGAATCTGCTGAAATCTGGATACCAGTGCCAAGGAGTTTGAAAACATTATGATCGTTGTTAGGCGCAATGAGGAAATTATCAAACAATTAAAAATTATGCAATAGCAGCAGCTTCATTGTGAGAGTACAGAAAGTGAAACGGATGGAAATAGAACCGAAACAACCGAGTGCGTTTGAATCGATAAAGCTAGAAATCACGAAGGATGTACTATTACATCACCCACAGTTTGAAAAAACATTTTATTTAGAAATTGATGCTGCAGTAACCGCATTAGCTTGTGTGTGCTATCAAATCATCAATGGTGAAAAATGTGTTTTGCGATATGCTGGTCGTACATTAACGAAGTGCGAACGAAATTATGTAATTATTGAATTGAAATATTTAGCGATAGTATACGTAATGCAAAAATGGAATATTAGTTTTGAAGGTTAGGAAGTTTATATTTTAAGTGATCATAAGTGATTGATACAGTTAAAACGCATGCGCAATTGGAACGCTAGATTGATGAAATGGAAGAACATAGACTGAAAGTATTTGAAAACAGGATCCTGAGAAGAATATTCGGACCCAAAAGGAACGAGAATGGGGAATGGCGGAAGCTTCATAACGAGGAACTACATAGTTTGTACGGTTTGCCCAACATTGTTAGGGTCGTCAAGTCTAGGAGGCTTAGGTGGGCAGGTCATGTAGCTAGAATGGAAGAAAGTAGAAACGCTTTCAAAGTCTTGAGTGGTAGACCCATAGGAAAACGACCATTAGGAAGACCTAGGCGCAGATGGGAGGATAACATTAAGATGGATCTCGCAGAGATAGGAATACAAAGTAAAAACTGGATCCAGTTGGCTAGGGATAGAAGTCAGTGGAGAGCTTTTGTGAACGCGGCACTGAACCTCCGGGTTCCATAGGCCATAGAGTTAGTTAGTTAGTTAGATTGATGAAATGGGCACTCCAACTATAGCAGTATGACTATGAGATCTAGTTATCAGCGAGAAATCGAATGTTTTATTAAGTGATTGTTTGTCTTGCATGTTGTCGACAAAAGAGGAACTCATAGCTATTTAAACTAAGGGTAAAAGCACACCGAAGATACCTTGCGATTGAGGTCGAGGTTTAAGTCGCGGTCGCTACCTCGATATTGGCACAAACACATGGATTCAAATGGGTAAGCGCATGCCAAAGATGTACGACACATCGCGACCTAGAGGTCGACCGCGAGGGTGAATTAGTGGTCGCGATGATAAACAACCGAGTTTATTTCTACATCGATGTTCAGTGGAAGCACCGCTGTGGCTCGTGTTCTCGTCGCGATGATAAACAACCGAGTTTATTTCTACATCGATGTTCAGTGGAAGCACCGCTGTGGCTCGTGTTCTCATTTGTTCTCCCTGAAGCACTGCAAGGAATCAAGTCTTCATTTGTTTAGAATTTCATCTGCAGAGGATTGTGTGTCTATGCTCGAGAGGTTTTGATGTACTATTAAATCTGATTATGAAAGACATATTAATAGAACTATTGAGGTACGTTTCAGCAATATGGGATAAGAAACACAAACATTATAATAGGCACGTTTTAAATAGAGAATGGAAGAAAATAGCAACTGAAATGGGAATGTCAGATAAGTTATTTATCTGAGAATTATACTGTAGCTTAGTATTATATAAGGCAGTTGCGGTAACAGGGAGGGGGCTTTTGGGCTTAAGTCCGTAAATTGTGGAATTTCTAAAGAAACAAAAAAAAAAAAAAAAAAAAAAAGCTACTGCTAATCATATCTATGCTTAAAATCTCCACCCCCTCCAATTCCGAGATTAATAAAAAAGAGTCTCTTCTAAATTCGTTACTGATATAAGGTAAAGGAATACCTGTAAAGACAAGCACGTATACATAGGGAGGAAACGTCATATAATGGAATCGCAGTGACAAAACTTCATTTGCTGAAGTACCCTCAACCTCGAAACCTGAAGACATACTTTTTATTTAAAAAATGATTTCTCACCTGAGTGCTGAAAGAAGGCACTTCTTCAAAGAAAATTGAAAAAATTCTTAGATTTATTGATAGAGGTAGACAAGACATGAGACTCAAATATTTTTGCGAAATAAGAGACGAGACTTTGGCATTTCTCATATCTTGTCTCGCGTCCATCCCTATTTATAAACTGTTTGGTTCTTTCAATTTCAAAATGTAGTTTCGCAGTGATTTTTATGCACTGACAGAATAATTTCACACACGTCACAGTAATGTTTCTCCTCAAACTGAGAACTTACAGCGAGGATGTGACCTCCTTGCTACATGCGCCCTTCATCTATCTAGACCTAGACATTGAGGTAGGGACCGCGACTTAAACCTCGACCTCGATCGCGAGGTATCTTCGGTATGTCTTTACCCTAAGGTGTATGATCTGGATTCTGAAACAGTTACAAAACTACAATGGGAGTGTGATGCTTATCGTCCTATGGATTGTAGCAATGCAGAACAGACTAAGTACCAATTTTTACGAACTGGACTTAGGCATATGAAATTATCGGTAATGGTGTGAATTTTCATTTGGCAAAATATACCACTAGTACTGTTAGGCCAGTTTTAGACGAAAGCATTTATCGTAGCAGATGTGCTGCCAAAAATCTCGTATAATATTCTATGATATCAAAAGTATATTGTGCTTTTACACGGTAGCATTTTGTCGTGACGTAGCAAACAAATCACTGGAGAAGAGCGCAATTATGGCTCGAAAACTAAAAACAGATATTTCAGTCACTATTTCTTCAAAAGCCCTTTTCGCATATGCTTATTATGATACAAAGGACTTTGAACGGTGCAGTTATATTATACAGATTCATAGATTTTAAAATTTACAGAAGAAATTTCTAATATTTTAATAGAGTAGTGTATAAGTAATGGAAATATGGTGTGTACTTACATCTGAGATGCGTATTTACGTGAAATATAGAAATTAAAGTCGAACCTGAAATGCACGTAATCTTCAATAAGCTGCCATAAAATTTTGGCAAGTCTGTAACTTCCCCATTATGTATCGAAAACAGAACCCAACCATCCCCATCGGGACTTCTAACCCGTTCCCACTTCTACTCCTATTCCTACTACTACTACTATTACTATTACTACACCTACTGCTACTGTTACTATTACTAAGTACTCCTGCTTCTAGTCTTACTACTACTTACTCCTCCTACTCCTACTACTACTACTTACTTCTACTACTATTACTCTTACTACTACTACTACTACTACTACTACTACTACTACTACTACTACTACTACTACTATTCCTACTACTACTTACTCCTCCTCCTCCTCCTACTACTACTACTACTTATACTATGGATCCGTATAGTAAAACTACACGTTGCCACCTATTAAAGTGAACCTGCACCGGAGAATGCAAGAGCACATCTCAGAAATGATTGCTGAAGGTACAATAAATGAAACGAGAAAGTTTTTTTTTTTTTTTTTAATGAATTTCTGTGTGGATCCGTATAGTGAAACTGCACGCTTTTAACTTTGTATAAACAAAGATCCTCATATTTTTTAAACATAATAATAGTATCCTTACTACAACTCATTTTTCTTTACTACAATTCAATTTCCCACACAAAACAAATAGCATGGGTATTTGACACAAAAATCTTTCGCTTCCTTTTAACACACCACGGCGCTGCAATCGGAGCAGAAATGCTGAAGAAAATGCTACGAAATAGAGCAGGTTCTATCGACAAGAAATGCCATAGGATATGCCATGGCATGGGAAATGCTAAAGCATTTGCTACTTTACACGGTAGGATATCGATGATACGATTTTTGCTACGAGAAATGCTACGATAAATGCTTCCGTCTAAAACTAGCCTTAGTTAGGATGTTAACAGGACAATTGGTTACTTTGACAGATGGAAATTCACACCATTACCAGTAATTTCAAATACGTCAGCTAATTTCGTAAAAATTAGTACTTGGTCTAGTCTGGCTTGCTACTATCAAAGTAAGTATTTACGTGGTATAATCTTTTCGTAGTAGTTCTTGGAACTGGAAGCAAAGTTATACATTAGAAAGGGAATGCTAATGGTTGGAGAGTTTTGTTTTCCCGATAAACTTACCTGTACCATCGAGTTTATCACATTAATTAGCTTTCAAGATCAATATGGTCATTTTTGATTCTTAAAGGCGTTTAACATTATTTCTCGAATGTTTTATTGGAAGAACATAAGAAATAATATTAAATCTTACATAAATGATTGTGAAGTTTGTATGAGAATCAAAGCGGACAGTAACGCTGTACAGTGTTTAATGTAAAGAGTTCCTGCTAAAAGGACACGACATCTGGTTTCAGTTAATTTCGTAGATCTGTTATCACAAGGAAAACATGGTGAAACATATTTACTTACCGTGTGTGATGTGTATTCTAGGTATTTAGTGGCTGATTCTTTTCGAAAAGCAATAAGCACTCTTGCACGGTGTTTAGCCGAATTATACATCTTACATATGGTTATTTTCATGAAAATCTTAGTTGGGACTGGCCCTCAGTTATCATGTCTTTAATATATAGGATTAATTGGATAAGATGCTTCAAACAAGAGATTAATCTTAAAATGGAGATTTTTTTCGTTCATCAATTGCACAGCGAAAGTATGTTTCACTGCTCCGCAGGCTTACCAACTGCTCAAAAAGTTACGTGTAATTTCGGTAGCATTTGCTCAGACATTTGTGTACCAGAAAAAGTACTAGACCTGACTTAATGAAGATATAGCAGCATAAGGTCAAGTACTTTCGTCAAGGACTGTTAGTAGTAGCAGAATCCCCCCCCCCAAAAAAAAAAATATATATATATATATCAGACCAAGAGAAATTTGAGGTCATTCACACTAAAAATGCTGAGCATTTTGCTGGAGTGATACATAAGTTTTCATCTGAATTATGGAAATGGATGATCAAGGCTTCCTCTTCTGTTTGGCTTTAAATATCATTTGCTGGTCTTTTCAATTAGAGTGCCGATTGCCTTAACAGCCAAATCGCGAACTAAGCTGTAAACAGAGTAGCAGTGGAGAACTTTTGTGTGGTGATGCTAACTGAAGAAGTTTTGTACTAATGTCTTGAAGTACATCGGGTGATTCTACGGACTTTCGTTCCGTACTAGGAATGCACATATCCTAATATCCGAAATTCCCATGCAAAGGACATTTGAAGAAATCCTCTTCCACACGCTTTATTGGGTAGTCAAATAACAATTATTTCGATTTCTCTTTACTCTTCCTTTAATTCTGAAAAGACTGATGTAGTTCCTGAATTATACTTGATACAGCTGGGCTTGTAAACAGCGTTGTTTTTGTGAACCCAGAGGCACTAAAACAAATTCACTTTACCTGAAATAGGTTGTAACCAGTATTATTTCAATATATATCAATGATATAAAGTCGAGCGTCGCTTTCCACGCATGCGCACTTTTCAGCCCGCCTCACCTTTGTCATTTTCACTTCACTTGTTTCCAGCAGTTGATAAACAGTATACATTGCAATATTTTATCTGTTAGTTGCAGTTCGATTATGTTTTTTCGTGTAGTGTTATGTTAAAGACTTTAGCATTAAAATGTCAAATCAGTTGACTTTTTTTTTTTTTTTTTTCAATAAAAACAAGGATGCAATGAAGATGCGTGTGATAGTAATCCTAGCACCAGTGGTGAAAATAAACGTTCTGGAAATGAATCAGTAGACGGAAATCAGTCACTGACGGTAATATCAGTTGATCTTCACACTAAATCTATGGACTGCAGTAAGGTAGGTGATACAGATTCGTTGGCCGATGCACCAGTGAAACTAATAAATAAAGTGATATAACAAATTGTGTGGGTAAAAATTTATTTCCTGAAGACAGATATTTAACCCTCGCCGGATACCTCCTACTTCATATTATTTCCCATTTGTTTTTGAATCGGGGCAAAACCGCAGGTTCAACAGAAAATGGATCTCTGACTACCCGTGGTTGACTTACAGTAAAAAATAAGAGGGCATATTCTGTCGCATCTGTGTCTTGTTTGGTCCGCAGAAAACTGGAATCAAAAGGGAAACACCCCTTGGAGCTTTAGTAACAACTCCTTTGAAGAAATATAAGAAAGCTCTTGAATATTTTTGCGATCACGCAAACAATGAGTACAACAAAAGTGCTCTTTTGGAAAGTAGAAACTCTGAGAAGTTACGAAAGTCCTGAGTGCTCAGTTAGATTCTAAGGTTTAAAAAAAAACACGTAATTGTTTCATATCTATTATAAAGACAATAATGTTGTGTGGCAGGGAAAACATTCCACTGCGAGGACACCGTGATGATGGAGAACTTCTAACATCAGATGACGAAACTTAAAAACGAGGGAAAATTTCAAGCTTTACTGCGATTTAGGATAGATGCAGGAGATAAACAGCTGGAAAATCACTTAAGAACAGCTCCTTAAAATGCAAAATTTTTGGTCAAATAAATTCAAAATGATATTATAGAATTTTGTGGGAAAATAATATCTGCGAAAATTGCAGGCCTCCCAGCAGGACATTGAAAAAAATATAGGACAGTTTGGTTTATACAACCGAATATTATGCTCTGAAGCAGAGAAAAAAAATATATATACATGACTTGTAAAAAAAGGCCACCTTTCACCCTATTGGGCAACTGGTAACAAGATTTAGATTAATACAGAATAAGAGTATATATATACCGTTTTACGTTTTAAACTTAGTAGATCTGCTATATTAGTTTGGGAAATAAAAAAAAAGAAATTGATTGAAATAAATGATATGATTTACTGATTAAAAGAAAAATTCTTGAGGTCCGAGTTGCCCATGCCTTTCTCTCGATCCACCATTATTATACTTACACATTTTTACTTCTACATTTTAAAGGTGCAATAATGAACTCTAAAACACTAGTACACATGTTAATTTTGCGACACCTTTGTTATGGCATATTTAAGTCTTTTGTTTCCAGCCTGAATCAGGGCTTGTGCAGCTGACACGTCATCCATGAACCGATGCTTTATTGTTTTCTGAAGCCGAATGTTTCCCTCTGAAACTAATTTTTCAACTTCACGAACTTTAACACACATGTTTTTCTCTATTTCTCCTTTGGCACTTACTTTTGTCTCTTCTGCTGTGATCTTATGTTCATTTTCTTGCTATTCTAAATTTTATTTTATTTTATTTTCCTGTCCACATCTTAACATTTCTTTACTGATATCAACTTCAATTTCACCCACTGCGTCTTTAATCGTTCGTAGCCCATTGATGGTTTCTTCATTCAGTCCTTGTCTCTCGGATGGCATGACGTTCTTATTTGTCGACAAACCACGTTCAACAGATGTTTGCCCGTCTGAAAATGTTAATATTGTTTTCACAAATTTAGTAATTGTTAGATATTTTGGTTTCCTTGTATTATTTTCCAAGAGCATTACTTTGTTCCAATACACGTCAACATTACAATCAACAGAAAAGTCATTGTGTATTCTCTGATCACTCATGTAAATTCGCTACTCGTCTACAGCCTTCTCAATTTCCTGACTGGTCAACATCTACGGAACACAAGACGCTACTCGTTTCAAAGATGACAACATCATATCTTGCTCTTCCTTTGTATGTCTAACAGCGGGATGCAAAATCTGGGTATGCTTCAAAATCCGGTTGTTTAGCGGCAGCCTTTGTTGAAGGTAATTCATTGTTGTTGTGATGAAATTTTTTGCATTTAATGTGAGTAACCGTTGTTGCACTTTATCGACTTCTTTCAATGCTAATCGTGCGCCTTCACCGACACCAATTTTGTTATCTGACAGTAGATATTTCCTTCTTTCATTTTTTATTCAGAAAATCAGATCCAGTTTTCTCATTGTACAGATCAAATATTAGAAATCTTGCTATTATTCTTTGAATTAGCTCATCTAATTTATCATGCAAAATGTGGATAAGTGGTTCCTGCTTTTGCATAATCATACGGAATTTATCAACGTGCCTACACTAATAAGAAAATGTACGTATGCAAATATAACAGGAGAATCTCAAGTTCTGACAGATTCTCTTGTATCGTTCTGACTGTAATGAAATTTGATTTTACTTGTGAAGAAAATTGAAGAAATATTCTGTCAGCTGTCAGTGCTGGCCACAGAGAGAGACTTCCAGAGCAACCAGGATTTTCACCATTTTCTGTTTTCCAGGGCGTTTCCACGACACACTTTTATTTCCAGATTTTCCAGAACACGTGAGAACCCTGCATATTATGTACAGCAATACTGGAAGGCATTGAAGTTGGTGAATACCAACACACCTCAATGCTTAATCAAAATACACACTGTTGAAAGAAAATGCTAACACAGCTTGCATTATAAGAAACTGGAGCATGGCAAGGTTCTTCAGCTAAGCTTCATTGTGGAAGAATAAGCACATACGAAATAAAGAGAAAAAGAGTGGAAATGGGAGGATAAAAAAAAAAATCAAATAAAAAATAATAGGATTAGTGACCAGTCTCTCAGAAAAAATGCTAAGACACGTTTAGCATATTGCTAATATGTAGCAATTTAAATCATCACTGGAACTGCCTTTGGTTTGTATTTTTAATAATTCAATTACTGAAAAATATAGGAAATATAGGACAAGATTAAAATATAGGACATATATACACAAATTTCCAAAATATAGGAAAAAAGGACAGCTGGGAGTCCTGAAATTATCAATGATATAAAGAAATATATTTTATTTTCTCATTGATTGCAGACGAAACTCGGACGGAATTTAAATACAATTGAGCAAATGAGTTTTTGTGTTAGATATTTATCGTTAACTTCAAAATCCTACCGTGGAGCTTTATCAATGCTATATCAAGGCTGAAAATGTTATCAGTAGACTTCGGATCGATATGCACTAAAAAACGGCAATATATGCATGCAAATATGCGCTAAAAATCACGAAAATTTGCACTGAAAATATGCAAATATACACTGAAAAGGATAAATATGCACCAATCAAAAACTAAAGTTAAATGAGAAATTTGTTTATTTTTAAAGAAAAAAGTTGTATTATTTGAACTACATATACTTGGTGTACAACTATGATGCATTCATGCTGCAATAGACAACTATGTAGTTTTCGGTATTTTCTGGCAAAAGCCTGCATTTGTCAGTCAAAACATTACTGTACATCGAAAATGTTCCTTCCGTGTTACAGGTCGTTAAGGGACAGTATTTCAAAGAAGCAATGTTTCTTGCCGATAAATCTGTAATTCGTGCGTCGTTGTTCCCAGGAACACTTTATTTGCATTAGACAAGAATTTTATGCCAGGATTTTTCTCGCCTATTGACTGTGCTTTTTGAAAATATGTTTGTCCGATTGGTCTTGGCAGAGCCTGTTTCGTTATTGAATCAAACAGCTCAAATGCACTACAAAGTCCTAGTCATCGCCGAGAACATACCAGAAGACTTAGTAGGTAAGTTACGTCGAGAGACTGAGGTGCATATCAAAGCAACACAACCTTATATTTAAATAATCTCATAAACTCCTTAAAGGAAAACTCGGAAACTTATCTCAAAAAGGAACTGCTGCGACAAATTTTAGATTTTTTAAAGCAAATATTTAAATTAATTGCAGAGTTTATTTTCAAAAGGGTTGCTCATTTCGTCCCGAAATACAATTTAAAGGGTTTCTTTGGGATGAACTCTGTCGAGTATGCAGAAATAAATAAATAAATAAATAAAATTTAAAAAAATAAAATAAAATAAAATAAATAAATAAATAAACAAAAATCCACACGTAGGTTGTTTCATACTTGTAGAACTCATTACCAGACTTGAAACTGCTATATAAGAAGGCCAAGAAAATAGGGCGCTGCTGAAGTTTAAGCTTTTGCTATCGAACAAAATGGGAATGTCCTCTTCTAAAAACAAGCATACTTACTTTGAAAATATTACTTGTTTAGCATACACTGTGCAAAATATATTTTCTCCTTGAATTGTTAACGTCTCTCGACTTCAATCCGTTGTTTCAGAAGGTCCAATAATTGTATTGCTACACCTTTAAATTTCAATTTTAACTAGAGCAGAATTGTGTCCATTTTTTCCACCCAAGAAAAATTTTGTACCATTTAAATAAACGACGGAAGGCCATTTCAAAATTTGGGCCACTTCGATCACCTGTCGGCCGACATCTTCAAATTCGAATTTTAACTAGCTCAGAATTCTATCCAATTATTGTCCATTTTTTCAATCCAAGAAAAAATTTTGCACCATTCAAATTAACAAAGTAGGCCCATTTCAAAATTTGGCCAGTTCGATTACCTTTAGTGCGACATCTTCAAATTCGAATTTTAATTAGATCATAATTTTGTCCCGTTTTTGTACATTGGTGAACCACGAAGAAAATTTTTTTACAATTGAAACAAACGACAGAGAGCCATTTAAAATTTTGGCCACATCGATCAGCTTAGTCAAATTTTGAAACGACCCTCCTCGTTTATTTGGATGGTACAAAATATTTTGTATGTGGTACAAAGATTGGACAAACTTCTAAGCTTGTTAAAATGCGAATTTGAGCATGTTACACTGATCGATGTGGCTAAAATTTCAAATGGCCCTTCCTCGTTTGATTCAATGGTACATATTTTTTCTTGGTAGTACAAAAATGTACAAAAATCGGACAAAATTATAAGCTATTTAGAATTCAGATTTTGAACATGTCGCATTACAGATGATTGAAGTCGGCAAATCTTGAAGTGGTCCTCCCTCGTTTATTTGAATGGTACAAATTTTTTTCTTCTGTGAACAAAAATGGACGAAAATTGGACAAAATTGTGAGCTTGTTAAATTTCGAATTTGAAGATCTGTCACTACAGGTGATCGAAATGGCCAAATTTTGAAATGGCCCTCCCTCTTTTACTTGAATTTTATAAGAAGAATTTCTTGGGTGGACAAAAATTGAACAAAATTCTGAGGTATTTAAAATTCAGGTTTGAAGATGCACTACAGGTCATCAAAGTGGCCAAAGTTTTAAATGGTCTTCCCTCGTTTATTTGAATTTTCAAAATTTTTTTCTTGTGTGCGCAAAAATGAACGAAAATTGGACAAAATTGTGAGCTAGTTAAATTTCGAATTTGAAGATCTCGCACCACAGGTCATCAAAGTGGCCAAACTTTTAAATAGCCCTCCCTCGCTTACTTGAATTTTACGTAAAGTTTTTCATCGGTGGACAAGAATGGACAAAATTCTGAGCTAGTTAAATTTCAGATTTGAAGATGTGGCACTACAGACCATCCAAGTGGCCCAAATTTTGAAATATTCCCGCTTTGTTAATTTGAATGGTACAAAATTTGTTCTAGGTTGGACAAAAATAGACAAAAATTGGACCAAATTCTGAGCTAGTTAAAATTCAATTTGAAGATGTCACACTACAACTAAATGGACCCTGTTTCAGGAGATAATTTCTAGAAGATTTTTCTTTCGGTACTTTTACACTGCCACAGGACCACACAATTTCAAATCTACACACACACATATATAACAGTAGTAACTTTAACTTCCGAGATGGGTGACGTGGAAATTTTGTTCTGGGTGATTTGAAACCGTTATTTATATCTTATATTATATATATATATATATATCAAGATGACAATCATGCATCACTGCCGGGAGGATGAATCACTCACCCGTTTCTTATTCTCCTTTTACATGACCTTGGAAGATATTCGAAGCCGATAACAAAGAACCATTTCAAGATCTTGAGTTTATTTATTTTAGAAACTTGGAATTCCATTTATGACGAAAGTTATTGCACGTTAAAAATTATCAATTTGGTCGTTTCATTAAATATGCATTTATATGCAATAACGACATAAACCTGCACTAACCTCCGAAATATGCAAATATATGCGCTATAAAACTCTACTATTTTACCCCAAAGCAGCTGAAACGAATTTCTGTTTAAAGAGCATAATCAATATCACATCAGGAAAAAAAAAAAATGCAAATAGGCAAAATTCCGAAGTCTAGTTATCAGTTAGTCAATCAGTATCGTGAAATGAAACGAAATTAAATCTTTAAGTTTTACATCTCACGGTTACGCCAAAGGAGACGGTGACGATGAGATGAGTGAAATGGTGGAATGAAGAAAATGGGAGAACACCGAGAAAACCCACGAGCATGGTGTTTGTCCACCACAAAGTCCCACGGCGCGAGCTGGGATCGAACCAGGGCCCCACGAAGCAGAGATCAATGATTTCCTACTGAGCCATCGCGGCTCTTCGCACTGCACAAAGAAAACGAAATTATGCTAGATACGGTACTTACCTTTAGCATTTTCTTGTTGTTCTCGACCACATTTTTCACTGAAGACGTGCAAAAATACAATCCAGCATCATTCTGCGATTTCCTCAACAACTGTTTAGGGTTGAAGTTGGATTTTATTGTATAGAACTCCCTAATTGAGTAGAATTTTAAAAAAAAGAAAAAAAATAGCACAATCCCTTTATTTTCATTTATTTCTAAAAATACATATATAAAAATTACCTAATAACAAAACAAGAAAATAAAATTTATACAATATATGAAGGCGAAGGCCATGAGGAAAAACAAAAGTAACAACAGATTCTTATAACTCATAAATATAGAAAATCTAATTGTCAGACACGAATCAAACGTTTTCTTCAGCAGAGAAAAAGAATAAATAACATAATGGAAGGTGTTGTAAAGCAGGAAAATCTCGTCTAGCTCTTTACCGGGTGGTATGGTTCCCAATATAGAGGCTACATTACCTGTTTGTACTGCCATGCTTATTCTTTGAATTAGGAAGGTGTTTGCTCTATCACCACCGAATAAATGGGTGATGCCTTTACCTACTTCCTTTATAAAGTTGAGGGCTTCTTTGCCCCACGATCCACTGGATTCAATGGCAATGGTTAAAAATTGGTGCCTCTCTGTTAAGCTATTGTATTTTCTTCTTTTTGGATCAAAAGATCCAATACATTTCAGGCAAAAATTTCCTTCTAGGCCTTATATCTCGAGAACTACATATAGTGTACCCAAACCAAAACTAACAACTTACTCAGTATGATGTGCTTATTCCGTGTAAAAAAAAAAAAAAAAAAAAAAAAAAAAAAAAAAAAAAAAAAAAAAAAAAAGTTAAAAAATTTTGTGGTTTCTGATCCACAAAATTCAATATTTTTCATTCAATCA
Source organism: Thermobia domestica (assembly GCF_964235325.1). Classification (NCBI taxonomy): domain Eukaryota; kingdom Metazoa; phylum Arthropoda; class Insecta; order Zygentoma; family Lepismatidae; genus Thermobia; species Thermobia domestica. Next base: position 57,966,970 of record NC_137459.1, read on the forward strand.
TTTTCTTGTACGCCCCATATTTTGAGAACTAGATATAGTGTAGTCAAACCAAAACTAACAATTTACTTAGTATTATGTGCTTACTCTGTAAAAAATATGGAAACTCGATTTTGGGTCCGTTCAAAAATTTTGTGACCCTTGATTAAAAAACTAATTATTGGCCAAGATCGCAATCTTTTGATCCATTTTTTTTGGATCATTTCTAAAATTCTTGTTTCTGTTTCTTTCCGACTGACTACATTGCCCGCTTGGAATGAGGAGAAAGGAAGGTTAGAACGGGCGAAAGTGTCTGTGCATGTAAAATCCCAAATCAATGATCTGTCTTTCTTCCAAGGTATTAAGGTCATCCCATCTGGCCTTTTACCATCTGTTCTACTACATCCATTTGGTTCTTTTATAGCTGGTAGATCTGTTGAAATGAGTGCTCTCATTATGTCATTGACACTTCAGTGTCGAGGATATCTTCCTGTACTTTTTATGCAAGAGAGTCTATGCATGTCTTTTTTTTTATCTACTGGATTTTTACATGCCTGACATTTATGAGGTTCACAAATATTTGCTCCCAACTGTAACGCAACTGCTACTCGAAATCTCTCATTACTAAGATGAAGGCCTAGAGGGAACAAAGGTAAAGTTTTAAGCCAAGCTCCTGCTTCTATGGATGATGCAGCAATTAGTCTAGCCCTGTCCTCTAAGCTGTTCGAAGACTGTAGTAAAAAGAAGTATGATTTGAAAATAGGTTCTTCCCACGTGGATTGCTTTGCTATGGTACTAAATTCCGGTAATTCAGAGCCAACTAGTAATGAGCAAGTGGAAGAGCAATTTTTAACTTCAGAAGCGATGTGGAAGCTTATATCTTGTTGGAGAAGTGATTGTATTAAACACTGGGAACCATAGAATGATGCCAAGAAGGCAGGAATAGCCAAATCTATGGCTCGTATTTCTAAAAATTACATTTATTATTAATACGCTAGCAAAAGTTTACACTGTGATGGAATTTCTATCGTAGGATGAACAATAGCTTTAAAAACTGTAAACTATTAAAACATTTGATAGTGACTCATTGAAAAGTTAGTGCCAAGTCACGTACTAGTATACATATATTCCACTTCACCGATTCAACACCAAGTTTCATCGCACCATATATAACATGCAAGGCGCATATTTCGAAATTTATCAAGCTTTCCCTTGAGTTATCTGTAACCGCTCTGATGAGGTTCGGGAGACGAGAAAAGAAGTTTAAATTATTTACACCATTCCCGAAAGTTTGTAACTATTTTGTCAGAGACAAAGGGAAAATTCCTTCACAAACTGCTTTAACAGTCCTTCCGTAGTTTCTCGTCAGGGACACACTGATTACGCATAACAACTTGTCCCAGAACCTTGCAACTGCTTGTACATCCATTTGTCCCTTCTGAATAACTATTTAAAAGCCTCATTAAAGAAGATTATAAACTAACAAACTCTCAAGCGATCTAGAAACTCTTCTTGAAGGAAGAAAAAAAAAAAGTTTCAATCCATGAACCATTAGAAAAGAAACTTTGTCCTGTCCCACAGTGAACGCTTTAGAAATATGAATATCGACGAACATCACCTAATTTAAGTTGTCGTTCGAACTGAATGGCATTCGCTTGCACACAAGGTAAAAAGACTACATAATTTTGGATTTACAAATTTTATCTTCACTTTTTGATTACCTTACCTTACCTTACCACACATCTCTACAGCCCGATATGGGCCTTGGCTTCTTCCACCAGTTGCATCCATCTTTTCCTGTCTCTGGCTGTCTGTTTCCAGTTAGCCACTTTCAATATCCGGAGATCCTCCTGCACATTATCTATCCATCTCTGTTTGGGTCTCCCTTTTCTTCTGCTAGAAAAGCTCTTCTCATTCACGATCCTTTTGGGAAGGCGATCTTCTTCCATGCGTTCCACGTGACCCAGCCATCTCAGTCTTTGTGCTTTTATGTATCGGACTGTCTTTGTTTTCCAGAATTTCTTCTATTTCTCTATTGGAGCGTATTCTCCATTCCTCTTCAGTTTTCACAGGGCCATAGATCTTCCTTATTACTTTTCTTTCGAATACGCGTAGGTTATTTTCGTTTTCTTTGGTGAGTGTCCATACTTCTGAAGCATATGTTACTATTGGTCTTATGAGAGTTCTATATATTTTTAATTTTGTGCTTCTGTTAATTACCTTATTTTTCAGCAGCATGTTGTTGGCGTGATAAGCTTTGTTTCCTGCTTGAATTCGTTCTTTTATTGCTATTGTTGTGTTGTTTTCTGTTATCTATTAAGTATCCTAAATATTTAAATGTGGCACACTTTCAAACGTCTTATTTTGTATTGTTATGTTCGTTGTATTTCTTCTATGTTCTGCAGTTGTTATTATCATATGTTTGGTTTTGCTCACGTTCACCCATTACCGTGGTTGCTTTTTCCAGTTCTATGTACATTCTTTTCAGTTCGTTTTCTGTTCTTGCGATTATTGCAACATCATCGGCGTATGCACAGATTTGGCTGGTTTTGTACATTATAGTTCCTCGTTTGTCTATTTTCTGTATGGCTGTATGTAGGGCGATTATGAACAGTGTTGTTGATAATCCGTTTCCTTGTTTAACTCCTTTATTATATTGGAATTCTTCTCCTACTAACTGCTCTATTTTTACTTTTGCTGTTGTTTTGTTGAGCGTCATCTGTACAAGTCTTATGAGTTTTTTTGGTATCCGTATGTTCTCAAGTGCCTCTGTGAGTCTGTTTCTGTCCACACTGTCGAAAGCCTGTTTGAAATCTATGAATAATATATGTAGATCCGTGCCGTATTCATAACTTTTTTTCTATTACCTGCCTCATGATAAACAGCTGGTCAATCGTGCTGCGATTTTTTCGAAATCCATATTGATATTCCCCTATTTCCTTCTCTGCATACTTCTTGATTCTATTGTTGATTATGCCTGTTAATATTTTGTATGCTACATTTAAGAGCATGATTCCTCTGTAGTTTTTACAATCCATTCTATTTCCTTTTTTATGCAGAGGATGTATTATTCCTATCTTCCGTCTGTCTGGTATGTCTTCTTCCATCCATATTTGCTGAATTATGTCATATATTTTTTCTTTCAGTTTAGGACCTGCATGTTTTATTAGTTCTATGGTTATGCTATCTCCTCCCGGGGCCTTATTGTTCTTCAGTTTATTAATCATCTCTCCTATTTCTTCCTTCGAAGGTGCTGCTTCAACTTCTTCCTCAGATTTTCCTTTCTTGTGTGCTTTAGTCATCTTGTCTTTGTCTATTTGCTCCTGTTGTTTCTCTTGTAGATCTTCTTCCATCTGTGTCTGAGGGTTCAATAACTCTTTAAAATAGTCTGTCCATATTTTCATTAGGAGCTCATCCGTGGCTAAGCGGTTAGCGTACGCGCCTTTGGCGTGGGAGACCCGGGTTCGATTCCCGGTGGGAGCTTATGTGGTTCGGATTCCACGTTAATCAGTAGGTCCACGTCTCATATAGCCTCGCTGCTGAACGGGACGTTATACTCAAAATCAACTCAACTCATATTTTCATTATTTTTTCTTTATCTCCTACTATTTCTTCTTTCTTGTTTTTGTATCCTATCATTTTTGGCTGATATTCTCTTTTCATTCTCTTCATTGCTGCATAAAATTTTCTGGTTTCATTTTCTTTATTTAAGTTCTCTATTTCCTCTATCATACCCTTTATCATCTCTCTCTTTTTCTTTTTACAAACCTTTTTCGCTTGTTTCCTCAGCTCTTTATACCTTTCGTAGTTGCTTCTTGTCTCTCTTTGTAGCATTTTTCTTCTTGCTTCATTTTTCTGGCTAATTATTTCTTGACATTCTTCATCAAACCATTTTGCTTTGTTGTTTCCATTTTTCTTCACTCCAATTGTTTCCGTCGCAGCTTCTTTTATTACGGATACAACCTCGTCCCATTTCTCTTGTATCGATGAGTTAACTTTTTCTGTCATTTTTTCACATTTATTTTCAATTGTGTCCTTGAATTTATCAGCTTCTTCTCTGATCTTTAGTTTCTCTGTATTCCATTTCTCATTTGTGACTGTTTTCTGTTGCTGTTTTATGCATATTCTCTCCCTTAATTTTATTTCCACTAGAAAGTGGTCTGTATCGCAGTTTGGACCCCTTCGGCTCTTAACATCTATTATGGAGGATGTATATCTGCGGTTGATAAGAACATGATCTATTTGATTTATCGTGTTATTATCAGGAGATTTCCAGGTTCCCAAGTGTATCTGTTTGTGTGGGAAGCTTGTACTCTTTACTACTAATTGGTTTCTTATTGCAAATTGAATTAGCAGTTGTCCATTGTCACTGCTTTCTGCATGCAGTGTGTTTTTCCCAGTGACTTGCGTGTTTGCATCTCTGCTTCCTAGTTTGGCATTGAAGTCTCCCAGTACTATTATTGTATCATATTTCGGTGTGTTTTCGTAAGTTTCTTCTGTTCTCGTAGAATTCTTCTTTCTTTGCAATGTCTGTTTCTTCAGTAGGGGCGTGAACTGTGATTATTGAGATATTCCGGAATTTTCCTTTTATTCTAATTTTGCTTATTCTTTCGTTGACTGGTGTGTATTGTAGTATGTTATCTCTGAAATGTCTGCCTATCATGAATCCAGTTACATATTGTCCGGTTTTTGTTGCGGTTCCGTTGTAATAGAAAGTGTAATTATTTTTATCACTTCTGCCGTTGCCTTCCCATCGAATCTCCTGCAACGCCACTATATCCATATTTTTTTCTATTGTCTCTTGAGCGACCTCTTCCATTTTCCCAGGTTCTAGCATTGTTCGTATGTTCCATGTTCCTATCTTCACATCCTTCTTCCGTTGCTTTGCCGTCTCCACTGCTCCTTTCCAATTCCGAGGCTCTGGCTTCTGTTTCTGAACAGTTTCGTTTTCCGTGGTAGAGTTGTTAGCCCTGCGCACAACCCCCAACCTGGAGGACCAGGAGTTTTCTGTTGGGGTCCTCCTCCCCTAGCCTTAGTAGTTCCACTACTAACTGCAAGGCAGCAGTCTGGTTTTGGTCCGCCCCGGTGATTTCCGGTACCCGCCATATCTGGTGGGCATTCCCCTATCCGCCACCTGGGGAGGCGCCCGGTGGGAGTCCAGCAACTCCCGCGGGCTTCACTTTTTGATTACCTTGTAAAACTATTATGGCTTCCTGGATCACTTTTCTCCACACTTGTATTTGTACACACTGTTTTCTTCACAACTGTCTCTCTGAGTTCTAGCAGATGATGAAGACTGAAACACAGGTCGGTGGCCCCGCGTAGCGTAGTCGCTAGCGCTCTCGCCTTCGGTGGGAGCGGTACCGGGTTCGATTCCCAGTAGGAGCACTCGGTCGAAAAAGTGTAAAACGCTTTTTCAAGCCAGCCATCTTGAATGAGGTTTTAGGCGGGGTGGTACCTAACTTATAGGTCCCAGGCCGCTTCCTTCCTTCCCTTTCCCCAGATAGTGTGTTCGTCGAGGGACGTCATCCCTCAAACGTGACATGCTTAATGGCCATAGATGCCGAAAGCCCAGAAATTTAAATCCTAAATCCTGAAATACAGGTTCTGATTTATGTTCTGAACTTGTAGAAACGGGAGCACTTGTACAGGGTGCGGCAGCGTTCATAGCGTAATTTGACTTGCGTAGTACAATGACGTACTGCATGAATGCGCGCCAGCTCGTGCCGCATTCGTGTACTAATGAGCTGCCATTTCGAGTGTGACAGTGATATGGAGCGGTGGAGTGCACAGCATCGTGCCTTTGCTGTTGGAAGTTATTTCAACAATAACAACTCTGTTATTGCTACCCAGCGTCTATTTCGGCAACATTTCAACTTGGGACGTCATAAGAAAGTTCCAGATGGACGGACTATTGTGAGGTACGTGCATTTCGAACAACACGTTCTGTTTGCAATGGCAAACCGGGAAGAAGTGAAAGAACTTTGTGGACACTAGAAGCCGTGGAAAATGTTCGTGCTGCAATATTGCGTAGCCCAAAATGATCTGTTCGTCGTCATTTGCAAAGTGTGCGTATGTCCGATCGCTCATTCAGGAGAATATTGCACGAAGATCTCCATTTTCATCCATATAAGCTTCAGATTGTTCAGGAAATTAGGTCCCGCGATTGGGTTTCACGAGAAACGTTCTGCTTAACCATGCGTGATCTCCTTCGCCAAAATCCACAAATGTTGCACACCATCCTGATGTCAGATGAAGCTCATTTCGAGTTATGTGGTTCAGTGAATAAACAGAATATGCGTTTTTGAAATGATGTAAACCCGCATGAACTGCACATCAAGCCCTTGCACTGTCCTCGTGTCACAGTGGGGTGTGGGGTTGCTTCCTTTGGGATTATTGGCCCTTACTTCTTTGAGGATACAGCGGTGTGGCTGTAACTGTCACCAGTGAACGCTACCTAAAGATGCTGCAAGACTTCGTTCTTCCCCAATTAGGTATGGTCGATGTGGATGTGGAACAATTATGGTTCCAACAAGACGGAGCGACCTTGCATACAGCCAGAATTTGCATGGATTTCTTGCGACAGACATTTCCAGGTAGAGTAATTTCCCGTTTTGGTGACATTTCCTGGCCGCCTCGCTCACCTGATCTTTCATGTGAAGACTTTTTCCTTTAGGGCTACCTGAAGCAAGAAGTTTCCCGAACACGTTGTGCCACCATTCCTGAGTTGAAGGATCGCATCAGAACTGCCGTCGGCAATGTCCCAGGGAATACGTTAGGCCGAGTTATTGAAAGCTTCCAACGTCGCCTAGATGAATGTGTTGTACAGAGGGGGCATCATTTGACAGAAGTCATATTCAAAAAATAATCCACGCAATGGGCAATGACGTACACATTAGTAAATAGCATACCTTTAACTATTAATTGACATAAGAGGTAATAAATAAATTACAGTTACTGCCTGATGCTGTGTTTTTAATATTCTACTATGAACGCTGCCGCACCCTGTATTATTTGTACAGTCCGCGGCATAAAATTTGTTACAAAAATTCTATGTCTAAATGAATAACAAACTCTTGCCCAGTTTTCTTATGCATTCCCGCAATACATGTATCAATCGATTAGTTGCTTCTAGTATTTATTCCAACTCCTCCCCGTCCTCCACCTCTCCTTGTCTAAAGCAGTGTGTGTGACGTAGTACACTCTTTCCATTCAGCTGAAAAAGAAACAGGAATCAAATTTACAACGTTATAGCTTTAAAACAGTCTCTTCCATTCGTTTGTTCTGAAATATTTTTAAGAGCCTAAATTAGAGGAAAGTCACACAATCTTCCCAGAGCTTCATAAATATCTTTAGTTTCATTTTTCTTTCTTTAAAGAGTGCAAGCTAGTAAGATGCTCCCTAAGAAATCTATGGAAATTGCCAAGAGCTCTAAAATATCTACGGACAGAAACGAGTTTTATTCAATGATTCATTGAATTTCTTTTCAGTAAGTGCAAGCAAATGTTTCAGGGGCGTCATTTGGGCAGGACAGGAGGGTGTAATTCCCCCTCTCTTGAGCTTCATAAATACGTATTTTTTGATCAAATGTATAGTAATACACTAATAAAAAGTGAAAATCTTATGTCGCCGGAAAATCTCTTCCTTCCCCCCTCCCCGCCGAATAAAGTTTAAAAGACACTGGTTTTAACAACAAACCTATAGAGTTACGATAGCACATTGCTAAAGAGCTTACATTTGGCTTCAAGAGTCGAAGATTTGATCTCAAGCCATATGACTTCCTGGGTGACATTGAGAGAGAGCGAGAGAGAGAGAGAGAGAGAGAGAGAGAGAGATTGAGATTCAAGTACGGAGACAGAGAGGGATGATTTGTATACACAGATTTAGAATTGGGGAAAAATGATCGGACAGCATTCGTATTATGACGAAAATTCTGATTTTGTGAAAGATAAGAAGGGAAGTTTTCGAACTGCGAGGATCACATTAGGCAGTTGTCGAATTAATGTGGAGAACTCTTTTTAAAGCATCAGATGATTACGAAAGGAGAGAAAGATCTTCAGAACTGAGGAATTAAGATTTTAAAAAATCTGGTTTCGGCGACGGGTTTCGAACCACGAACCTTGTGGTCATCGAACCATGACTTTATCCATTCTGCTACGGAGAATTCTATTACTGGTTCACATACGTTTCCCTTAGCTGCGTTGAAAGCTACCTTAAGGGGATATTCCAAAAGTTGACTCGGTGGATGCGCCGTGCAGATAGGACGTAAACCTCTTGTAACTTAGTTACAATGTGCAAAATGAACTTCCTCTTCTTCAGGACACTTTTTAAAGCTTTAAAATTTGTTACTATTGTTTTAATTAAGTGACATTTGATAGAACCATCTGATAAAGTAGTGCCAAGCCCTGTGCGTCATTGTCTGTTAGGTGAATGGTTAATGTAAGTTACTCCTACGTGGATGGTCCGAGCTTCCAATCAAGACCATTCTTATTGATTATTTGATTTAAGCTACGCTCATACTGTATATTCCACAAGTTCAAGTCTGAAGTAATGTAGTCACAGCTAGTTTAATTCGAAATAATTTTCCAATATTATATTTGTTGCTAAATTTACATGGCACTCCTCACTTGTTTGTAGCCCTGCATAAATGCAAAATTGTTTGAAAAGTATATTTTACTTTCAAGTATTATTGATTTTTTTAAAATTGTCCTTCAAATTTATTTTATAATTATTTTCTATTTCTTAATTGTAACATATTTTCTATTTATATTGTATTCTATGTTACACGTTTATTATTTACATTTTATGTCTTACCTTTGAAGAGGAGCTTTTCACAATTCAGAGAAGCAGGGACATACACAGGATGCAGGCCTTGGCAATCCAGAGCTTTTGCCCCCACGAAATCCCAATTTTTTGTTTGTATATATATCTAATTTTATAGATGGTGATAGCAGGGGCGGATCCAGGGGAGTGTGTTTGGGGTGATCGCATCCCCCAGAATAGGGAACTTTTTATACTTTTTATTTTAAAAATAAAACATATCCTAAGTATTTTTCATCTTTGTATTATAAACGTAAATTCAAACCTAAAGTAGATAGGCCTTACTTTCTTAAGAAAGTTAATACTACAGAAGAGCTCTTTCTCATTTTCTATTTTTTCTTTTCTTTTTTTGCAATCCGCATTACCTTGATTTGACTTCGAACGACCGCCCCTCCCAAACAATCATCCTGGATCCGCCTCTGGATGATAGACATTTTAGTAAAATATGCCCTCAATCGCTGAAATAAATTCCTGTCAAGCTTTCGATCGCTGAAATAAATTTCTGTCTACGGCCCTGCAAAACAGTGACGATTTTAGGGAGTGATCAGTTAGTAATGCCTCCTTGGAGCAACGACACTTCCCCAGAAGTCATATCTCCGATAACTCAGACTGTGATTTGTGCATTATCACTTTTCACTCTCAGTGTCTTGAAACGCACCAAAAAGGAACTGTTCTGAAGTATTTACTGGTTCTCCCTATGACCCCATTTCAGTATGGCCAACCTTGGACATATACACATCTGAAATATCACCTTTTATGTCAGTGATCCCGAAAACTATCCATTCGACACAAATATAGGATATTTTCGATTTTTTATTCCTGTCACCCTCCCATTGTCAACTCGAAGCCAACCAAGGCTTATTTTGGACTTACGCAGCATCCACAGTGTCACTTTTCATCTTTGCATATGAATTCGACACTAATTTCGTTCGTATTTGACTACTTTTACATGTCAGCTTCACCTCTTGGTAGGGATTTTTTCAGTATCTCGCCCCCACAACTATGGAGAAATTTCAACCAACTAAGTATAATTATAAATTATCATCTGAAACACAACAGTACGGGTGATCTTTTTCGCAGAGGAATTCGTTAACTACTGTTTCAATATCAATGTATTGGCTTTTTTTTGCTGTCCATGCTGAAGGTTGCCAAAGGGCTAAACTTCATCTGCACTATTGTGCAATGAATATAGGTTTTAGTGGTTTAATTTACTGAATACTCGCTTAGATGTTGCTCTCGTCACAGAAAAAGTGATATACAGTTATAAAAGAAAAATGAAATGAAATATCTAATTTTTACGTCCCACGATTATGCCGACTATGCTAATGGAGAGAGTAATAGTGAGAAATAAATGAAATTGTTTAATGAAAAAAGTGGGAGGAAACGGGAGAAACCCGAGGACACTCATGCACACGGTGTTTGTCCATAATGAAGTTCATTCGTCGTGAGCTGGGATCGAACCAAGGACCCCATGCACCATAGGTAAAGTTATAAAAGAATAGGCGTCTAAACAAATACGGAACACTACTATCAATGAGAGTTATATAAGATTAGATTTTTAGTTATTTCATTCTAAGTTAAAATTTCAATCAATCTTGTTCTTCATTACTGTTCGAAAACTTAAAGTTGTTGCTGCAAGGACGTGATAAATCTTTTCAGTAGACTTCGCAGTACCCTCCACAGCTTCTTTTTCATGTAAGGCTAAAGTAGTCTCATTTTAGACATCGAGGAAAAATAGTGGAATTACGAATTTTCAATGGGCCCCGTTTTACTCTGGGCTCCCTCAACGCACTGCCGTTAGTTACGTCACTGTTCAGGATGCATGATGCAGCTTCTGCTTTTAGGAATACTTTCTAAGGCAGTACGAGTTTTTTTTTTTTTTTTTTTTTTTTTACTGCTGTGTGAATTAAGTTGTATTTGCTAGAAGTGTCGGTTAAAGGAAACTAAAGATCCTACACTTAAACACAAATAATCTCTTTCGAAACTCTAATGGAAAACGAAACGAATCGTCCTAAACATGTTACGCTTTTGAAGAGAAAAAGAGCAAACCAGTAGTTGCACATACGCTTAATGGTGTTTCTTGGATACAAATTTATAACTTACAAAAGTCATGTTCACGTCATGGTTTGATAGATGAAGGGTTAGTAATAGGAATTCTTACGCTGGTGGTCGTGGGTTTGAATCTCAGCTCTTCTTGTTACTTTTTTCTCTTAGCTACACTTAGTTTGTGCATTCCAAACCTCGAAGTTTGGTTTGGATTATTTATGAAAGCAGGTAGAGAATTAATTGTAGTCGAAATTAGTTTCAAATATGAGATTATAATTACATATTTTGTCTTTAACTTATTACGTATCAATTTTTATATCAAATTTTCCAGTCTTTATTTAATTCATCTTCCGGTGTAATACAATGAACATTTGCAGAGCGACGTCAGTCGGACGAAAGTACTATATTCCATTGTTACTCTAATATACCTAGGTATTTGTTCATATATTTATAAATTGTTTACTAAGTAAACACTTATGGCGGTCCACATTATGTGTCATATAATAGACAGTACGAAGGCGGACATAGCAGAAGGCGTATTGCAAATATCCCTGGTGATAAAAAGTAGGGGTCTTCTTCACTAGATTCGAACCACTGTTACAGGCCGTTTTGGTTTACATAGCAAGCATAATACCACTCGGCCACCAAGTCTCGCACGTTAGCCTCTTTATTAATGCAGAACATACTGAGACACTTACATTCACTGGTGTCGCGTAATGTATTTCATAAAATTTTGTTAATAAGTGGGTCGAATTAGGTAGCCCTCGAGAGGGCTGATGGTGTTGTGGGCGAGCATTTATTAATAGTGTGTATAGTCCCCTTGGGACTCGATTACAGCTGCCATACGCCGTGGCATTGAATCCACCAGGCGAGAGATATAGCGTTGGGTGCAACAGATCGACCACGCATCTTCAACACGCTCCCAAAGATCATTAGATGTTCGTGGAGGATTGTTCGACCAGGTTTCCCGCAATATTCTTGCAACAGAGGCCCACATATTTTCAATAGGGTTCAGATCTGCTCCATGAGGAACCCAGTCAACTATTTCGACATCAGGTTGCCTCTGCAACCATGTCTGAACCACATTTGAATTATGTATCGAGCTATTGTCCTGTTGCAAATATAATATGCCGTCACCTACATGAGCTTTTATTTCCGGAAGCGTTTCATCCAGATGTTCCACATACTTGTGGGCGTTTAGGCGACCAGGAATCCTGTAGATTCCTCCGAAATTTGCAGCCTTGCATATCCATGCCCAACAGTGGACAGTTACATGTCCCATTCGACCAGAACGGGAAACGTATTCAGAGGCATACCTTTTTCCAGGGGGGCGGTAAACACGCTTCGGCCCGAAGTTTGCACTGGAAAATATTTTTTCGTCTGTGAAAACGACCTCGTCCCACACACGTGCAATATTTAACTACGCCAGACGGTCAACCATGTGGTCTTCTGTTAGTCGCTCCTTAACTGCTGCCCTGTATGATCTCAAACCAAAGGATTTGAGTCTACGACGGACAGTCGTAACATCGCCTGGGAAATTGGTTTCCTCTCGTAACTGTCGGGCAGACATGAAAGGGTGCTCACGGCATTGGGCAATTACACTCTGGTCTTCTTCGGCAGAGGAAACTCTTTTTCGCCCACTTCCTCTTTTACGTCTTACATCTATTGTTTCCTCATATCTCCTCCACCACCTCGGTGCTGTAGCACGGTTAACGCCATATCTCGCGCCTGCCTCGCTATAGTTCATGCCCGCATGCTCAATTAAAGCAATCACGCTGCTTTTAACAGAAGCTTCGTAGTGAGCCATTTTCACACCAGAAGCAAAATTATAGCTTTGCTTAGGTGTTTGAACGGAACGTGCTTCATGTGACGTCACGTAACAAGGCGGAGTTTCCTCTCATTGCTGTAGACGATATCGTACGCCCTCTGCTGGGTGTTTCGTGACGGAAAAAGCGCTTTTAAGCAGTTCATGGCGACCGCTTTGAAATCAAATGTAAAGTATGAGAATTAAATTTGTCATATCTGTAGTTTGGTGTAGAGACAAAACAAAATTGGAAACCAAAGGTTTAAGAACAACTCAGATTATTAATATAAAACAAGTCAAAGATTATTAACTTGTATTATCATACAAGAAATGCGAGAATTTTGAAACAAAGAAAAATAACTTAGAAATTTGCCACTGAATACAAAAAAAACTAACTTAAACACACTAAAGGGTATGAGTAGGGGGATTAATGGGGACGTCAGCAATGAGGCTATATGTCCCCGTCTCGATTAACGCGAGGGATGGATTTTACCATTTCGCTTTGACGGAATAACGTAGAGGATGGAGAGGAGGGGGAGGATACATAACAGCTATAAATATAAAAATAAAAGTGACAATGTTCGGGGGTGAATAACTCTTGAACTACCCGATCGTTCTCAATCACATTTTGAACATAGATGAAATTCGAACCTGGGAAGCTTTTTGTTATTTCATTTTGATATTAGAACTTGCGGAAGAGGAGGGGAGGGTAAATATATGAAAATGAATAAAACTTAATAACTCTTGAACAATCCGACTGATCCCAATCAATCAAACATTCAATATAGATAAGGTTCGGACCTGGGATGTTTTCATTTTTTGCCTTGACGGCACAATGTAGGGGAGGGGAAGGGGGGACTATGTAAAAAACTAAAAATAAAAATGCTGTCTTGGTGACTTCATCACGCTTAAACCACCGAACTGATCTTAATCAAATTATCAACATAGATGAGGTTTGGACCTGGGGTGGTTTTTATCATATCCCTTTGATGGTAGAACGTAGGGTAGGAGGAGGGGAGGGGAGATATCTATAAAAATGAATAAAACTTAACAACTCTTGAACCACCTGACCGATCTCGATCTAATTTTCAACATAGACGACGTTCGGGCCTAGAAACTTTTGTCTTAATATTTTCACTTTGACGGTAGAACATAGGAGAGGATAAGAGAAGGGGAGATTAATATATAAAAATAAATAGAACAACTCTTGAACCATCCAACAGATTTCGATCAAATTTTCAACGTACATGACATTCGGGTCTGGGGTAATTTTTGTCATACCGTGCCCCCAACATGGAGAGGGGAGAGGGATACATAAAATCATCGAAAATGACCAATATCAGAGTGCTTTAGTAATAGTAAAACCATAACATATTACTATTTTTCTTTAATTTAGCCCAGCGAAATCGGGGTGCGACTTAGATTCGAGGACGTCTTAAGTTCGAGTAGTTATCGTAAATAATTAAAGATATTAACGTGTTATTGAATTACTTTGCTAATAATAATAATAATAATAATAATAATAATAATAATAATAATAATAATAATAATAATAATAACTATTATTATTATTATTATTATTATTATTATTATTATTATTATTATTATTATTATTATTATTATTATTGAAGATTTGATCATTCAAATATTGAAAGATCAAAATATTCAAATACATTAAGGCAATTAAACGTGTGTCATCGCCGACTAATGATCACCAAAAATTCTAAATTTAAACAAAATATTCACACATGGTTCCGACTTGAGAACCTCCAGATTATCCTTGCCAGATTAGATTTCCTTGCCTCCAGTTACAAAATTCTAAGTTAGTATTATTCGTTCTTTCAAAATTTCTTTCGATTTTTTTTAATCATATAAGTCAATAATCTTTGGCATAGTTTATATTAATAACGTGGTTGTTCTTAAACCTTTCGTTCGCTATTTGGTTTCTTCTCCACACCAAACTACAGATATGATAGGTTTAATTCTCATACTTGTCATTTGGTTTCAAAGCAGTCACCATTATCTGGTAAAGCAATTTTGTTCGCCACGATTCATGAGTTTTGTAATAAAACACGTCAAGAAATGAGTTAAATGAAGGCTGCAAGAGTTTATATCAAAGTTGAGTATTGTGAGCTAGTGACAAGCATGTAATAACGTCTCGTATTTGAAAATAATGTTAGCTACATTTAATTCACTAACTGGTATTAGATTTAATTCAAGCTTAATGAATTGGAATGAACAAACTCAGTGTAGCATAAAGAAACAAAACGTAAGAAGAACGGACGAGATTCGAACCCTGGACCACCAGTACAAAAATCCTGTTCACTAACCCCTCACCTAAGAAGCCATCAACTTCTATAAGTTTTAAATTTGCAAGCAAATGATACCATTATACGCTTGTGCAATCAATGTTTTGCTGTTTTCCTCATCAATGTTTTGCTGTTTTCCTCTTCAAGAACGTAACATGTTTACGACGATTCGTTTCGTTTTCCATTAGAGCTTTTAGAGAGATGATTTGTGTTTGAGTATAGGATCTTTTGTTTCCTTTAACCGACAGTTCTAGCAAATACAACTCAATTAAAACAGCTGTAAAAAAAAAAAAAAAAAAAAAAAAAAAAAAAAAAAAAAAAAAAACTAGTACTGTCTTAGAAAGTATTCCTAAAAGGGAGAAACTCCATCGTGCACCCTGAACAGTGACGGGAGTGCGTTGAGCGAGGCCAACAGCAAAATGGGGTCCATTGAAGATTCGTAACTCCACTTTGAAGGGTTTTAATTAATTTCACACTTTTTCCTCAATGTCTAAAATGTAACTACTTAGCCTTAGATGAAAAGGAAGTTGTGAAGGAGCTATAGACTGTGAAGTCTACCGAAAAGATTTATCACGTCCTTGCAGCAACTATTTCCAGCAAAAGGGAATAAGTACATCAGACCTAAGTTTTCAGAAACGCTAAAAAACCTTCCCGAGGCGTATTTGTATTTGTTTCAACACGTGTATAACTGATTAATTGTAGCAAAAGAACTGGCAAACTCTAAGACAAGAAGAAGAATCTTGTATTAAAGCACTGCAATTGGTGAGAAAAGCTTAAAAGTGGAAAAACATTTTTATGTACGTATTCCCTTTTTCCAATCAGTGGTTCAATTATGAGCCTATATTTTTGAGGTGTTAAAAATAATAATAAGAAGAAAACTTTTTAACTGGTAGGTTACGCTGGACTCTTAATTGTGTATATGGAATAATGGAACGTGGGGTTATACAGAGGATTTTAGATTTCTGTTGGCGATCAATTAATCTTTACCCTAGTAGGGAATACTGGTTGGTCCGGATTTCGAACAGTAATGAAGATCAAGATTGATTGAAATTTCAACTTAGAATGCAATAAATAAAAATCTAATCTTATATAACTCTCATTGATAGTAGTGTTCCGTATTTGTTTAGATGCCTATTCTTTTATAACTTTACCTATGGTGCATGGAGTTGTTGGTTAGATCCCAGCTCGCGCTGAATGAACTTTATTATGGACAAACACCGTGTGCATGAGTTTTCTCGGGTTTCTCCAGTTTCCTCCCACTTTCTTCACTAAACGATTTCATTCGTTTCTCACCATCACTGTCTCCATTAGCGTAGTCGGCATAACGTGGGACGTAAAACTTAAATATTTCGTTTCGTTTTTCTTTTATAACTGTATCTCACTTTTCCTGTGACGAAAGTAACATCTAAGCGAGTATTCAGTGAATTAAACCACTATATTCATAGCACAATAGTACAGAAGGAAGTTTAGCTCTTTGGCAATCTCCAGCATGCAGAGCAAAAAAAGACAATACATTGATATTGAAACAGTAGTTAACGAATTCCTCTGCGAAAAAGATCACCCGTACTGTTGTGTTTCAGGTGATAATTTATAATTATACTTAGTTGGTTGAAATTTCTCCATAGTTGTGGGGGCGAGATACTGAAAAAATCCCTACCAAGAGGTGAAGCTGACATGTAAAAGTAGTCAAATACGAACGAAATTAGTGTCGAATTCATATGCAAAGATGAAAAGTGACACTGTGGATGCTGCGTAAGTCCAAAATAAGCCTTGGTTGGCTTCGAGTTGACAATGGGAGGGTGACAGGAATAAAAAATCGAAAATATCCTATATTTGTGTCGAATGGATAGTTTTCGGGATCACTGACATAAAAGGTGATATTTCAGATGTGTATATGTCCAAGGTTGGCCATACTGAAATGGGGTCATAGGGAGAACCAGTAAATACTTCAGAACAGTTCCTTTTTGGTGCGTTTCAAGACACTGAGAGTGAAAAGTGATAATGCACAAATCACAGTCTGAGTTATCGGAGATATGACTTCTGGGGAAGTGTCGTTGCTCCAAGGAGGCATTACTAACTGATCACTCCCTAAAATCGTCACTGTTTTGCAGGGCCGTAGACAGAAATTTATTTCAGCGATCGAAAGCTTGACAGGAATTTATTTCAGCGATTGAGGGCATATTTTACTAAAATGTCTATCATCCAGGGGCGGATCCAGGGAAGGGCGGTCGTTCGAAGTCAAATCAAGGTAAGAGCGGATTGCAAAACAAAAAAAAAAAAAAAAAAAAAAAAGAAAGAAAGAAAAGAAAAGAAAAAAAAACAAATTTAGAAAAGGAGAAGTAGCTCTTCTGCAGAATTAACTTTCTTAAGAAAGTAAGGCCTATCTACTTTAGGTTTTAATTTAAGTTTATAATACAATGATGAAAAATACTTAGGATATGTTTTATTTTTAAAATAAAAAGTATAAAAAGTTCCCTATTCTGGGGGATGTGATCGCCCGAACGCACTCCCCTGAATCCGCCCCTGCTATCATCATCTCTAAAATTAGATATATATATATATAATACAAACAAAAAATTGGGATTTCGTGGGGGCAAAAGCTCTGGATTGCCAAGGCCTGCATCCTGTGTATGTCCCTGCTTCTCTGAATTGTCAAAAGCTCCTCTTCAAAGGTAAGACATAAAATGTAAATAATAAACATGTAACATAGAATACAATATAAATAGAAAATATGTTATAATTAAGAAATAGAAAATAATTATAAAATAAATTTGAAGGACAATTTTAAAAAAATCAATAATACTTGAAAGTAAAATATACTTTTCAAACAATTTTGCATTTATGCAGGGCTACAAACAAGTGAGGAGTGCCATGTAAATTTAGCAACAAATATAATATTGGAAAATTATTTCGAATTAAACTAGCTGTGACTACATTACTTCAGACTTGAACTTGTGGAATATACAGTATGAGCGTAGCTTAAATCAAATAATCAATAAGAATGGTCTTGATTGGAAGCTCGGACCATCCACGTAGGAGTAACTTACATTAACCATTCACCTAACAGACAATGCCGCACAGGGCTTGGCACTACTTTATCAGATGGTTCTATCAAATGTCACTTAATTAAAACAATAGTAACAAATTTTAAAGCTTTAAAAAGTGTCCTGAAGAAGAGGAAGTTCATTTTGCACATTGTAACTAAGTTACAAGAGGTTTACGTC